>NC_143514.1:23654968-24314464 GCF_031878675.1 Megascapheus bottae
ATATTTAATCTAAATTCTGCACCAGCTATATTAAATGTAACAAAGAAATGCAACCCAGAAATTATGCCTGGAGCCAAGTCCATTAAAGGTACTTCGGAATAACTAGAGACCAAGCACCTTAAAAGCACCAGAAGCTATTGATACTTAAGAGGGGGGCTGTGCATAATCGCAACTGCTGCATTAGAGAGGGGAGGGAGGGGGAAAAAAAAATCAGCCAAATTACGCTTGGTTAATTCAGAGTAACAGATCTGCCCCCAAGTGAATTGGAGGCCTTGAATTAATTCTGTTATGACAAATCAAGATAAACGTTCCCCCTAAATTGCATGCGATTTAATTAATTTTTGAGATCCTGGGTTTTTTTTTTCCTAGCTAATAGTTCACATGCTCCTGTGCTGTCATTGTGCTTGAGTGGGCAGACTTCAAAGTGATATTAAATAACCAACTATTAGATTTACCTAGCACGTCCTATTGGAAAAGTGCCATTTAATTACCTAGCCTGTTCAATTAAAGGGACAGCATTCTCTGAATATAGCAGCTTGCTGTTGATTACCAGGGAAATGAACTCGCTGCCTGGCGGCGCCTCGGATCCTAACGCTTACCCCTCCCCTTTTCTCTCCCCAAACACACCCTCCTCCGCCCGCCGCCGCGGCCAGCCCCCCACCCCGGCCCGGCCCGGCCCCCGCCGGCCCGAGCCGCGCTCACTGCGGCTGCGGGCGCCACGTGAACCGTCCGAGCGGAGCGGGGAACCGGAGCCACCGGCGCGCCCGCTCCGCTCCCGCCCGGCGCTCGCCCCCTCGCGGGCCCCAAGGCCGCCCGGACGCCTGCCGCTCCGTCCTGGAGCCGGGCGCCCAGGACAGCGGCCTCGGGCGGCGCCGGGCTCCGCACCGCACCGCCAGGCCGGTCGAGGAGGGGCTCGCCCGCCACCGCCACCCCGGCTTCCGGCGCGCTGCCTCGCCCTCGCCGGGCCCGAAGCCCCACCCGCCGTTCCCCGAACTTCCTCCTCCCGCTGCACTTTCCGCGCCAATCTCGGGGCCCCGAAGTGGGGGGCGGGGTGTGCACGGTGGAGAAAACGGGTCGAGGACAGAGAACCGGAGTTCCCGCAGCTATTTACTGGGGTTCAGGTGGAACAGAGGGATGGGGGGGGCTGGGGTGAGAAGGGGAGGAGGCAGTTCCAAGGTTCCCCGGGCGTCGGGGTGGGGGAGAAGGCAGACGTGGGTCCCTTTAAGTTCCACCCTCCCCACCCCTTCATCCCCTTTCAGCCTTCCCCCCCCCCTTTCTTAGAGGCCAATTTTGTTAATTAAATGTTTTGTTTGCGACGCAGCTCTCATTCATTGCGGACACGTCATTCGGAGCAGATCTAAGCCAGAGACCAGATCTCATTAGATAAAGCCCATCAGAACTAAGAAAATGGAGGAGCCCACTAATTAAAGCTTTTAATTGTGCAGATTCGCTGCAGCAAGGCAGCCGCTTTATCTGAAATCTTGGAGGGAGAGGAGCCCAGGCTGAAGCCCTGCTTGGCCCAATGGTAGACACTTGGCCACAGAGAGGGAGGGGACTGGAGAAAAAGCGCCCCCCCACACACACTGGCCTCTCTCAGCTCTTCCTTAGCTTTAGTCAGATCTTGGGTTATTTGAAATAATAATAATAATACAATCTCAAAGAGTATAAACGTCCCTTAATAAATGGCTCTGTGGTCCCAGCTAGGCCATAGGTCCTCTTCATCTGGTGGCCAGCTAATGGATGTCTTGACACTCTCTAAGGAATTAAAAGCTCCCCCAACAAGTGGGTTTGGGGTATTTGGGGAGAGGACAGCTGAGAGGAAAAGGAAGGCAAGCATCTCCTTCACAGTCCCATCTTTCTGGTATTTTGATGTTCAGAAGGATTCACATGTCACATGGAGTGGGTTAAGAGGTGGGGGGGGTGAGGATTCAGCAACTGGGGTTTGACCAAAACCTACTTTGTTCTAAACTAGACTTATCTCTGGGAAATGTAAGTTTCCCAGTGTAGCATCTAGTTCAAAAGCCTAACTCCAGTTCTGATTCAGAGACAAAAAGATGAATTAGGGTTCAGACTGGGTACACATCCTCCATTAGGCCATACCAAAAGGCATTTATAACTGGGCCCAAGAATAAGGAATGGACTCCATTTGATTCCCAGGAAGCCACTTGCCTAAACTTGTCCTGGGGGAATGCAAGTGGACCCATCTTCTTTTTAATTAGTGATAATCAGAAGCAAAGGGGTTTTTGTTTTTATTTTTTCCAGAAGGCATCTGAAGAGATGAAACTGTATCACTGACCAAATCAACTGTATTGTCATTTTTTCCACTTTAACCCACCATCTTTTCTTATCATACTTTTGCTCTCTATTTAATTACAATACTGTCAAAGCTCAATGGCCATGCTTGGAGGGAGGGCCAGAAAACATTACACACCATGATCCTGCTGGTTTTTTCCAACATATACTTCTAAAAGAACACTTAGTGAAATTAATGCAGCCATCCTACTTTTAAAAATAAAAGCCTCTCCCTTCTCGGTTTCTTTTACTCTACTGATTGAGGCTGCCAAGCAGAGAGGATATAGGGTGCGTTATCAGAATAGCCAAATGTCATTTTCCTCCATCAATCATTTCCTACTAATGATATCACTGGGGTAAACACACCCTTACTCAGCTCTGAACTACACTGGGATCTTGAGCAGTACCAGCAGCTGAATGATGAGACTTATCAACACAGGAACTAAACTTTGAACAACACATCTCATTCAGTGACTTACTTGCAAGGAAGAAAGAACAAAAATTCTCTGCTAATCACAACGAAGACTTAAGGCATAAACTAAAATAAAATAAAATTGTACCAAGTGTGTGGTTTTCTAGATCAGCCGTGTGCGGGTGGTTTTTTTTTTTTTTTAATTACTGGATGTTGAAACAGAACACCTCTTAGAAGCATTCATGTGCATCAGTCTATCAAACCATTTACTCAAATTAAATGTGTAATCCTTCAAATGCCTCCTTTCAAATTAATGAGTTTAAGTAGCTTGAGTTCACCTGAAAAGATCCTATAGGCACCTGACCTCCTGAATTCTTTCCATTAATTGCACTGAAACTTGTTGGAAAAGACTGCTTCCACAGATATATGAATGATCCTATGCACTGCGTAAAGATGCAAGATTAGTATAGCCTCTTTTCCTAAATCTTTTGGGGATGGAAGGCACTGCAACAAATGACAACAGAAAAAAAGAGAGGGAGAGAAAAAAAGAAACCAACTAAACCTGAACATTCATCAAATGAACAAACTACAGATTATACATGGAAAACCACACAGTAACAGTGACCACACCAAGCCCTCTAAGTAATGCTAGGATGAGAAACATCAGGTTTTGTGCTTTGGGTTTTCTGCTATAAAAAGAATTACAAGTCTTTAAAAATTGACAGGAGATCAACATTTTTTCACAAGGAGCACAAAGAATGAGTCACAGCCTTCCATGCAAAAAAAAAAAAGTTTAAAGGTGCTTTATGTAAATATCACAATTAGTCACTGCTATAGACAAATAATTTTCCACTAAGTACACTCTTCCTTTTAAGTAAGTAAACCTTTTTGTCTCGGGTGAATGTGCCCCCACACCTGGCTTTAAGGAAGCAGCTTACCTCCCACTTGGAGGGCTTACTTCTTGCAGCTCAGATGGAGGCTACCCACTTTGAATTTTGGTACGTGTGCCCATCTCAATGGCCTAGGTCTGCCAGACGGGAGTTTTTAAACTTAAGCGTGTACACGTATAGATCTCTATCTATAGACATATACACAGAGATCTGTACATACAGACAGACAGACAGCGTTTGCCTCTAATGTCATCAGATTCTGCAAGATGCACACATGCTTCTTGGGCCGTACCCCCCCCCCACACACACACTCCCCCAAATCCCAGCAAGCAGAAGGTTTCCAAGGTGAAGACGGTCTGCCCCCTGCCCTGCCCCTCGGGCCTGGCGCGGCTGGGCTGGCCCGCCCGGGGAAAGGCTGCCAGACTCACCTAATGTAGTCGTTTCTGCAGAGGATCATGCCGCTCTTGGTGTAACAGGACGTGCCGATGTCGCCCAGCTGCGCCTGGCAGCAGGAGCACTTGAGGCACCGGCTGTGCCAGTAGCTGTCCATGGCATAGAGCAGAAAGCGATCCGCAATTTTGCCCCCGCAGCCTGCGCAGCGCTTCCAGGAGAGGGAGCCGGCCGTCACTGGGGGCGGCTGCGAGCTGCTGCCCGGGTTCACCATGGTCTGCAGGGAAGGCGGGGAGGGGGGAAAAAAAAAAAGTTAGTAATCGCGGGAGAGCAAGCGAGCGAGCCACCCGGCGCCCGGAGCTGCGGGGAGGAAGCGGCGGGGCGAGGGCGGGAAGGAGGCTGCGCGCAGGGCGCGGGCGGGCGCGGGCGGGAGGCGGCTCTGCGGCCCGCCGGCCGGCGGCTGCACGCCTGTTTACTTTTCTCAAGCTTTGTTCCGGGGCCACGAGCTCCGCTCTCAACTTTCCAGCGCTCGCCGCCGCCGCCGACAATTCCAGCTCCCGTACTGTCAAAAAACTCCGAGAGCGAGGCTCGGCGGTGCGCTCCACCCCTCGCGGCGCCTCCTCCTCCTCCCAGCCCCGGCCCCAGCCCCCGCCTCCGCCCACTGCCCCCGCCTCCTCCTCCTCCCCGCCGCCGCCGCCCGCCTCCAGCAAATGAGGGTCAAACCCACCCACCGCCGCGCCCGGCCCCTCCCCGGCCCCCGCCGGGCCCCGCCGGCCGGCCAGCCCGCCGGGAGCCCGCGGGGAGGCCCCCGGGGGCCCGCGGGCAAGCGGCCGCCCTGCCGCCGCAGCCACGATCCCTCCCGAGCTCTGCCCCGGGAAGTGCAGCTGCAGTTCACAAGTTGGAAATAGTTGGATTTTCCGTACGGGAAGAGGGAGGGAGGGAGAGAGGGAGGGAAAGACCGGCCGAGAGGGGACGGGGAAGAGCGCGGTGCTGGGGAGGGGGAGGCAAGGTGGCGGGAGCCGAGGGGAGGGAGGGAGAATGTGTGTGTGTGTGTGTGTGTGTGAGTGTGTAAAGTTGAGAAACTGGTTTTTCGTATTTTAAACGGCACCTCTCGCATGCCACGGTAGTGACCGCCATCTCCCAGGATTGTTCCAAATCTCATTGCATTTTGAAGATCAATGAGTGTTTTCTCTGGGTTTTCAGGACACAGGCAAGAAGAATGGATCATTGAACTTTAGGATGCCGGGTAACTTCCTAGACAAACACTCTCCACTTTGGTCTCACTAATCTGCCCTTGATCAGCAATTTAAATGCTAAAGCTTTGTTCCTCCAAAAAAAGAAAAAAGAAAAGAAAAAAAGAGGAGGAGGGGGGGCACAGAGAACACGCGAGCAGCACGGTTTAGAGGTGCACAAGTTACATTCGAGCCGGCCCTGCTGTCACCCCCCTCCAAAAAAACTGCTTTTCAACATCCCCTCCCCACTCTTTCTAGTGAAATGCCACAAGAGAAGCAACCGGGGTATAATCTAGGAATCAATTTATAAAGCTTAGCCTAAACCGATTAATTTGTTGCCTCCGATCCCGAGTCCAATAAAGTCCTTGTGCTCCTCCAGTCACTTATTCTATAAAAAGATCAAGTTATTTACTGCCAATTAAGCAGCGTGTTTTGTCTTTGTCCTCGGCCAGCCCGGAGTGTGGCTGTCCCCGAGGCCCCGGCTCCCCGCTCCAGAGCTTCAGCCCAGACCACGGGAGGGAGACCGGGCGAACTTTGCCTGTACCCGGCCCAACTTGGCGGCTGGCAGAAGAAGGAGAGAGAGGCAACGTAACGAGGACTGGGATTCCTTAAATAGGCTGATTTTAAACACATTTCCTCCGAAAGAGTCCCGGAACGTGTGTCCAGCGACCGCACAATAAACCAGAATGAGAACGGCACCAATTAAGCTGTAACAAAACCCTGAGACTTTGGAAACAGGACCACTCTAAAACCCATTAGCATTGCATTTATCCGAATGCATCATACCTTTATGTAAATTGATTTATCTGATGCATTTACTCGAGGAATTGCTTTTTGTTACAATTTCAGCCCTAACCCAAATGAATCTGCATTTCCTGCCCCGGGTCTTTAAACTGCCACCACCCCCCCTCTCCGGCCCCCGTTTTAATCGCTCCGAATTCCTTTTTTAAAAGAGGAGAGAGGGAGGAGATTCCAAGCCGTTCCCCGCCCCCATCTTCCGTGAGAGGTAAATATATATGTATATTTTTTTTTGAAAAGGAAACATTACACTGAGAAAAGCATCCAGTAACCCCATTAGCTAAAGCTCTTAAGGACAAGCAATACCTTAATGCTGATTAAATCTAAAAGAGATGAATCAAGAGGACTGACCAGAAACTGACTCCCCTGATAACTAAGGACGGGCCCTCATCAAGTTTCATTTAGAGTTGGAAAAAAAAAAAAAAGAAAGCTTTTAAGTTAAATAGGCTTATACTCTAGTAATTACATAGCCAAGCAATTTAGGTCCTGGGATAGTCAGTGAAATAGAAAGCAGAACTGGCAGCTAGAGGCAAAATCGGCCTCCCCCCTCCCCTTTTAACAACGTCTCTGGTGTTTTTTAATGGAGACCAAGGGAGGGACAAACGTAGCGCTGGCAATTTGTAGTACAAAAATGGATGCTTAATTCATGTCTTGATTTTAATTAGGTGATTCACCGGATTTCTCCTGGATTGGAACAAAAGACTTATAAAGCCAAGAGGATTTTTTTTTGAAAAAAAAATGTTTGTTTTTTTTTCTCTACAGAACCACGAAATACCGAACCGTGTTCACTTAGATCCTTTCTGCCACTGTTTCAAAATAATCCTGTTTACTGGGGTGGGGAGGGGGGTCGTGCCTGTCCGCCCCCCCACCCCCGCTCCCCAAGCTACACACTACTTCTCATACTTAAAATCGGGATCCAAAGCAGCCCAGGCCTTTTCCCTGAGGACCCGGAGACGTCCCCACCCCCTTCCCGGGTCCCCGGCAGCCCGGTCTCCCCGAGCCCTTTTGTAAGCAGGAACCGCTACAAAGCCGGCGGCCGGGCGCCCTCCGCGCGGCTCGCAGGCCGCCCCGGTAGTTTCAGACTCGCGCATTATCGAAGGCGACGTATTGTTTACTTGCAATTTGGGACGGCAAGGGAAGCAAGCCGCCGCACACAACCCCGGCCTCCCCCGACCCCCGGCCCCCGACACCCACCTCCCGGCCCCGCCACCCCCTTACCTGCTTCTCCCCTATATTGCAATAGTGCGAGAGGCGGTGGCGGCGAAAGGCGAGCGAGCGAAGCCGCTCGGCTTCCAGGGAAGGGGCGCTTGGGCTGGCGGAGCTGGAGGGAGGGAGGGAGTTCTCGCAGAAGCAGGAGAAGGGGAGGAGGGGGCTAAGAGCTGCTTTCCCCACCTCTCTCTTTCTCGCTCTCTCTCTTATTATTATTTTTTAATCGCGTAGCTCTCAGGCAGACTGGGGGTGCTGGTGGGGGGGCGTGTAAGTGGCAGGCGGCCCGGAGCAGAAGTGTCAGTCTCAGTCCTCGATCTTCTCCGTCCTCCGCCTCCGGCTGCGCGCGAGCAGCTGCAGGAGCCCTCGGCCCCGCGCCGCGCGGCTTCGAGCGAGGCGCAGCGGCAGCAACTGCTGCAATCGCTGCTGCAAGTTTGGCAATGTGGCTTCACTTTGTATCTGCGCCGCCCCCCCCCCCCCAGCCCGCGCCCGGCGGCCTCGGCGCCCGCCCCCGCCCGCGCTCCGCCCGCTCCTCCTCCTCCTCCGCCGCCGCCGCCGCCGCCGCCTTCCTCCCGCCCGCGCGGACGCTCGCTCGCTCCCTCGCTGGTTCGCGCTGGGCGGCCCGGGTCTCGGCCGAGCTCCCCGGCACCTCCCGCCGCGGGTGTATGCCGGGGGGAGCCGCGGAGGCCGGCAGCAGGAGGGCGCAGCCGGGACTGGCGGAGGGGCTGCCCAGCCGGCCGGGGCCCCGCCGGGGCTGCTGGCTGCTGCCCGGCTCGCAGGCGGCGGCGGCAGCGCTGGCCTCTAGCCGGCTCGCTCGCTCCCTCCGCGGCTCTTACACATGTGTTACTGACAGAGCAAAATCCCAACTACTCCCCGGCTCCGCCGCCGACGTCAGCGCCCCGCAGCCACTGGGCGGCCGGATTGTTCAGGCGGAATAATAAAACCTGCCAATCCGGGGAAGGACAAAGGGATGACTGGAACGAGCTGGGGAGGGCGGGGGAGCGGGGGAGGCGGCGGAGCGGGCGGAGGAGGACGCACGCCCGGCCGAGGGCTGGGATGGGGGGTGGAGGGGAATGAGGGACTCCGGGGCCCGGCGTGCGCCCCCGATCGCCGGCCGAGGCTGCGGGCCGCCCCGGCCCGGCTTCCCGGTGCGCGCGGGGACGCGGAGGCCCCGGCGCCCGCGCGCCCCTCGGGGACCAGCCTCCACCCTCAGCAAACTTACTTCGCCTCGTTCTCAGAAATGGGCCTCCCTCGTCTTCCTGGGGAAGAAAAGTCTGAATGGGGCGGTGGACTTCACACACACACACGAAAAAATTTTTAAAAAGTGCTGTTTTCTGCCATGCACGGTGGCGATGGATGAGCCTTAGTGCAAGTTTAGTGAACACACACAGGGAGAGAAGTTAGAAGTCCCTACCTCAGGACTGCCGCATAACTCCCGCCTCTTCTAGCACAGGTTTCCACATTTCCCAGATTCCTGACCATGGCTGGAGATACTGGTTTCCATTCCGCCTTTTCAAACTTTCTGAAGGGAAACACTAGGCAGAAAGCCTTTCCCTTTCCCCGCCCCCCCCCCAGGCAGATGAATGCTGACTTTCTCATCCTCCCTTCCCTCCCCACCCACGCCCCAAATAATGAGCATTATTCCAAGATTTGTATGCCTACGGCCTCTGGAGAGCAAAAAATGCTATTTCTAATGTAAATGCAGATTTGAGGAGTGTTTTCAGGGTACTAGAAGTCTCTTTCCAGGGGCTAAATCTCAACTTAGGTCCTTGAATGCCTTAGTGGTTCAACTTTACTCTGCCAAATAGATTTAATAAATCTCCAATCTGAAATTATAATTATCTCACAGATAAGCGATATGAATTGCAGTCTAGCATCAGTGTATGTGATGTTTTCTAATTAATACATTGTATTTTGCTAACTAGTGGTCTTCGTGTGGAATTTTGTTTGCATTTCAGTCACAGAATAGTTACGTAACATTTGAGAAGCTCTGTGTTGAATAAAATACAATAAAAAATTAAAAAAAATAAATCTCCAATCTGAGGTTACTATTAGGTCTGATTATTATTAGTAAGTTCTAGAGAGACTTTTCTGTTGGAACTGATCGTGAAAGTGCAAAACCCTTCTGCTAAGTATCATTAAGTAAAACCGGCCTTGTGGGACACGTTTTCATATTGCATTACACGCAGTACCGCTAGATTGAGTCAAGGCACCTGAAGGAATCCCTGCAAGACAATGCCCACAGTGAACACCCACAGTTCTAGCATCTGCTTGGAGGATTTCTGTCCTTTCAACCATCAAAATTAGGAGTGCAGAAGAAAGAATAATTATTGCCTATAAAAGCAGACAAGAGATTGTTTGAATGCCAATTAAAATACTCATTTCTTTATCTAGCATGTTAAAAATTAAATGAGTTAATTTCATTGATTTGTGTTTAACATTGCATTGTTATGATCAACTCATCTTCTACACATATAAAAATTTTAATTATTAAAACTATAATACTAATTACAATGTCCTGTGCAGAAAACAGAAGCTGAGGGCCAACACAGGCAGGGTATAGCAGCTCAAGCCTAAAATCTCAGCTACTCCAGAGGTTGAGCTTTGGAAGATTTTAGTTCCAGGCCAGTAGGGCAAAAAGTTAAGGGAACTCATCTCAACCAATAAGACAATGGCAGGCCCCTGTCAACCCAGCTACAAAAAAAGTATAAATAGGAGGAGTGCCAAGTCCCCATTCGAAAATAAAAAATTAAGAAAGGGCTATAGGTTATGGTTCAAGCAGTACAGAACCCACCTGAGGGAGAATGTGACAAATCCCAGGAGGCAAGGGGAACAAAAAAAGGTCGCTATGCAAAAGATGTGATGCTCCTTGATGAGCCTTGGAGGTTATTCAAGAAAAATCAATTAAGAAAATACAGATAAATAATATGATTTAATTGATGGTTTTATTTTTAATTTTTTTGACACTTCTTGGGCTTGAACTCGGGGCCTGGGCACCGTCCTTGGATATGTTTTGCTCAAGGCTAGAGCTCTGTCACTTGAGCCACAGTGCCACTTCTGGCTTTTTCTGTGTATGTGGTACTGAGGAATCAAACCCAGGGCTTCATGCATGCTAGGCAAGCACTCTACCACTAGGCCACACTCCTGTCCCTTTGTTAATTACTTTTAAGAGTCAAAATTATATGACCAAGATTGGCCTCCCTACTTTCCCTCCCTCTGTCCCTCCCTTCCTTCTTCCCTTCTTTCCTTCCTTTCATGTTATCAGCATCTGACTAGGAAGCCCAGTCAGGCTTCAAACTGATGATTCTCCCGTCCCAGCCTCCTGAGTAGCTGGGATTAGAAGTGTGTAGCACCTAGCCTGGCTACTGCAAGTTTCAGTCAGCTACAATTAATGTTAGAATTTGTCTAATGCAAGTAAATCTCCTTCTTTGAGCTTTAATTTTCACATCTACAAATGAAGAAGTTAAGCTAAATGGTTCTCATTATCTGTATAATTGATTACAGTGTTTTCTAATGTAGCTATACTACAATGAATTTTAATTCTGCAATGCAAAAGTCAGAAATTTGGACAGGCAAATGTTCGAATATCATTGGTTATCCACAGGATTCAAATCATGTCTATGAAAGGAGAGAGAAGGATTTGAATATAGATCTCTAGGGTTGAGAAGCCTTGAGAGATGGTTTTAGTGTTTAGGCTCTGTTGTGGAGTGAGGTCTTTACATTCACTACACATGTCCCAATAGGTTGGAGTAAATGGTAGTAGATTACCGGAGAGCTTTATTTGCTGACGTTGTGGTTGTAGAAATACAAAAGCAATAATGGATAACATCTCTCTTCTGAGGGGTAGAGGAGTAAATCCATTCACTGTAATCAAAATTCAGGTGTACTTTAACCACAGCGCCACCTCTGGGTAGTCTTTATTTTTGCATTTATAGCATTTAGCAGCCCTTTCTTCTCTGGGCAGCAACAGTCATGGTATTAAAAGGGCCTGCCTGAGTGATATACCAGTGTTTTATGTTTTATTTCTCATGATGCTCTACACACAACCTGTGTAAGCACATACATGTTCATGATGAGTAGAGGCAGTCTAAATGAGAATAATAAAACAGTGAGTTAAGAGATAACCTGGTATAAAGGAAAACTGTCAAATTCAATGTTATAATTTGATCATCTGTTTGGGAAAATTCTGCTGACATCACACATTTATTCCACCAACTCACTTAAAATTAGAAATTAAGGTATGATACTTTGCAAAAGACAGAAAGTCGAATTTCTCCTTTAATTTTGACCAAAGGTAGGAACTGTATCAATCCTAGCTTAATGCCTCCTTCCTTCTACTTGCTCAAAATCAATTGTTTATTCCTTTCTTCTTCCCATTCAAGTCCTTCAGTCATAATCATTCCCTTGTCTTCTGCTTCCACGATGAGTCAGTCAGTATCACCTCCAAAGAAGTGTCTCTCCCTCTCTTTGGTGCTGTACCACTTGACTCATGCCTCTAGTCTAGCATTTTCTTGGAGCTAAAATTTCATGGACTTTTCTGTCCAGGCTGGCATAAAAATCTCAGTTCTCCAGATCTTCAATCTCCTGAGTAGTTAGGATTACAGGTGAGAAGTACTGGTCTCTGGTATATTTTTCCTTCACAAAACTGTTTTTAAGGATGTCTTTTTAGGAGTCACATTAAAATTTATTTTAAAAAAATAAGGTCTACTTTAGTTCTTTCACCCTGAGGAAGATCCCTTGAAGTCACAAAATTCTTGCAAAGTGACCCTGGGAAACTTGAGTCTGAAATAACAACTCCACAGTGAAAAGGTATGTTAAAGAAGACAAAATTATGGAAGAAGACTAACTGTATAATCTCGTGCTGATATTTTGTGTGTTTTTTGTAGGTTAGATAAGGAGAACACCACCAAGTAAGCAGGATAGAGGAAAGCTGAGGTATTTAAGAGTGGGAATAAAACCTAGGTATTGTACCTGCGTGTAGTTCCAACATATTGGAGGGCTGATCACAAGGATTACTGAAAGCCAAGGTGTTTGGGGAGCAGCCTGGATGATGAAAAGAGATGATGAAGAGATGTTTCAGAAAAAAAGCATTGGGTTTATGTGTAACATAACATTTCTTTAAAACTATACTGACTGTAAAATATTGACTATAGTACTTCAAATTTACTGACCACTTATTTTAGTGTTTCTCAAAATGCCTTACAATTATACCATGAAATGTTCCAGATGATAAAAGAATAGATGGTTGTTTTATTACAGCATTCTTTTTTTGTTTCTATTTAAGTAATTCCAATACTATACTTGGTAAATGCCTACCTGATTATGGAAAGTTTTAGGAAGTTTTATATTAATTCCTATTTTATAGGATGATGTAAAAGCATAATAAAAAAGTTGATTTTGTGGAAATAAAATAGAAAGTGGCTGGGAGAAAAAAAACAGCCTTGATATTATTTCAACTGGAAATGCAATTTCAGATAGAGATTTTGCTTTTAATTATTCTATTTCATTAGGACATTTGAAACTCACGGAGGTGACAGGAAAGGTGAAAAAGATGATGGGAAAGAAGGAAATATATCTGTGGCCCAGTATTTTGCCTGACACTGCAAGGCAACTTTAATATAGTAGTAAGACTGACTCATTTTCTTCATAGTGGTATGTAAGGGTTAGAGCAAGACCTTAAAACGCCCCTAAATCCACCTCAGAATGGTAGGCAAATCCTGATATATTGAATATATTTCATAGTGATGATTTTATAGGAAAACTATTTGGCTTGCTCATCCATTCCACTTCTAGACTGAATTCTGTCAATAATATTCAAGCACAAGTGGTATTTTGCAAGTATCATTGCAAATAAATGAGCAAAGTGCATGTGAGTATATGGTATGTTCATTAGAGCCTTCTACATGGGCTAATGGACCAACAGGCAATGCGTATTAAAGTTGAGTTAAAACTTTCCATGGATAAATTTAATTTTGTACAGAAATGTTATAAAAGAGAGTATATAGATATCTAGGCCATTTGTATATATGTGAGGTAGCTATTGCTAAGAATATATGTTAAGAATATATATTCAATAAGCCATATAATGAATGATTGTTGTCCTTAATGTATTATGTTGTCTCTCATCTCCTTTGCTGTCCCTTGGTTATCTCATATTGGTAAAGTATCTCACTTTGTTATCTGATATATTGAATTTATTTGTATTTGGATATTTGAAATCTGATAGGGAAGGGGGGAAAACCAAGACGGGTGGGGGTTGTGGGGGGGGGAGGGAAATGGGTACCAAGACATGTGAAAGGGTATCAATGTATGTGAATTAATGCACCTTGTATCTGGCAAATATCATGTAACCCTTTTACTAATTACAATAAAAAAATAAAAAAATATGAGGTGCGGTTGCGGAAGAACACTGCACCCATAATCCTTGCTACTCAGGAGGCTGACACTTGAGGACTGCGGCTAGAAGCCAGCATGTGCAGAAAATGACATGAGTCTTACCTTGAATAAATTACTCAGAAAAAGCAAAAAAAAAAGAATATATATTCAATAAGTATAGAGATTGTATCGGAAATAATTGCTGTATTTCTCTAAGATGGAGAAAATTAGCACTTACTGATAAACTAAGGCATTGAAACAAAATTCATGCCAAGTGCCAGTGGCTCACACCTGTATTCATAACTACTCAGGAGGCTGAACTTTGAGGATTGCAGTTTGAAGCTAGTTCAAGCAGCAAAGTTCCTAAGACTCTTATCTTCCAGTAAACTACCAAAAACCTGCAAGTGGAGCTGTGGCTCAAGTAGTAGCACGCTGTTGAGGAGAAAAACATTCCCCCTCTCCCACCACCACCACCACCACAAAAAACTAAGGGAGAGTGCCCAAGCCCTGGTTCAAGCCCCAGTACCAGCACACAAATGACCATTTAATTAGCTAACTAATTAATTAAAAATAAAGCCTAATTCATTTTTCATTATATTACTTCTGCTTTGGGTAAAAGAAAAGCTAGGCTGGGCACCAATAGCTTGCACCTGCAATTTTAGCTACTCAGAAGGTTGAGATCTAAAGATCTTGTTTTGAAGCCAGCCCAGGCAGAAAATCTGTGAGACTCTTTTCTCCACCTAAGCCCCCAAAACCTGAAAGTAGAGCCATGATTCAATTGGTAGAGTACTGTCAGAGGTCAGAGATTGCACTCAGAGGCCTTAAGTTCAAGCCCCAGGTGAGCCTTGCACAAAAGTAACAGTCTAATAATTTAGAAATTTGAAGTGCCTCAAACCACAACTTTTAGTACATTTTAATTGGTGTCTATATCATTAAGCCTTTTCTCTGTGTAGTCTTGTAATACAATGCAGCATTTTAAAGTATACCATTGTATTGTCTATTTAGTCACCAAAAATGTTGATAAAAATATAACATTTATTTATCCTATTGTCATGAATGACCCTATTGGAATTAGGGGAGTACAATCTATAGCTGTCCATAAACTTGAAAAACACACATTTCTACTCCATACAGCCCTATAAATTTTTTCAAATCAAAAAGAACAACCAGATATGGATTTTTTTAAATAATAAAACTGGGTAACTCAATTGACTAAAATGTGTTCCCTCCACGCTGAGGTACACATTATAACGTCATCATTTATATTTCTCAACATAAATCAAGTTTCATAATAAAATTGTTTTTGATGAATCACCACTTCTTTTCTTGCTCCAAAACATTCTGACAGAGAAAGCAAATTGGTCGATTCTCTGTATGATAAGAAATTGCTGAAAATATATTTTAAACCTTTAATCTAAGGGGGTTTTTTTTGGTGGGGAGTAAGTTCCCTTTAAAAAGGAAACTGTTCAAGCAAAGCCATTATCAAATTTAGAGAAACAACTGAAGAATAAAATGGACTATTTTCAGAGGCATGTCTGTGCTCTCTGACAATTAGGCTGGGGGAAGTCATTACAGAACAACACTCTGGAAACAATTTTCTTCAAAAAAAAAAAACAGCAAAGAAAGAAATAAAAAGGAAGAAAGGAAAAGAATAAAAACTTAAACAACATCACCTTTATTCATGTTTGTTCTAATTTCATGGTTAAAGCATTGAAGCATTGTACCCAGCTGTCTGTGTCCTGTTTTTATTGCTTTTCTCCACTGAGATAACATTTAACACTGCGTTGAAATTTCTACTTACTGCTTATGTCCAGTAGTAAATCCTAGCACATTATTAGAATATCTGCCTGTTATCAGCTCGGTCAGGGAATGAATTATTGACTATAACTCATTGCTGGGAAGACTATATGTGACACTCCAGTGAAGTTTTGATAATTTCTAGAAGTCATGATAATTTATGGAAAGGGCTTTTGATTGATCTCCCACCAACCTATTCTGCACCTATCAGTAAATAGGACACATATTGATGGCCTACTTGGACTCCATTAACAATATGGGAAAATTCACAAGTTGAGCATTTCTTCTTTTTTCTCCCCCAGAAAGATTCTATTATAACAATAACTGGGTTTCTATTAATTTTCTTCAGTGTGGTTTCCTCATGGGACTTGGGAATCACAGATCTCAACCACTGAATGTATAAGATCACTATTCTAATAATTGTTTAGATGTATTCCTCATTTACATTTATTCCAGCCTCTGCTTCTCAGAAAGAAAGCCCTGAAACCATTGAAACACATAAAGGTGTGGGGGGGGAACCAAAAACAAATACTGAAAGATTTTAAAGCGTTAGAATACAGCTGATAGAATGAGACAATTTCTTGAGTTAATAATAGGCAAGCTAGTTATCATTTTAATAAAAGCTTGTAATCAACAAAAAATTAGAGAAATGGCTTTTTAAGACATAATTGTCACTGTGAAGTTTGTCCAAACATTAAGTGATAATTGCCAGCAACCTGCTTTAGTTTGGGGTTTATTTTCCTCCTCTCTCATTTTTTGCTACATTCTCCAAATTTGATTATTTCTTAAAGTCTACTAGACAAATGTTTCCTTCATCCCTTTACTGAGTTATCATTGTTGTGATTTCATTATTGTTTTATTTACTACAGCGATTGCTTTCAAGAAAAATAACAGTATTTTCAACTCTTAATACCCATGATATAATCCAGCAAACAATGTAAATAATAACTTGAATTTAATGGATATTTTCAAGATGACATTTAAAACATGTCTACCCTAGACTTATACCCCCAAAAAGTATTTTGTAATCTCATACAAAAATAACAGTGCCTCTTTTGCCTGACAGTCATTATTGGAGGTGGAAAACTTGACTGAACACTTGGCTTAAAGAAAACAATTCTTTCTTCATTTTATCTTAATTTAGTAGCTTCTAGCAGACATCTAAACAATCTTAAAATTAAAAGATAATGTTAATGGGAGAGACTGTTGTCATAGGATAATGGTTTCCTGCTGCTAGATTAATGCGGTAGCAATAATATTACAGCAGTTATTGAAAATAAAGGGAAAGATAAAGCCAGGAAATTTATTTTTAAAGCAGGTGTCATGGATCCTATGACACTGCTGTCTTAGAATTACTTTGTTTCAATTTTGCAAAATGTCTGATGGAGAATGGTCTCTTTCCTGATGGGTGGAAGGGATAATGACACTGACTCAGAGCCCCAGGACAACAGAAGGCAGTCTTTCCAAAGACAGATTTGCTATGTGAGTCTTCCGATCAGAAATAAAAATGTATGAATAAATGTTTCCCTAGTAGAAAACAAAACAACAGCAGCAACAACAGCAGCAACAACTATCATCCTAGCAGTAGCATCAGTTTATCTGGAAACATCAACAAGCTCCACACTAGCAGGCTTAGGCAGAGGAGTTCCTGGAGAGAATCAGGCAGAACCTCTGTTCAAGGACATTACAGGCTGTGGCCACTCTCCTGACCCTCCATCTTTGAAAACATGTGATAACTTGAGAAGTTAACAGACTTCCTTAAGTGGTATTCTCACAGGAAAACTCTGGTCATCAGATTTCCAAGGCAACCCTCCAAATTCCCATTCCCTGGTGTCACTCCCTATGCGTTCTTGTCCTTATCTTGACTGTGGTCAACCTGACTAGTGATGAGCCTGTGGAAAATGGGCCTGTGATTCAGAAATGGAAGATGTCTGAGAGATTCCAGGCTGTGGAAGATAGCCTGGAATGATGAAACTGCCATAACAGAGTGGCCCTGAAGAAGGGACCTGTGCCAATGAGCTAAGAACAGTCTTTAGGGGTTGAGAGTGGTTCCCCACCAAGAGCAACCAGAAATAACATCTTCCAATAGGCAGTGACATGGGCCTCAGGTGAGATTTCAGTTGTTGCTTCTTGCTCAGTCCCTTTCCCTACTAGATCTTGAAAAAAAAAATTAATGTCCTCATTGCAATCCAGATGTGTGCCAATTTGTATTCGGGGGTTATAAGAAATAAGTAATTGGGGGCTGGGAGTTTGGCCTAGTGGTAGAATGCTTGCCTAGCATGCACAAAGACCCAGGTTCGATTCCTTGGTACCACATATATAGAAAAAAGCCAGAAGTGGTGCTGTGGGTCAAATGGTAGAGCTCTAGCCTTGAGAAAGCCCAAGGATAGTGCCCAGGCCCTGAGTTCAAGGCCCAGGACTGGCAAAAAAAAGAAAGAAAGAATAAACTAAAAGCTCTCAGAATTGCATAACAAGGTATGAGGACTCATCTGGCCTCCTGGCAGAAATTGGATGGTTTGCATGGTATTTCAGATCTTTCTTTTCTGGGCTTCCCCTCCAGTTACTGACTCTCCAAAGAAGGCCTCCTTTGGAGCCTTCTCAGGTGAGATGTTGTGTTGACTCTCTAAAAGAGGGAATGGAAATAGATTCTTCATCTTTATTAGCGCAGACAAACCCTGCAAGTTCCCTTCTGCCACTAAGACTATACAGAAGACAGGCAACATACAATACTCTAAAGGAAATTCATGCAAAATAGGATTTTTTTCTTTTTCTTTTTTTCTTCTTTTTTTAAAATTGTAATTAATAGAAGGGTTACATTATATTCACCAGATAGAAGGTACATTTTTTAACAATCATTTTTTTCCTTTTTAATGGAAAAATGTCAATCAAATTGTTTGTGAATGCAAGAATCATATATGAAGAACAGAGAGCCCATCAATTATATTTTAAAAATCACTAAAAAAGAGGTAAGTGAGCTGGCATTAAGGGCTCGTGCCTGTAATCCTATCTACTCAGGAGCCTGAGATCTGAAGATGGCAGTTCTATGCCAGCCTAGGCAGGAAAGTCTATGAGAGTCTCATCTCCAATTGACTAGCAAAACTGTAGTTCCAGTGGTAGAGTGACAGTAAAAAATGCTAAGAAGGAGCACTCAGATTTGGAATTCAAGTCCTAGTACCTGTATACTTCTGTTAGTTTTCTTAACTATTGCAGGCGGGGGAGGAAGAGAGATGTAATTTACATGTGTTAGAGTTCTTCTATGAGCAAGGCAATGGAAAAAGAAAACTAGTAGATTGGAGGATCTCCAGCATTGGAGAGTCTGCATCATTTAGTTACCCAAATAGGCTCGGAGTTTTTCTTTGCTTATATTTTTACCTCTACAAAAAAAAAAGCTATACTACTCATGAATCCCTTCAAATAACATATTAGATACAATAAAAATATATGAAAAAACCCAACATACTAGATAGGAAAATGGGGAAAAAGGGGTAATACTGACCAAGAAGAATTTTATTCATAACTTGATTTATGGAATTATAACCCCTTTCTGCAACTACTCAATAATGCCATTTTTTCCAAAAGACTTTTACTAAGCACCTACTATGTTCCAGCCAATTCAAAGTGCTGGAGATAAAGCAACAAGGAAAGCAAAGTCTCTGCATTTGTGACTTATTCTGCAGTAACACATATTTTGGAGGAAACAAATGGTGGGGATCAATGGGACCAGAGTCGAATGGGCTTTTGTGGCAGAACACAATTTAATAATCGGGAGTGAGAGTCCCAAGATTTAACAATAATGAGGCAACATGGTAAAGAGAGCCTACAGAAAGGAAAGGATCTTGGCAGCTCAGGCAATGAGAGCTTTGTGTGGCAGCGCCATCAGTAGAAATAGCCTAAGGCTGTGCTTGGTATACTGAAATTCTAGGATAGAAGGTAGACTGGACTGTAGTCGTTGGGGTCAGAGGTGAGATTGGGGAAGATGGGATTTGGGCTTCTACCTGGGTGCTGTTGGAGAGTTGTGCCAGAGTAATGACTGGACACATTTGCAAAGCCTCCTTCTGACTGCCGTATGGAGAACGAGAACATAAACTCCAGAGTATGAGGCAGAGAGACCACCAGAGAAGCTTGAAGTAATCAACTAGGAAACAATGATAGCTTGAGCCACAGTGATAGCTGGAAAGGTGGTGGAAAGTGATCAAATGTTCTTACTTTGAATGTTCAAGCCATGTTTTCCATTGGAAAATTGCATTAAGCTCCTATACCTTTGTCAATTGGCATGTATTTTTTGTGTTTCCTGGCAAGTATAAATTCCCTTCTTCTGAGGAGAGCAGATATTTCCTCTCCATGTCTCCCCTAGCAACACACACACACACACACACACACACACACACACACACACACACACACACACACACACACAATCCCCCCTCTCTCCTGCTTAGTGTATAGCAACTATACCAGACCTTTCCATTTTCACTTGGAAAGGAGAAAGACAATCTACCAGACACCTGACTACGGTCTCTTCATAGAATAGTTCACTTAATTGTCCAAGCAGCCAGACTCAGAGCCACATCAGAATCCATGTTTAAAGGAAGGAAACTCAAATCATAGAAACTGTGCTTTCTTAACACCAGTATCAAAGTCAAAGTTTGAAATTGGAATCCTGAAAAACATTATAGACTGAGAGAGGCTTCTATGGGCCACCCAGATCTACTAATAAGTTGGGACATACACTTTAATAAGTTGGTTCGACTTTAGCCCTTTCTGTAATGGCATTTATAAATTATTCTATATTAGACAGTGGCTATTCAGATAACTGGCAATTCTCAACCCTTGGTAATTTTTCTCTATCTATTGGACATTTGGCAATGTGTGGGAATACTTTTGGCTGTCACAAGTGGAGGGTTGGAGTTTGCTCCTGGCAGCAGTGGGGTGAGGGCCAAAGATGCAGCCACACATCCGACATGAAGCAGGGGTGAGGCTCTATGACAAACAACTATCTTTCTCAAAATATCCATAGAGCCAATGGCAAGAAACCCTATTCTAAACAATTGTTTCATCCCTGGAGTGTCATACTTGAAGTAACATTTGTTGTAAGCTTTTTATTAATAATCTCTCATGAAGAGCTTGGTAGTGGGAGATTTACAACCCAGGATGCCAATGTTACCACTATGTTCTATATCAAAATGCTCAGTGCAGGTAAGATTTTGAGCTCCAAAATACAAAAACAAAAGTGCCAGTGCTGAAACTAATATCCAAGGAAACATCTACAAAAGCTAAGTGACTGATTTAACAACTGTAATGTAATTAAAATCTTTTACATAAGGACTTGCGGATTGTGAATGCCATTAACTGTGTTTGATATGATTTGTTCATATATTCTAAGTGTAAGATTTTCTATGCTTTACAGAAGTCTCATAATGGGCCTGAATTTATTTTGTTAGAGTAAATCAAGACATGCGACAGGCCATAGTTGAATAACATGGGGGCCAAACTGTGCCAAGATTTGAAAGACATGCGTTTCAGATGATAGAGAGCAAAATCAAAAGACTTTTGGTAGCACTGAGATCAGCACACAGCCTAAGCTGGTATCACTAGAACAGGGAAAGGAAGAAATGTGACAAAGGGTGTTGGAGAGAGAGACAGAGCCATTAAATTTTAATGTGAGCCCAATGGGAAGCCAAGGCACAGTGTTAAGCAGGATATGTCATAATCTGATTTAATTTTTTTTTAAAAATTAACTGGCCCTTGGGGAAAAATTGACAAAGAAGATGTGTGGAAGAAACAGCTACAAATTTGTCCTTGGATCCATTTGTTCTTCTTAAGAATAGAACTCCAATTTACACACTGTGTATTGACCCCAGGAATAAAAGACTGCATTCCTTAAGGATTATACGAAAAATAAAAATAAAATAAATACCTAGGGATAAAAGTCATGTTCAATAATTAAAAGGGGAAATGTAGAAACATTTCTTAGAAAGCTTTTCAAGAGTCTTACACCTTTCTCTTCTTTATTCTTCCTTCTTTGGATCTGAAATGTGGACCTAGTGACTAAAGGTTTATTGATAAGATGATTCTGCATGCTCCCCCCCGCCTTTTTTGTCAGTCCTGGGCTTGAGCTCAGGGCCTGAGCACTGTCCTTGGATTTTCTCAAGGCTAGACCTCTATCACTTGAGCCTCAGCACCACCTCTGGCTTTTTTTTTTCCTACGTATTTGGTACTGAGGAATCGAACTCAGGCCTTCGTGCATGCTAGCCAAGCACTCTACTACTAGGCCAAACTCCCAGCCCATGCTTTCCCGTTTTTTTGCCAATCCTGGGTCTTGGACTCAGGGCCTGAGCTTTCTCACGATTAATACTCTTCCACTTGAACCACAGCCCCACTTCTGGCCTTTTTCTGTGTATGTGGTGATATGAAAGAGAACTTTACCTTTTTAAAATCTTTAATTTTCTTTTTCTAATGGAGAGCTCAAACAAATTTTGTAACTGACCCAGAAGGCAGATATGAAAGTGGGAGAGTAATGAAGACATCACTGTGGTGGTAGTATATGTGAGAGAACAAGTCAACATGGGCCAGGGCAAAGGCTGAGGTGATGAGAGGCAGAAAGTGACAGCTAGATCTATAGATGTGTAGATATACCTGTATATCAGACTAGAGGGAGAGAAACAGAATCAAGATGATCTCTAGTTTCCTGATAGGAGCAAGTAAACTATAGTTGTACCTTTTCAGAATCAGAGAGAAGGACTGGAGGAGATGTGGGTAAATCAGGCTGGTTTTGGACCTGTATCCAGTGAGGTTGAGATCCCTGTTGAACCCTCAAATTGAAAAGTCAGTTAGAGTCATAAGCCTGGAGCTCATGGGAAAGTTCTAGGCTGAAGAAATAACTTTGAAAATCATCAGTGAAGAAAAGATCTGACCGTCACAAATGAGACCATATAGAATACATTTAGAAAGACACATAGCTAATACTAGAGCATTAGAGTAGCCTAACATTCTCTGAAAAATAACGTAAAGCAAAAAGGTCTAAGAGCATTGGCTTAATGAGTTCAAGTCCCAATGAGGAGGAGAAGAAAAAAAAATCAACAAGTGCCACCGAGAAGCTAAGATGATAATTGAAATGAAAGCATGGATTGATCAGGATCATTTTACTGGGAAAGGGTAGTACTCCTCAGATTCCTTTCCTCTACATCTTACTAAGAAAAGCCTTAGACCAGCTGTGGTCCATAGACTGAAGGAGCCAAATAGCCTTCCTGGAATCAATGAACCTTTTGCTTTGGAATCACCAGGGTTGACCGTTAGCAAAGAGAGGAGTAAGAGTGTGGCAAATTATTGCTAGTTCAGTAATAAGCCGTATCTGCCACAGTAGTTTTTACTGGTATATAAAATTTTCCAAGCCATCAAAGTCAGAGTGGATACTGCTGTGGGCCTGTGCAGTACAAGAGGCCAGTGCTCTTTTTGCTATTGTCACTGATCCCAGGATGAAACAAATGCCAAGCGTGTGTATTCCATTAATTGCAAAATAATCACTTCCATCTTCAAGAAGTTCTATGCACCAAAGACTTTTAAAACTAAATAAAGATGCTGCCAAGTAAAAAAGGGAATAAACCTCTAAAATGCTAGAGCCACCTGCATGTCAACCTTGGAAGAGTAAACAAGGTTTGATCACATGTAGAAAAGCTCAAAAGTCACTACTGAGCAAGTTTTAAGAAAAAAAAATGCTAGAGAATTTTTTTGAAAGGCACATAAAAGAATTCTCCATATGGTCTCTCAATTTCTGTCCCTCTGATAATACAGACCCTTTCACTTTGCTTTACAAACTTCTTAATTATTATTTTGTTGTGTGTGCCAGTCCTTGGGCTGGGCTTCAACTCATGGCCTGGGGGCGGTTAGTGCTCTATCACTTGAGCCATGGCTGCACTTTGGACTGTGTGTGTGTGTGTGTGTGTGTGTGTGTGTGTGTGTGTGTGTGTGTAAGAGGGAGAGAGACACAGACACAGACAGAGACAGAGACAGTGGCAGAGGCAGAGACAGGGAGAAAATTGGAGATAAAGAGTTTCATGGTCTTTCTTTCCCAGGCAAACTTCAAACCATGATCCTCAGATCTCAGTCCCCTAAGTAGCTTAGGATCACAGGCATGAGGCACTGGCACCAGAAGTTCTTTAAATTTAAACATTCCATTATCACATGTCTTCAAGACCAAAATGTTTATGGGAACCAGACTCTTTTACTTCCTTTTACATCTAATGCCATGTATGATAATCTGTGATTCTAGATAGTCAGAAGGCTGAGATCTGAGGATCATGGTAATTTGTAGCCAGCCATGGTAGAAAAGTCCAGGAGACTCTTATCTCCAATTAATCACAGAAAACACCAGAAGCTCAAGTGGTAGAGTGCTATCCCTGAGTCCAGAGTTCAAGACCCAGTTCGTGGACTGGCCAAGCAAACAAAAAAAGGCAGAATATGAGACCCTGAGTTCAAGCCCCAGTACCAGTACAAAAAATTTAAAAGAAGCAAAAAAGAATGGATGGTATCAGGAAGCTGAAAGTGCTACCTTAGTCACAGAAATTGTAATCCTGTGGACAAGGCCTCAACTTCACAAAAATGGAAGACAAATCATATAATACCTTTACCTTAGGAATGCTATCCTGCCTTGTTGCCTCTATTAAGAAAATCCGAAGACATGAAAAGCTGTTGGAGTCCAATCAGTAGGAAATAATGACATGGCTACGGTGAGCACAAAGTACTTCACACAGTGTGCGGCACAGATCAGGCCCTCCAGAAAAGATGGCTCCGTGAACACAAGATCCTTCAAACCACACAGAGGCATTTTGTCCATTGGACTCTTTGAATCCAGTCTCAGAAGGGTTAAAAGGTAAGACATATCTAACAGAAGAAGGAGAATTTTTACTGTCATCTGTGTCATCAGTAAAGAGATAAAAGAGATGGACAGATGTTGGAGAGTAAAGTTGAAATCAATCAAATATTTAAGATTCTCTGGTGGGACCCCCTCATTTTAAGTGCAGTTAAGAAGGGACACAGGGATCCAGGATTCAGTACAAACCACATAGCAAGTTGTTCACAGAGCCAGGACGTGGTCACAAAATGATCTCCTTATATGCAGGGGTGATTGGTCAAGAGGGCCAGCAGGAGAAGCAAGAGTAGACTAAACTCCACACTCAGTTTTGTCTTCTGAATCCAACCTTCACTTCTGACTGGTGACCTTGCTTACCTTGAAAAAAATCATTTCAAGTATGTGACATTGTTGTTTACCTTTCCAGCAAATTCTTTTTTTCTCCTCTTAATAGAACCTTGGCTTTGACAAGTACCAATGTGCCAAGTACTTTCCAGAAACCTGGGTTCCTTCACAGCCTCTACAGCGGTAAAGTATGCATGGTTTGAACCCGAGACACTTGATACTAGCAATTAGTTTAGGGATAAGTGTATGATCACATTCTAAGAAGCAGAGGTCCGTTGTTATTTCCTTGTTCTTTATTAAAACAAGAAAAGTAGGAGTAGAAAGTGCACCCATTCCTTCTTGAGATGTTGTTCTGTGAGGATAAGACGTGCAGACCTCCTTTCTCACCCATCTGGTGACTACAAAGGGAATCACCAACACACTGGGCTGGAGGATTAGAATGACAGTAAGGACCTGTGACTTTCACAGTGTTGATGGGTGCCTGAATTAATCAAACTAGTAACTTCCCATCTCTTAACTTTTCAGGATGTGGGGGGGAAAAAAGAAATAAAAAACTATACATTATTCTTCTAGACCCTCTTCATGGGATTTTCGGATTATTGCAATCCCAATCATTTTAATTATGATAATCAGTCTTTAGAATTTCCCATAGTCTTGAAGAGGTTTTACTTTGTTTTCTGAAAATAACAACAAAGCAGACTGTCTTTAAGATGATGTTTCTGCAATTAGGTTTTCCTAGTTCCCTGTCCCCCTCTCAGCATGATTCCACCACGTGCTATCTCTTAGCACTCTTGTTTCCAGAATGCCTATTACTTTTAATGTGGGATTTTGGCCTCTGCCAACCCTTGTTTAGACCATTAAAGTTTAACATTCCTCTATTGGGTTTCCTCTTGTTTCTTATGGCCTTTCAGAAGGCTGGGGACACTTAAAAAATCCGAATATTGGGAAAGAATACAAATTCTCAAGATCAATTTAATGTATACTGGTATCCATTCCCCACCAGAAGATGGGATTTCAGGGCCTGGTACGTTCATGATGTATACATTTGAAATTTATAACACGTTTCCTTTGTTTTGTCTGTTTGAATAGAAGCAGTAATGATATTCCTTCACTGTATATAGTTATTAAGAGTCTTTTGCTTATGTTAAAGGGGCTTATGGAAGATTTCAGCCTAACACAGAACCACTTATTAGGACAAACAGAGCTTTTAAAAGAATACTACACTCTCATGAATAAACTAGTCTCTGATTGGCCACAGTTGCAATTTAGCTTTTATCAGTAATTAAGGGCAAGCCATGGAGCAAACTCGTTAGTTGACACCAATTACAATTGGTAGAGGAACTAATGAGTCCAAGCAAAAAGTTATTTATTTCTAACTTTTGAAGCATAATTGTTGTGTAAATCGGATAGCGAGCAAATCTTTTCCATACGTTTAGGTTGGTAATTGAGAAATAAAATGGTTACCAAATGTACTCTTTGTCCAGTTTTGTTCTGCAGTCGTCTCTCTCGGGACTCTTTAAAGTGTAAGGAAAAGGTGATGTCAACAGCAACGTACTCTGGGCCAACGGAGCCAGGATTAATTAATAGAGATGAAAGGGAAACACTAGACCTTTCTTAACCATTGCTTTACAGGCTGTGCCTTAGATACTCGCTGTTCTGCAGATAACCAAACACAGCACAAGGATGAGGGCCCGGGCCCAGAGACTGCCTTGTGTTTTAAAAACAAAACAAAACAAAGCAAAACAGAAGAACAGAAGAAGGAAGCTTGTCTCCATCTCATTTCTAACATGCAGTCTTTAAAGCAAGGAACTCTCCAGAGCTTTTCCCTTTGAAGTTTAATATGTAGGGCTTTACATCAATATCACATTTTAAATGTGTTAAACAAATTAGTCTCTGGTTACAAAAGTTTTGAGACATTTGCAAGTTGCTGTGCATCTAAATGTAATATACGCCAGCCAAGTTGATCAAGCAGTTGTTCATTTAGAAGAATGCACATTTGGAATAATTAATAAATAAACCAGGCTCCCATTGCTTCAACCTCTCTGTTTATTGGGAGGCAATCTACTTTAAAAGACATTAATATTCTTGGAATTATTATTAGAATAATTGCTTTTACTCCTCTCAGAACACACATTTTTTTTCTCATTTCCCTTCAGCACAGACAGCTTTTCACTCAGATATAAACTTCCCATTATTATTCCCCACCCCCCCAAAAAAATGAAGAATAGGAATTATACACTTTTCACTAAGGAATAATTAATTTGTCTCAAGTATTAGAACAGAGAATTGTAGAGTGACTTTGAATGGTAGTCTCTAAGGAGTAGCATTGTTTGTTCTCTCCACTCTTTAATGAGCTTTAGTAAATGGCCAGGAAAAATTACCTTCTTTCTGTAATACGAGAGAGGCGAAGAATGAAGGAAGCTATAGAATCCCTAAGAGAAAAGGGAACACATACACACACACGCACACACACACACTCACTCACCAGTCCTTCACAACAGCACTCAGGTCGCTTAGGAGTACACAATTCTCTCCTTTGGACTTATTTGAGGACAAGAGATCTGGTTACTAAGTGCATTAAAACAGAAGCATGTCCCTAATTTGTATTGATTATTGTTATCATTACCACTGTTGAGTCTACTGGGGAAACCATCTACCCTACAATTCCATGGGGCTGGATATTTGTTACACCCGCCATGTTAAATTTCTTCCCTCTTTAATGACTAGAAGAGAATGAGGGCTAGAGCTGTAACTGACATTAGCTGAGGAGGAGCGGCCCCTCCCCCACGGGTCGCTGAAAGGCATGGGAAGAGCCCCATAAAAGGTAAAGGTTTCACCCTAAAACAGATTCATCACAAGTAAACGACTTACAAAGAGCCAAGATATCTTCTCTCAGGTGACCATTGCAGGCTGCTTGGCTCAAAGTATCCTGAAGAAATGGATTCTCTTTAAATTTTAAGGGTAAAGGAGAAATTTCACATTTCGCCATTTGATGCTCTGGAAGACAGTGCTCAGAGACGGTCAAAGCTGAAGATAGGTAAGCACTTTCCTTCTCTCCCTCAGCCTGGCACTTAGCTTTAAAGGACTGGGGGGTTCCCCTTCTTCCTTGCCTGAGTTCTCACTAACTGAAACACAACATGAAGAAGCAAGGCAGGAAAGGGTTCCCCAATATCACCCTCAAACCAAAGAAGCAGGTCCTTGCAGATGTGGCTTTAATCCATAGGCACTGGAATTCATTCACAAAGCTGCCTCAGCAGGGAGGCCTCCACTGAGCAGCTGCACATCAAGGAGGCTGGGCCAGGGCAGGGCAGTCTCCTGAGGTTTGCCCTCAAGAGGAAGAGAAGAATGTCACAACTCTCCTTTCTAGCAGCAGTCATGGAATACCCTGTGTCTGGCATTGAGAAGTGTCTTCTATGGGGTCAGTCCAGCTCTGTCCTTCCCTGTATGTCTTGCACTGTGTGGGGTTTCATTCACTCATCAGTAGTTGCTGGTGTTAAGCATGATCTGTAGGGAACTGTCTCACACCTGTAATCCTATTCAGAATATCAAAAGCCAGCCCAGGCAGTAAAGTCCCTGAGACTCTTGTCTTCCCAACTAGCAAAAAGCCAAAAGTGGAGGTGTGGCTCAAGTGCATAGAATGGGCAGAGCACCAACCATAAGTGAAAAAGCCAAGAGAGAGCATAAGGCCCTTAGGTTCCAATCCCATATAAGAACATGTGTAGGTGTGCACATGTGCATGATGCACATTCACACACACACACACACTCACACACACACACACACACACACAGAGAGAAAGACAGAGAGAGAGAGAGAGAGAGAGAGAGAGAGAGAGAGAGAGAGAACATTAAGCTTCCATTTTGACAAGCATTAATGAAACAAACCCCTGTGAGTTTCAGCTTCACTTCTTACTAGTTTTATATTTTTGGACAATTTCTTTAACCTGAGTGGCAGGGAAGTGTCTTCATCTATAAAACAGGGGCTGAGGCTAGCAAGAACTGAAGAATTTTGCAGGTCAATGGATTAGCAAAATGTTTCACACGCAGGAAATGACTGCCAACTACTGTTCATGTTCAAATGTGCTAATTATTTCATGCCTACCTTTATAATATGCTTTAACACAAATATGACACCAGAGCTATCAGGCTGAAATAGTCTCAAACTACCTCTCCTCAGACAGAATTAGGTGAAGAAAACAAAAATTCAAGAGAACATAAGTGACTTGTTCAATGTCATTGAACCCCCCCAAATTGATAGAACTCAGATGTGAATATGAGTTTTCAGTTTTCAGATCCTACTTATTAGAAGGTTTTGTAACATTCAAACACTTGAAACAGTATCTCATAAATCAATGGAGGCAAACTGGCAGCCCAGGGGTTTAATTCGAGCACCAGATGTGTTTTGTTTAGCTGACAGTTTTGTTTAAAAAAATTTTTTTTGCTAACGCTTAAAATTGGGATACCTATAAATGTTTAAATTTACAGATACTTTTAAAAGCTAAAAAATAAAAGTCTGGAACCTGTATGCCCATGTGGTTCCATCACTACGTACTTCTGAGATGTTAAAAAAAAACGTGCCTTCTTTACCCTCCTAGGGTAAATATTCACCAGTACTTACCTTAGAACAAGGCTGAGAATTACATGTTTAGAATAGTGCCTGGACCTTAGATCTCAATGAAGCTGAGGTGCTATTTTTATTCTACTTACTACTGTCTTCCACTAAGAAGAGGCTGCCAATTTTCCTAGAAACCTACAAAGTATACTTAAATTTGAAGGAAAAAAAGATCCAAGGGCTGGGAGTTTGGCCTAGGGACAGAGTGCTTGCCTAGCAGATACAAAGGTTTCATTCCTCGATACCACATATTTAGAAAAAATTGGAAGTGGTGCTGTGGCTCAAGTGGTAGAGCTCTAGCTTTGAGAAATCCCAAGGACAGTGCTCAGGCCCTGAGTTCAAGGCCCAGGACTGGCAAAACAAAAAAGAAAAGAAAAGAAAAGAAAGAAAAAGATCCAAGATGGAGGGATTGCTTTTAGTATGTCATACTAAGTTGAAGTTAAAACTCACACAGAAAGTACAGCTTAAAGCAGCATTGATGGCTAAGCTGTTCCAACTTAAGTTTGAAGAATAGGTGTGTCATGTCTTATGTTTATATTTAAAGCAAATGAAAAACAAAAACAAAAAAAACCCAGAAACTACGTTGCCATGTTAAATGACTGCTAGTAAAAGAAAAAGAAAGAGATCAAGGGGAGAAAGGAAGAACTCATTTTGCTTAACCAGAGAAGAAACAGAGCAAGACACAGACTGAAGGAGGAGAAAAGGGAAAGGAGAGATGAAGGAAAGAGATGAGAAAGAAAGAGAGGAAATGGGGAGACAAGACCTAGTAGGTTGTTCTGAACACTGGAGAAGGTGACTTTCTGATCCTGCCAGAACATTTTAGATATGCTATGCCCTCTGGTAGCAACTTACATTTGGCTTTGTTTTGTTTTCAGAAACTTCAAAGTTTCTCTAGGCTTCATCCCCAATTACAGCAAATGTCAGTAACATGCTTGAAGAAAATTTGTTTAGAGATGAATGTATAGTTGAAAATTGCACATCGCATATACCCCATGCGTGATTTTCCACTAAATTTTTAACTATGAGCAGAGGTACATGGTTCCAGATAGACGAGTGAATCTGAATGTATATATCTGGTGCTTTCCACGATGACATAAACACAGCTGCTTTTATACATTTGAGAACATTTGTGTTTATTTGAATGTGTGATGGGGAGGTCATCAAAATGAACACACTCGTTGTGTTTATTTGAATCTCACATCGCTCATAAGAATACATGCCATGTTTGAACATGCAGTCAAACATCAGCTTCTCTAAAAGGCAAATCAAACCCCAAAAGGCAATTCAGTGCAAACCCCCATGAATGCTGCATCAGAAATTCCACTTGCATGAAAGTCAGAGAATTTCAAGGTTCTCAACAGTAATTTTACTTCTACAAGGAAAGTGCACTTTTTTCCCCATTACGTTCCCAAAGTACGTAGATTTTTTTTTTTACTTAGTGGGAAAGAAAAAGAAAAAAATTCAACTCTGGTGCTAAAGTACCAGAATGTTTACAAGGAACTACAGAATGATTCACTATCATAGAATCATCACTATAAAGAACACATGCAGGCCAGGCAATATGGCTCATACCAGTAATCCTAGCTACTCTGGAGGCTGAGAGCTAAGAATCAAGATGAAACTCTTATCTCCAATTAACTACCAAAAGCCAGAGTGGTGCTGCTGGCAATGTTTGAAGTTAGACTACTCAGTCAGCAAGATATGAGTTTGCAAATATGAGCAATAGTTACAGAGTTAGGGTGATGTAAATGTGGATTCTATATTACTTTAACAGCATTTTGCTGTCACACACACACACACACACACGTCCTTATCAATGTGGCCTGTGAGCGCTCTGTTATAGGGCTTGAACCCCAGGTCTATGTGCTGTCCTTGAATTTTTCCATTCAAGGCTAGCACTCTACCACTTTAAGCCAATTAACTTTGGAGGTTAATTGAAGATAAGAGTCTCATGGACTTTCCTTCACGGGCTAGCGTCAAACATCCATCTTCAAATCTCAGCCTCCTGAGCAGCTAGGATTATAGGCATGAGCTACCAGCACCAGACTCATAAATACACTCCTTAAGCAGAGGTTAGCATCAAGCATAACAATTTGTGACACATGACCGCTTGCACGTTTGCACATATCAGGAGTAAGAAAGCAAGAGTAGCATTGAAAAAACATATATATTAATATGTATCTATGACATACAAACCCTCAGCCTAATTTTAATTTCCTCAAATCTAAGTGCCAGTGATTGTATATAGAGATTCCCTTCTTGAATACTTGTTTGTTAAACATGTCATTTGAAATATGATGTAAAAAGCAATGTTAATAAATTCTTTAATTAAAAAAAATCAAGGAGCTAAAAAAAAATACTCCAAGACTCTGAAGCAATGTACTCTGCTACATATATGTGAGAATAGTTAAGAACACGCCTCTTCTTAACTTTTGCTGTGGTGAAAGAGTTAGCTTTAAACATTCTTCTCCAGAAGTAGATGGGCAGGAACTAAGCATCTACCATTAGAACCTTCAGTGTTCAGTTCAAAGAGGCAAGATGAGGTTACTTTGGAAATTAAGTATCAGATTCAGGCGAGAAAAAGTGTGGGTTTCTCTTTGGTTTATGAAGCTGACAAGATTACAGTGGATGGTGGTTTGGCTAGAGAGTAGGGAGTAGGAATTTTATTGTATGGTATTAATTAAAGCCAGAGGGAGGAGGGTACCAGGAGCAGGAGGTGAATTTGGGTTTCCAGAGCTGCAGAACACCAGGGTTTGGCCACCTGGCAAGACTTCAAATATGAGAAATCTTTTAAAATAAAGGATATGAAAAGCATGCTATTGTCATAACAGAATAGTCATTAGATCAATTACAAACTCAAACTGCTTAACTTGTTAAGTTAGGTAAGATCAGATAGATCAAGACCAGAAGCCACATCAATTCCTCTTTTCCATTTTCATAGACAGTAGCTATGCCGTTGTCTCTCTACTAGCGGGCACTTCTGTCTACCTAAAATATTATTACAACATGGCAATGTGTTGCTCCACTCATTTGAACACTTTTTTGAAAAAAAAAAAGTCTCAGAAATGACAAGTGAAAAGAGGAAGGGAAGTTGTACTTTCAATCAGGCAATTTTTTGAGTTTTATGTGGGAAACAAGCAAGTCTATCACAAACCTCCCTTTGGATGAGGGCCTCAAATAGGCAGAGACAAAAGGAAGTTCTCCTGACATTGGAGTGATAGCCTGTTACACTAACGACTCTCAACAACATCCTAAAACCCTACCTTTACAGTCTCCAGAAAGGGGAAAGCTCCATTCTGCATTTAACCAACCACTCGGTATGACCCAATCAGAAACATGAAGTTTACCTCCCAGAAAGAGACATGGACCGATGTAAGAACTAGAATCAATTAAAGTGAAACAGGAAGTTACAAAGCCATACATTTGGTAGGATCTCATTTTTATTTTAAAAATCACAAAGGGTGAGCGAATGCAACAGTGGGAGTCACTAGATGCTATGTTGAAAATGAACTGTATAACTTATGGGTAGAGATGACAGGGAAAAACGAGGAGAGTGTGAGAAAAAAAAGTGCACTCTTTACCTGATTTACATAACTGTAATGCTGCTGTATATTACCTTTATAATAATTTAAAAAATAAAAATTGCATATATATATACATATAGTATGTCCAAGCACTAGTGGCTCATGCCTGTAACCCTAGGATCACATTTGGAAGCCAGTCCAGAAAGGAAAGTCTAAGACACATATCTCCAATTAACCACAAAAATGCTGGAAGTGGAATTGTGGCTCAGGTGATAGAGCACCAGCCTTGAGCAATAAAGTTAAGAGACCCTGAGTTCAAGACCTGGTATGGGAAAGTATACTGAGAGCCCCAGTGGTGGCCCCTTAGTCTTTTATGGCAGTAAATTGGGGAAGGCACATGAAGGTAAGACCTTCTGTAGACATCATGTTTTCCCTCTATTGGAAGATATGGATGGCGTCCTATCATTTGTCAATGCCATGCTCATCTACCCAATAACTCAATAAGAAAGAAGTTATTATTACAATCAGACTCCATGCTAAAGGCAGGTAAGAGTGCAGCAGAAGTCAGACTTCAGTCACGGTCTTGAGCTGGAATATAGTCTACCTGGATTTAACCAGAGCTCAGTTAAGTCAATCACGGTATTTCATGGTGGTGGTGAACAGGACAGAATGGCATATGAGTTATCTCCAATACTCTACAGCCAGGATGACAGAATTAGAACCTAGCTTCCCCATTTCCTAACTGGATGAATTTGGGCAGAACATTTCTACTTTCTCAGTCTTGGATAATGATAATTCTGTGTTACAGGGTTGTCTAAGGATTAAAAATATTAACATACACTCGATATTTAAGGCAGCATTTTGAATTGGTTAAGTATAACAACGACTGCTATTATTATTATTATTATCAACAAAAAGAAATTTGTTTCACTTATCCTTAAATGGCTTCTCTGCTTTCCACAAGGATAATGCCTAGGGCAAAGTGAGTCAGCTACTTTTTGGGCACCAAAAACAAATTTTTTTGTTTGTTTGTTTGTTTTCTGTTTGGTCTTTTGTTCCTACCATCTCTGCAGAGAATCTGCCTTTTGTAGCACTGTAACCATGTCTGGATGCTGAAGGAAAAGGAAGAAAAATGTTTCCAGGCTTTCGCAGTCAAAAGTGGTACTAGTGGATTCAGTGTTGGAATCTATATTTCTCTGTATTGGAATTAAAGGTCAACATCCTAGATAACAAAGTATAAACTCCATCTGATTCCTTCCTCTCTATCATTCTCTAAATCTCAAGGTGAGTTCGAATGGCCCACCAGGAACTGATTTTGCTATACAATACCATCGTCCTCTGACCCCTCCGTTAAATTATAACCTCGGGTCTTTCAGCACCTGGAACCATGGGGCCCAGGGGCAGAGTGTGGTAAGAAACACTGGGGCATATATGATGGCCAGCCCCGATGCTATGATGTGGCTTCAATCCAGTGTGTGAGTTTGCTATGTGATTTGGTGGAAACCTTCGTGAGGAGGCATTTGTGGTGGATATTTTGCTTGTTATCCACCTGTGTGACGTGAATGGGAGAGGAATCAAGTCTCCTGTCTTGTCTGGCAAAAGTGATGGGTCCATGTGAGCCTGGCCACTACCTGGAAGCATTAAAAAGGGCCTTTCAGAAACATTTTGTCAGTGATGTGAAACCAACGGTAATCTTATTTTTTGTTTAAGTTTATAAAACTTATTTTATTCCAAATGAAAATAGCTTGGCATTCCATGAATATATAGTCTTACAATCTAGGTTGTATAGTAAGTACACCAATAAAAATATTGGCATTGGTTTTATTGGGTACATCTGAGTGTACTTAAGAACTGTGTGTCCCTGCTGATTTAAAACATTTCCAATGACTTATTGTTGTTCTTGGGGTAAAGGCTGGATCTCATGCTGTGCTTTCTTCTGCAGCTTCAACTCTCTCTTTACCCCAGCCCTCCTGTCACTACTGAAGCCAGGTTTCTTTGGTCCCCTGCTGGTAACCCACAAGTGTCCTTCCACTTTCTGTTTTGGGTGAGCCTCCTCACTCATGGTTGAGTATGCAGAAGGCTTCTGTACCAGATCCATGGCCAATGGCTCCACAAAGATCCTTCTTTGTATTTTTCTCTTTAACTCACTTGACAATCTCTAAGTTGAAGTTAGGCCCCATTGTTAGAGTCAGGAGTGGATAAAGATGCCGGAATGTTGGCTTTTACCACTCTGGGGATGACAATGGCTGCTCATATTCAGCCTGTCCATTTAATGGCCAGGCCAACAGAAGATGTAAGGTAGAGATGCCTCCTGAGACATTGTATGGATTTTCACCAGAAATGTACTTCCAAGATGAGCAACTCATCTCAACCTTCACTCGGTTGCTATTAAAACACACACACACACACACACACACACACACACACACACACACACACACCCCTCCACCACCACCACCACCACTCCTGTCACCTACCTAATATCTGGCTACTGCTACCTTTTATTGTCTGACTGGTGGGTGGACTCGGATACCCTGAGAAACTACATTGCGGAAAGTTTGAAATCTAATTTTTGCTACTGTTGTTAAACAATGGTTACTTGAGCCACTGAATTGGAACTCATTAAGAGGACAGCATTAAGCAGTCACTGCCACATTTGAAATCTACTTCTAGGGGGACTCTGAGCGCTATAAGGACCCTTCTCAGGGGGGCATTGAAGAAAACAAAGTGTTCTATATAGCTCTCTTCAAGTCCCTGCCTGCTTTCTTTTAGATATTTAACAGAGGATTATATAAGGTCCAATAACTCAATTAATTAAAATGAAGATGGTGACTTCATATTTCTTTGGTCAGTAATTTTTTTAAAAAGCATTCTCAAGCCTTTTTTTAATTCTCTCTCTTCCCTCTGTGAATGCTAATAGAAAAAATCCTTTTTAAAAATGGGTATTTTGTTAGCAGGGGATATGCCGACAACTCCACAGTATCTTCCCACAGATCACTGCTCACAACATTCAGATGTTGAAAATTTTAAATGAAATCAATACGGGCCTATTCACGTCAACAGCACTATTCCTGATAATGTAAAAATAGAGAGAGAAATTGCAACCCCAGCGACTTACCCAGCGCTCTTTTCATTACAGGTCGTCAATTAAATTATTTCTACCATATTGTATCCATCCACGGAGTGTTACGCAATATTCTCGCCCATTACTTCAGCTACACAGAACCCCTGTAAAATAAATGAGGGCGGCCAGGAGAATGTACTTCAACCTAGTAAAAGGCATTTACATTAAGTCCAGTCTCTCGGCTGCCAAAATGGCCCCTAGGATGACGCCTTTATTATCATTTCAGAAATAGCCACATCTTCCCTCTTGGGCCTCCAGGATGTTCCCTCGTGGGGGAAGGAAGATTCCCCAGAGAGCTTTTGGAGCAGGGCCTCAGCCAGCTTTGGAGGAGCTTTGGGAGGGCTGCGGCTGGACCCGGTGGATGGGGGCTGCCTCTGGGAAGCTGGACAGGCCTTTCTTTCCCTGGACTCAGTCGCCCATCACCTCTCTAGCCCCAGCTCCCTATGCTAAATGGAGGAAGCCATCTGACTGTGCAAAGGCCCAATCCAAATCAGTGATCCAGCCAAGATGCAGCAGGGCAGGAGGATAAACTGATTGAATCAATAATTGCAATCACTGCCTATCCTGGGCAGGAACCATGGAGGGCTGAGGCAGATGAGGGGGGGTGGAGGTGGTGGTGGGAGGGAGGGGTATCCCACAAGCAGAGAGGCAGGGACTGAATCCAGTTCTGAGAGGAAACAAAGAAACACCACCTTACATCGCTCAGCTTCGAAGAGAAGAAAATGGTCCAGTGGGTAACCTCTGAGGAAATGTCTCACCCAAGTCACCTGCCAGCTTGGGTCTATCAGATAAGCCACCTTCTCCTGCTGTAGAACGGGGCACTGCCCGTGGTGTCGCCTGGGCTAACGCCTGGCACACAAGGTCTGGCGTGCCCTAGTGTTTCTTTAACCGAGTGGACGCAGGCAGCAGGCCACAAGGCCAAGACAGAAAGCTCCATTTTCTCCTCCCTTGGTGATGTGGCCATATTCATAACTGTTACACATGGTACACTGAACACATGTGTTTTGTTTCTCTATTTTTCTTCTAAAGGACTGTGGACCCAGCTAACACTTTGAACCGGATTTTTCCAGGAACTGACACATATTCAGCAGGCCGATGGACAGGGCCTGCTCACTCCCAACACTGATGCTCAGACTGACTTGATCCTTTCTACCAGACACAGCTGGGGACCTGCCTCTCCTCATGACAACAGCTGTCTTATTGGATATTTATCATTTAATCTGATATGTGTCACCTCCCACACCCAGATCTCTGAAGGAAAACCACTAGTCTTATGTGCCAGTCTTTCTGGGCCTTCTTCTCTGCTACAAAGCTGCCAATGAAGGTGAATCACGGGGCCTTTGACAGTAAACACCATGTGCCTCCTTCATTGATTGAGAATACTTTGAAAGACTCAGTTTTGTTTCTTTGCCAGTCCTGGGCTTAGGCTCAGGGCCTGAGCACTGTCCTTGGGTTTTCTCAAAGCTAGAGCTCTACCACTTGAGCCACAGCACCACTGCTAGATTTTTCTATGTATGACTGAGGAATTGAACCCAAGTCTTCATGCATGCTAGGCAAACACTCTACTGCTAGGCCAAACTCCCAGCTTCAGACTCTGTTCTTAATCCATAATTGCAGGTCAGAATTTCTCAGGCACAGCGTGATCATCTGAGGTAGCATTAGAAATTCAAGTTTGCCATGTTGGCCACCATTCCAATCAATTATAGTGTTACAGCCCATCCAGACTTCTATAAATATCATAAACTGATGGCTCATAGGCAACAGATATTTGTTCCTCATCGTTCTAGAGGTGGACCAAGAAACATACAGATTAGGTGCTGGATGTAATCCTACTTCTACCTGTGTCCTCAGGTAGTGAAGGAACAAGACAGAAACCTGGGGCCTCTTTGGTAAGGGTACACGCGTGCACCCATACCACACAGGAGGGTTCTGCACCCCCCACAGGCTCAATTTCCTAACCGCCTCACGTTGTGAGATCCTAGCACAGGGTAGCTCCCATCACAATCAGAACTCACACCACCCCACTAGGGTTTCCTGAGTTCATGCTGCAACAATGGAGTCCCACGGAGGACAGAAAGTTTCAGTGGTGATTTGAGCAGCGGAGGATAAGGTAGAGAACAGAAGATAGCTGGAGGGGGAAGTCACCTGGTTGCTTCTCAAGCATAATGGAAATGACTCCCTGCCTTCCTGAGAGATGAACTTGAGCCTGAGCACATAATTAGTAGAGCCCAACAATTCTGACACATTGTTTTCTCAGTTCAATTCACACACACACACACACACACACACACACACACACACACACACAAAATATTCTCTTTTGAAGAGCTTAAATGTTTAAGTGCATCTGGAGAGCAGGAGATGAGTAAGACATAGTATCCGACCCTAAGAACCTCAGAGTCCAGTGGGAGATACACACACACACACACACACACACACACACACACACACAGAAGTAACCGCAGCACAAAGCGAATGGTGATTAGAGCTAACTAGAGATTCATCCACACAGAGCTGTCAGGGCTCCGAGGGCCAGCTGGTTATACCGCTCATGGAAGGAGTTTGGAAAGGAAAGGACCTTAATTGGGCTTTCTGAAGAAGAAATGTAAAAACCTTGTCACTTTTTGAACATCAACTATTGCACTCACCCACCTTTGACTTGCATCACACCAGAAAATCATAGTAGGGTGAAGAGGGGATTTACCTCATTTTACAATGGAGAAAGCTAAGGAGCCGCATGACAGGAGCCAGCCCTGGGCCTGGCTGCTGCACAGGCAACCCAGGAGACTTCCACAGGCTGGAGAGAATGGAGAGAGCAAGGCCCCATAGTGAGTGCATGGTGTCGGTAGAGAAGTAGAATAGATGTGCTGGGGTTGAGGTTCTCTGGAGGATCAGGGACAAAGCGAGCATGGGACAGAGTCAGGTGGGGTTCAACTGCAGGGGTTCTCTAGCTTACCGCTAAGGCCCACCCTCACCCCAGTCACCAGCTATGGAACCTTGTTATACTTCTGTTTCCTCACTTACAACTCAGGGTGGAGAGGCAAAAAATAGCACTCCTCTCATAGATTTGATAGGAGAATGAATGAGCTAAACAAATAATAAACATATACTATCATAACACATTTCTTTGAGAGCAGTAGTAGATGCTCTACATGTTTGTTATTGTTGAAAGAAGCAGTCTGGACTGGCCTGGAGTGTGCACTTTGGACTCTGATGGAAGCTGCGTGTTCTTGATCCATTACCTGACATTCTGTGCCTCAGTTTCTCTCTATATAAAACAGGAACAACAGTGGGCAACTCATAGGCTTGCTGGGAGGCCTCAATCAGATGTCTTTTGCCGAGACAGGCTGTCTGGCTCCATGTATGAAGCCGTATTCTAAATGATATTCTGCTTTCTGCTCCGTGGGCTTGTTGGTGTTAGGCTAAAAACTTTCTTCGCAACCAGTTGTGCAAGGGTCCTCATGGGAAATTCAATAAAAAGTTCAGCAAAGAATTGTAAATTCTTAATTGTAGGGGATTAATAAGGCTTTATTATGGTAAATTTACCTCACACATGATTTAATAGGTCAAAACTACGTTTTGTAATTAAAAACCTAAGAAATCATGCACGCTGAGGTTTATAACACACAAATTTTAGCCTGAAATAACTAACTCAGGAAACCATAAAAGACAAAGCCATGTATATAAATCATGGCTGGGGAAGAGGTAAGGTTTTAGGAGGCAGGTAGATCTACTGGGACACACACACACACACACACACACACACACACACACACACACACACACACCCTTCCTTACAGCTTTTCAATTCCTTGACATCTGAATGATTCTGTCAGTGCTAACTTAGAAATAATGGATCCAAAAGGAAAAGAAAGCAAATTTGCAAAACAGTGGCCTCACCACCACCTTTGAACCCCAGCCTCCGAGGTACTCAACCTCCTGCCTTCCCACAATTTCTTGAGCAAAGATTTCCAAATGCATGCTAACCACACTGCCGTTCTTGAAACAGACAGCTCTGGCATTCATTTGTATTGGAACCATGGGTCCTTTTTGCTTAAGGAGTAAGTTACAACTATAGTATAGCTGTAGAAGAGTCTCAGGATGGCGAATAGCCTAGTTCACTCAGAGACAGCATGGCAGAGTAGAAAAGCAGTTTAGATCTAGGGTAGAGGCTGACTCCACTGTTGACTGGCTGGGCGAGAACATTCCCGCAGCTTTATGTAGGCCATGTGAAAAAGTTTCTTTTTTTGGAAAATAACAAAAAAAAGTCATAATTGTTCCCACCTTATAGGGTTATTATGAAGATTATAAAATACTGTGACCCACCCTGTCTGGCACATAGAAAGCTCGTACTAATTAGTTGTCATTATTACTTATTTTAGGCAAAAGGGTCAGAAGGGAGGGGGAATGGAAAAGATAAAACCTGAAAAATTGTATCATCTGAAATACAGAAGTGGTTTTTCTCCTGAAGATGTTTTGCTCAGAAAACAGGAAAAAGACTAGTTCTTAAATTCAACAAATTATCTAGTAAGTTTTGGTCTTCAGCATAAAAGCTGACATTTCTCTTCCAGGGAAATGAAATTGGAAAAGTTTCTTGCAGTCATTTCTTAGAAAGACCAAGTGAGGGTTAATTGATTTGAAAGCATTTGTAGTTGACATCTACAAGTTGAAATTCTAATTGTTTTCATTTCTGATTGGAAACATACATGATTTGGTACTGGTGACCCATGTCTGTAATCTTAGCTACTCAGAAGGCTGAGATCTAAGGATTATGGTTCAACCAGGCTAGGCAGGAAAATATACAGCTCTTAGTTAACCACCATCACCACCACCACCACCACCACCATCTACAACAACAACAAAAGCCAGAAGTAGAGCTGGGGCTCAAGTGCTCGATCAGTAACCCTTAAGCAAATAAAGCTAAAGGAAGAGCACTGTGGCCCTGAAATATTTTTAAAAATGTACACATACATGTATGCCTATACATTTCTATGTCTGGTTTGATGTCCTAGTTCTTTGTCGCCTACAAAATGCCAATTTTTTTCTCACTCTGAACTACTCTGGGGTCAGCATCAAAAAGCCACCATGAGACCTAGCCTATCGTTCTTGATTTCAGCCCTAGGAACTACTGTGAGTAAATAAGTGCATTTGTTTTACAAGACATCCAGCTGAGATGTCATGGCTGTCTCCCTCTGGTTCCAGCGCCTCTGAGGTGGGCTTCTGCCTGTTTGTAGAAATGCAGCTATCCTAAGGCCGCAGGCTTTGGTCTTAGGAAAGTGGTCCAGGTATGTTTTCAATTTGTGTCCTGGATGCAGGGCAGGACCAATCAGGATGTTCAAATCCTACAGAGAAGACATCTCTCGTCCATGTTGTCAGCAGCACGCATTGTGAGGAGATTTAAATTTCCCTAAGGCTGGCCCCATAGATTCCATCCTTGGTCTGCATATCAGGAGTGAATGAACTCTGATTAACTTAATAAAGCTGGAGATTTTGAGAGCTAAAACTTTTAAGCAGAGAGAGAGAGAGAGAGAGAGAGAGAGAGAGAGAGAGAGAGAGAGAGAGAGAGAGAGAGAGAGAGAGAGAGAGAGAATGGGGGGACTGTCAACGGCTTCCTATAGCAGTGTCCTTGTGAAATAAATGGGGCATCATGTATTTCTCTTCATGTAGGGTGGAGAAATGTTTTCAATAAAAGGAGAAGAGCATGATTGTCATTAGAGCCAGCCACAGGGAGGCCTGCTGCCTGCACTGAATGCTTCTATTTAAAATTCAGCCCCGAGTACAGCACAGGTGTCTCTCCCGGAGTTGATGAGCAGTCTCCAGCCCCCACCCCCTACCCCCCCTCCCCATCCAGGAATGTGCACTGCTCCTAGCCTTGAACCTGGCACACTGGGGTTTGGATTGGAATCTGGCTACTCTTTGGCATTGCCGTAATTATGCTGGTCAAGGCCTGCGTGCTTGACAAAGAAAACATTCCTCTAACTCAACCTGAGTAATCCTTAATGAGTCCTTGTATCTTGTGATAAATTTCATAATTATTCAGCCCCTACCACTAACACCGAAATTCATCAGTCAAAGCAAATTAGCCGAGATTCATTAGAATAAGACATCTAGTAGGCACATGTACTTTATTAGCCTCTTACACCAATAGTTTTAATTAGGTACATATTTCACAGCTCTCCAGCTACTCCAGTGAAGGGCTGCCTTTATCTCTTTTATTTACAGTAACAAGCTATCAAACACACACCACCATAATTAAACTTGGATATAAAAAAAACTTGTTTTTATTAATGGCAGCCTATTCTAGCTGTGGATTTCTGAAACCTTCACTAGACAGATATTTTTTATTAATTAAATAAGTACTATTCAATTAAACTGAAAAGAAGATGGGGTGAGGCACATGATGATGTGATGAGCTAGATTTAAGAGAGAGTGAGATTGCCTTCCTTCCTTCTTCCTGATGGTTTCCTCTGTCTCACCTTCAGCAAGGGAGGGAAAAAAAAGAAAAAACATCTCTTCAACAGATATTTTAGTGATGAGAAAAGTGATTAAAATCCAGAACATTTTTAAATTATTAATAAGGAATTTAAATGATGTTATAAAAAAGGGAAATACAGGAGAAAATGTTACACATTCATGGGATTTTGGGCTCATGCATAATAAACAGTTGGAAACACTACTTACACTACCAAATTAAAGAAGCCATGCCCATAGTCTTTTTATACGTGGGTAATAGCGTCAATAAATGATGGACGGCGCCATCTGCTGGTCATTATGGGAAACACTTAATCCAGAGCCCAATCGTCAGAGCAACCAGTTCTTAAATTGAGTGTGGGGGGGGGGGGGTTGGGGGGAAGGAAGGGGCAGGAGAGGAGTGAGGAGAACAAAAAAACAAAACTGTGACTGACTACAGATACTTGCAGAGTGCTAGATAAGGTATAAGAAAGGTTTAAGCTTCCCTCTCAAAGCTTCATCCAAGGGTTCCAGGTAAGACAATGCCTTTATGGCCTCTGAGTCATTATAAACGGAACCTTGTGTGATGTGTACACGGCTGATCACAACCAGATCCTTAAAAGGCAATTGGATATGACAGAAACAGGAAAGTGTATGAAGCACTAAACTGAGGAACTGATCTTCCCAATGGCCTCAGTTCTGGATTCCAGCACCAAAGAGACCAATGTTGGGAAGTGTCCCCATGCTTTCCATCTACCACCTTTATAGCTTCATGTCCTACACTCCCACATCCTTCTCTGGAATGTCCATGATGTAATTTCCACTGCCACATTACCCTTAGGTGTCAGTGTGCCTGGTCCATGAATGGTGCATGCATATGGAACTTCTCTTCAAAGCTCCCAAGGCTAAGGTGAAACTAAACCAATAATATCACTTGAAGTCCAAGATATGATCATATACATATATACACATACATATATATGTATATATATGCAATAAGCTTGAGTACCATGTTTTAAAAGTCAAAGGCTAGCTGGGTGTGATGGCTCATACCTGCAGTCCTAGCTACTTAGAAGGCTGAGATCTGAGGATCATGGCTCAAAGCCAGCATGGGCATTGAAGACTGGAAGACTTATCTCCAGTTAAAAAAACCAGAAGTGGCACTGTAGTTCAAGGGGTAGGGTGGTAGCCTTGAGCTGAAAAGCTCAGGGACCGCACCCAGGCCCAGAGTTCAAGCCCCATGACAGACCAAACCAAAACAAAACAAGTCAAATTCTTCAGAGGAAAAAGACTCCACCAATATTTTCCAAGTTCTGCAAATGATCTCTGTGTCTTCATGCCTGACAAACAAAACCAGCTCTTCCAGGATCACCAGGACTGGCAGATTGAATGCTTAACTAATTATTAAGATTATTTTAATGTGGGGCTGGGAGTGGGAGTGTGTCCTAATGGTGGAGTGCTTGCTTAGCATGCATGAAGACCTCGGTTCAATTCCTCAGTACCACATACACAGAAAAAAACTGAAGTGGTGCTGTGGCTCTAATGGTAGAGTGTTAGCTTTGAGAAAGCTCAAAGACAGTGCCCTGGCCCTGAGTTCAAGCTCCAGGACTGGCAAAATAAAGATTATTTTAATGTTATTATATTTTTATAAATAATATCAGGTGCTCTCTAAATGTATTTTCAGAAATCGGTTGGCAATTTACAGGATATCATTTAGTAGTGGTTGGGTTTTAAAAGGTTATTAGCAAGCCAGGCACTAATGGCTCACACTTGTAATCCTTGCTAATGAGGCAGAGATTAAAGGATCATGGTTCAAGGCCAGACTGAACCACAAACCTCATCTGGGTGTGGTAGCACACAACTGTCATTCCAGTTATGAGGGAAGTATAGTGAGAATATTTGGGAAGTCCAAACTGCCTGGGCGAAAAGAAAAACCCTATCTCAAAAATAAGTAGAGCTTAAGCAGTAGAATGCCTGCTTAACAAGTGCCTGGGTTCAAATCCCACAACCACCAAAATACAAATAAGTCATTAGCTGGAGGTGGCTCATGCCTCTAATCCTAGCTCAAAACTGAGAAACTGAGAGGCTTAGATCTGAGAATCACAGTTCAAAGCCAGTTGGAGCAAGAAGGTACTCTGACTTGGACTCTTATCTCTAATACCCTTCTTCCCCGCTCCCATCCCCCCCACTTTCTGCCCCTCTATTCTGCATACTCTCCCTGAGACATCTAATCATCAACCTCTTTAGTCTGAGGAAGCAGGAAAGACTTCCCAGACTTTGAACTCTACTCCTCACCTTTCACCTGACCTGACTCATATCTCTTCTGCCACACCTCCACAGGCAGCCTATGTTCATCTTCTTACCAACCGACATCTCTCCAAGCATGCTTATCTCAGTCAATGACATCAATATCTACAACCCTTTCCACCAGAAAGACAGTGCTATTGCAGTGCTGGCTGAATCCCAGCATACTCAACCACACAATTTTACTCATCCTACCTCGTGACTGTGCAGCAGATCCTTCTCCCAGCCCATGCAGACCACGCTCCACAACCATCTCTCAGTGTGCTTTTTGTAAGAGATTCCTAACCAGATCTCTACCTCCAGATTTGCCTTCTCTCATCTTCCTTCACGGTATCATCAAAGTAACCTTTGATGATTTAACCAGGTGCTACTGGCTCACCGCTTTTAATCCTAACTAATCAGGAGGCTAAGATTCGAGGGTCATGGTTAGAAACGGGCTCAGGAAGAACATCAGTGAAACTCTCATCTCCAATTCACTAGCAAAAGAAGCCAGAGTATGGCTAGGGCCTGCTTTTCATCTTGAATAGCCTTTTACCATTTCTATTCCTGTGCTTTTAGCTAAACCTGGAAAGGTCTAGAGAGTTATGGCTGAGACTACAGGACAATTAGTGTCATTTAAACTTTTCCAATTCAGATTTTCCTTTCAAGACTTCATTTATTCATCCTGGTGCTGGTAACTCCTGACTTCCATCCAAGCTTCTTAGAAAGATAAGGCCTGAGGATGGAAACATAAATCTAGCCCAGGCAGGAAAATTCTTGAGGCTCTTGTCTCCAATCTGACAGTAAATACAAGCTGGTAATGGAGCTAAGGCTCAAGTGGTAGAATAGAATGCTAGCCTCCAGCAAAAATGCTCAGGGACAGTGTCCAGGCACTGAGTTCAAGCCCCTGGACCGGTACAAAGAAAAAGAATAATTTATTCATGTCTATAATTTCTAAGCACTAGAAATGGAAAAAGCTCACAATCAGTCTTTCTTCCAGCAGCTCTAAATACCCCTATTCTCAGCAAAAGCTGGGCCCTAATTTCCTCTTCTTATAAAGACACCAGTAATATTAGATGAGGGCCTGCCCTAATGGCTTACTTCATCTTAATTACCTCTTTAAAGACCTGATCTCCATATATAGTTACATTCCAATGTTCTGGAGATTAGAATTTTGACAGCTACACAATTCAGTCCATAACACATTGCATGTGTATGTTTAGGGACAAACATAATTCTACTTTTCTGAAAGTCTGTAGAGATCCTGAGTGGACAAGCATAACCCAGGTCAGGAAATGCAAACACATTTCCTAATTAAGTCTTCTTCAGAAAACCATTTCTTCCCTTTCTGCAAAACTGCAGCAAAAGACTCATGGCTATATAAGACAAATTAGAGGGTAACACTGACCAACATGCAATGTATTCAAAATCTGCTTTGTTTTATGGCACCTCCTTTGGGCAATTACTTAAAGATTAAAAACAAAAAAAAAAAAGACAAAGCTGGGCCGGAAGCGTGGCCTAGTGGTAGAGTGCTTGCCTAGCATTCACGAAGACCCAGGTTCTATTCCTCAGTACCACATACATAGAAAAAGCCAGAAGTAGTGCTGTGGCTCAAGTGGTAGAGTGCTAGTTTCAGAAAGCCCAATGACAGTGCTCAGGCCCTGAGTTCAAACTCCAGGACTGGCAAAAAAAAAAAAAAAGGACAAAGCAGAATGTTAGATGACTTTAGTCTACTCCAAGAATAACAGTTGAAAATTGTCTTTTGTGACTAACTAAACATTTCAGGAGGAAGTCAGAGCCAGATAACTAGCAAGCAACTCCTCCTAGCCATGGCTGCACTCTTACTAAAAATTTGAAATAATATAAAGAGACCTATTTCTCTAAAAAAAAAAAAAAATCAACTAGATGATCCCAGTATGTTTCCTGAAGGAAGTCCCTCCCTCCACCCCACACAATAATACTAAAGTCTACATATACTCAGTTAAAATCAGTTTCTCTAGGAATAGCAGAAACCCCCAAACTAAAAGGCTTAAACAAGACAGAAATTGTTGTCCTAGCTCAGATACAGTGTCCCAGGATTTCTACAGGACTCCACAGATTCAAGGCCCAAAGCTCTTACCTTTGTTCATCACCAACTGGGCCTCCATTTCCACAGAAGTCTTTTTGTCGACAACAACTATTCCATACCTGTCCTAATCTTTCTTTTTGGCAAGAAGGTAAGAATTTTTTTGAAGAAGAGGAAGAAGAAAGAAGGAGGAGGAAAAGGAGGAGGAGAAGAGGGGGAGGAAGAGGAGGCAGAGGAGAAAAGAGAAGGAAGTGGAGGAGGAGAAGAGGGGGAGGAAGAGGAGGAGGAGGAAGGAGGAAAACAAAGATGAATTCACAGATAAAGTTGGAGAAGAAGGAAGGAAAGAAGGAAGGAAAAGAAAGAAAGAAAGAAAGAAAGAAAGAAAGAAAGAAAGAAAGAAAGAATATATTGCTCTTGATCTTGTCTCACTGGCAAGAACTGATCACATGATCACATGTAGTATAAAGGACTGGGAAAAAATTCTCCTCTTCCTCATAGCAATATGTCTTGCCAAAACTTGGAAGACTGCTCCCATAGATGGAAGGAGCAACAAACAAGATGAACAAATATCCATGAGTCCATGAATCCACAGAACATAAATAAATGATTAATTCTCTAAACAGAGGAAAACAGGTGAATCTCCCATCTTATCCAAATACTTCACTTGGCTACTCTTAAAAAAAGAGCATCACTCCTCGCTCATTAAGAGTGGACGATGCACTGTGAATCTCTTCCAAGGTCAATAAGGATATAAAAGAAAAAGTATACTCCAGTGGAGAATCCTGACAAACACGACCTCATACCAGGTGACCAAGGTTAAGATCCACTGTGAGGCACATTGGTGGCATGTACCATGGCTGTGTGATGACAATGGCCATTACATATTGCTTCAATCTAATGGTGACAGACACTGCCCCTTCAAACTGTCAAGGTCATCACAAGGGAAGTCTGGGGGTCTGTTATACCCAAGAGCAGCTTAAGGCGACATGAAATGTGGTCTCCTAGTGAGGGGGCACGGACACACACACACACACACACACACACACACACACACACACACGGGTAACACAAAATCCAATCAAGTATGGACTTCTTAACAAATATAATGTGTTGGTGTAAGGTATTACTAATAAAAGAAGCTATCATTTAAATCATTGTATAAGTGTAGAAAACTACTGAAGTTCATTTTTTCCTCTGAAATAAAAGGAGCCAGGTAATTTGAAGGGATAGGTGAGGTTGAGACAGATGAAGGAAGAATGATGAAGGGGTGGCATTGATATACTCTAATCTGATGTGTTCAGTTGACACTCACATGGACACTGCTTAAAGATAATAAAAAGAAAAATTAAAAATAAAGGAAGACTAGACATTGAAACACAAGTGGCACAGAGGAAACACAGCACAGTTAACTACCATTCTAGCAATAGTGAGTCACTCCATCTCTTCTGAGTAATAATTTTCTTGCTTGTAAAATGGAACTATTACTCTTGCCCTGCTTATCTTATGAGGACTGTTTGGGGGCATAAAACATATGTGAAGTCTTGCATGCCCAATGGAGGCCTTTTGACATATTGTAATTTCCTGGTCCCTGTCAAGAAGGATAGACCCTCAAACATTTAATTTAATTTAATTTATAACCAGTATTCCTTATCTTTCAACATTGAAATACCAAAATCTGGTTATAATACTTTTATTCTTTAAAATTAATTGCTAGGAACTCCTTATCAGTAGGACATTCTAGTGTTCCTTTCTCACACCTCCTTGCTCCCTGACCAAGTAGCCAGGAACTCTGGATTTCTGCACAGTCACATCTATTTGTGCAAGTATGGAAGTCTGCTCAGTCCACTTTTTCTTGATTTCTCATATGGCAATTTGGTATTTTTCCTGGAAAGCAGAACCACGGAGCATGGCTGGTAAAATTGATTCTCTAGGAACTGTGTCTCCCAGGTACAGATCTCTCCACAGGCTTCATTCAGGGAAGGTGGCACCATTTTCTCATTGCTGGCCACAGACAAGATGAACCTACTTTTCTGACCCCAGCAACCTCCACTGCTATGGTTCTCCTAAAAGGCTTGGTTCTGGTGTCTATTGCCCCAGGAATACAAAAACTACCTCCTCTTCCCTTCCCAGAACTCCACAGCACTTCAGTTACTTTGTTTCCCTCTTAAGCCATCAATACACAAAATATTCTATCCCTTTTGTACATGCAAGGGCTATTCGTTTTCCCTAAGGACAGACAGAGTTCAGAACCTTTTAGAAAACTTCCCCTCACCTTTGGGTGACACAAGACATTTGGGCCATGTAAGGGACACTCCCAGGAGCTCCTTCTTGCTTTTGGGGGAGAGCCAGTGCTGTACCCACTCAGGTGCTGAGTCATGAAGGCTTGACTGAGAAAGGAGGAAATGGCTTGGAATATGGGGAATGTAGGGCAAGGTATTTTGTCTTGCCTTAAGTAAGGCACAGACCAAGAGAGTCAAGAAGCAGATGCCTTACATATTAAATGGATCTGGACTCACACAAGGAGAAGCGTTACTCAGACGTGCTAAAACGCAGCCACTCACAACCAGCCTGTGTGAGTGCGGCTTTCCTGATGGAGATGGCAGTCCTGGTATGGTCATAACTCCTGGTCTGGGGAGGACAGGCCTAGAAGAAGGTAGGAGAATCTTCTCCACCATAGCATCATGAGAAATAATGTGAAATCAGCTAAGAAACAGGAAAAAAGGTAAGACTTGTATATTAGTCCAGATTCTCTTGATTGGAAGTGACAGAAACTTGAATCAAGCTACTCTGGGGAATTAGAAAACCACTGGACCATAATCTGAAATAAGAGCAGGAATTTACAATCAGCCTGGGACTGGAGCTTAAATGCCACCATAGCTCTGACTTCCCTCTCTCTGGGGGCTTCATGTTCCTCCATGGATGAGCTGCTGCATGTTGGTGAATGCATGTGGTTTAGAAAGCTTCTGTGTCCGCTTCTAAGGGCTGCCATCATCAGAGATGGACAATCTTCCTTTGGTTCCAGTTTAGAAAATCTCAGGGGAAGATACCGATTAGCCTGTTTTAGGGACGTTGTCTATTCCTAGACCAATAAACCAGAGCCTGGCATGGGTAGGGGCAGTAGGGAGATGGAATAAAGTCATGCTACCCAGAAAAGGGCAGGGAGCCCCTGGGTGGGGGGAGAATGTGAACCAAAAACCACCCCAACAAATGCCTCCTGCTCATTCAGTCCTCCTATCACTAACACTAGAAAGTGTTCTTGTTCTAGGAAATTGGATGCTAGTTGTTTTTGATATTTTTTCATAGTTAAAATTCCAAGAAAACACTGAAATACTGGCTTCAATAGTCTAAATCTATACAATAATTACTTTCTACTTTCTAGTCACCAAAAAGTTGCTCAAGCTCTATATATGTACAGATCTACTATATATCTGTCTGTCTGTCTATCTATCTATCTATCTATCTAGTGTTTTGCAAAACAATGAAGAAATAGGGTAAGCATAGGAGCTGTCAGAAATAAGGTTTGACAACTTGGCCTGAAAGAATCACTTCTGGGGCCGGGAGCTTGGCCTAGTGGTTAAAGTGCTTGCCTAGCAAGCATGAAGACCCGGGTTCGATTCCTTGGTACCACATACATACAAAAAAGCCGGAAGTGGTGCTGAGGCTCAAGTGGTAGAGTTCTAGCCTTGTGAAAGTCCAAGGACAGTGCTCAGGCCTTGAGCTCAAGCCCAGGACTGGCAAAAAAAAAAAAAAAAAGAATCACTTCTGGAGTTACTTTGAATCAAAGTGACTCTTGGAGATCATGTGAACCAGTTCCTAGGAGTCCATCAAAAACCTGAATGGAAGAAGAGGCTATGGTGGTAGGAAGATGGGTCATAAGAAGCTGAACAGCTGAGCTTTTGTTCTTCATCTTCTAGAATATCTCCTGCCATCTCAGTTCTGTTTATTGCCATTTTCCCTTGTCATATTGGTGAAAAAGAGCTTTATTCTCTAAACTATACAGCTATACTTAGGTTTACTTGTTTTGCTTCTAGACATTCTAATAACCTGGAAATCTACCTCTAACAGGCACATGATTCTCAGAATCCTGTGACAATCTGACTGGAAAAGTAGACAAGGGGCTAGAGTCCTCCTCTGACCCTAGGCCACAGCCTCATTTTCATTTGCACCTAAAAACATAATGAAGAGAAGTGACTTAATCACTTACCACTCACAAATGCACTGATCCTAGTAGAGGATGGGGTGAGGCAGCACAGAGAGAGAGGAAAGGAGAAAAAAGTTAGAACACCCAATCTGTGCACAGAGCACTGGTCTGGGTACTCGCCCGGAGGCTGGTGAACAGAAGAGGAACAGGAAGAGGAAGAAAAGGATTCCATATGGGGAGGAGGGAAAAAGAGATGGAAGCTGCAGAGGTCAGACAAGTAGAAAGTCCCAAGATTCAGGAATCGGATAGTCCTACCCTCTTTTGTCTTTGAGTCACACTTTTGGTGTTCTAAAGTCCCTGATGCACCATTTTCTTGGGAGTTCATACACAGATGCTCCCCAAGAGGCTACCTTAGGCCAGCCTGTAATGCTAGTTTCTCAGGATACTGAGATCTCAGGATCATGGTTCTAAGACAGCCTTATCAGACAAATGCGAGAGTTTCTTATCTCCAATTATATACCATAAAGGCCAGAAGCCGAGATGTAGTTCAAGTGCGAGAGCACCAGCCTTCAATGAAAACAGCCAAGCAAGACTGGGAGGCTTTGAGTTCAAGCCTGGGTACCTGCAATGAAATAAACAAAGAATAAAATTAAAAAGCACTCAGTTACACTCAGTGCAAATTCTTACTCTCTCGTAGCAAATACTTCTTGTGAGTTCTCATGGAGTATGTACTGTGCTCAGGGTGAGAGACATGACAGCAGGGTGGATCAACAGTTGCTGTCAAAGTGAGCCAATGGCCAATTATCCAGCAGTCATTTGCTGAGGATGGGAGAAACTGATTTTCTCCTAATATAACCCCTATACATCTGTCTTGATGTTCAAAACGAGAGAATTATTTCATGCACTGAAACATTTTAACTTAATTAGAATTGCCTTCCGTTTCACTTCTTTTACTCCCAAAGCTGAATAGTGTTCCTTTCAAAGGAAAGAGATAACACATTGATAGAGCTGTAAAATCTTGTTCAAATTTTGCTTAAAAATTTAATTTCTCTGACTTTCATGTGGACAGTGTTTCCCACATCTTTTGTTCTTGTTTTCTCTTAGGATTCTCTAAATCAGACAACTGCTTGGGAAGCCTATGCCAGGATTCTAATTTATAGAACAGTGGAATTCTCTAGAAGACAGCTACAAGCTGGGCATAATTGGATTTCAGGGTTCTTACCACTCTATCATTCAGGACAAGGCCAATTCTACCATTTCAGGTCCACCAGAATTATGTGTAGTGGTGGATACCAACTTATTATTTATTCCTAGGATATTTGGTATCCCTTAAATATTAACACCTGAGCAGCTTCCCTGATGGTGCAGTCCTTAATGTGGCTTTATCCATGCCAAATATTGGCATACATTTAATCCTTACAACAATATTAAGAAAGTCATATTTTTATGCCAGTTTTACAGATGAAGAAATTGCAAATTGAGGTAATTAAGGAACTTGCTACAGAACCACTTAACTAGAAAGCCAATGAAGTTAGGTTCATTTGTTTATTCATTTCATTTTGCCAGTACTGGGCCTTGAACTCCAGGATGAGCATTCTCTCTTAACTTTTGCACTCAAGCCTAGCACTCTACCACTTGAGCCTTAGCTCCACTTTGGCTTCTTGGTAGTTAATTGAAAATAAAGAGTCTCATGGGCTTTGGTATCCATGTTCCTGAGATCTCAGCCTCTTGAGTAACCAGGATTACAGGCCTGAGCTATGAGCACCCAGCCAGAATCCAGGTGTGAACTGGCATTTAAATCTCCAAAATCCATGCTCTTACAACATACCCCATCCTAAACTGACTTTAGAACAAATAAATCTATCTGTGGCTTGAAAAACCATACAGTCAGAAGCACTGCCTTGCGTTTGAAACTCCTTCTATCCTTCCAATGACAGAGTCATTGTTTTGAAAAAATAAGTACAATATGAAACTAAAGCATAATCACCATTTCATAACTCCCCAGTCACACATGGTCTGAGATTTTCACTCTAAGAGAATGTGGTATAGTATGAAGAGGCAAGACCAGGAGGCTTCCTTCACAAGTCACAGTGCCTAGCACATAGTAGGTGCTCAGCAAACACTGGTGGGTCTAAGAAGCACACATCACTTATGTTCTGTTGATGATGTCTTTCTCCTGGCTTCCCAAGAGGACACTTGAGTTAAAGATCAAGTTGATTCCAGAACCACCAGGGTTATAAAACATAGCGAGGTAGCATTAAAAAATGACCACTGTTCACGGCTAATTCATTAAGCTCCTTCCATCATACAGAGGTTGAGGAGCAAAGATAACGTTTGGGAGTTTTGCTCAGAGTAGCTTTGGCCTTTAACGGCAATTGTGTTCAACTTGTCTTCCCTTCTAACTTTGTCCCAGAGAACTCTCTAAGGAAATGAAATTAAGCTGTTTCCCAGATTTACTTTTCAAAATTAGTCCTGGGCTGGCCTTCAACTCTGCAAACACATTCTGTGCAGTCACAGGGGACGACTGCATGGAATTCCTGGACCCACTGGATGAAGCTCTAAGAGCTTCATCATTCTAGAGAAATAAACACAGCGTGAAACATTTACTAATTCCCCCATCCTATGTGAGACAAGATTTCATGCTAAGGAATTGTAACCCTCACACAACTTGTAATGATGCAGGCAGGAAGCAATAAAGCTATCTTTCTTTCCCATAATAGATTTTCTTTCATTCAATGTGGGGTTTCAACAGTTGTCTCCCAAAGGAAAGTAGAGTCCCCTCTGACCTGTCCCTACAGGCCCGAGATCACAGTGCTATATGTATGACTGGGATTTCCTTTGGCTCCAGGTCTTTCTTGTCTCCCCATTCTTTGTCCTTTCTCCATAAATGGAAACAAATAATAATTTAAAAAAGCTATGAGCAACAAATCTTTTTAGTGCAAAATATCAACACAAATTTAGTTCCTATTTAGGTAAGAATCCCACTAGAAATTAGTCCTCCTCTGAAATCAATCCTCTACTTATACCTTTGCCATAAAAAGATGGTTGAAGGCTAGCCTACTTACTCATACCTGGAATACTTGCTACATGAGAAACAGAGATCAGAAAGATCTGGGAGGAAAAAAAGTTAGCAAGATCCCATCTTGACACACAGACAGCTCTGAACAAAAAAGTGAGGTTCTGTCTGAAAAATTACCTAAAGCAAAAAAAAAAAAAGGAAGACATAGTTCAAAGGGTAGGACACCTGCAAAACAAGGGTAAGGCTCATTAACAACAAAAAAGATGAGATGAAATTGCTTGGGTTCTGGGACAATGTTAGCCAAAAAAGGACATTTTACAAGTCAAGCATCAATGACGGCGTCTGTCAACAAATTAAAATGGAGTAGATTTAGAGGGACTATCTGTGATTACCTGTTGTAGTAGACACTATCCAAAAATACCCCTTATTTCCTGTCACACAAGACATTAACAAACTCCCAACCAATCCCTCTTGTAAAGACATTATTCAGTGGTAACAAGTCCCAATGTGAAAGAATACAGGTTTCCTTCTGTCTAATCATATGGCTATTTTCCCAACTGCTTCACACATGCTAATGGAGTGTGACAAGTGAAGCACATTTGGCTCAGTGCATGGTCCAACCTAAAATGGCTTCTTCTCTGCGATGAAGCTTCTAATCATTTTCCTCTAATCTACCACGGCTTGTGCGGGTTGGTGTTTTCCCTGTCATGAGTGATTTCACTGCCCTGATCAGGAGAGACCTGACAGATGCTTTATCAGTGTCAAAGTCTTTTGTGGTTAAGTCCAGTAACGCTAAAGCAAAACGCCTCATAGATATTAGATATATGGTGGCATTACAGAATTTTCTTGCAGGCAATATTTTTTTGGCCAGCCTATGAAAAGAAAAATGGAATAAAGACTGAAACCAAAGGCTGATGCTGAAGAAGTAGCGCCAGTTATTTGTGTGTGTGGAAGTCAGACCAGGGGAATGACAGAGGGCCCATGGCTCTTCCTCCTGTTTCATTACCTTTAAAATAGAACAAAGAAATTGACAACAAAGAAAGCTAAGATCCAGGAGGAAGGAACTGACTGTCTATGGACTTTTGATTTCAGAAAATAGAATAATACTTTCAAAAATACATGGGATCCTTCTATGGGCACATGTATAATCTGTATGCACACACCCATCTTCATGAATTCAATGCATAATTTGGGGGAGGGGGTCAGGAGTTTTCCGTTGTCATATAAGGTTAATCTCTAAGGCTTTATAAACGTTATCAATTCTCCTAACCTCTAATGCAAGTGGAAACTGCCTTAGAAAAAGAAGAATCTAAACATCTCTGAACAGAACTGAGACTTAAATCTACCACCTCCCTGCAACCCCACCAAGGTAAATCAAATATCCCAGCCACTGGGTGGATCTGGGGCTTCCTGAAACTTATCAAAATGACACTGAATGCAACAAACTTCATTCCCTTTAATATTTTTTTAAAGCCCCAAACACCAACATGACTGATTTTCATTTTTGTGTTTTGGGGTTTAAAAAAGATAAAGGGTGGGGGTGGGGGGAGGGAAACGGGGACCAAGACATGAGAAAGTGTATCAATGTATGTGAAGTAATGCACCCTCTATCTGGTGAACATAATGTAACCCTTCTATTAATTACAATAAAAAGATATGGAAAGAAAAAAAAAAGAGAAGAAAGGAAGGAAGCTCAGGGTGGTGGCTCACGCCTGTAATCCTAGTTACTCAGGAGGCTGAGATCTGAGGATCAAGGTTCAATGCCAGCCTGGGCACAAAAAGACCTGGACACTTATTTCCAATTAACCTCTAGAAAACGTGAAGTGAGGCTTGGCTCAAGGGTAGGGCAGTAGCCTTGAGCTGAAAATTTTGCCCAGGCCGAGTTCAAGCCCCTTGACCCATGAGATACAGGGGGGGGAGGGGGAGAGGGGGAGAGGGGGGAGGGGGAGAGGGGGGGAGAGAGGGAGAGGGGGGGAGAGAGGGAGAGGGGGAGGGGGAGAGGGAGGGAGAGGGAGAGGGAGAGGGAGAGAGGGAGAGAGGGAGAGAGGGAGAGAAGGGAGGGAGGAAGGGAGAGAGGGAGGGAGGGAGAGAGGGAGAGAGGGAGAGAGGGAGAGAGGGAGAGGGAGAGAGAGGGAGAGGAAAGAAGAAAAGAAAGAAAAGGAAAGAGGTAGACAGAAAGAGAAACAAAGGCAAGCATAACAGAATTCCCAGCAAGGCTGTGAATGGACAGTGGGAACAGATCTCTAAGGGTTGCCTGCTAACCTGGAATTGTTATTTGTTACCCTATCAAAGTGGTAAATTAATACGAGTGAACAAGCTGTCCAGCCCATCCTGAGCCCTCAGCCTTCAGATGTTCTTCTGTATTACAGAGCTAATGGCTGAGGCTATTTCAATATTTTATCTGATTTTTTCTTTTTTTTGTACTAATTTAGAAAGTTGGTACTTTAATGTAATTGAACTCACTGAAGCTAAAAATGTCCAGACCTTTTTAATAAGGTAGCTTTCAAGATTAAACTTTGGGGTCTGTTTTCCTCCCAAGCAGGCACTTAACTCCCATTAGCTGTAATGGCAGTTGTACACAAACACTGAGGAGGAAATATATATATATATATATATATATATATATATATATATGTTTGTATCTCTGTACTGCGTTTAAAGGGGAGCTAAACTGAAAAAAGAAAGAAGGGAAGAAAAAGGAACAACTACTCTGTGTTTGAAGGTAGATTTGAAAATTCATTTATAAAGATGAAATGAATGACTAGCACTCCCAAATTTCCAGGCTCACACACCTCTGGAAAGGAAGATGAAGGGAAAATATCTAACCCACTTTGAATAATACCCACACCACACTTTTCTGAGAATTCTGTTTCCCCTCCATCCCCAGTATATACATTAAACCCATTTTGCACTTGTTATGTACATAATGATTCTAGACAACATAAGAAGATTTCATGAGTTTTTCCTTATCATTTTTACTTATCTTCCAGTGAGCCAATTTATGCAGCTTAAACCATTGCTAAAGAAGATGCATTCAAAATTGTCTGTAATGATTACAAATAATAGCACACAGTGTTCACAAGAAGCTGTTTTCTTATATTTTCATTAAAACATCTTTCTACCTGCTTTGCTTTTTCCCACGTCTGGAACTTGCGTTGTAATCAGTCTTATTAACTGAGAACATAAATATGATTTATTATGGTCTGATAATGGAAGCTATGTGGACCCAGAGAAGGGCTATATTGTCCTTTGATAAAATGACTCTTTTCTCTCAAATGGAGAGCTCCATCATGAGAACATGCAGAATGCAGTGAGTGATTATTTCCTCAGGGTGAGTGATGGAGAAACTCAACAGAAAATCTTCTTGTTGACCATGACAGCCTTAGAGGGTCCCCAAACCTCCCCGAGTTTGACAACCTGCAGACACTTTTGATGAACTGTATTCTTCGGTCAGAGACAGCCTGTCTGGGAGGAGAAAAGAGATCTTTATCATCTGATCGGCTATTATTGTCTTGATCTTTTATAAGCAATCTCAGATGCACAGGAATATAATATCCTTTCACACAAGTGCCAAGCATAATAGAAATGAAGTTAAAGAATCCTCTCCTTGGTTATATAAATGTCCTTACACCATAATTAAGCAAGATGGTTCTCGATAAGGAAAGGAGTCATCAAATTGTTTTAGCATTATCTCCCTATTTAAAGGACTTCAGCATGAGATAGACAGTATTTATACTTGGAGCCAGTTTATTTTAAAGTCTTACATTGAAAGGAAAAAAATAACTTTAAATATGGTTTTCAGGTGATATGTTTTATTAAAAGCATAAATGGCACTTGGTTTTCAGACAAATGTGATTACTATGCTGATAGGATTTAAAGGGAGAGATGAATGTGTTTCTAAACCTTTGAGGCTTACAGAAAGAACAAAGACCTATTAGTAAAGAATCCTTGAGTCCAAATAAACTTCTGCAGTAAATTCCACACCCCTTCCCGGTCCATTTCCTAGAGTCTAACTGTGGCAAATACACAGATACATCTATATATTTTTCCAACTAACAGATGTACTTGCAGGCTAAATTCCTACAATTACTAGGCAATGAAATCTACTTTTAACATGGCCCCTATTTCTTTTATCTGTAAAGGATTGTTCTAAGTGAAATGTATTTGAGTTTTGTGTCAAACGTGTTCTGATCTTCAGATAATACCCAACCAGAAGATAAAACAGGAGCTTGTGGAGGCCCTGGCTGCTGGAAGAAAAGAGAAAGACATCGCCCATCTTTTTAAAAATGTAACCCCTCCCCCAGAAAATACAATACTTAATTTTTCATTAACCTTCTGACATATGAACTCGAAGGATCTCCACACCAAACACTAATGGGTTTTGCATTACCAATTAGTGGAGAAAACTCGGCAGAGCTGGTACCAAAAGGTTAATCATTAGTTTCACACCACTAGGTGATCAGAGTTGGAAAAGCAGTCCCAGAACCCAAAGGGCTGAAGAGCAAGGAGCCTGGGGGGGGGGGGGGGGGAAAGCTCTCATTATTAAGAAGAAAGCTGTGGCGCACACGCACTGACCTCCAAACCTCACTCTTGGCAAACTGCCTTGAGGTGGATTTGACTTTAATACTCAGGTACCCGCGCATGCGCATACAAGTCTAAGTACAAGTCTGGGCCCAGAGCAAATCACTAGCTTGGCCACTGGTTATTGAGCATGTCCCATCAAAGGTACATCAGACCAGAGGAATTTTCTCTCTCTCTCTCTCTCAGCACCTCTGTCTAAGCAATGACTTTCCCATGAGAATGAAAAAAAAATGTGCCATTTCAGAGGGAGTTTGGTTTTGAGAAGTGTTTGATCTCCTTTAAGAGATAATTCTCTGAAGTTCTGCCAGCCCTCGATTATCAGTACAAATGAAGCTTAGAGACCGTATGGGTAGATTCCACTCGCAGATAACCTTCAAACTTCTGGTGGCTCTATATTTTCTTTTCTCTTGGAACAAACTGTACCAGAGCAATTAACAAACAAAACCGATTGGACGTTTCATTTCTCCTTTTATGGTCAATGTTGTGCATGTCAGCAAAAGGAGGAAATTATCCAAGCTCTGGCCACGAGAGTGAGGAAAAGAAAGGAAAGGCATGATACCAAATACCTGAACTGCCTGAATAGTTGAAATAATTGAGAAGAATCTAATTTCAAAGATAATCCAAAAAAAAAGCCTCGAGAGCAATCTTCATCTTGAACACACACAACCCTTTCCCCAACCCCAGTTAATAGAAAAACAAAAGAACAGCAACAATCAAAAGCTATAAGAAAGCTACCAAACCTACAGTTCCCATCTCAAGTCCCTTGATCTAATCTATACAAGCTCTCAATTAAATCACTCAAAGGAAGATCAAGCTAAGGAATTGGAAGCAAGAAGGGTATTTCTTATTATCCCTTTTATTTTCTGTCTTAAATTGTGTGTGTGCGTGTGTGTGTGTGTGTGTGTGTGTGTGTGTGTGTGAAAGAGAGAGAGAGACTAAACAAGACTATTGGGGCCTACTGGGTCTTGAACTAGTCCTGGGCAAATGTCTCTTAGCTTTTATACTCAAGCCAGGAGTGGTACCACTTGAACTACAGCTTCATTGAAATTTCTTGACTGTGAGCCGCTGTCACATACAGATAACCACCAAAGTTGCCTTCAAAATTTCACTAGCCAAAACTTGCAAGAATCTATCCATCTTGTTCCTATTTTATTCTGTTTAGGTAAACCAATATCAAGAAAGAAACATGACTCAAGGAATATTTTAGCTAGTCCAAAGTTTGTGACTGCTTATAGAAAAAAAATGTTTTCACATGCATTCAAGATTGAAATGAAAAGCTGCTATATTTTATTCTCCCCGGTGCTTGGACTCAAGACCAGCATGTGAAGTTCTTTAGTTAAGGGAGGAAATGCATTTGATGGTTTTGTGCATGCCCAGGATCTGACAGAAGTCATTGAGTGACTGCACTTAACTTACTTCTGCTATAGAAATGAAGCTGGATAAAGTAACTAACAGTTTAAATATCACAGAAATTTTCTCCCATGTCCCAACTGGCCTTGTGAAAACAAGCTCCAATTCCTCCAGCCTCCCCTCTTTCACCTTCCAGGCAAATCATTTCCTCAGAAATAGCAGAACGTGGTCAGGTTCAGAGGTCAGGGGTGCAGGGGTGGGGAGAAGGAAGACTCTTTCTTCAAGTTGAGGGGAATTTGCTTTTTTCCACACATGGAGGCATGAAGGACAGGAATCTTGAGGCTGCGAATGCTCTGCCTCTTGTAAAGGAATTCAAAGGAGCCATTGTGTTTGCAACTTTGCTCTGCATTTGGCCTCTGACATCAACATCAGAGGCAACAGATATTTCAGTCCTACATCTGGAAAGAGGCTTTTTTTTTTTACACTGAAAAAAAAAAAAAACCTTCACTCCTGAAGACATTGAAGCCTAATTACTCAAACATCCCATAGTCTTAAAGATTGGAATCTCTCTGATAGGAGGTGATAACCCCTTGAGAAATGGGAGTAGCTCCATGAGGACTTGAATGGTGAACATTTCTATACTTGCCATCAATAAAAGTGATGATCACAATAAGTACATTGGCTGAATGCTGTCACTCTCCAAGCCACTGAATTGAAATGATCATTATGCAGGATATAATAATACCATTTATTAAGCTATCAAGTGGAAAATAAGTTCTTCACTAATACGAAGCAAGGACTTAGTCTATTCAGGGCCAAGTGACAAGAACTAAGTTAGATTAGCCACTATCCTTATTGTGTATGTAGAAGACATGTGCGTCAGGTTCTGAAGTTTACCATGAGGCCTTTAAAGTTCTGTATGACATGGATTTTTAACAGTATGAAACGTTAGAGAAAGTATTTCAAGTACTTAAGGGACTACTAAACAAAATCCCCTACGTGAAATTTCCCACCTTTTCATTGCTTCTTTTGCTAAACAGAGATAAGCTTGGGGCAAGAATGAGAAAGTAAAAGACTGGGAATAGCAATTTACAAAAAGCTACCCGCTCAACTATGTTCATTGCAGCATTTATTTTTTACGATACCTTACCTGACTCAAGTTAAGAAATGTGTCTCCATTCCTGGTATACAAGTCATGGTGGTTGGTGAGGAACCTGAAACAATGCCAAGCAAAATGAAAAGTGTGATACTGTCAGAAGAGCCCAGACCCAAAAGAGCAAATGTTATCCAATCTCTAATCCTTGGTCCTAATCCCCAAACCACCCCAAAACATGGAGAACAATGACACTTCTAAAAGGATCCTAAATTAGTTCTCAAAGTCTGAACTCATCACTTTGCTACAGAAAAGAAAAGAAAAAGAAATCAAGCTGAATTTGAAGTGGTATCATTTCCATACAGTCTTTCACAGAGTATCTCCTGGTATAATCATCTATTTTAAAGTTAAGAAGGGGGCTGGAATGTAACTCAGTGGCAAAGTGCTTGCTCAGCAAGTGCAATGTCCTGGCTTCAATCCCCAGTATTTAAAAAAAGACAAAAATATTTATATACATTTTTTAAAGTTAATAAGGTAGAATCTAACCATGTATAGTGGCCCATTCCTATAATGCCAGCTTCAAGACAGTGGTAGGCAGTCATAGGGAGAATAACAGTTCAAGGCCAGCTTTGACCAAAAAAGAGTTCACTGGAACCCATCTTAACCAATAAAATGCTGGGTACAAGAGCATGTACCTGTCACCCAAGTTATAAAAGTGAGTAGGTAAAAGAATCGCAGTCTAGGCAAGCCCAGGCAAAAGCAAGACCCCATTCAAAACTTCACAAAGGAAAATAGGTGGCTCAGTGGTAGAGTATCTGTCTAGTAAGCACAAAGCTCTGAGTTCAAAGCCCACTACAAAAAAAGAGATAGAAACTTCATCAATTTTGACACAGATTAGAAGAAAGGATGAAAGGGAAAAGAAAAGAGTATTTTTTCTCCTGGGATCGTTACTCAGGTGCAAACAGGCAACTCTTACAGATACTAGGCAGATAGATTGGAACCTTTAATTGAACATTTTTTCAGAAAGTTCTCATCTGTTGACTGATGTGAACCAGTTAAGGATTGTTTGACCCAGAAATGAATATCTTCTAATAGACATAATAAAGCAATAAACACAATTGAGTAGGTAGCACTGAATCCCCACCAATGGCTATGTGCAACCCAAATTCAAACTACCTAAGTCTACTGCCCCTGTAATCAGAAAGTTCAAGAGGCAATCCGGTTTTATCCACGGTGCTCAGATGATATGGTCAGAAGGGACAAGTGAGATTTCTTATCATTATTTACCTCTACTTTTTTCTGCATTGGTTTTCATTTCAAGTAAGGTTTTTCTCCCACATAGAAAAGAGAGGCATCTGAGGCTCTGTTTATTATAGACCAGGGTATCTGTAGAATAACAGATGTCTCTCTATTTCCCAGCAGTCATGTCAAATGCCCAAAGGACCCTTAAGAGCTGTGTCAATCACTTGATAACTGGGATTGTAACCATTTGATTGGCATCCCTACCAGTCACACAGAGTGTGAAAAGGGCAGATCCCAAAGGATAAAGAACCTTTTATTAGAAGAAAGGAGGATAGAGGGGCCCTAGCTTTGAACTTAAATCACTAGCAGAAACCTTTGGAACTCATTACCTACCTAGGCTTAATGGCAACATAGCACTTTGCCTTTGCCCTCCCTTCAAGTTGCTGCCGTGCTTCTATTTTACTTAATTTTTGCCAGTACCAGAGCTCAGCTCAATCACAGCTGTTGCTCTATCACTTGAACTGTGTCCCCCATTCAGTTATTTTTTAAGCTATTTATTCTGGAGATGAAATGTCATGGACTTCTCTATCCTGGATGGACTCAAACCAAGATCTTCCAGGTCTCATCCTCTTGAATAGCTAGGAAGACAGGCACAAGCCTTGCAGTGCTTTTTGTTTCTGAGTACAGAACAGACCTGGTGTACCAACCACATAGATAAGATCTGTTCAGCACTTTGCAATCATTTTCTGACCTGACTACATTACTGACCACCATGCAAATAACTAGTTACTGACTTAAGAACTCACTATTTACTCAATAACCCTTGATAGGAACTGTGATCCCTTTGCACGCTATTATAGAAGCACATAATTACAGACGTTTCCAGTGGTTATTTCTTTTAGGCATTTGCCTGTAATAGCTCCTTCAAAGCTGTTAAGCTCTTATCATCTGAAGACCCAAGTAGAAAATATTTAGTTCACTCCTCATTGACCTAATGGAGAACAAACTCATCTTTAAGATAGTGCTATCCGCCTGCCAAGAATACATGGACAGCCTGGTAGGACTTAGGCTATTTGGGTAGGAAATCAAACTGCTATCAGAGTACATTCACCTCATTTAGTAATTAAATATTGACATTGAATGATCATCAGTCACTATTGCTTCAGTCCCTCCTGACGGAAATCTTGTCACACCCACTTGTTCTGACTTTATCACTATCCAACAAGGGCTCTGTAGAAGTAAAAATGCCAGGTGAGATGGCAGGCTCCAGTATATCTCATTATGGAAGCTGAGGACATCATTCTTATCTTCCTGGAGAATAAGCTTCACTGCCTAATAAATACTTTGGTCTCAGAGAGGAAACCAAAGACAGGATCAGGAAACTTCTATACCTGTTTGAGATATATGGGGCACTGCAAAGTACAGGCGCCCCTCAACTTACAATGGCATTACATCTTCACTGGGTGCCAGTGGCTCACATCTGCAATCTTAGCCACTTGGCAGCTGCAGATAAGAAAAGACTGCAGTTCAAAGACTACCAGAGCAAAAGGTATGTGAAATCTCAAATGGAACAAATAGGTGAACATAGTGGTGTGTGATGTGTCCAAGCAATAGCAGGAAGTATAAACAGGAGGATCCTCATCATTCAGGCCGGCCGAGGTAGAAAACACTATTTCAAAACTAGCCAGAGCAAAAAGGGCTAGAGGCTTGCTTGGTTCAGAGGTAGAGTGAATGCTTAACAAGTTTGACGCCCTATATTCTGCTACAACAACAACGAAATTGAGTTACATATCATGTAAGTCAAAGATACGGTTAATGCTCATAATCTTCTGAACACCATAGATTAGGAACCCAATCCCCACGAAAATGTCAATTGTTTGTCCTTGTGATCCTGTGGCTGATAAGGGAGCTGCCACTGTCTGTCCCGGGCCACAAGAAAGCACCTGCAATAGCTGAAGTAGAGGGGAAGGCCTTGAGTTTTAAAAAAATGTGGCTAGTATAGAACTGATCTTCAAGGGTTTGGGTTTGCCAGACTAAGGGGTTTGTATGGTTGACTCTGCAGTGGTGAAGATTTGTGGAGGGAGAGAAAGTGACATGGGGGCTATGTTGTTTAGCTTCGTGTTGAGACAAATACAACAGAGAAACAATTTAAAAGGGGAAAGATGTATTTGGGGTAGTTTCAGAGGTTTCAAGGCACGTGTGATTGGATCCACGTTTGATTGAGCTGCTCCCTTCCTGATGGAAGGGAAATTTTTTTTTAAACATCACTAACTGAAAGGGGCCAGGGCCACACTATACCCACCAAGGCAGAAACTCATCATCTCCAACCACGCCACACTTGGCCTGGTTCCCTCTCCTCCCAATAGTCTATTCAAATATGGAATCCACCAGTGAATTGGAGCCTTCATTAGGTCATAGCTCTTATGTTCCAATCATCGTTAGGAGTGATCTCACTGACACACCCAGAGGTGTGCCCTACCTAACTGTCTCTCACCTCTGTCAGGACGACAATCCATATTGAGCATCACAAAGACCTTTGATTCTATCTGAACTTTTGAAGACCCCATGGGAAAATGATAAAGATTTGCAGTCTTATTGCTCAAAACTATGAGTCCCATTCTCTCAGACCATCTGTTGAAAAGGAAAAATTCAGCCTTTAAATCAATTTTGGTGAAGCCCAGGCCTTTCTGGCAATGTAGCCCATAAAAGAACTACTCAAAGGTGATACTCCAGGTATTTCTCAGTCTCCAGATCTTCATCGATGCCAAGAATTCTCGGTGCCTTTTGCCTGGACTCCCTTTCCCTAGAGATACTCTGGATGCTTCTTTTATTAAAGTCTCTGCTCAAATACCATTCTAGCAGTGTCTTTCTCTAACCACACTGTCAAAAATAGCACTTGCATCACATTAACCTCCTGTCTTGCTTTATTTTCTCTTCAAAGAACTTAATGACTACACAGCATCACATTATATGTCTTTTCATTTCCTTATTATCTAAACTGCCAACTCTAGAATAAGCAAAACTTTTCTGTAAAAAGCCAAATATTGCAGGCTTTTAAAATCATATTATATCTTTTGTACGTAGTCCACTTTCCTGTGTCAGCAGGTAAGCAGCCACAGACAATACATAAGTAAATAGACATAGTCGTGTGCATCAAAATAAGCTATGGTCCACATTTAGCCGTAGGCCACAGTTTGCTAATCCTACTCCAACAGAATCCTCATGAGATCAACATGATCCATGAAAGCACTGTCTTTCTTACAGATGAATCCCCAGGACTTCAAACACAGTAAGCACTCAATTAATTATATGTGTGTGTGTGTGTGTGTGTGTGTGTGTGTGTGTGTGTGTGTGTGTGTTCCATGGGAGACATAGGAGTATAGATATACTATAATTAATGAATATATGTGAAGGGTGATGTTTAATTTCATGTGTCAAGTTGATTAGGCCATGGTGTCCAAATATGTGGTGAACATTATCCTTCTGAATGTTTCTGATAAAGAATTTTAGGGTAGCATGAACATGTAAACTGCTAACTGTAAGTGAAGCAGAATACCCTCCATAATGTGGAGGGTATTTAATCAGATGAAGGTCTGAATTAGAGCCGAAGATTGACATGAATCCCATTTCAACCATCTCCTCCCCATGCCATAGCAGGAGAGAGTTCTGCCAATATGTCACAGAGTACCATGGTGGAACTGGACTGCAAGACTATCTCTTCATCCTACTAACCAAGCCAAGCAACATGTTACGGATTGTCAGTCTCTATAACCTTAGTGGATTCTTTAAAGTGATAGATGATAGTGACAGACAGACAGATGATTATTTTATGGACAATTTGCTCCAGTAGCAAAGAAGGGAACCGACTGGTTCTTTAGAATTGGAAGCCTTACATTTGGCGATGGCCAAATCTCTATCAGAGCAGCCGTCGATGATGCCTCATCACCTGCAAAGAAAAGCCCTCACGTTTTCTCAGCACAAATGAACATTCCAAACCTGCTTTTCAGCCTCCACCCTACATTCAAGAAGCTTTGGTGTGAGTGGTACACAAGAGCCATAGGGGACTGCTTACAGCTCTCTCTTCCTGATGGGTGGTGGGTGGGGGAGGGTAACTAAGCTCTCACAAATCTCCATACCCTTATACACACTGTAGTTTCCCAAGGAGAGACACATCCACTGTTCTCCTGGCCAATTCCCATTCACGGTTTAGCTCTTCCTCTGGGATCTCTCATGGGACAGGAATAGGGATTAGCAAGGTGTTCCCCTATAAACCATTACTCATTACAACAGAGCTCCCTGCATGATTGCTGTTACTTTGCTTCTGTCTTCTCCAGAGAGCGAATACTTCCTTCAGGGAAAACGCCCTGCTCCTCTGCCACCCACCTTTTCCCACCTCTCCGTCCCTATATCGGTGCCCAAAATGCAATCAAGACATTAAAAGGCAATTAAGTTCATAAACAAAATATTTTAAGAAATAAAACCATGTGCAAGGTGGTGCCACTTGTTTGCAATTTGTGAGACTGCAGCTTAGAAGTCACCCAGGGGAGACACAAAATCAAACTCCAGGGAGATGAAAACTCTGTTCTGAAAGGTTCTGACAGGATGGAACTCCAGACTATTCCAAAAGAAGCCCAAAGTTGGAAAATACTTCAAATGCTCTCACAGCTCTGCCTTATTTTCCGCCCCAGCTTCTCAAAAATCCTACTGGGGTGGGGCAGGTAGGAAAGAAAGAGGCTAAGAAAGCCTGACTCAAGCAGCTCAGCAACCCCAAGTCAAAAATGTACTGTTCTGAGTAGAAGGGACAAGGGTGCCCAAACCTCTAGTTTTTCTTCAGAAGTTAATAGGAAAATGGGATTCACTTTATTTTTTATTTTATTTTTACTTTCTTTGCCAGTCCTGGGGCTTGAACTCAGGGTCTGAGCACTATCCTTGGGCTTTCTCAAGGCTAGAGCTCTACCACTTGAACCACAGCACCACTTCCGGATTTTTCTATGTATGTGGTACTGAGGATTTGAACCTGGGGCTTACATGAATGTTAGGCAAGCACTCTACCACTAGGCCAAACGCCTGGCCCAAGAGATTCACTTTAGAAACAGATAACTTCACAACTGGTGTTGTCCCCAGTGGTGGGCTCTAACCAGATTATCCCTAGTGGAAAGAATTTATCCAGAGCATAAGGCTCTACACTTCCTGGGTCTCAGTGATTCTCACTAGAACTTTTATATGTCGTGCCTGCTTTTATCTGTCAGTGCCTCAGTTTCTGAATCTGTAAAACAGGGAGAATATGTCTTGCCACCTGCCACACAGGAGGATAATGCAAATGAACATGCCAGTTTCTACAAAGTACTTTGCATTTCCATGACTTCCTCTCTGTGGATCTGAAGTACTATTACTTTGGAAAATGTCGGCTATCATCCAAAAGGGTTATTTCAATCAAAAGGCTTTCTTCAGGAGCACTTCATAAAGGAAAAGTGAAAGCATGCACATTCTCCTTAGAACCATCATAATTAGTCCCAGTAACAGTTGGGACTTTTTTTTTCCAGTTCATTTATAGTCAGATTCTGCAAAATTGAAAACATCCAACATCTGGGCTGAAAAACTCATACAAAAACAGAAAGCCCCCAAAATGGGCATGTGTGGGCTCCAGTGGCACCCGAACCAGATGTACTTTTTGCCTCAACTACTGTCTTCAATCTTTAGGGAGAGAAAAAAATTGAATTTTCGGACTTACCAAAACTAACTTATTGTTCTCCATCTCCCAAACTTGTTAAAAGTATTCCTTCTACTTGTGAATTTAAGATTCTCACAGGCAGAAATTTCCATTAAAGCAATCATTTAATAATATAGAAAATTTGGGGTCCCTGATGAAGCCCTGCAAAGTATTTTCCCAATGGTGCCAGAGATGAGCTCAGGGCCTTCTGCAAGTGAGGCAATGCCTTTACCACTGCACTTTACCATAACATCCTCAGCTCTTATGTTTAAACTTCTATGGGGACAAATAATAGGTTTTGGTTTTTTTTTTGTTTGTTTTTTGTTTTTTTTTTTTGCCAGTCCTGGGCTTGAGCTCAGGGCCGGAGCACTGTCCTTGGACTTTCTCAAGGCTAGAGCTCTACCACTTGAGCCTCAGCACCACTTCCGGCTTTTTCTATATATGTGGTACCAAGGAATCGAATCCGGGTCTTCGTGCATGCTAGGCAAGCACTTTAACCACTAGGCCAAACTCCTGGCCCAGTAATAGGTTTTCTTATAAGCACTTTTCCGGTATTATTTCATTTAATCTTTGTATCTTATGTATAAAGTAGTTATTATTAATTTTCTCAATTTTTATGGATAAGAAATCCAAGCAACTAATGAATTAAGTAATTTACCCAAAGCTCTATAATCAAAGAAGAAAAAAACAGTTTTGGTTGCCATTCAAAGAACGATTTCACTTAATTTAACCTTAATACAAGACAAGGCCACGCCTGCTCCTGAGAAAACTGCACAGAATCTTTAATACAGCTTCATTCCAGAGATTAGAGGGTGTGGGTGTCCAGAAAGAATCTCAAGGAGTGCTTGCTCTACTTCCTGTCTTTTTCTTTAATGCTCCAAAGCTGGGGGATGAGGGGGAGGGGTTAGTCTCTCATTCACAATAACATCTTTCAGCTATTTGCCAGAGAAAAGCTGTCTTCAGTTCCTGTTGTGTGCAGCATATCACCCAGAGGCATCCAGAAGCTTCCTCAGGGCAGCCAGGGGGAATTGCTAGATTGCCAAACAGCCGGAGAAAATCTGCTAGGGAACTCCACGAAAGGGCTTTGTGAACAAGGATAAAGAGGGTACATTAGCGTTGCCTTGTTGCATGAAGAAAGGGAACATACACAACAAAACATGATTACAAAATCTCATTTGACAACCTGGAGGTAAGATGCAGCCCCCTGGGGCCCAGGCCCTGCCCGGGCTCGCTTGCGCTTGCTGTGCCACGTGCTTTCAGAGCAAGGACCTGGTTTTACTCCAAGGGCCGGGTTAGATAAAACTGGAAGGGTTTATATGCACAGCATTTAACTTTAAACATTTCTTCATGGAAATTTACAATGCACATAATTTACATATTCAATACCAGTGACAATTTACTTCTCCCATCTGAACAGGGCTTTCAACTATGCCACTTGAACTAAATTAATAAACAGTAATTACAGAATGTTGTGTGAGCTAGCTGTTGATGTTGAGCAGATTCTAATCAACACCTTCTTTTAAGGGCCAATTAAAGCTGAATGTATGCAATATAAACATCTTCGAGTATTTAGACATGAACTGCAGAACAAGGTAAAAAAATAAAATAAAATGAAAATCCCAACAATTAGACAAGGGACGATGAGTCAGTCAAACCTGGAGAGATGGACCCTTTTTAGTCAGTCTCTGAAGTCCGGTTAATTCTTTCAAATGAGATTTTTGTGAAATGGGGAGCTACTCCAAGGACTCTTTAGGCCAAACCCCATCCATTTAGAGATTTCTCCAATATCTTGTATTATTTTCCTTGTGCTTCAAGTTTCCTGGCATTTCTTTTTAAATTGCCTCAAACACTTTTCTCCTTAATTCATGTGCATCTCACTGAAAACTTAATCTCCATATTTCTGGCTCATTTATGTAGAAATCATCTACATGTTATTTGGTATCTCACAAACCTTTCCCTAGGCCCCATCTTTGGCCATCCAGGCGCTACACAAAGCACAACCTGTACCGCACAACAGTAGTTGACAACCCCAATAAGCTGAACACAGCAAATCACTGAGAAATGGGGATGGAGGTGGCAGAAATGGCACTCCTTCCCCCTCTCCCTCTCTCTCTCTCTCTCTCTCTCTCTCTCTCTCTCTCTCTCTCTCTCTCTCTCTCTCTCTCTCTCTCTCTCTCTCCTCCCTCCCCATCTGTGTCTCTCTCCCCCCTTTTCTCTCTCTCCATCCCTCCCTCTCTCCCCCCCCCCCCGCCTCTCTCTCCCTCTCTCCCTCTCTCCTTCCCTCCCTCCACTCCGTCCCTCCCCCCACTGCTATCCTTGAAATTCATTGCCTCTACTACTCACCATGGCATTGATTCAGGTAGGCATCACAACTTTAGGAAAAGCAGTGCTGAAAAGACACTTGAGCCAGTGTTATATTCTGGTGCTATGCACTAGTGAGCAATGTCCTTTGCAGTGAATGAGAGAAATTGATGACTGCATTTCTTTTTATGGGACAGACCATAATATCCACAGCAGTACCATAAGTCTAGCATAGGTCTGGAAGGAGAGGTGGGTGGAGACACAGTCATGGGCTTTGCAACCTGTAACTAACTGTCTTTCTACCTCAGATCACAAGGAATTGGCTGCCGGGCCCCTGTTTCCTTCAGTCTGATCTCCACTTTTTACAATAGATTGACTGTCTTTACCTCAGAGCTTCTGATTTTCTTTCTCCTGGACTTTGTTGACTGCATCTCTCAAAGTCCAACACATATCTACTCTTAGGGGAGTTTAAAGCTCATTTCCTCCCTCATACTCACCCCTCCTCTCTCCTCTCTTCTTCCCTCCCACCCTCTTCCCTTTCTCTTCTTTCCCTTCTCCTGTCTTCTCTTATTTTCTGCTCTCCTCTCCCTACTTCATCCTCCCCCCACCACCAGATTTCTCTGATCTATTTTTTCCTAAGACTTAACCATACACTACTTTGAAATCACTCTCAAAGAGGTTGACTTTTGTTAGTTATCCACTCCATTGATATTTACCTTTGCAGGTATGCTCAGCACCTCCTCCCCCTGCGTAATTAGCTTACCAACAACCCAGGGATGGAGATTTCCTACTCTACAGGGCTTTACCACAGCACCTAGCACAGAACTATTTACGTGAACAAGTGATAAATGAATATTTGTTGAATGAATATGAATGAAGCTATCTTTAAAGTCAACAAAATGAAAGATTCTGTTTGGCTTCAAATATTTTCTCAATAAAATTTGGGAGTATAATGATTGACTCTGGACAAGAAATCAAAATTTCAAGGTAGTTCTTATTATGGATCTCATAATAGTCTTGTATAGGACTCATCTTCAAGGAGGAGAATTATGGAGCTAGGGGGCTGAAGGGAATACCAGAAATCATTTTGTACCATAACCTTCCTTTTGAAGAGACTTATGCTAAAGATTTTTGAAAAAATAGTTGTTGAGTTTTGCTCAATGTCTGATCATAAAAGCCACAGTCCCCAGTGATCATGATTATTTGTTATCACTCCCCATGGAAAAGGGGGGATCTCACTGTCTCACACAAGCCCCTCTGAGGCCTGGAAGCCAAGTTTCTGTGGATAATAGGACAGGTGGCACCAGGGAAGGTGTCTTGACAATTCATCTCTCTTGTGCGAACCATTTGATCAATTCTGTTCTGGTGACCATGCTGCTGCCTGACCATCCTGACCTCACCTGGCACCAGCATCGCTGGAGTGGAAGGGTATTGTTGTGTGGCAGCTCAGGCCAGCTTACCGCCCATGAGTACTCCTTCACATACCACGTACCCCTCAATGTACAAGTCTTCCTTCTTGTTCTTCCTAGCTCCCTTTCCCCTTTCTTTTTGGATACTGGGAATAAACCCGAAACTTTGCACTGGATAGGCAAGTCCTCTTCCACTTGAGCCAGACCCTTCACCCTTTTTGTTTATTTTTTGGTCTTAAACTTGAGCTCTTTCCTCCTTCTTCTGCTTCCCAAGGAGCTGGCTGGAATGGCAAGCACGTGTCATCACACCTGGTTACTTGTCTGTTCACCAGAGAAGGTAGTCTGTACAAAAAACAAACAAACAAACAAACAGAACTTAGCTTTTTGTCAACATAGCATGGAGGGAAAAGAAGGAGCTTTGGGGTCTAATAGGACTACATTTGAAACTTGTTTAAAACCATTCCTGAGAAGGGGGTGGCATTATCCAAAGAGAAATATACTGTCTAGCTGACTTTCACAAGTCTAACACCTCTGCACATCACCTTTATAATAACAATTTTTTAAATTAAAAAATATTTCCTTGAATGTCTGTGACTCTGGATAATTTTCTTAACCATTCTAGTATATTTTCTCAACTAAAGAAAGCAATACATTAGCAAGTCTATCATATTTTCAATCTTTGAGAAATGTCATTTCCTTTCCTTGTCTTTCCCCTCCTTTCTTTTCTTTGTTCCCTCCTTTCTCACTACACCCATTCTCTCTTTCTCTCCATTTTATCTTCTCTCCTCATTATTCTCTTTCTTCTCCTCCTTCCCCCACACGCGCTCCCCCCTCCCTCCCCTCTCTCTCTCTCTCTCTCTCTCTCTCTCTCTCTCTCTCTCTCTCTCTCTCTCTCTCTCTCTCTCTCTCTTTCTCTTCCTCCCTCCCCCCCTCTCCTTTTCTCTACCTCTCCACAATCCTGACAGTAAATCAGTCTTAGGTCCTATCAATCATGTATCCTAAAGAACTTTCCTCTTCTTTTATCCATATTCTATCAGTCCACTTACAATAGTTTCTGATCAAATTGTTCTATCTTTGTTTCCTTCTATATTCTATCCTGTTCAGAGCCCCCCTTAGTTATCTGAACCTCTGACTCCTTTACATGAAACACCCAGTCATTCTCAAAAGTAAATCAAACTCGTTGGCAGTAAAATCTTCCATAATAAACCCCAAATTCCTTTTTCAATCTTATCTTCATCTAGTTCCTGAAGCTCCCCTAGTTTTCAGCTAGGGTCCTGCCAGTGCATGGCTGTGCTGTATTCTTTGGAATCAGTGTTATTTCCTCTGCCTAAACCTAGACTCACTCCCATCCTCACCAATGTACTTGCCAAACCTCCAGGAACTTTCCTGACACTGGTAAATGTGAGATTTTTCTGTCTGCCTATACTGACCCATACAAGCTAGTTCAGTAACTCTCTCTGCGCTTTCAGAAGCACTAATTAATTGTGGTACCTGGCTTCTTTCCACACTCATTGTCTCCTGGGTCTTGGCTTTGCCTCAGATGCTATAACATTGCTACAGGTGGTACCCATCCTCCTTGCATCCACTATCCACTATCCTGGCATTTTTTTTCTAATTATAAGCCCAGGCCACTGAAATCCCTTCTGTGACAACAGAATATTAACTTTCTAGCCAGTGCTTTGCTAATCAGAGCATTCAAGCTTTCCCAATCTTAGTTTTACTGAATATTAACTATCTGATCTTAAAGACAATTCTTAAACCTTTAATAGAATCTTTCTCATACCATCTTTTATTTAATATAACGAGCAGGTGACTGGTTTTAGAAAAAAAATATATAGGATATTACCTTTTATGGGCAATTGATTATCTACAAGGAGATGAGATAATTCAATAGAAAAAGAATGATTTTTCAACAAATGGTGCTGGGATAATTGATTATCCACCTGCAAAACAAAGAATTTAAACCCCTATCTTACATTACACACTGTCATCTATATTATTAACTCAAAATGGATCATAGTTCTAACTATAAGAGCTAAACTATAAAATTCTTCCGATCTTTAAGGTCTGCATTTTAATGAACATTATCAAAGTGAAAAGATAATCATTGAATGTAAGGAAACACCTGTGAATCGTTTATTTAATACAGTTTTGTATTCTGGATAGATAACAATGAAAGGACAATAACAAGTAATCTAATTAAAAAGTAGACAAGTGGTTTGAACAAAAATTTCCTCCAAAATTAGCCAGATGCTGGTGGCTCCCACTTATAATAAGGTCCTGAGTCTTCCAAGGCCAGCACACACACACACACACACACACACACACACACACACACTAAAAGATAGGCATTGTGGCACACACTTGTAATCCTACTAAGGAGGCTGAGTTGTGGAAGACTGTAGTTTGAAGAGTTAAGGCATAAAATTTGAAGTTAAGGCATAAAAATTCCTGAGATCTCAACTCTAAGTAACCAACAGAAACTTGGCCAGAGGTATGCCTCAAATGGTAGAGCACCAAGCAAGCAACCAAGCTAAGCAAATATACTCTAAATTCAAGTCCTGGTACTTGCACAAATAAAACCAACTAAGTAAAACTTTTAAAAAGAATATTAAATGAGACACTGGGCATGTAGTAAGTAAAAATAAATGATCATTATAATGTGTGCATCGATGATTGATGTATTATTTTATCCTGCTGTAAATTGATTTCTTTTTCTGCTTTCCATAGCAGATTAGGAGCTCCATGGAGAGAGGGGCGGTGCCTTGTTCAGATCCTATGTCATATTTGTCCCCTTCACTCATTCCTAAAGAGATGGTTGTCATAAAGAGCCCTGTACATAAATTAAAATGAATGAATGGGTCAGTGAGTGGAGCTTTCATGGGCAATATGCAGAACTTCTATATTATATTGAGTTTGGGCTTAGACATTTTCAGAAAAACATAGAGCAATCCATAGGACTACTAATAGTTCCAACATCCTTCCATAGCTCCTTGCAGCCTTGAGTATGAAGGGAGAGGGGAAAAAGGAGAGAAGAGAAAGAAGGGAGAGAGGGGGGAAGAGATAGGATAACTATATTGGAATAATGATCTTTGAAGTCCCACTTATCTGAACCATTCACTGAGTTCCTGTCTATTCTTCTGGGCTAATGTTCTTCAGAAGTTAACAGACCTAAATTCTGCAACATAAAAATAAAGCCCAGCCCTAATCAAAACCCAGGATTTTTTTTTCAAAATTTAAATCACACCCTTTTTAAGAAAAAGCTATCAACAGCTCCCCCTGAACTCTACCGAGATAGCACAAGTTGTAATTTTGTAAATCAGATCCCAACCTCTTGAGTAGCTAGGATTACAGGCATTGAGCCACCTGTCCAGCTTTAGGGTCAACTTTTATTCAGACTTCAGTATGCCTATCTACTGTCTTATCCTGCTTCCACGATTAATCTTTATATCCTTCAGGACTATACTCATTGCCCACTTCTAAAACTGAGTCCACAAGTTTGGTTTTGCTTATAGCAATGCCCACTTGTAGATAAGAATTAGCACTCTAGTGATCTACTGCTGCGTAAAAACTAGACTCCCAAATTAGTAGCTGAAAACAACAATTTTTACATAGTTTCTCCTAGTGCTGTGGTCAGTCATCTGCTAGAACATAGCAGAGATAACAGAAACAGTTCATCTTTGTTCCTCTTACCTTCCACTGGGACCAGAACATTCAGACTGATACATCACTGAATAACTTAAATGGCCAGTATCTGGGCTGCAATGAATTGACTGGAGTCTTATACTTCAGTTCTTACTACTACTTACTGGGTAGGTCATGATTCTCTTTCATGAAGGTCTCACTAGCTGATCAAATAGACCTCATACCTGGCAGCTCAGGGTTCTCAAGATCAGTAAGCAGATCCTACCAGGCTTTCTTCAGGATCTTGCAAGAACTTTCATCATCTCACCCTTGACACATTCTACTAGTGAAGCAGGTCAGAAGAGCAGCCTGGATTTAAGTAGCAGTGAGTACAAAAGGTGTGCGTCCAAGCAGGAGCATCCGTACAAGATACTTCACTTCCACACACTCTGTTGGAATTGGCAAGGATCATGGGTCCTATTCAGATGTTCAGCTTAAGAGTAGATGTACTATGTCACACAGCGACACTGCCACATGCTAGCTCAGAGACAATATCAGGTCTGCAGATTCCCTTCATCCCTGCAGATTCCCTTATCCCTGCCCTTTGCCACTAAACCCCTATGTATCTCTAGATGATCTCATGTAAACCATTTGTGGTCCATTCACTCTTTTACTCACATTGTCCTAGCCAAACATGAACTATGAATAGTAATTCATATTTCTGAAAAGCCAACCATTTCCCCATTTGCACCCCAAAATATAGATGAAGTTGAGAAAGATGGGGAGAACGATGAAAAGGAGTGACACTGATCAAGATGCAGGGCTCAGAAACTGATCTGTTGAATCGAGACCCCTTTGCACAATTACTTACAGATATTAAAAAGAATGTATTTTTTAAAAGTTGCACTTTGTATGGTTAAAAATAGAGAGAGAAGATAACATATACCCATAGATAAAGAATATTTATATATAATTTCCTGTGCAATAAATGGCAATTCTAGAACAAGATGGAGAATCTGTAGACTCTGTGAACTCCTAAACTTGCATGACAAAGTTTGGATTTATTTTGTTTTTACCTTTTTCTAGAGAAAAGATCTATTATCTTTTATCGGGTCATTAAAGAGACTCTGTGACCCAAAGAAGGTTACAATCTGTTCCTCTGTGGAATTATATGAGACATTTTTTTTTTCTGTTGCTCAAAGGGAACTTGCAAGTTTTATTGTCTTACACCTTGTCTTTTGACCTCACTACAAAGGAGTCTAGACTTGACTAATCATACATAGCAAAAGTAAGAGCAGCATTTGCGGGGAAATGGATGGACCTGGAAAAATTCATTAAGTGAAGTAAGCCAGGTTCTGAGAGACAAAGGGAACGTTTTCCTTCATGTGTGTGAGCTAGAGCTAAAATATGCACACATTCGTAAACACACACAGGGTCATACACACATATATATGTTGGAAGTGACTAAAGTATAGCATATGTGGAAGGAGAGCCAATGAACACTTGCCAGGCAATTCAAAAACATGAACACAAGGAAACTGAAACATGTCTTGACTAAAGGAAGTGGAAGATGAATGAAAAGGAAGAAAGGTAAGTGAATATAGTTATAATACTCAATGTACAGACATGAGAAATTGAGAATGATGGAAGGGGGTGATTCTTATCAAGAGGTACATAAATTCACATGCAAATGGAAGCCCTTTTGTATCACTATTTGAAAAAAACAGTAAATTTAAAAGGTAGTAATAGTATAGTTCTATTATTTTCCACTGCATTGTTATTTTTGCTTTTATTCTGTCTACTTCTTGCCCTTATTTCCTTTCTTTCTCCACAATCTTTTCAATGGATCTTATACCCTGTATCTTCTTCTTCTTCTTCTTCTTCTTCTTCTTCTTCTTCTTCTTCTTCTTCTTCTTCTTCTTCTTCTTCTTCTGCCCTATCTCTGGGCATGGTTTTACAACTATTTCTGACATTGAGCAGGAACAGGACTTGACAGATAGAAGACATTGAATTGTCTTATACTCTTGGGGTGACTTTATCTGAGTAGATTATGACATACCATTAGTATATATTTCCAAGTGCCATTTGTCTCACTCAGAATGGCCTTACAATAAGTTCTAGTAAATTACTTTTATTAAATTCTTCCAAAAATTGCTATAAAAAGCCTGGGTGAAATTAGAAAAAAATTTCTCTTTACTATAGTGTTCTGTTTCTTATTGTGTATATGTCAAATGGAAAGAGAAATGAGAAAAATTGAAGAGTGGCACTATGGTAGAGAAGTGGAGTGTTGTGATGTGTAAACAGGTAACAACTGTTCTATTCAGTTCATTAGGCATCAAATGAACAAGCACGCAGCTAGGTCTACTGATGGATACAAAGAATAGTAAAACAGACCCACTGACTGCCCTCAAGTTGCTCATGGTCTAGTGGGAGAAAGGAGCCAATGGATACACTAGAAATAGACAATGAAGAATCAGATTAGCAGTCCAATGGGTTTAGAGAGAAGTGCATGGAATTAACTATCTCCCATATATGTCTTCAATACTTATGGGACTTCCTGCTTTTGATATTTTCCCCTTCAGAAAAGTAGAAGTGAGAGTATAGAGTGTTTCTCACTCCAGCTTTTTATCCCCTGTCCCTTTCTAACCAAGCACTTGCTTCCTCATCCTGTCCTTGGATGGGCAGCAGATCTCTGCACAATCTAGTCTCCCCTATCCTCACTTTGTGCCACCTTCTCCTGTCCCTTCTCTACCCTTTCACCTAAGTCTTTCACTCAATGTGAGCTTAGCAGCTCATGTTCAAGTGCTGAGCTGGGCTTTGAGGATGCTAAGACAATCCAATCACTAACTGGAGAAAGCTTGTTTACAAAATCCTTTATCTCCAAGGGATCTATCTTATCTCCACATTATGTTCCTTTTCTTATTTCTCCCACTCTCACTCCTCTGACTATTTTTATTTCCATCTCAACTGCTGTTAAAGGCTTCCTACGAGAAGGAAATTATCTGTAATGGAACAGAAACATTAAAAGCCTCAGTTTCCTTGGAAATTATTGAACTCATGAGGGGTTCATGTTGGGTTTTGAATTTTAAGAACTAATTTATATGAAATTGTTTTCTTAATCAGACTATTTTTTAACATTTGTCCTTTCCTACTTTTCTTCAATAATAATTTATCAGAATTATCTATAAACTGGCATTGGCATGGTAGAACACACTTAGATTCTCAGCCCTCAGCCAGCTAAGGCAAGCAGATTTCAAGTTCAAGGCCAGCCTAGCTGCATAGGATGACCTTGTTTTGAAAAACAATTGGATCATTTTATAAATTTCCATCAATATTCTAAACTTGAACTAAGTAAGCCAGGAAACAGTTACATCCACACCTCTGTATGGCCAAACCTGCAGGTACTGGTGGGACAGCATGGTGCAGAAAGCAGCTAATCCGTGTGATTGGTGGTGTGCTGCAGGGGGCATGTGAGTTTATTAGATCCCTATTGAAAATTAATGTTATCAATTTTTGATCATCCTTCACACACACACACACACACACACACACACACACACACACACACACACTACTCTGAGAGCCTTCTCTTCTATGTAACAGATGTAAAACTGGATTGTAATTCCCACTGTTGGAATTGCAACACTGAACAAGGCAGAGTGCCTGCTCTCTAGAGGTGTCAAGGCTGTTAGGCAATCAGATAACCCTGTATGTAAAGTAATTCTAAGGAAGTGTCCTCGATGTGATAGAACTCATATGTGCCAAGCCCGGGGAGAGGTGTGCTTTATTCTTGGCGTGTGTAATGTTCATGACATCCTATGAGCTGTGGCACTCTGACTCTCCCAGTTGGCCTATGTGAAAACTAGAACTCAGAGAAGTTAAATAATCTGCTCCAAATCACAAGGCGAAAATCCTTATCCCTCATCCTATACCACATCCCAAAAAGCTGAAAGGAGGATCTACCATGCTAGATGGCATAAACCCCAGGATTGTTGCCAGGATTGGGAAAGAATGAAACAAAACAAAGGTTACAGTGTCTCAATTACTCATCAGCAAGAAGCTCACTTAAGAAAATTAGCAATGAAAGAATGGTATGCTTTGCAAAGCTCATCTTCTCTGATCCAAATCATTTTCTAACTGTAGACCTAAATATATATATATATATATATATATATATCTTCAAACTGAATAAAAGTAAAAGTATGTGTAAAATCCTCACATACTTTCATAAGGCTATATTCCTACTCTGATACTCTGTCTAAACTCTAGGACTAAAGAGGATGCCTTTCTTCTTAGGAAGAAAAACAAGAGATAGCCAGGGATCCATGGTTCCTGTCAGTAGTTCTAGTTATTCTGGATGCTGAGATCTGGAGAATGCTGGTTTGAGGCAAGTCTGGGAGGAAAAATAACTAGCTAAAAGCTGGGTAGAATGTGTGGCTCAAATGGTACAACACCAGCTGAGTAAGCAGGCTCAGGGAGCAAGAGGCCTTGAGTTTAAACCCTAGCACAGGGGCTGGAGAAAGACAGAGAAACACATAAAACCAACAGACTTTAACAAGATTCAGACCCAGTGTTTGTAAATTCCTTCTTCCTCACTCCCTGAGTGGTGGGATGGATTTCTACAAATACTATTAAGCAAGTAATAGGAAAGCATCCTTTGGATTTACCTGAAAAGAATTTTCTTTTATCGAAAGAAAATGATACCTACTTAACTCTTGCAAAAGGCAGAGGTTTTAGGAAAGCATATTGAAAACAGAAACCACACTAGCAAAACTTAGTGAATAATTTTTTTACCTCATGTTAACTAACAACTAGGACACAGACTGTAAATTGGAATATGCATATTTTTATTGCAGCTGGTATAATCAACAGGCTGACATTGCAAGTCATTTCACCTCCCTGGGCCTCAGTTTTCTTTTCTTTTCTTTTATAAAATGAGAGTGTTTGGATTTCATAGTTCCCTTCCCAGCTCTAATAATCTGTTATTATGTTCCATAGACCCTACTAAATCTTAATCATTTTTCCAACAAATGCATTGCCCTCTGGGAAATCATCTTCTCTAAGCATTTGTTTTAAGCTGTATTTGTATCTTTTAGCAGATGAGTCTCCGAGCCATAATGGCCTTCTTTGAGCAAAGAAATATTTGAGCTAAAAGAAACTAAGAGAGATCAGAGTTCTAGATGGTTCATAGAACATTCTGACATGAGCCAGGTACAGTGGCTCATGCCTGTAATCCTAGCTACTCAGGAGTCTGAGATCTGAGGATCAAGGTTCAAAGCCAGCCCGGGCACAAACGGACCTGAGACTTCTATCTCCAATTAACTCTAGAAAACAAGAAGTGGGGCTTGGCTCAAGGGTAGGGTGGTAGCCTTGAGCAGACATGCTCAGGGACAAAGCCCAGGCCTAGTTCAAGCCCCATGATCCCCCCGCCACACACAAACAAAACAAATAAAAAAAACTTTCTGACATGAGAAAACAATGAGGATCTGAATTAAAGGTGAGAAAAGTAAATTTAATGATCTTTGTAATAAGGGTATGTGTTTTAAAATATATTCTTCTCGAGTTTCTTATCTCTTCTAAATTATGCTGCCATTCCACATCCTGAAGGGCAGTGTGAGTGTCTTTTCCTGCAACAGCAAGCTATGATGTATGAGTGGCTGGGAGGACTGGTAGAGAAAGAGTGAGTGTTCTGATTCTGGTGCCCAGTAGATTATGGGAAGCAGAAGGAGGAAATAGAGAGGGGGAGTATTATTCTCTCAGTCAAAATACATTCTTACAGAACAGTTGGCCAAACTCTTATCAGCCGGCAACAATATATTTATTATCTCACAGTGTCTATGGATCAGTATTAATTCTCTGCAGTTAAGATGACAACTGGGCTGCCTTCTCTTCTGGAGGACTGAATGGCAAAGAATCTCATTCCAAGTTCACTCAGGTTGCTAGCAGCTTTTATTTCATTGTGACTATAAAACTGAAGATCTTGAAGTCAAAAAGAGAGAGAGAGAAGAAGAAAAGAGAAAAACAGAAACAAACAAGCAAGAGGCATTAAGAAATATTATTCAAGGGGGCAGGAGTTTGGCCTAGTAGTAGAGTGCTTGCCTAGCATGCACGAAGACTTGGGTTTGATTCCTTGGTACCACATATATAGAAAAGCCAGAAGTGATACTGTGGTTGAAGTGGTAGAGCTCTAGCCTTGTGGAAAGCCCAAGGATAGTGCTCAGGCCCTGAGTTCTAGCCCTAGGATTGGCCAAAAAAAATGTTCAAGTAATGAGGTCCCTTGGTATGAGTTAGATAATGAGGAAAATTTAAGGATGAGGAAGCAGGGATAAGAAAGGGTATGGGTAATAGAAAAGTTCTTTTAGATAGATGGAGATTATCAAGGCAAGGGGCTGGGAATACAAAAAAAAAGACAGGTAATGTGATTCAGAAAGGAATATAAGATTCAGTGGGAAGAGGCAAAGGTCTATGCTGGAATGTTGGGATTAAAAGGTAAATTGTCTTTATCCAATTTATAGAACAGCTAAATCATTCAGTCAAACATGCAACATCCAAAATAGTTGAAACAAAATAGACATAGGAAAACAATATATACAACAAATATGAATTTCCAATTCTTCTGAGTTTCTAACTGGACAATGGCTATTGACTTCCCACAGATCCTAGAGGTCATTTGCAGTTCCTTGTCACATTGGCTTTTCCCAACAAATTTACTTCACTAAGACAGCAAGTAATTCTAGAACATGCCTACTAGCAGACTAGTCTTACGTAACAGAATCCCAGCAGTGTTGCTGCATGCATTCGTCATATTCTAGTGATCACAAGAAATCACAGGTTCCACCCATGCTCAAATAATGGGGATTATATTGAGGCATAAACAGCAGGGTGTTGGGATTATAGGGATCACCTTAGAATTAGTCAGCCACAAACTACAAAGGAAAAGAAGACTCTACCCACTGCCTGAGTCTCTAAGGAGAGACCCCTGGAAGAAGACTGCACACACCCTCAGGCCCAACAATGTCCTACTGAAGCCAAACCATGGACGTGCTGGAAGGCCTGCGTGGGTTGGCTGGAGTCTCCTTTGGTGTATATAGAAAGTACTTGGAAATTCCTGGGAGCTCTATAGAAAATACTGGGAAGTAACTAGTGTGGGATGGTCAGATTGCCGCAAGGGGTACTGCTGTAGAACCAAATGACCTTGTGGCCAAAGGTAGTCAAGCCTAAGAAGTAAGGAGTCATCACAAGCAGACCTGAGCCCGTAACACAAAGATCAAAAGAGAGGTCCAGTCGATTAGAAGGCTGAAAGAGAAAAGGTCTCAAGTTTCCAGGAGCAGATGCCATCCAGGCAAGCACTAACAATACAGGCAAAGGACATGATCCAACAAAGCCAGTAAACTCAGAGAGCAGCCAAAGCCCGGCCCAAGGGCCTCCAGGGCCTTTCCCCATTGCCATGAGGACACAATCAACTCACCCATCCACAGTCTTAAGGGGGAGGATACAGAAAGCCTGAGCATTTACTTGAAAGGGATTGCTTTAAGCCACAAGGAAGCTAACATATTGTTAATTGGCACATTTAAAGTTCACATTTGTTTCCATGCTACCCCAGGGCTGTAGGATCTTGAAGAAAATTCAATCCATTATAGAGAAATAAAGGAACTACATTTTCTTTGCACAATTTGATTGTGTTTGAGTAAATCTGTAATCTTGCTACACCTGCTATGTACCAGACAATATACACATATGTTTTCATAGAGTTCTCCCCTGATCTTATGAGGTAAATGTTATCTTCTCATTTTACAAATGAAATTGAAACTCTGAGAGGTTAAGTGATTTGTGCAAGGTCACGCAGTTGGTATATAGAGAACTTTCTTTACATAACTCAGAATTGTCTGACTCTTTGTCACTGTGCCTCTGTATCCATGTAATCTAAGTCCCTATAAGAACCATTCCTTAAATCTCAATGCTCCAGCACAAGAAATGTTGGTAATCACTTAATATATGCAAGTGGAACCTAGTGGAAGAGGGTTTGCTCAACATAAATCATTCAGATACCCATACACCTTTCATCCTCCAACTATTCCAGTAAGTCCTCAGATCCTCTCTGATCTGCCAGAACATACAGGAGAGACGGCAGAGAATATTTTATGGACCAAACCTACAAATGATATTTATCACTTCTGCTAACAGCTATTGGCCAAACCACAGTGGCAAGGTGCCACTTAACTACAAAAGCTTATAAGAAAAAAATATATATATATGATTTAGTGGACAGAGTTCCAATCCTCTATACTTATAATGTATATGTACTTCCTACTTCTGTTATTCTAGAGAAGTCAGATTTTCCTTTCATTAAATATAAAGGTCAATTAAAAATAATACTCTAATAATAAAATGGCAAAAATATAGATACAGCCAGAAAAAAAACCCTGAATAGCAGTTTACACTTTGCCCTCATCTTTGATCTGTGGATTTCATACAGAAGAAACTAGCAGCCGACGTCCGTGACTTGTATGCTCTCTCAGTAGGAAGTGAGAGAGCTATGGGTCATTTAAGACTCTTAGTTGAAATCACAACATGATTTGCAATGTGTCTATATTTCAGATATTGGAGTTCTCACAGAAGGAGAAATTTAAGACAAGATTATTTTAATCTAGCTTTGGAGAGGCTTTATCTCCTTGGACTTAGGCCATCAGAAAACTAATGAGTAATAAATGAAAATAATGATATCATAACTTAGAACAGAAAGTTACCTTGTAATACTTGATTTTGTTTATTAGGCACCAGACAGATTTGATATGACTATTTTGTTCAAAAACAGTGATAGAAATATGGGCTTAGAAAACTTAACCTTTGAATGGAATAAAGATATTACGTTGTTGTTGAGTGTTTCAAACCACTGATGTCTTGAAATAATGCTATTCATAATGAATACAGAAATAGCGTAAATGACTGTCTACTTGAGGGTGGTTGCCATCTGTTCTTGGTTTGGGAGGGGATTAGGTGATGTTCCAGTGTGCTTTCTGCTGCACTTTATGGTTTTATGAAAGCTGTTAGGACCACGATTCACGGGAGATAAAGCAGAGGACACCAGAATGACACAAGAACGGAAGTATCCTAGCTGGGCATCGTGGCTCATGCCTGTAATCCTAGCTACTCAGGAGGCTGAGATCTGAGGACCAAGGTTCAAAGCCAGCCCAGGCACAAAAGGGCCTGAGACTCTTATCTCCAATTAACTTCTAGAAAACTGGAAGTGGGGCTTGGCTCAAGGGTAGGGCTATAGCCTTGAGCTGAAGAGCTCAGGGACAGCACCCAGGCTGAGTTCAAGCCCCATGAACCCCCCCCCAAAAAGTCCCCAACCATTAATTCAACCATATAACTTGGTTCTTTCTCCCTCAAACAAACTGATTCACCATATAAAACTAGAATAAAAGACCTGGGTACCAGGTTCATGTCTGTAATCTTAGCTATTCAGGAGGCTGAAGATTGTGGTTCAAAGGAAGGAAAGTCTGTGAGAATCTTATCTCTAATTAACCAGCACCCCCCCCCAAAAAAGCTGAAAGTAAAGGTATGGCTCAAGGGCTGAGCAAAAAAGCTCAGGAACAGCTCCAAGTTTCTAAATCTATGCCCAAGGTCTGGCACACAAGAAGAAAAAGAATAAACTGTGAATAAAGGATGTGAAAAGCCACTGGAATAAACCAGTAGATTTACTTATGTATCATATGCCATGTAAATATTTCTGCCTATCTTTCTGCATCTGTGGAAGAACAATTGAGTAGGTAAAAACTTAAGTCTTCCTCAAATTCAATTTGGAGAGTCGGTTCTCGAGGCAGACAGACCTGAGATCAAAATATGAAGTTAGTTAGGTATGTGTCATACCCTCCTTGTAGGATGGCTGTAAAGGACATGGAAGAAAGCTTGACACAGTGGCTCATACCTGTAACCCTAGCTCCTCAGGAGGCTAATATCTGAGGGATCAAGGTTCAAAGCCAGCCCAGGCACAAAAGGACCTGAGACTCTTATCTCCAATTACCCTCTTGCAAATGGGAAGTGGGGCTTGGCTCAAGGTCAGGGCAGTAGCCTTGAGCTGAAGACCCAGGGACAGGGCAGTAGCCTTGAACTGAAAAGCTCAGAGACAACACCCAGGGTGAGTTCAAACCCCATGACCCACAAAAAAAAAAAAAAAAGAATATGGACCACACACAGACATAATTAGGAGGCAATATAGTTTAGTGGTAAGGCATTTTGCGGGGTGGATCTGATTCAGGCTCTAGTTGGTTACCCTTGGGCATGTAAATTAACCTTACTGATCTTCATTTTTCCTAAAAAATGAGTTTTATTATATACTCATCTTCTATACTTGCTATAAAGATTAAGTTAATCAATGTCTATAAAGTATTTATTAAGGTGCTTGACACAAAGTAAGTATATAGTCATGAAGATTGTTGTAAATAACAAATAAGACAAAGTGAGGTGGATCACAGTTGAAATTTCAGCTACTTGAGAGGTAGATATCAGATGGATGTTGATTTAAGGCCAACCTAGATAAAAGGTTAACAAGATCCCATCTCAACCAACAAGCTGTGTGTATAGAGGTACATGTTTGCTGGTTCATTCCATCTCTTCAGGGGGCTGACCTAGGCAAAAATGAAAGACCATGCTTAAAAAGTATACTAAAGCAAAAGCAAAAACAAAAACAAAAAAGGCTGGAGCTTTACCACTTGAGCCATGGTCCCATTTCTGGCTTTTTCTATGTATGTGGTACCAAGGAATCGAACCCAGGTCTTCATGCATACAATGGTTTCCCTCATTTGTCATAATCAGTAGAAACCTTGGGCTCTCCTAGCAGAGATTTGCAATAGAGCAAAACCTTCATACAAAAGGTCATACAGTATGACGCTGAATGAAAGGATCTCTAGGATATAGAAACATAAGCCATATAATGAATGATTGTTGTTCTTAAAGTACTATGTTATCTCTCATCTCTTTTGCTGTCCCTTGGTTATCTCATATTGTTACAGTATCTCACTTGTTACCTGATATATCGGATATATTTGTATTTGGTTTTTTGAAATTGGATAGGGAATTGGGGAAAACAAGATGAGGGGTGGGGGTATGCCGGGGCCAGCCGGCAGCAAACCAGGGTTCGCGGATTGGGATTCCTGAAATAGGGGCAAGGACTAGGAAAAAATAGAAGAGAGACAAACAGATGGAGTTCGGGAGGACTACAGCCCAAGTCAGCACTCCAAGAAGACTGTGAGCTCCAGACTGCCGCCTAAGAGACTCTCTCATTTATTTTAAGTTCCGACCTTAAATACTCTTCTTAAAACTAGGGAGTTGCCAGAGGCTACATTCATGCAAAATAGTAAACAAATCACATATAGGATAAATGAGAAAGGATTAACATTGCTTAAAGTCATCATGATAAGAACTGATTGACATTGCTTAAAGTCATCATGATAAGAACTGATTGACATTGCTTAAAGTCATCATGATAAGAGTTACTTCCTTGTGCATACAGTTGTGTAGGTCCAAGGTCAGGTCCAAGGTCATTGACCCCACAGTCGGTCCCCAACAGGGGTAGGGGAGGGAAATGGGGACCAAGACATGTGAAAGGGTATCCATGTATGGGAATTAATGCACCATCTATCTGGCAAATATCATGTAACCTTCTATTAATTACAATAAAAAATATATGAAAAAAGGCTAGCAATATAGTTTAAGTGATGGAGTACCTGCCTAGAAAGCATGAGGCTCTGAGTTCAACCCCAAACACTGCCAAAATAATAATAATTAATAAAGACCAACATAGACCTGGACACACAGAAAACATGTAAGCAGATATGATAACTTCAATGAAGAATCAGGGTAAAAAAAGCAAATTATTCCTGGGCTTGGAGATAATGGTAGTGACTAGAGAGATACACCGGGCTAATTTCATGCTCAAATTCATTTATTGGGCGTCATTCCCAAAGTAGAGCCCTGTCTTCACATAGATGCCAGTAAAGTGCAGGTGGAACATAAGAGGCCAGGTAAGGCACAAATCACTTCCTTAACTTGACCAACTTGTATTTGAAGGATAAGCAGGCAGCTCAAGGCCAGATTTGAGCAGCAGAGAAACAAAAATGGGAAGAAAGGAGACCAACGCTCCAGCAGGAGCTTTAGTTTCTCCAGCAGGCACCCATAGATCATGTAACAGGCAGGTGTTGTATAAAGTTTTTATTAAGTAATAGATAAACAGAATTGTCTATAGGTAGTTTCTGCCTCAGCACCTGGGGTCTGATGCCGTCAGGGGATGTTTTCTGAGGTGGCCCCCAGGCAATAAGCTCAGATGGCAACTTTGCAAACTCATGGTTTATCTTAATAATATAAAAGCCAATTCCCTCAAATTATCCATTAGAGGCATAGGACCGGGAAAAAAAAATCATCCTGCCGTAACTGTTAAGATCCAAACTGATTAACTTCTCAAATAAATAATTTAGATCATAGACATGAAATCATTTGGAAAAGAGCTTCTACTGTAAGTAATTTCATTCTAGACTTTTCAGCACCCACGGATGTTATTATTTCCACAAAAACAATGCTTATCCCATCTCCAATATAACTTCTAGGAGAAGCAGGAAAGGGAGCATGCAGAGACGACTGGCAGGGCATCATTCTCTACTAATTCTGGAGTGGAGAGGGCAGGGCAAGGGCAAGGGGCAACCAAATCAGTCCTGCCATGTGAAACAAGTAGCTCCTTATGAGACAACGTGCTAGATTTGAGGGGTTACATCTCCAGTGCATTTAGGGATTAAATGCACTTCCTATGCCCCAAACACTTGGAAATAAGAGGGAATTCCCAACAAGACATTGTGAGGCAGATGCAGGTGACTCACACCTATAATCCTAGTTACTAAAGAAGCTTAGATCTGAGGACTGATGTTCAAAGCGATCATGGGCCATATAGGCAAGTCTGTCATTTACAATCAAGTTGGCATATCAAGTGTAAATCATCAATATGTAGTAGCTAGGTGGAAGGCCATGTCAGTAACAGGCATAAGTACATCACAGAAGTAGATTCTAATCTTCCTTCTGCCATTTTGCTTTGTGACCTTGACTACTGGTTGCCTCAGTTTACTAATCTATAAATAGGAACATTACTCATCTCTTTTAGGGTTTGACAAAGACTTCTTTGTACAAAACTTTAGGCAGCCTCCACTGAGTTCTTTATTTGGGCTCCCCTCTGTCACCTTGAATCCATTTTGAGTAAGAATCCTAAGTCAATATCCATAATTCTTCACCTTTTATATCTAATTAACCACTCCGGCCTGTCTTCAGCCATAATCCTGTCAGGTAATTTCAATCATTAACTCTCCTATTCTTGATGTTTCCTCTGTTGTTTTCTTTTTTTATTCCTACCATGGTTTGAACTCAAGGCCTCAATCTTGCTAGGCAAGCTAGACCTGCAGCTCCAGCTCCTTTTGATATTGATTATTTTGAGATAGGAGCTCTCTTCACGTCCTAATTAGTGAGGTTATGATCTCCCTATCTGTGCTTCCTCACTTTTCAGGGGATGCTGGGTGCAGGCTGCTATATTCAGCTATCAGTTGAGCCTTGTGAACTTTTACGCCTCAGCTGGCCCAGAATTATAACTCTTAATGAATCTCTCCATCTCAAGTAGCTAGGATTACAGGTCTGAAATGCCACACTTCACCTTCTCAGTAATGTTCTGTCTAATGATCACCCTTGAGTCACTTGCCAGGAAGGTACACTTCCTTGCTTTTAAGTCTTCACTTGTCCCTATTAGAATATTAACTTCGCCACTTCACTCTCCTATCTCCACATCCATTGCAACGATCCCTTTGCCTATTGCCACGGCCCTTATGAATGAACTGTCTTAATATTCTGACCAAGTGTCAGAATAAGTTTTCCCTTTAGGAGGTTGAAGTGAGATTGGATCCAGGTATCGAACATAATATGGTTTCTGACACATAGCATTCTATCTCTCTCCTCTCTCTCTCTCCATCTCACTTTTTCTCTGCATCATCATTTCTGCTGGACAGTGTAAAATACATTGTGCAAAGAATCATTCTCATCTTTTACCTTTATGATTTTACCTTTATGATTTTTTCTAAATTCTTGAAGTATGAAAGGAAAGTCTTTTAACATCTCAAGATCTGGAATCCAACATATTTGATTCTTAAATACTAGGCAGCTAGATGACCATGAGCAAAGCCCACTCTCCTTCAATGTCACTTTTTTCTTCTGCAAGATACCTAAAAGTAATAACTGCCAAGAAGGAGTATGTGAAAATCAAATGAATTTATAGACTTAAGAAAATCAGCATAGTCGATGAATTTATTCATATCAATATTAGTCAAGTAAGAAACTCTCCCCCCTCCCATTCCCCCTTTCTCCTCTCTCTCTCTCTCTCTCTCTCTCTCTCTCTCTCTCTCTCTCTCTCTCTCTCTCTCTCTCTCTCTCTCTCTCTCGCTGGTATTGTGACTCTGTTGCCCAAAAGAAAGGAATCACATTAATTTATCTTTAAGATCCCTGTCAGAACTCATTTTAAATTTTTGGATCTGTTGCCACTTTACAGATGTAATAACTGAGTCACAGTTCAGAAATAACAAACACAATGTCTTCCCAGACCATTATACTCACATAACTAGATTCTAAATACTTTATCCTGTTTTAATTTACAAGTCTACCAAAGGCCTGGTCCTTTTGAATGTTCAGCTGGAATGTTAATTATGGGAAATTCCAGAATCTGTGGCTTAGAGACAAGTTCTCATTTAGTCTGTTCTCTGGCACTGGGATCCTTCTTGCCTTGCCTTCAGAAGACCAACTTACTTTCCAAAGCCGACGAAACTGAAGCCAGATGGCAGTGCCACCTGGTCCCTGAAGCCTCAGGCCCTCCCAACCACGCCAGCCCTCCAAGCTCCATACTCTGGCCTTGCTCTCCACTCATACCCAGCTCTCAAAGATGGCTCATAAGAAAATCCTTCTTTTAAAAGCCTCCCAGAAGTGCATTCTAAACCTTCTACCGTATCTGAGCCACTGCTAACCAGGAAGAACTACAAGTTTTGTTCCCCATGAGATTATCCATTTACTAAAAATAAATCATTTCTCCTTCTACCATGTTTTACTTTTCCTTTGCTTGCTTTAATGATGGTCACATTTTGCACAGTGAAACAGAACACTTCACCACACCCTCAGTCGTCAGCTTATTTGGGTCTCTCCAATAACGGCAGCACTGCGAGTTTCCACCAGACCACAAAGCCCCGGGTTCCTGAACACACACAGATCTGAGTCCCTAATTTGTCTAGCTCCCTGACTTAACGGGCTTGTGCAATTCATCAAAAGACCAGATTTTGCTCTGTGGTACTATCACTAAACATCTACTCAGTGGAGGGGGCATGGGAAAAAAATGGACGAGGGGGTGTTCACAGAAGCATGAGGGTAGTTTGAGTTAAGTGTCTTTCAGAAAAAGGATCTTTCAAAACCCCAGAGTAGTAAGATTTAGAAGCAGTAGTAAGAAGATACGGGAGAAAAATCACAATTGACCAGCCATATTCTCCCAGGAAATGCTCTCTGGCTCCTAAGGAATGAAATGAATTTCAAGGTCAGAGATTTCCAAAGTAAGTCTGGTAGGTGGATCAGCCAAAGCATTATCAGTTCCATCAAGTGAAGAATCATGAGGAACCTCTTGTATGCCTGCATGTCCCTCCTGAAAACACTGAGTGATTAATATCCTCACAAACTTTGGGGTCTTGTATTATGAGGAGCAGCACATGACTCTTGACTCTTTTTGCCTTTTACAAACGCTTTCTTCACCATCCTTTTACATCAGGAGGGGGATCGGTAACCGCGAGGGATCAGAAGGATTTTCTTATGTTATGTGTCCAGGTGCGTGAAACATAAGAAACAGCAGAACAAATGGGGACTGATCACCACACAGTCCCTCTGTATACATCGTACAAGTGTTCAGGTTTGGGGCGTTGACCTGGTATGCTTAGGTTTTCCCTCACTTCTTGCAGGGAACTTGTCACCTTGACCAGAGAAAAATGGAATTTGCTACAACACCAGCCAGAATCTTGGAAGTCTTCTCTTTTCCCCCAACTATTCAACTCCCAAAGAGTCAAGCAATCTGCCTAGTATAGCGGAAAGCCATGTCCATTTTTATTGAGAGCTATTTAATACTTATTAGCAACATGCCAAACGTGGTTCCACGATCCCCCAGAGCCTTCCTCCCCACTTTGGACTGATTTATGCTGAAACAATTACACACCCTGCAGCTTCAGAATTTCTCTCCTGGAGCCTGAATAGGGGCTACCCTGCAGGACACTGGGAAGTAGAAGTTTTCAGGCAGCATCCATGCAGCATTTCTAAATGGAGGTTGCACAGGCAGACTGCAAGCAGAATGGCATCATGTGTGTTTTTTGTGGCACAAGGCTGAGATTTCCATGCACTGTGAGATGAGAGATTAGTACAGCTCTGGAAGCTCTCTAGACTCAGAGATTAAACAGAGTTAATCTTCATTCAAGATGCTTTCTGGTCCCTGGGGAGAACACATGCCATGGCCCCCAGCATGTCGACAGTCTTGGAGAAGAGGCCACTCTGAGTAAGCCATGTGTCAGTTCCCATACTGTGAATTATGTTCCTATCAAGGGATCAGTTGTGTCTGCTCTCAGAGTCCTTATTCCAAATTTCCTTACTGTAATCGCATCATTTGGGTCAATTGTATCCAACCTGATGAAATGCAAGTTGAGGGAGAAAATTGGCTGTTTCTCTGAAAATTAAGTAGAATGGTTCAAGAATTGGTCAAGGCAGTTGTGAAAAGAATTGTTGACTGAATCAGGCATTGGCAAGCCAGCTGTAAGAGTGGACAAAATCGTAAAACTCTGCATGTGCCCGCATTCAGGTTGCTTCCCAGCAGATTAAGTTTGCCTCAGGGTTTAAAAGGACCAAAGCTTTTAAGATCAGTATTAGGTTACAAAGTGTAGTTTTCACAAACTAACTAGGGAGTTCAAATCCGTGGGCCTTTACTTGAAGAACAAGCTTATGTCTTCAGTGAGATTTAGTAGTACAAAGAGTTGTTGGGGAAAAGTACACTTACTTATACTGAAATAAAAACATTCAAAGCATAAAAGTAACTGTTCTAAATTCTCTTCGTTAGCTAGGTTTCTTTTCAGGTAGCCTAGAAAACCGGCTCCTACTGGATTAGAAGATAATAAATACCTAGAGAGTGAATTCCACAAGAGAATGTGGCACCAACAACCTAAAGGCTTCATTCTCCTTTATCACTCCTGGTGTCTTCATTCTTCCACTCGTTCATTAATTCAGTTCATACAGACCTCAGAGTCCTCTGAGAGAGGTGCTGTGCCAGGAACTGGGAATGTACCAAGAAGCAAGGGGATCACACCACTACTGGGACTGAATTTCCAGGAACCCCAGCCAGCCTGTGATCCCTCTTTTGTTTCTAGCTACCAGCCCGGCCAGATCCCACTTCTCCCTACCAGCTCTACACCATATTGTTGTAATCCCATGATTTGGCCTCTGCTGCTTCCATTTCATAGAGACCCTCACCCCTTTCTTAGGCCTCCCAAAGCTTTCTCATCCCATAACCTTTTTTCAGAACCTGTCCTGGCTTCCCAGGCAGAAATAACTTCTCCTTATTCTCCCTCAGAACTTTGCTTATTGTTCTGTTTTTGGAATTTATCATCTTGAACTTGTATTTCAAGTTTATTATCTTAGACTTAACTTTACCTAATTTGCAAAGCTACACAGGTCAATGCCCAAGCTCATTCATTTTCAAGCTCATTCACTGCCTGGTCCAAGGTCTTATTCATAAATTTTGTCTGCTGCTTTGATTACTAAAGTCCCACATAGAAAGATTAAGTACAGGAGATAAAAATACTACTTGTTGATACATATTATGAATGTCCTCTTATTTGCAGGAAATGTTTTGAATTGACTATATATCCTTTAGTCACCAGCCAATTTGTAAGTACTACAAAGGGGACTTCTTAGGACATTTTATTCATTTGGGAAGTACATTCTATGGAGAATTTCCTTCTTGCTAGAAAACATCTGGACATAAAATGAAAGAAGTAAGTTTTCCTTCATGTTTCTAGAACTATTCTCTTAGGGATTTTGTTTATGTTCACATTCCCAGAAAGAGGTCAGGGAATAGGACACATATGGGATGTCTTAGGAAAATTTAAGATTGTCAAAGTCTCATTTCACAGCTGCAATAGAAGGGTTACAAATCTACCTCATCATAATATTATAATCCTAAATGACAATGACTTAACCAGATATCAAAGATGGCTGTGATCCAAATCCTTATAGTCTTTAAGCCTGTTCATCAAATTCCATGTCTCTGTCACACAAATATTTCTAAAGAAAATTATCACAATACAGCCAGGCTCTTTAAGTTGTTAAGGAGACTCTGTTGCTCACCTTATTGATCCAAACTATGTATATACCTCTCTAGCTAATAGCCCTTGCTCAGTGGACCACTGATGAACCTTTTACCTGGGAAGAAGCTAATCCAAATTTTAAGGATTTGGAGGGATGCAGGAGTACACAACAGAAAGATTGTGGATGTCTGACAAAGGGGTCAGGCTGATATCCCCCTCAGCCCTCTGTGAGCAAAGTGATTTAATTCAGTAGAATTTTCTTTCTGGCATTAGCAGAGAGTGGTGAGAAATAGTTGAGGTTCTGTAGGAAAACTTGTCATGGTAAAGATTACTAGTAAAGTTTGTACCATGATCTATATTTGTTGCTCATGATGTATTTGTACACTCAACTCATTTAAGTCTCAAACTCTCTGTAAGAGAAGGAAGTACATCAGGTTGGTGTGTCTGAAATGCCTCATACACTATCATTTTACTTACCAAAATTATGGATTATGAATCCACCAATATTATCTCTCTAGCAGTTACACCCTATCAAGAAATATATTACCGAAGAGTTGCTAAAAAATGCACATGCCCAAACACACAACACCACACACACACACACACACACACACACACACACACAATGCAAAGACTATAAGTAGATATGTAACAGAAGACCTAACACAATGGATGATGAAAAATGCAAAAAAAAAGGCAAACTCTCCTACAATCCAATTAATAGTAAGTTTAATTTTGATATATATTAAAAAGAAAAAACACCTGCTGCTTCTCCAATCAAATTATCACTGTTTTAATATGCTACTATTCAGTGGTGAAAAATAAGCATGCTGTACATTCTCAGGCATACTTGATAGAAATGTGAAGTAGTATAATCTTATTGAGATTACATAAGTATAAAAATCTTTGGGCAATTTAAGAGTTAATGTCAAGGAATTTATCTAATCCTAGTCAAAGAACTGAAAAAAATCAACGATGAATATAATGGTATTGTGTACAATATGAAATTATGAACAATTAAATGTCAGTAGTAGAGAAGCACAAATTTAACATCATCTATATATAGTAGGGACTTTGTGCCAGTTTAAGCTCTTAGTTTAGAAGATTATTTGATAACATTATAAATATTAGTTGTTTAATGAGTGTTAATACAATATTATTTTAATTTTTTAATTAATTATACACATATATACACATACCTATGCATTGAAACCTCCTGCAAAAATGTGCAATTCTAATGATTCTCACTGGTATAAAGAATTCTAAAATGTTTCTTTCTTTTTTATATTTTCTCTCTCCATGTATTTATCATCAGAAAAAATATTTTAAATATTAATATTTTAATTAAAAAGTTACTTTAAGAAACAATTTTTCCAAAGAGCAAAAAACATAACAATATTCCCCACATATCATCTTGCCAAATGAAACACTATTTTGATGTGTTAACATGGACAAGAATTAAGCAAAATATTACACCAAAGCTAGAGAGGCCAACCCTAGTTTTGTTTGCATTCAGGACACAATTAAACTTGCCTCAAAAATCAGCAATGAGATAGAAAGTGAGGAAAGATCAGGATTTGTAATTTAACTCATCCACCAAGGCAACATACAGTGTTATTTGGGTATACCACACACACCTGGGCTCCGCCTCTGGACCCCTAAGAGCTGGTGAAAATTAGAAGGCCAGCTGGTCAGAAAGCTTCAATTGATGATAAAACAACATCTGTTCAACATACTTGTGGAACAAAAATGGCCAAAACTCTTATTCCACACTGTCTGATCATTTTGGATTGCTTCTTTTGTGGACATTTATTCTTAATTTCCCTTCATTTTATCCTTTGCCCATCTATAATAGTGCAGCAGCCTGTGCATGTCTCACAGCTGGCATACCCACAAATTGCCCTCTCTGAAGCACATATCAGGGCTTTGCATTGACCTATGTGCCTACAGTCTAGCAAACTCCACCCCTCAGGCAAAGGAGATGACTTCTCGAGTGAACATGTGGCTCCTTCAGACCAACCATCTTTTCCTGGTATTTTATTAGAGTTCTTAGGGAATATAATTATTTGAGGCTGTCAGCAGCCATCTTGCTTATTTATGGAGAGGAATTACCCACGAATTAAGCCAGACAGAGCCATGCAGAGAAAAAAGATGATAAACATAATTAAAGTGCTGGGTCTAACTATTTCGGCAGTTAGCTATTGCTCATGAACTTTCAAGGTACTTGAGCAAATTAATATCATTTTAATGAAAAAAATTCAGGCATCTGTCATCTATCTGCAACTGAAATAGTCCTAATTAATGCAGTCCCTGTGTTTTCAGCATTGTGACTGATGCACTTAGGATTTTCTCCTTTTACTTCCAAGTAGCCTCTGTCCTTGAAAGAACTAGCAAGTTTAGGAAAGAGATTGTATGACTTGTGTTTCCTTTAGTTATTACCATAATGACACCTTCAGAACTAAACAGGAAGGTAGGAGGAGAAAAGATTCAACCTTAAGATAGTAGCTAAAAACTAGTCTTTGTGATTCCATTTACCAAGTAGTAAATCATACAGGACATCAGAGTAATATTCTATCAGCACAATAACTGCTCCTTAGAAAAATAGTTATCAATAATTATTAATAAAAATAGTTAATGGGGACCGGGAGTTCGGCCTAGTGGAGGAGTGCTTGCCTAGCATGCACGAAGACCTGGGTTGGAGTCCTCAATACCACATGCACAGAAAAACCAGAGGTGGTGCTATAGCTCAAGTGGTAGAGCTCTAGCCTTGAGAAAGCCCAAGGGCAGTGCTCAGACCCTGAGTTCAAGCCCCAGGACTGGAAAAAAAAACAACACAATAGTTAATGGTTACTATGAAAATAACTCTAGTCCTACCCTGTCATTCTCTCCTGCCCCCCTCTCTTCCCCAATACTGTTTCCCTTCATTTATTCCTGGACAAACAGCTGAACTAGTTTACAATTTCCTTTGAGGTCAAGTATAGCACTATCAAACAAATATGGTAAAAAATGCATTCTATCTATTCACTCAATAGTTATTACTGAGCAGCTAAGATAGACACCAAGATGGGGAGTAAGCCTTGGAAGAGAGATAAAGGATGAGTTTTCAGAACTTAGAGGTGGAATTACTTTGACTCAAAGAAGTTCCTGTCATTGCTTCTGCCACAGGCACACTGGAGGAGAACCCACTGCAGGAGGCACAGGTACCAGTCTGCAGGTGATGCTGAAGGAGCCTCTGCCACAGGAATAAAGGGTTACAGAATTCTGAGCCAGATAAACATGACCTATTGTACACAATTTTGGCCTGTAGCAGTGACCATCTCTACTATTAGTCAGTTCTACTAAGCAATCGCATAGCACTCACCATCAAGAAGACCTTAGGAACAAAGAGAAAATGGCACGTCTTTTCTCCCATAATAAAGTTCCACGCAGGTCTCTATTAGCCAGAGGAAGAACCTGCAAACTCCCAGGAAACCTTCTCAAAAGAGAAAGACTTTTGAGTAGATCCCATATTGGAACAAAGGCCTGAAAAACACTCAGGGGAAAAAAGAACAGAGAAGCCTAGAGATGCATACAGAACGTGAACATCTATGAGATTAACACAGAAGTGTCCTCCATAGAGCACGGTGACATATGCCTGGGAAAGAGCAGGCTTTCTGTAATGGCCCATGGAATAAGAAATGAGGCCTGAATGGTAGGAGAGAACTGAGAGCAGCCACATGAAAGAACCCACAGTATTCATTAGCTCACCAAAGTCTTTTCTGAGTTCCCACACTGTGCCAGACACTACTACCACTCTAATAGTATGTGGTGCCAGGGTAGATCAATGAGCGTTTTTCTGATTCAGTCACAGACAAGTAACTATAAATGTAATCAACCAGATGTAAAACAAGATAGATGATAAGCCAAAAAGCAAAGAGTAGATTCGGATAGGGAGGTGATCAAGAGTACTGAAGTTGGATTGGAATGTTGCTGTTCAAAGTAGAATGGGCTGCCTTGAGAAGTGAGCCTCGAACGATGATTTCAACGAGCTATGTGAGTCAGTCATGTTGATACCTAGGAGAAAAGAAGATAGAGAAAGAAAAGAAGCCTTGTAGTTGGAGGGAATGCAGTATGGAATCAATGGAGTCTAAAGTGAAGCAAGCAAGAAGGGAAAAGCAGTGAATGCAGTCAGAAAGCCAGATGGGGCAGCTGGATCATGGAGACCACATGGACGACGTACACTGCAAAAACTTTGCTTTAAATGCTGGGAACTAAGCTGATAGGTACATTGCAGTGACATTATCCATCACAAATGTCAGAAGGAATGGAAGATTGCTATAATGATATCCTGAGTCAAGGTAGGGTGGGCACAGTATTTTTTTCTGAAGCGTTCATCTGCAGGGAAAAGGTGCCAAGGGAGATTGGTGCCGATAGATGGTGAAGGGCAAAAGTCAGGAGGCTGGAATCTGTGGGTGTCTCTACTGATCACATCAGTTTGCTCAGAGAAGTAGCAATCAAGGTGATTAGCTGAGAGTGCATTTGGGGGCATGAAATTAGGTAATTGGGAGAATAAAAGAAAGACTGGGAACAACATTCATACCTGACAGCATTGAGGACCCACTTGAAGTTTATAACCACTAATTCAAAGTGAGACCAGTCTGTGTGGCTGTGTTTCTCTAGAAATATTGAGCTGCACACATGCCAGAGACACAGAGTCGGATTTAACAGATGGGGACATCCTCACCAACTGAGCTTGAGGAAATGAGAGAGGAAGCAGGAGTGGGCGACAGGATCTGGTGGAACATGATCCTGCAGATCGAGCAATGGCATTAACCACCTTGTCTCCCTGTAGCCATCACCGCATTGCATTCACCTCCACCACAGGCAAAGCTTTCCTCTGCCCCCCCCCCATCTAATTACAATTAGGGCCCACCTGATAACTCAGGATAATCTTTCCATCTCAAGGTCTTTAACTCAACCACATTTAGAAAGCCGTTTTTGCCATACCAAGCAACACTCCTAGGCTCGTAGGATTAGAGGTGGATATCTTTAAGGGGTATTACTCAAACCACACACACACACACACACACACACACACACACACACACACACACATAAGTTCATAGTAAGAGCTCTACATTTCCTGGTGCTGCTTTTTTCACCAATTCTTCCTATCTTTGGAATTCACAGTCATAACAAACTTGCTAATGGCATTCTTGTACTTTTGTAGTTAAGACCCCACTCAGCTGGACCTTGACATCTATAGGAGGGGAGCCTCATAGCAAGTGACAATCACCCTAAATGGCCCCCTTCACACCTGAACCTTCAGGCCCCTTTGTCTAAATGACATCGCCTTTCTTTTTTTGTCTTTTAATCCATTGAGTTCCGTGTGCTTTTCTGCCCCCATCCCTTCTCCATTGACTTTGTGGGCTGTCTACATTTCCGCCTCACTCAGTATCATCTGAAGTTTCCATTAATTACCTGTTTATTCCTTCAAAGTCTAATGATAAATAGCATTCTTATTTTTTCATTGCAAATGGCAATGATCTTTCCCAGGACCAAAAATTGGCTCCTTAGAGAAGGTGTTGTTCCTCACATCAGAAAAAGACAAGGCAACTTTAGAAACAAAGCAAGACTGCAAACAGTGACTTGGAGAAGTCAGTTTAAATTCCACTTGTTCCTTTCTGGCCTCAAATATTTTTCTTATCATGTGACTCATCAAGATTAAAGTATAAAGAGAATATAACAAACAAACTAGGTGGAATACAGCCATACTTACTACTTGAAGGCAGGTTACCTAAGGGCTACTAAACCATAGTGCCTGAGGCCACCTCTTCAACCTATTCCAGGAATCTCTCTGGCTAGCCATTGTGTCAGTGTATAGTCCTCCTTCTAGAACAATTCATCATCTTATACCAGGTATGCCTCTGGAGAGAGGATATTATCTCAGGTAGTTAAAAAGAGGTGTAAGTTTTCCAGAATTACACATCTGTAAATGCTGGAATCACGATCAGAGCCTAAGACTACCTGGTTCCATTTGGCAATCAGTAAGCTTAGCAGGCAAACACTATCAGTGGTTTCTTCCGTTACCAATCTGAGATCCACTTCAGGAATTTGATGCGCCTCAACGAAGACTTGAGTGAACCAAAACAAGAGAGCAAGAAGCAACCCCAGTCACAAGAAGCTGACATTCCCAGCTGGGCCCCTCTTTGCTCAGCTGTGTTCTGTTAACCCAATTACACTTGTTAACCTTATACATTTCCATAATGTACCTTCAAAAATTTCTCTTTATTTTCATTCCCCGTTGCCTTCACTTCCTAACTCTTCCCAAATTTGCCTTTGGTTGAACCTGTGGATTTTCTTTTCATTTGTTTTCTATGTGTTTAACTCCTGGCACACAAGATAGAATGTAAGCTGCCTACAGATGGTTTCTGTGCTGCATGAACAACTTGCCTCCTCCCTCCCTGGGAGCTTCAAAGTCTCCCTTGAGTCACTGCGGCCACCTGGCTTTGTATTTACAGGCCCCTTCCATGACCTTGTCAGGTCTCTTGTACATTAATTTTCATTTTGTTTTTCTTGTATTTATTATATCAATAGCTGGAGCTAGAACTTGGGACCCTGCCTAAGCATTGTCCCTTATTATATTCTAGGCTAAAGCTCTGCCATTTGAGCTACAATCCTTCTAGCATTTGTGTGCTTAATTAGAGAACTTTACTTCCCACTCTGGCTTTGAGCCATGATTCTCGGGTCTCAGCTTCATGAGTAGCTAGGATTATAGCTACTCATTAGAGCCCAGCTTATACAATGAATTTTATGCATATAGGTCATTAGTCCAATTAAGTGTGTGGTCATTTCTATGGCTTCTTATAAGAGAAGATGGAACACATTATGTAACTTCACCTTTCCTTGTGAGGATTTTCAGTCCTCCCATGAATTAAATCATTTTATCAGTTTTTAATTTTTTTTAGCTTGTCCCATTAAACTACAGAACTGTAACATACTCATGAATGGTTTCTTTCTGCTCTAACTCAAGGAGTTCCTGACATAACAAAAACTGGTAATTAACTGGCTCGGAGACTTTTACAATAGCCTCTTTAAATAAGTTCCAGTGTGCGGCTCTGGCAGTCCAGCTCTATTTGCTGATTGCGGCAATGCGTCCCCTATTAAACAAGCTATCACTTCACGCTATCATGCCCCTGGCTCTGCCACGCTGTTGTTCTGCCTGAAAATGTCCACCTCTCTCCACTTTCCTGCCTGAAGTCATGAAGTCTCCTTCCTGACATAGCTGACTCCTTCCCCCTCTCCATTCGCAGTTCAGGATCCTTCTTCACTCCCTAAAAATTCACCAACCTCCAGAGCCAGACTTTCACCTCCTGAGGTTCTTCTTCAATGTAGATGCAGGAGTTCAGGCAAGAGGAATGTGCACCCTGATTCTCACACTAAGACTTTGCCCAGTTCTGATCTGCTATGATCCTTCCACTTTTTCCTTTTCTCCTACCAGCCTCCATGAAGACAGTACCAATTTCATTCAGGAATGATCCAATCCAGCAAGTTTATATAAAAGCTTCCTAACTGGTCTGCCTGCTCTCGCGCTGGCCCACCTCCTCACCTCCAGCTTCCTTCCCAAGAAGAAATGTAAGAACAGGAGAGTGTATTTGTGCTGAGGTTTCCCATTGACCTTAGTTAGAATCCATCTAACTCCTTTACCTAACCAGGCTAATTTTCCACTATCCCCACTGCTTTCCTGCCTCCCCTCATTCCTCAAAGCCAAGCTTCATTCTGCTTTGGGGCTTTTTTTGTACCAGCTGCTTCTTCTATGGGTAAAGCTAGTCTGAATGTGCTTAGATTCCTTCTTGTCTTGAGGCTTAACTGAAAAGTACCCTCTTGGTGGGGCTGGGGGGAGAGAAATGGGGACCAAGACATGAGAAAGGGTATCAATAAATGTGAAGTAATGCACCTTCTATCTGGTGAATATAATGTAACCCTTCTATTAATTACAATAAAAATACATGGAAAAAAGTACCCTCTTTTAAGACCTGAGGCAAGAAGGAATTAGACATACTTGTTCCTTCCCTGTTCACCCTGTGAAAACACACTTATCATTTTATCCCTTCAACTTTTTTTAGCTACCTTTCTATTATTAATTTTTACACTGGTACTGGAGCTTGAATTCAGGAATTGGGTGCTATGTCTTAGCTTTTTCTCTCAGGATGGTGCTTTACCACGTGAGGCACAGCCTCACTTCTGACTTTTTGGTGGTTATTTGGAGATAAAAGTGTCACAGACCTTTCTGCGTGGGCTGGCTTCAAACCATTGTTCCGCGGTTGCAGCTTGCTGAGTAGCTGCAATTACAGATAGCCACCGGTGCCTTTTTTCTTTTTCAAATCATAATCTTACCCTGCAGTTTTTGCTACATTCTTTTACATACCCATAACTAGATTTCATAAAGAGAGCCCCTCACAAGCAAGGACCTCATTGTCTTGTCCATGTCACATTTGGTGGGGAGGTGTTCGTCACTGAAAGGTTTAGCGAATGGAAGTATAGTAGGCACTGAAACTACACCAATTACCAAGTCCCTGCCCTTTGATCTCTGCAATCTAGACGAGGAAATGCATAGAAAATCCTCTGAACAAAGTCACTTTTGAGGGCACTGGTGATGTGACCCACAGACCAGCTGCAGAAGCTACATGGAAAGAGAATCCTGCCCTGGAGTTAAACAACTAGGGCATGACCAGATCAATGATAGGTGATCTTTGGCAGAGATTTGGCATTGAAACAGAGTGACTGTGCCCTGAAGTTAAACACCAAAAATCAAACTGAAAAGAAGGCGGTTCCTGGTTAAATAGACCAACTATGTTAGTAGCTCACCCTGCTGTGCAAATTTATTAAAGCAGTCTCCAAATAAACAAGTCCTAAAACTAATCAGGAAGTGGAAAAACATAAAAATAATCCCCAGCCCACAACACACACCCATGAAAACAAGAAATAAAGAAAAATGTTCTATATAAAACCCGCGGGGCCAAACTCTGTCCTCAATTAGTGGTACAGGCTGCCAACTGAAGTCAATGGAGGTTTGCAGTCCAATCATAGAGGCAAGGTCTGAGGCTCACTATGTACTGCGCTCACTTTGAGGTCATAAATCAGGAATGTCAAGTGGGTGTGTTTTGGCTTCCATGACACTGTAAATTAAACTGAGCAGCACTGTCTTCCATGTTGAGTTCACAGCGTTGGAGTTCATTGTGGCCGTGTGTGTGTGTGTGTGTGTGTGTGTGTGTGTGTGTGTGTGTGTGTACACTCTTCAGGAGCTATACTGGACATAGTTAAGAGGGAATTCTTCCAGGCAGATCTACATCCTACATGAGATTGGGCATATATTCATGGGTCCCAGAGCAAAAAGCAAGCTATCACTCATTCTAAACAGTTAGAAAATTTCGATGTAGTGGCAACATAGCATTGATCCAAGCCCAGTGCTCTCCTGACTGCAGGACCCCATGTAGCCACCTCTAGAGAGAATTCTGGAAAGGAAGGTTCATGTTCAGAGCTCTCTATCCCAATCACAATGGACTGTTTTGAGTATTTTCCTCTGTAGGAACTGCATACATATGAAACCTATTTATTTCTTACAAAAAGTCCAGAAGATTTATTTTTAAAAGAACATAATTTATCCCCATTTTATTTGTTTTAGTGCTGGGTGTCAAACATGCTAAGCATATGTTTGAGTTCTACATGGAATCCAAACTGATGCAGTCTACCTCTATTTTTTTCCCCTATAATAGCCAGTGAACAGCTCGTTCTGTATTTAGATTTTTCTGACAACCCTGTCACTCACATCTCTTAACTATGTGAATCAATGACTATTTGAATCCATTATCCACTTTGTGGTTTGTAACTTGTATGGCTTTGAATAAATTCCATGACTAAGCCAAATCCAAGCTTCTTCATCTGCATAAATGAAACTAAAATAATACTCTAGGATTTAAGAATTTCTGGGTTAATTGAATAAAAATATTAGGTGAATAAAAGGTACTAACATACCAGCTGTTGCTATTATTATTCACAAATCTTACCTTGAAATTTTTTTTGCCAGTCCTGGGCTTGAGCTCAGGGCCTGAGCACTGTCCTTGGACTTTCTCGAGTCTAGAGCTCTACCACTTGAGCCTTAGCACCATTTCCAGCTTTTTTCTATGTATGTGGTTCCGAAGAATCGAACCCGGGTCTTCGTGCATACTAGGCAAGCACTCTACCACTAGGCCAAACTCCCAGCCCTTACCTTGAAATTTTAAAGTTTGTCAGAGTAAAATAATGTTACCATGTATTGAAATGTACATACTAAGAACTTTTGATTTTATATCACTTATTCCTGAAAATTAAATGAAGACATGTGTGTGTTTATAGATCTAAACATAAGAGAGCTAAACTGCAAAATTCATAGAAGGAAACAAGAGTAAATCCATATAACTTAGGACTAAGTAATGGTTCATATACACCCTCTACAAAAAATATAAGCTCCACAAGAAAATTATTTAAATTGTATTTCACCAAAATTTAAAATGTTTTATATGTCCTGGGAAACCATTATGAAATGAGAAGGAGCAATAAAATAAAGGGAAACATTTGCAAATAATATATCTGGTAAAAGGCCTGTGTAGAAAATATTTTTAAAAATCTTTATAAGACAATAAGAAGACAAATAGCCCAATTAAAAAATCCACAAAATCCTCAGCACTGTCAGAAGAAAATCATCCAAAAATTGTAATAGGTTTTTCTCCAAAGAAAATATGCAGATGGCCAATAATTCCATGAAAAAATGTTCAATATCATTAATCATTAGGGAAATGCAAATAAAAACCACAATATGATACCCTTTCACACCCACTAACATGGCTAAAATCAAAATAATAGAAAAGAACTAGTGTTGCTGAGGAAGTGGAGAAATTCAAAGTCATTGCTTGGGGGATTACAAATGGTACAAGTGCTTCAAAAAATAATTAAGGCAAACTATCAAAAAAATCAAATATAGAATTTACCTTGTGATCTGGTCCTTCTACTCCTGGGCACATACTCCAGAGAATGAAGCCATGTATCCATATACAATCTTGTAAAGAAAGTTTGTAACAATATGATCCATAACTGCCATAAAAGTAAAAGCAGTTCAGGTGCCTGTTAACTCAGTCAACAGAATATGATACTCTTAAACAATGGAATATTATTCAGTAATGAATGCTGAGCAATGAATGAATATTGAAAACAGTATTAGGTTTAAAAAAATAAACACATGTCACCAAAGATATGTAATATATCTAAAACAAACAAGTCCCTAGAGATGGAAAGTACGTTAGGGGTTGTCAGGGGAGGAGAGGCTGTAGGAAAGGTGAGATTGATTACTGATGCATTAGAGTATCTTTTGGAGGTGATAAAAGGAGTTGCTCAATTCTGCAAACACTAAAAATCACTCAAATCGCTTCAAAAAAGTGAATTTCCAGCAGTAGGCATGACTTAGTGGTATTGTGCTAGGCTAATAAATTCAAGACCAAGTGCTGATCAAGCTGATGATAGTAATTCTAGTTTATCATAAGGCTAGTACCTGGAAGATGAAAGTTTGAAATCAGCCTGAGTAGAGAAGTTCTTGAGACTACATCTCATAACTAACACAAACTAGGGCTGGAGGAATGGCTCAATACCAGCAAGCTAAGTGAGGGCAAGCCCTGAATTCAGACATATCCCTAATACCTAGCAAAAGAGAGAAAGAGAGAAATAGAGAGACAGAGAGAGATTCATGAAATATAAATTATAAATCAATAAAGTTGTTATTTAAAGAAAAACCTAAGAATCCCACAAGGACTAATGTTTAGAGAGAGGTTAGGTAACTTTCTCAGAAGAGCAAGGCAGTAAGCGGTACTATTTAAATCTCTACACATCTCCTGTTCACCTCTCTTCCTTAAACTACACTGCTTAAATCAATCAGTCATCAATCGATATTCTATTCACCTAAGGGAAGATTCTCCAGCCATACTGGCTTCAATCTGTGTTGGCTTCATCAACCATCATTCTCCCAAGTCATATTTCCCCAGCTCAACGCTAGGTCCTAAGCAGATGAGCATATGGGGAGATAGCTGGGAAACCTAGGGAAGGGTCACACACCTTTTGTCTGCATGGCTACCTATCCACACCAGGGCCACTGGCTCCAATTGAGAAGTCTATTCCAACAATCAATAGTGGTGGCAGAGGCTCAATTCAATTGCTTACAAATCCCCATCCATCACAGCTAGCAAATGACAACTGTGGCCTTGCCAGGACCTGATCTTTCACATTCACAGGCTGAATGTAATCTCAAGGCCCTTTCACTCTTAAAGATTCTCCACTCTGAAGCCTCTCCTGACCCACTGTCCACTCATCTTCTTCTCTATAAGTAGCATTTACTTTGGGCTATACATCACAATTATCCAATGAGCTATCTCCCTCTGCTTCCTCCTCTGAGAGTCTTGAAGGAGGAACTGGGCTCTCTTCATTTTAGATTCCCATACCATGGAAACTTCCCATCATATATGAACAAAAGGTCTGGCACTGTTTCCTGAGTGTATATCAGATACTTTCTGGAGTTTTATGAGAGTGATCTTCTCCCATTCTCCCAACATTCTTATAAGCAGAGAATATCAACAACCCTAACTCTCCAGCCAGTAAGTGCAGCTTACTGGCTTCCTTTGTGTCTCTCTGAAATATGTTCCTGGTCATTGTAAATTTTATCCTTTTTTACTTTTTTATATTTCCTTGATTCAGATTTTGCTGTATGCAGGAGAAAAACAGAGATGCTGGACAATGTGCTGTGTCCTGATAAATGACAAGGAGCATTGTTCTTGTATTTGACCATAAACCCCAACCCAAGTGTCATGAGCCTAAATTCCAACATTTCTGTTCAGCCAGCAGGTTTCTACAGTTGTTACTTCAGGATTTCCATTATTTGAACTTCTATCACTATACGAAAGGGAAGTAAGAGATAGTGTGAGATAGTGTTCTTTTAAAATCTATGTAATGTAATTATATTTCTTTCTTTCCTCTTTGGAGCTATTGGGGGGCTTTGCTATAATCTGGGGATATTTTACTGACTACGGGCTATGGTACTCACAGTTTGACAATTGTTCATTTTCTAGAGATTGGGAACTTACCTTAAGTGATTCAGGCAAGTCATTAAAAAAATGATACTAGGAGTTAATTTGATTGAAGTATGTATGAAAGGTAACAATGAACACCCCTATGTATTACTAATGTAAGCTATTAAAAAAGAAAAGAAAAGGAAAAGAAGCGGGATTACTTTTCCTCTATTCACAACTGGCTTGTTGGAGATTTTGTTTGACATAAAAAAACAAATTGACATAAAGTCAATTTTTGAGGACTTCCAGAAGGCCTCTGTGGACAAAACTCCCGTGGCTTCGTCCCCACTCACCAGCACTCACAAGGGCCTCATCAATGGGCCTTTCTCTCTCTATTTCATAGTCAGGGCCAGAGCTTAAGACATAGGTTCATATGAGCATCCCATGTGGGTATCTGAGCAGGGCATGAGGGATTCCCTAGTCGCTTCCTGTTGTCTTGACCCAACCCTCTCAATCTTAGGGTACCTTTGAGGCCTTCACAACTGGACCCCAACAGAATTTACTATCCTTCACTGCTCTCATATCACCTTATCCTGAGACAGTGGTGTTTTCTTTCCTTTTCCTCTCTCTTCTTTTTTTTGGAGGAGATGGTTGGGGATGGGGGGCGGGTTTCCTGGGGCTTGAACTCAGGGCCTGGGCACTGTTCCTATGCCCTTTTGCTCAAAGCTAACACTCTACCACTTCTGCCATAGTTCCACTGCCAGCATTTTAGTGATTAGTTGGTGATAAATGTCTGACCCAGCTGGCTTTGAATCTTGATCCTTAGATCTCGACCACCTGAATAGCTAGTATTATAGGCATGAGCCATAGATGCCTAGTTTAGAAGGGTTTTCTTGTAGTGGTGATCAGTTCAGGAGAAAAAAAATCTTATTTTTGTGTCAGTTTTGGCTTGGGATGCTGATTTTGCATTAGACTCTTTTGCAGTACAAGGTCTGTAAAAGGGAAATTGCTTTTTGTCTACAATGTTTCTGTCTCTGTCTGTCTGTTTCTCTCCCTCTCCCTCTCTGTCTCATCTCTCTCTTTCTTTCTCTATTTTGGTCCCAGATTCTCTTTCATCTCTTGGTGTTCCTCCTTCCTCATGCTACCAGCTGATTGTCCTAAATCTACACTTGGCCCAAGCAGAAAACCGGTAAGAGGAGAATATTTGGTCCCAGACAAGACAGAGTTAATTGGGTTCGTCTGAAGAAACTATGAGCTGTGGGAAGCAGGCGGGGTGGGGGCGGGGAGGGGAACCCAGGTGCCTGTGGTGCCTGCCAGCTCTTTGTGTATGCAAGGAAAATGGACTACAATTGATCTTCCACATATTCCATAGCCTTTTAAAGGTCAAAGCACTGCACCTCCAAATTTCTGCCAATTCTAGGGGCCTCTCCTCAAGTTCTTCAAGCTCTTTGGCTCCTACTTCATATGAGCGCATGTATGTGTGCATGCATGCACGTGTATACGTGTGGATGGATATATGCATGCGTACATGTATGTTTTGCAGTACCAGGGCTTGAACCCAGCATATCATACTTGCTAAGACAAGATGTTCTACTTCTTCATTTAGGCTTTATTTTTCAGATAGGAGCTCTAGCCAGCTAATCCATATGTTGACCTACAACCCTGACCTCCCTACCTCTGTCTCTTTCATTGCTGGGACATTTGGGGTGGGATAAGATACAGTTTCACTAACAACAAATTTCTCTGTCTCTGCATCCAGAGTAGCCATCATACTTAGCCTTTTCTTTTCTTTTTTTTGGGGGGGGGGTCTTGTTTGTTGGTTTTGCTTTACTTTGTTGGCACCTCTAGGGGGGCTTAAACTCAAGGCCTGAGTGCCATCCCTTAGCTTTTTTTTTTGTTCAAGGCTGATACTCTACCACTGTAGTTCCAGCTTTTTGGAGGTTAGTTGGAGATAAGAATCTCATAGACTTTCCTACCCTGGCTGGCTTTGAACAATGATCCTTCAGATCTGGTCCTCTCCTCCTGAGAAGCTAGGATTGCATGCATAAACCACTAGAGCCTGGCTGTCGCCCTTTATCGAGGCTTGGTCTCTCTGTGTATTCCAGGCTAGAACCTCAAGTTTAAGACTTGTGATCTTCCCGACTCAGCCACCTGTCCAGTGCTCTGATTTCATGCTGCCTCCACCACACCAAGCTTCAGGTCCAGCTTCTTAATTAGCTGCCTCCCTCTTACACATATGCCTTCTTCATTTCCCACAGTCAAATGTAAAAACATTTACCCAACTGTCTCACAGTTTATGAGTTGTAAATTTGCTGATCTATCCCAGACAGGCTTCCAAGTTTATGCCCTCCTCCTCTTCCTTATCTCACTTCTAGAGTCTACTCACCCAGCCTCAAGCCTTCCTCTGTGTGTCACATCTACTGCTGCCCTTCCACAGACCTTCATGCTAGTTCAGATATACCACCCTCACACACCAAGCACCCAAGACACTCCTACTGCAAAGAGACTCCATTGCTGATTATTAAATAATAAAGTATTTTCTGTTCTAGTGAACCTTAGAGTGGCTCAGAAAGTGGGAAGAGGCCGAGTGTGCTGGGCTGAGAGGCTGTCAAACATGAAGATGAAGTTATGTAACAGAGAGGGAAGAGGGCAAGTGCTGATAGGTCCATTCAGACCTGGACTACACAAATGCAGACTGAGAGGAGGAAATGGAGGAGAGCAAACACTCAGGAAAAAAAATCAAGGAGTTAGGAAAACTTCAGTGACAAAGTCATCAAGGCAAAGATGAGAAGAAAGTCCTTGGGCTTCCCCAAAACTATTTCTCGACTTTCTGGAGGCTCACGAGGGCTTCACCCAGTGATGCTAAGGATCTGGACATTGCAGGATGTTATATCTTTCCCATTGCTCCTGAGCTACAAACAGATGCTGATGCAGAAAAGGCATGGGGCAGCCCAATTGACTTTGACATCTGGGAGTCTTGCTGAAGGCTTTGATGTTCCTTTTGTTTCCCTTAGCATCATCTCTCCCAACAAGCTCCCAGCAGCACTTGGTTCATCTGTGGCAGATAGAGAGGATCCTGAATTCAAGTCCTGACTTAGAAATTAACAGCTGTGTGACCACAAGCAATTTTTTGAGTTTCCAGTTCTTTACCTACCAAATAAAGACAATCACATCTGCCTTGTAGGGAATCTCAGGAAGGCTAGAGACGAGCTGTAGCAGACAGAGTCCATACAAATGAATGTGTCTCATGCGGATAAACTACAACAATAAGTAGATGTCCCTTTAATTTTGCCATTTGCTGGAAAAATTAGCAAATACTGTATTGTTCTCACTAAACCATCAAGAACCTCCTACCACAAGCCTACCTGTAATACATAGCTGTACCTAACTATAATACCTAGCCATAATACCAGCTACTTGGGTAGGGGAGATAGGAGTGTTAAGATTCAAGACCAGTCCAAGCATAAGTTAATGACTCTCTGGCAAATAAGCTAGGCCAGGGGGTACATACCTATAGTGCCTGCACCTCAGAAAGTAGAGGTAGGATTCTTGTAGCTCAAGGCCTAACAAGGTAAATAAAAAGAACCTATCTTTTTTTCTGTATTTGTTACTTATTATAAAGGTGATTAACAAGGGGATAACAATTACAAAAAGTAAGGTAATGAGGGGCCGGGAGCATGGCCTAGTGTTAGAGTGCTTGCCTAGCATGCACAAAGCACTGGGTTCGATTCCTCAGTACCATATACACAGAAAAAGCTGGGGATTGGTGCTGTGGCTCAAGTGATAGAGCACTAGCCTTGAGAAAGCCCAAAGACAGTGCTCAGACCCTGATTTCAAGCCACAGGACTGGAAGAAAAGAAAAGAAAGAAGTAAGGTAATGAGCTGAAGTCAAACTAGAAACAAAAAGTTTGGGAGTATGGCTCAGTTGGTAGAATACTCAGTTGGTTCTGAGTTCAACCTCTGGTATGTCATAGGAAACAGGGATTGCTTCTTCAGTTCTCCATATTCTCATTTTCCATACTTTTCCATTACTTGATTACCACTGGAGTGTTCTCCCTCCCTCCCTTCCTTCTTCCTTTCCTTCCTCTCTTCCTTCTTTCTCTCCTTTTTACCTCCCTCCCTTCTTCTTTTCCTCCTTCCCTCCATCCCTCCCTTCCTTCTTTTATTTACTCAATGAAGTATGAAAGAGTGACTTCAGAGCCTAAGTAAGCCTTCTATCACTTGAGCCATATCTCCAGGCTTAGTTTTCACAATTCTTAAAGAATCAGATCCTTAAGGGTGTATTGTGTATGTGTGTAGATATGTATGTGTGTGTGCACACACAGATGCTAAGGTTTTACCACCTTCTTTCCTGACAATCCATGTGAGTGAAGATTATATTTGAAAATCAGCCTTGACTAAACTTTTTTTAATAGCTTGTAACATCAATTTAATGATAGATAAAATAAAGGAAAATTGCGTTCTCTTTCATTTAAACATTAAGCCCTTTTAATTGTTTTATATTTAAAAACTCATTTTCTCTTGTAATTATCAATATATTCCCATCACCCCAGGAAATAAAAAGGCTTCTTTCTGGGGCAATTTTAACACCTGTAAATCCCTTAGATGTTTGCCTCTGTCCATAAGAGCTAGAGAGGAAAGCACTTGTTTTATAGTCTGGCAGTTTTCTCAGTTTGCTTTTTATTTTTTTAATCCTTTCATTGTATTTTTGATTAGGGTTGGATAAATGTTTGGATTAAAAAATTCCTACTGTATGATCACACTCAGAATTCTGGTTAGTCATTTCTAAGATTCAACATTTAATGAAAATACAACTATGCCTCAATGTTAGAATCAAGATAATGTTGTACAGAATTGGAACTACTGAAAGGTCATCTCATTACAACTTTTATTTTGTAAAGGAGCCATTTGAAAGGCACAATTTTGTCATGATCTGCCCACATAGGGCACGGCCTTTTATGGTTCACTACTTCTCTGCCACAAACACTTTCACCTGCTATATCCCAGCCCCTGTGTACACATACAGGTGAAAAGTATTTCAAAACCGAGAAGAAATTAAAATATTGCATATGCCAAAAAATAGCAAAGTAGTCAACATTATTTGTCTATTCATCAAATGTTGATTGAGCAATTCCTGTTTGCCCAGCACTATCATCCTGGTATTACACATTTTCAAGTGTGTAAACTATTTTCTTTAAGCTTCTTCATAGTTAATGTAATGTGCGGCCCTCTCAGATGGAAACAAGCTTCATTAAAGAAGCCATTCGAAGATATGCCTGAAATGTTCCTCAGATGCTTGCCTTCAAGATCCTGGAAGGTTCAAGTTTATGTCTATAACAAAGCTAAAACGTTATTCTGGACTTTATAAAGACAACAAAGGGTTTGCAAAAATGTTCAAACCCTTGCCATGGAAGAAAAACATTGTAATTTACTAGGCAGTTAATTTAATCATAGCTGCATGCTATAAATTAGGTGCTTCCTCCTAACTCAAGCCACTAAGGCTGAGATAGTGCAGTAGAAATGCACCCAGCTCCAGCACTTGCCCACTGGGTGAACTTTGTTCCTCTTGATCTCTGTTCCTCATCTAAAAACCAAACAACAAACAATCAAACAAAACAGAAAGAATCTCACCCAACTCTATGGCTGAGAAGCAACCTAACTAGGTCTGAGAGGCTTGCAGCTCAGTGCTCCAGGGGACCATCTTCCTGGATCCCCTATGCTCACAAGAGGAAAAAAGAAGTCAGGAGTGAAACAGAGTAATGAATACAAAAGGAAAGAACGCAAAGCTCAGGCATGAGATTTAAAGAGCTAGAAACAGAGAGACTACAGCAAAGAACAATTGGGCCTCTTTCTAAGAACGCTTTCCCATCCCCAGTGGTTTCAGGGAAGGTAGGCCTTGTGCACAGAGGAAAGGAAAAAGAACTTCTCAATCACAGAAAAAATATCAAAAACCCTAATGCTAACCACTTACCCACCCACCAAAATATTTCTACTAGGAAGGCCCACATTGAGAGAGACCTTTCCTGCCTTTTGTTCTGTTTAGTCAGAACTTTGGTTCACAGTCTTGCACTGGTTAAAAAAGGTTGATGGTTTATTGAAACAATCAACCAAAATCAAGATCCCTAACAAAGCAGAAAACTTCTAGGAGACGTAATACTTTTTTTAATTATATTTTTGTTATCTTAAAGTAGTTGTACAAAGGGGTTACCATCCAAAATGTCTAAATTTTTTGATTAATGTGTATAAAGCAGCCAAGCACTGGTGCCTCACGTCTATAATCCAAACAACTCAGGAGGTTGAGATCTGCAATTGGAAGTCGGCCAGGGCAGGAAAATCTGCTTGACTCTTATCTCTAAATAACCACCAGAAAGCCAAAAGTGGTGCTGTGCTTTAAGTGGTAGATCACTAGCCTGCAAAAAAGCTAAGGGAAATTTCCCAGACCATAAGTTTAAATGGATCAGTGTGTGCTCACACGTACATGCATGCACACAGGTGCACACACACACACACACACACACACACACACACACTGTATAAAACATATAAAAGAGCATTCAGAACTCTCATTAAATGTTGCCAGGTCTCATGCAGACATATTGGTTCCACATCCAATTCCACTAACTAGAAATCATATTTAGAATGAATTTCATTTCCCACTGAGGGGTATCTGATTAAGGGGTTAACGATAATGCAAGTCCTTGTCAGTTTACTTTCCTAATACAGTAAAAAATGTCTTTTGTTTTTCACTTTTGTCTTTTTAATAATATAGAGTATTAGAAAGGAATTGTGAGTGATGAGAAATGTTCTGGTCTTTAGTCTACCTCAGAATTTACTGAATTAAAGAACAACTATTATTTTATTATATTTCATGAATTCAGGCAGGGATCAGTTATATGACTCATCTGTTCCTCATATGAGGTCAACTGAGGTTATATAATGAATGGTATTTTGTTGGCCTATGAGCCTGAAACTTCAAAATGTCACCACCCATATACCTGGCACCTTGGTATGAATGGCTAAAAGATTGGACTCTATTGCTTGTGCTGGCTATAGCCCCTCTGCCTGACCTTTCCCACATTATCGCAGGGAAGTTGGATGACTTACATGACTTATCCCCCCCCCTGCAAAAAAAAAAGTCCAAAAACAACCTCCTGGGGTTTTCTCCTCACAAAATCTGACTATTAACTGTATATCCTCATTAATGATAAGAAAGTCATAAAGTCAATCTAAATTCAAAGGAGAAAAATTGGTTTTCCCTTTGATGGCAGAATTCAAAACCTGTTAGAAGACATATAGGACAGACATAGCATTGAAAAATACAACCACTGCAAAATGTACTGTATAAAATGAACTCAGGATAACTACATGTTTGAGGACAAGAGTGTTTTGGCCACCATTAGGAGATTTTTTGAGCTTGTTTGTTCATTCATTTCAATCCTAGAATACATGTTTCCTACCATCCCAGTTAAGGTTCCAGCAGGATAATAACCTAGTGCCTCAAACCATAGCAGTGATAAAATAGCATTGCACCTTAAAAAAAAAGTCACTGGAAATGGAATCATATGAAGAAAACTGACTACATCAGAAGTCCTCTAAGGTAGCGTATTATGTATCATTGGAACGAATAACTCAATAGACTGCCAGAAATGGGAAGTGAGATTCAAAACGTGGCATGCTTATGTAACAGGATTTGAAGTGCCTTATCAGGAGGGTGGGCCCAGCCAAGTCGGAACTTTTGCTTCCTGGGTAAGTTGTGCAAGTCTAGAGCCAAAGCTGAAATGCTTGTGAGAGCAGAAAACATGCGCAGTGCTGCCACCAAAAGCTCTTCTTCACTGCTCATCCCTCACACCAATCTGTCTCTCTCAGGAAGAAATGATCAACAGATAATTAAACAGCAACATTTTGCTGTTGGCCCTGAATCCCAGATCTGTTATTCTAGGCATCAAATTCTAAAGTAACCTTGTGTCATGATGCTCAACCAACATGACTGAAACTAAAGGAAGTTCTACCTTTTGTAGGCTCATCTCTCTAAAGCTTACTCTGGGTGCCAGGAGCTTTTTTTTTTTTTCTTCTCAAACCTGATCCATTCATTAATTTGTAAAATAAAAGTAATAACAATTCTTATCTGACAGTACTGTTGTGTGAATTAGACTATAAATGTCCAAAAGCCATTAGTTACTACAAGAGGATACATTATAGTTGTACATGTAGTGGTTTGTAGGAAGGTGAAAGTTATTTCTTCTAATCATCTTCATGGCCCCTTGGCCAGCTGGAGTATGATTTTTATACTCTCAAGAGTTAATCAGTGTCACAAAACTCGCCCTGTCTACACAGAGTTTGGCTAATGGTCCCCAAATTAAATAAAACACAAAAGATAATCTACCATCTCGGAACATATAGTACTGAATATTGCAGAGCAAGGAGCTTGCAGTCTCCTGGACCTATTCTATCTTGGCAACAGAGTGACTTTCAAATAAATATTAGTCCCACTAAGAACAGTGCCAAGACTCAGTTGTGACAAAGACACCAGCCAAGCTAGTGGAGATATTAGGAATGCTCTCTCAAGAAAAGAACCAACTATCGATCTAATGTAAACACGGTATATAGCTTTAGGTTCATTTCCCATGATTTTCTTTAGGATTTGAGACACATAGCCTAATTTCCAAATGCTTAAATATATCCAGATCTCAAACCACCCTAGATTCTCTCAGAAAGGATGAACCAGACCCAAGAGCTTCTCTGAAGCTGCTTCTAAGCAGATGCCTCCTCTCTGCCTACCTCTCCTGCTCGCTCTCCCCTTTGCTGATGTAAACACACCACGAAATGGGGCGAGATGTTTGTGAACCAGCTCCACAGCTGCTTCATTACTCTGCTAATATCAATATTAATTTTTGCATGCTTCCCTTTTTCCCCCTAGCACAGCAGACTAGAGGTGCAACTTGTACACATCCTGATGTTTGACAAGGGGATTTGTGAACCCCCACTAAAGGAACTTTCCCTAGCCACTTCCCCTGTGGCACCACATGACACTCCAGTTCAAGCCCAAGGCAACCAGGAGAAAGCAGGGGTGGGGAGGGTGGGGAGCCAAGTCAAGCAGCTTACTGCAGGCCAAATCACAGGAGCAGAAAAAAAAAACAAGTACCTGGGTATTATGTGCCTGCCTCTGATGTTTTCACCGCCAATTTCCCACTTGGCCACATGTGCACATTTAATTAATGTTCTGCGCATCACTTCCTGCAAGGCATTAATAATGATGCTCTATAGATATAGTCCATCTCAGAGCCTGGCAGGGACACACCACTGGCCTCCATCTCCCAGCCAACCAGTCTATAGCCGCCCACCGGCTGCTCGTATGGCCTCCCAGCCAGGATTCTATCCAGGAGACGGAGCTCAGAACCAGCTTGGTTGAATTCATCTTTCAAGAGATTTCTGGGTGCATCCATTTCATTGCCTTCACCCACTAATGTTGTAGAAGGTTTTTTTTAATTCTATTAAAAAATGCAATTAAATTTGTCTCATGGAATTTGCTCTTTAAAAATCCAGACAGCTGCTTGCTCATGGTGGCATTATGCTCTTGATTCTTGCACATTTTTTTCCTTCATCTCCTATTCCATTACTTTACTGAGGATTAAAGACGGGCTTACCAGATGGCAAATGCCAGGATCTCTTCCCGCCCCCACCTCGCATTCGGAAGACTAGGATCATATCGGCCAGAATACACAGCCCAGCTTCCTTGATGCAGCTTTTGAAGAGCAATTGTTTCATTTAAATTCATTAGCTAATGCATAAAACTCGAGTGAGGGGCAGGAGGTTAGAAAGGAAATGCTGAACAGGATTCTCAGTGGCTTGCTGAGAAGGCCACTTGCTCTTTGGGCCTCAGTTTCCTCATCTTGCCTCCTCCACCATTTCTCAGTCATAAAGCACTCATTAGGCTGGGAAGCAAATGAGGTAATGTCTGTGGTGAGATGGTTTGTGCGTTTCCAAAGAAAGACACCATATAAAAAGCATTCTGATTGCTAACAGTTAGGGACGCTGAGCGTTGGCCTGGCTGCCTTTATAAACTATTTAACTGCCTGCTTCTTGCAAAAAACTATTTTTATCAGTTAATTACACATTTTTCTTATTAAATAACAATGTGAAAGCATTTCTTGCTCATTTTCCTGTCATGATTAATTTAATCTGCCTTCCTTTATTAAAAGTCCAGTTTGCTTCCCCTTGCCTTATCTATCCCGATAGGCTAGTTAAAAAAAAAAAAAAGACACCAAAAAACCCACAACTGTTCAGCTCCTTTGATTAATGTTAACCCTTCCTAGTTAACATTATAGATCCTTTCTTTTCCTCACCCTGAATTCCAGAATTAGTTGCTTTCTCTTCCAAGACTATGCATCTGGTATCTAAGGTACGGAAGAGTAGAAAACTGGGCCTGGCACTAACAAATGACTTCCTTCTTCTGTCTTTCCTGGAGCCTTCCCTCCACAGTCAAATCCCCAGAGGTAGAGCAGATCAAGACCAGCCTGGGAGGAAATCCTGCACAGAAAAGAGGCAGAGGCAGAGAGAATTGACTATGTTCAGTTTCAAAACAGCCACACAAATTGCGTGACTGGAATTGCAGGAAAGGACTAAGAAGGAAAAGCTAATATTAGTGGTAGTCATTGTGGGAGTCTTTTCTAATATGGTTGGTTATAATTAATTAAAATAACTAATTAGAATTAATAATTACATTACACACTTAACCCTTTGATGTAGAAAAAGGGACATAAGACAGGCCTTCAGGCTATTGCTTGACTATATATAGCAAGAAAGTAGAGCTTGGAGAAGAAAAATAATCACAAGTTTTTGAGGGAAAACAGCTAGTTATAGAAATGGTAACATGAAAAGTGATTTCATGTTTTTGTTTTTGTTGTAACTTGCCCTTGTGGTAGGTCAGCAGCCTATGTAGTGGCTGTCTCCTGCTCCCTACTTCCTGAAACTCAAGCTTTTCTTTGTAGAACCTTCTACCCTTGTGTGGGGCTGGACACACTCACACATTTCTAATGGTCAAAATAATACATATATTATTGATGTCTCTTCTAAGATTGGAAAACAAAAGGCAGTGGACTTTTTTCCCCCCCTGGAAACTCTCTAAGCTCTCTGGGCTTCACACTAAGGGAAGCAGCTGCCTTGTGGCAACTAGCCTGTGACAGGAATCTGAGACACAACGAGTAGAAAACTGAGGGCCCCAGTCTAAAGCCTATGAGGAATTAAATCATACCAATAACCAGCAATGAGCCTGGAAGTTGATCCCTCTGTTTCTACCCTAGTTGCAGCTACAGATTAGATTGCAGCCTTCACACAATAGCTTCAATTACAACCAAAGAGTACTTTTGAGAGAAAAGCATTCAGATAAACCACAACCACATTACCCAGGAACAGTAAGATAATAAAATTTTGGCTTTTTTCAGATACTAAATTTGAGGACAATTTGTTACACAATAGTAGACTACTGAGACCCCATCCCAGTTACAGTGCTAGTAATCTAGCACTGAGGCTTATCTCTTCCCCCATGAAATTGTTAATCAACCTTCATTCATATTGCCTTTCACCTTAAAATACTTACCAACACGGCTCTCCAAGCAGCTATACCCCCTCCACACACACATCCCACACACCATCAAGAGTTTGAAAATGAGAAAGAAAACCTATCTGTGGTTCCCAGAACAATGCCAACAGCTAAAATATTGGGCAAGCCATTCACGTTCTGTGAACCTCATGTTCCTCTTTGACAGTAGAGATAACCTGTGTAGGGGCCGTGGATATTAAGAAAACAATCCTCAATGAAAACAGTCTGAAAAGGATTCCTTCTTCTCTCTGGACTTTCCTTCTGTGCTCTGGCACCTGGTCACAGAATGGTTGCAACAGCTCTAAGCCTCTTGTCCTGACTTAGTGCCCCTGGGAATGGAAAGAAAGCATCTTTTCTCCTGGTGTAGACATTAGGAAAGAAAAATCTCCCTGTTCCTCCAGGAGAGTTTCCCAGACATTATATTGATCAGACTTCACTGTACCCCCAAAATAATTTCTTTCTGCATGGATCCAAGGTTCGTGACAGGCTTCAAGTACCCACATTCCTCCCTTAAGCTGGATCAGGCCTGGCCTTTCTTGAGGCAAATGGCAAAGAACTAGTGAATGGAGGTTCTAGGCATGCAAAATGAAGGGAAGAGGGCCGGGAACATAGCTTAGTGGTAGAGTGCTCACCTAGCATGCACAAAGCCCGGGTCTGATTCCTTGGTACCACATACACAGGAAAAAAAGAGAAGAGGTGCTATGGTTCAAGGGGCAAAGAGGTAGCCTTGAGCAAAAAGTGTCCAAGGACAGTTGTCTAGGCCCTGAGTTCAAGTCCCAGGACTGGCAAAAAAAAAAAAGAAGGGAAGAGATGTGCTAGTTCCCAAAGACTAGATTGTGTTAGGGAATAACACACAATAAGCCAAGGAAGCCATGCTTCTTGCTCATACTCCAGAACAGGTTAGTGGAGGCCTCCCATTTCTTCCTTGGAGCTGCTGGACTCCAGGCCCACAAAGGCTCCACATTGTCTCCAGAAGGCCTCAGAGTTACTAGGGGAGCAGAAGAGAAGCTATGGCTTTTACTCATATTTCTCCAGCCAGAAAGTCAGTGCCCCCCCCCGACTGAAAGTGTACTGTTTTACGTACTTCAAGGAAGAAAATAGGAATTGTTCTGACTGCAATAGGCAAACAAAACACTATCTGCAGAAAAGTTTTACCTCCTCACAAAATTTTGGTGACATTCAAATAAAGCATTTTTTCTTTCAAATACTCAATAAACATGACATCTACCAATCACTGGCTTGGATCATCCACGGATTAGTGAGACAACAGAACACTTTAGTTCCAGATAGTGTCATTTGAAATTTGTTTGCCCTTTCCTCCCTTTCGAAGCCCTAAGTGTTCACCTCACAAAATTTGTCTCTCTGCTGTTGGTTGCAAAGTCCTCAGGTTGCCTTCAAGAAAGACTCTGGCCATACAAAACTAATGTGAAATAGAGCAGAGTCCAGGAGTGTGCTAGACAAAATGATGGGGCATCTTACAGATATCCTCTTTCTCTTACTCTCTTTTCCTCCACAGTGTTAGAAAAAAATGTGTTGTTATTGTTTCCTTCTAAATCTCTTATGTGTGGCTCAGAAGAGAGAAGAGATGACTGCGCAGGTCCATTCTTGTCTCTCCTCCCCAAGCCTTCCTCTTTTACTCTATATTGTCAATAACTTAGTGTTTGCTGATGTTACTGACAAGAGTGTCAGACCCTTAAAGAAGGTGCTATGATATTATTAGGATTGGCTAGTAGGCAGGTTGTTAACCAACTATGTGAAATAATAACATCTTCTGGGCCTGTAGGGAAGTCTTGTTTCATCCAGTCATTAGAGACCCAGAATAATGATGCCTTTCCATTTTTCAACCACCATTCCATGAACACTGACAGCCCCATACAGTAGAAACGTAGGACATATATGGTGTTTGAAGAAGTTATCAGTGTACCAAGCCTGGAAATAGGGCTATCTCTTCTGTCTATATGCAACTAGAACTTCATCATATAACCACACCTAACTACAAGGAAAATGGGAAACACAAATTAATTATGTGCCCAAGAAAAAGTAGGATATATTTTGGTGGATAGCTAGCAATCTCTCCCACACTCACCCACACAACTACCTATTTTTCAACCTGACAAAAGTAAAAGTGCAGACTATTTCTCTACAGAAATGTTTTCTTTGGCCTTCCAAGGGGCTTCATTCTTTCTAGGAGAGTCTTCACAAACACCTTGGTACAAGTACTGGAGAAATATCAGATGCACAGCCCATCTTTCCTATAGTGTCTGTCTAACCTAAACTTTTAGTCAAGCCCTCCAGTTCTACACAGGCAATCTAGAGGATATGAAGGGATCTAGACATAAGAAGCCAACGAATGCTTCATCCACTTTCAAATAATAATCAAAAATATAAAGGCTTATGTGAGCTATTTCACTAGTTTCCAAAATTGGGGGAGAAGCACTTCTCTCAATACATTCCACTTATTCATCTACTGAAGAAATGCTATCCAGTGTCCACTTTTTCCATGTAACAGGTGAGGGACTGACTGTGTGCCAGGTACATAGTGAACACTAAAAATGCCCTAGTGAACTGCAGTGAGATGACCTCCTGGACCTTGGAGACAAGATTACACAAAGGAAGAATATAATATAAATACATATAATAGTCGATTGTTACAAAAAAAAAACTGGAGCATGGCAGAAAGTAACAGCAACAGAGACTTGAAAGTTAGAGCATGAAGGACAAGGACTTAAGCATGCAAAGAGAATACAGGAGATGAGAGAACTCCAGGCAGAGGGCAGAGTACACACAAAGGCTGTGAAAAAGGGATGGTTTGTTGTGACTGATGGCTGGAAAAGTTACTGATGTGTTCAAACACAATAAGAGAAACAATAACAGGAGAGGAGACTAGAAATGTGAAGAATTTCGTCAGCTATGATAAATAATTTGTCTTTACAGATGCCCTGTGGACCACTCTGAGCTTGCACCAGGGAAAGATAGATCCATTCAGGACACTAAATGTGTGTATACTCTTTTATCCTTGATGTTGTCTTCTCCAGCCTCAAAGCCTAGCCTTCAATAGTCAAAAGCAAGTGGAAAGACAGTTTCTAGACCTACTCTTCCTCACTGCACTCCTCCTTCTCCTTCTGGATGAATGTTGGAATGAATGCTCAGGTGGCATTCATATCCAAAACTGTGCTACTCAGTGCTTAGTTCTTTTGGTGTTTAGAGCTCTTTTGGTGTTTACCCAACCATACAATAAAAATGTTTGTGTATTGGAAAAAAATAAATCCTGACATATAAAAAAATAATAATTTGTCTTTAAATCTGAATAAAATGGGAAGCCATCCAGTGTTCTAAATAGCTAAGGAACTTGACTCTATATCACCACAACAAAATACAACAGACTAGATAGAAAAATTACAGAAATGTATTCTCACTACTCTGGAGGCTACAAGTTCAAGATTCATATGTTGACAAAGTTGCTTCTTCATAAGATTATTCAGAGAGTTCAGACTTCTGTCCTGGTTTCTGGTGGCTTGCTTGCAATCTTTGGCATTCATTGTATATGGTGTTCTACCTGTATCATCTTCTGCCTATGCATGACTCTTTATGTCCAAATGAAGTTATTTTATCCCATCATAGTACATACGGGTCCACTCTGTTACAAAAAGGCCTCATCTTAACCAATTGCATTGGCAATGGCCCAATTTTCAATTGTGGTTCCATTTCTCAGTATTTTAGGATGGAAATGATAATTTCAGTGTATGAAACTCAACCAGCAGCACATACTTTTTACATTGCTCTGCTTAGTGTAGCTAGGAAGAAGCAGTGTTTAGAACAGAGGTGCACAGGCAAGGTAAGAGAGCTAAGACATTGTTGCAAAAGAAATAGATGATATTTACCTGGCTAGATAGCCAAAGAAAGGATTTTTTTTTAAATTACACCAGCTTGACTGCTAATAGAATGTATTTTATTGGTATGGGGGAGGGGTGAATCAGGGATGATTTGAAAGTGTCTGCCTTAAGCAAGAAATAAGATGATGCGGCAATATATGAGAATAGAAAAGACTGGGAGATACAGACATACTTTGAGGTACAAATCCCTAATTTCATTTGGGTGTGATATGTATATGAACCATATCAAGTAGACAGTGTCTAAAGGAATCTGGAACACAGAGGCTAGGTCTGCAGTCAAGGTAGAAATGTGGACTCACTGTTATTATAGAGTATCTATAGTTGTTCAGAACAGTTGAGGGCCAGAGACTGTTGTTCCTTCTCAAGGGTGGCCTGTCAGCCTCTGATTACTTTAGCTCAGACTCTCTGCAGATTCCCTTCATTTGTAGAGAAGATGGAGTCCGTGTTCCCAGTTCTCTCTTAGGTTCCTATAAAGTGTTCATCGTCTATGCCCAAGAGAACCCACACGGCCCCAAAATAAGTGACCACGTCAATCACAGGGGCCTTGGTGAGCACATATACACATACCTCATCCCTTCCACAGAAATGACCTAAACTTGGTAAGGTTCGCATGTCCCTAGCGATGATCTCATTTGCCTGCTTCAAAAGCGCTTTGGTCTGCACAGCCTGTAGCAGCAAATTTACACTTCAAAAAGCAGACAGCTTTTTCCACATCTTATTCACTTAATGGGTGAGAATGTAAAATTAGTTCCGTTGCTGATGAGGACCTTGAGCCAAATGAAAAGTGTTCATTTGTCAGCACAGACTTACAGCCTGAGACATGATTATATAGCTAATCCAATAATGGGTTTTGATGCCGAGCATTTATTTATATACAGTATGTCTTGTTATCTGTTGATAATCAGGACCTACAATTTACTCTTTCTTGTGCGTGTAGTGTGAAATAGCAACATCTTCCAGACATATTGCATTTAAGTACCAACATGCAAACACATACAAAAAGCGCCATCATCAGCAAAATATTTTATTTGCTTTCCTTAAATAAAAAAAGAAAAGAAAACCCATGCTTGGATTTAGGCTTTTATATTTTGAAATATAATACCATAAAACATTTGAGGTCTCTCTTGGGACTTCATAAGGGTTTTTAAAAAGAAAGGGAGGCAGGAAGGAAGGAAGGAAGAAGGAAGGAAGGAAGGAAGGGTGTCCTTAATTATCTTGACCTACCCTAATCAAGTGATTTGTTCTGCTCTATAAAAAATTCTTTCTGCAGGCCAAGTGTTTTTCCTGTTTCTTTTTTCCATAGAGTGGGTATAAGCCAAAAAGATTCCTGGGGAAAGTTCTACATGTCACCCTGCCTGGCTACCTGAATCCTGTGAGCCCTCTGCTTGTTATAAAGCGGCACATTATCACCATATGAGCCTAGGAACTGCAATAATTATCTCATGCAAAGCCTTTCTTAAAAAAAAAAGTAACTTACAATTAAACATAAAACCACTACATTTCTATAAACTCTTACAGAGACTACACACTGCTACATTATATTGTTTCTTGCCCTATGGATGAGCATAAATGTCTGTCACTAAAATATAGGGACATTTTCGGCCTAATACAAGCATAAAATGCAGCATTTGAAACAAGCAGGCATTTTTATAGGTATGATGCATTGTCACATATTCTGGCTATAATAAAGCCTATGGCAAAGGAAAGAAACATCAGAATTAAGCATTCTGTTAATTGCTAATGTGTAGCACACCTGCATGACAGGGAAAAAAATCCCACAATGCTTGGGAAGAATCAGTGCAAGTTCTTTTCCATGTTCCCATCTCTAGACTAGATCTAGAAAAAAAAGAAAAAAAGAACTATCCAGAGCAAATGCAGAGCGGCATCAGAGAGCTGTTAGCTCAGGTTGCCTTGTTTCCCCCACGGCATCATCCCCAGCCCAAATGAAGCTGAGAAGACTGGGCACTGTGATAGATGATAGGGAAGGGGACACGTGCACTTTTTTTTTAAGTTGAAATTTATTCCACAATAAATACTTCATTGTTGGTGTGACACAATGTTTTATTGGGTTATACCAGTTTGCTAAAGAAATCACAGTGGGAATAGCCAAGCTCGAGGTTTTGTGGATAACGCATTCGTAGATGTGAGGGCTTGCTACTAAAAGAATGTTATGGAAGGGGAACGAGCCGAATTAGGAAATGACTAAATACATGCAAATCTATATTACAGTAACACTTGACTACCTGAGTCCATGAGTTGGGTTCATTTGTGTGTGTGTGTGTGTGTGTGTGTGTGTGTGTGTGTGTGTGTGTGTGTGTGTAGTGGATGCTTTACCTAGGCTAGATAATTCATTAGGCTTTGACTCTAGTAAAGATTAAATGAATATAAGCACACATTACATTCTTACTTTCGTCGCAGAAACAAATCTTCCTTGTACCAGCCAGTGTAATCTTCAGAGTTTTCGTTATATAAAACACCTCAAGAAAAATGCACCTCAGTAAGATTTACACTTTATTACTCTAATGATTCTACAAACACTACCACAATGTGATGAAAGGCAGAGCAGTCCCGGACTGATTGAGAGCTAATAAAAATCAGTACTGAAAACCGAAAAGAGCACCCTTATCATCTTTCTTTCATTTAGAGCTGATTACTAGGGGATTATAATGCAATCACAGCTATGTGTGAGAGGTAGCTATGGGAACCAGTTTTAACTGTTTATCTAGCCAAAGATCTTAATTTAAGTTTGAACACTCTGATTCATTTATATGTAAGACACCAAGGAGACAAAATGCAGAAGAAACAGATGCGCACTTGTTCTTACCATTTAACTTCATAAGCTACCAGCCAATTTGTCTTTCAGGGACAAAATTAATTTCTGATGACAATGTGAACAAGTAATAAACTAGAAGTTCCTGTCCTGGGAAACTTGTTAATGCCATGTAATGTTCTGGAGTTATTTAGAAGGGGAAAAACAAGATTTCCTCCTAGAGTTATGGGGACGTCTGTAACAGATTTGCCTCTGTTCTAGCTCTTAGTCACTCCCACAGCAGCTTCTGACACCTTTGCTAGAGCTCGAATTGGAAAAGTTCAAAAGAAACCATGCTGCTTCCCATTGCTTTCCTGTGGGGTATTTTTAAACTGATGATTTTCCTTCATATACTCCCCATGATTCACATTTGCTCATAGAACACACCACCAGCACATTGCCTCCCAGCCTTGGCCTAGGGGCAGAGTGACTAAGGATGACATGAAAAATGAATCACAAGATCGCCTTTTTGGAGCCCATATTTCTACAGAACATGGACGTGCATACATGTTCACTCAACTACAAACACTTCTCAGAGGAACCAGGGGTGTGTGTGAGGCAGTCTTGGCGGTGGGATTATATTCACTAATTTATACCCCTCTACATACATGGGTACCAGTGGGCTTGAGCAAACACATGGATACACTCACATTCACTCTCTCTCTCTCTCTCTCTCTCTCTCTCTCTCTCTCTCTCTCTCTCTCTCTCTCTCTCTCTCTCTCTCTCTCTCTCAATGGGAGATACATCACTACCTCAAATTAGTCCATGATACTACCAAACTCCTTGTGTCCATCACAACCAGTAACCCCAACAGCAACAGACACATGCTTTTATGAAGTAAACAGATTGTACACCAAAGAATATGTTTCACACTCTGCATATATTATCTCATTTAATTAGCAAGCCAACCCCATGCAGGCATCATTTTATAGTCATTTTCTGGGTGAAGAAAATGAGTCATAGGATAACTTAATCTATCCAATGTCACAACTAGGAAGTGGAAAACTCAACCTTTGAACTCCATCTGTCAGACTCCAAAATTGATGTTTTCAAGAACACAGAAAGACAGAACTTGATCGTCTATATCTTGGCCATTATTTTCCAGTGTTATTGATGCTCACTTTCTGTTAGGATTTCTGGCCCACATTCTCCTCTTAGCCCATAGTTTCGTAGTTCCCTCCTCACCAGCCTTCCACCTTGCTGTGCCCCCCACCCCCCACCTGCATTTTTCAGCTCGCTGGGGGAACTCCCCATGGCATAATGGCTGTCCATTAGTGTGTTTTTAAAACCTTGCTCTCTCTCGTCCTCTGACAGTTTTCATATGCTCCACATGAAGGATCCTTTTCCAGAAATACTTTTGAAGAAAGTCTAAAGTAAGCTGAAAAAGTATTACATTTTTCATCTCAACAGGGAAATGGATTTAAGAAAAGGAGAGAAGAGCCTGCAGGTCTTTCAGATTTTAAAAAGAATTCAACACACTGCTGCATTGGCACTGGGAACACATCTATCACAGAAACCAAGAGAGCATCTGCATTTATAGGCCGAAACCATTCTCTTCGTCCTTGATCACGATAATGACTTCGAGTTCCGCTGAGCCTTTCATCCAGAGGGGCGTCCTGGCCCCTGCAGAAGCCAGCCCAGCGGCCAGCAGCCCCCTCCAGCCCCAGACACTGCTCCCTCCCAGGTGAGAGGGGGAAACAGCTCCATTAGGGGGAAATTGAAAAGGACAAGCAGGCATTATAAATGCTGTCTCTTAAGGCACCTAAAATAACACTCTACTGCCTGTATTTAATTACCCATCCTGGAACTTGGGCTTCACAAAGGGGTCCTGGAGAAGCCAACTCCAGGACACCACTAGCAAATCATGAAAGAGAGGAAATGCTTCAGTGTCTACACTAGAGGAGAAATGCTGCGATGCCCTTTGAGCACCAGGACATTTTACTAATTGCCCTATTCCCCGTTCTTAAAACTAGCTCAGAGCAGCCAGGCACCAATAGCTCACACCTATAATCCTAGCGACTCAGAAAGCTGAGACAGGAAGATCAAGGTTCAAAGCCAGCGTAGGCAAGAAAGTCTTATCTCCAATTTATCAGCAAAAAAAAAGCCAGTAAGTGGAGCTGTGGCTCAAATGGTAGAGCATTAGCCTTGAGCAAAAACACTAAAGCACTAAAGGGCAGTGCCCAAGCCCTGAATTCAAGCCCCAGTAGTGGCATGGGCACACACACACACACACACACACACACACACACACACACACACACACACACACACACCTACATCCAGCAACTGGGTGACATTCCTTAGGACAGTTCTTGTTTGCTTGCACGTGGTTTCAGGAGGCAAAGTGGCTAAGCATGAGTGTAGAAAGCAGATGTCTGCCAATTTATTGCTTGGGGGAGATTGGGATCTAGCACAGAGCTGCTTCTCTGGCCAAGTACAAACAGCTGTGTGAAATCAAGCTGGGATGGCAGACTGGCACTTGTAGGCCCTGACTCATTCTAGCAAGGCACATGCTTGGAATTGCCTTTCCAGCCTGGAGATGGATCGGTCCTCAGTTAGCCACCGCTCTTTCCTGAGTCTGTTATGACGACTTGCCACAACAGGGACTGCTGGTCTCTGCTTGGACTTACTTTCCTGGCCCTTCCTACTCTTCCTCATCAAATGCCAACATTCAACTTCCGTTGTGTCATGCAGCCTTCCTTGAATTTCTCAAAATTGGACTCAACATCCCCTACCCTCTACATTTCAGTAACCACACACACACACACACACACACACACACACACACACACACACACACATTATTCAACACTCAGGTGTCAATCACTGTGCTAAATGCCACACATCCCTCCATCATCCCCTCCATCATCTTGTCATCCCTCCATTCATCCAAGACATGAGCCCCAGTCAACAGGTGAAGGTTTAAGGAACTACAGCTAGTCAATTGGCAAAGCTAAGATTGGAAAGTAGGACTTCTGCACTTGCCAAGCACATGTTTTCTCCAAGCAATTAGCACCTGAGATAGGACTCACAGTGTCCCAGCAATAGTACTGAGAGACCACAGACTCGGACCTATTGAGGTAACACCATTAGAGGAAGCTATGGGGATCAAAGTGCTTCCTGTCCAAGTAACCATACAACTGCTTTTGTGTATGTGCCAATATATGAGCTTGAACTCAGGGCATGGGCCCTGTGACTTAGCTTTTGTACTCAAGACTATCATTCTGTCTAGCATGGTAGCACTCTATCATTTGAGCCACAGCTCGACTTCCAGCTTTTTTGGTCGCTATTTGACCACAGCATCTCACAGACACTCTGTGTGGGCTAGCTTCAAACCTTGATCCTTCCATGTCAGCTTCCCAAGTAAATAGGCAGGTGTGATTTTTAGCTTCCTGAGTAGCTAGGATTGCAGATGTGAGCCACTGGTGCCTGGTAGAGTTTGTTTGTTTGCCTGTTGGTTTTGCTTTGTTTTTCTTTTATTAAGAAAAAATTAAAAAGCAGAAGCATTTCAGCAAGGTCCTTGGTGTCATGCTGACACACCAAAAAAATGTGTTGTCTTCCTAGATCCAGGTGTGCCTTTCTCTGAATTCAGTGGAACCAGTTCTGCATATTGACACAAAAGGTGTAACTTGTAGCAATTCAATTGTTATGCCTCACTGCATAATTGCCTCTGCCATCTATCCCTCTGTCCTTATCTGTCAAGGCTGCTGCTATACTATGAAGGCAGCTGTTCTCTTCCCCGGAGAATGAGTGAGGCTGAGCACCCAGTGTGGCAGGAATGGGCAGAACCCGTTCTCCATGGAATAATCATGAGGCCATTCTTTCTGACATAGACAGCCCTGCTCTTTCTTCCCTTTTCTTCTTGGTCCAGGAATTCAAGCACACGTAGTTTGCCTTTGAATGTGTCTCCTGTCCATCCTTTCACATTTTCCCTGGCTCTGGCCTCCATGGTGTCCCCTCTGGCCTTCTAACTCCAATGGGCCAACACTGTTCCTCACAGTCTCTCTAAATCAGTCCTTAGTGGGACCTATTTTATATTTCTCCCTACCTTTTCCTCAAGCTCTACATTGCCTTCCAGATAAAGTCTAGAAGCACTAGACATTCAAACCCTCTCCCAGGTGGCTTTAACTTGCTCTTCCAAGCTAACATTCCACAATCCTGTGGTGTAACTCCCTTGAGTTTTAGCTGGCCCAGATCAGCTATGACCAGCTCTTCCACCATGCACTGTCATTTCTTCAAGACTCCATCCGTTCCTGGCTCCTCTCTGGAGTCCCAGTGTCCTTTGTCTTTCAGTAATCGTGCCCCTTCCTGTCTACCTGACAATCCGAAATCACTGACACTTAGACAGACATACATACCCTTTCACTTCTGTATTTGTCCCATGAGAACCTAGAACAGGAATCTCTTTAGTGATTATTCTGATGTCACTCAGGAAGGCTGCCCTACGTGGTACATTTGAGACAGAGAGCCCCCAAAACTCCCCAGCTGCACCACTTTATCTCTTATTTCTAGGTACTCATATTAGACTGGTCCTTTCACTTGGAACTCCTAATCCCTCATGCTCTCACTTCTATCTCCAGTTTCCCTGGGAAGCTACTTGGCCTCAACTGAGGAGTTACTGCTCCCAGAAAGTTCACCCTCTCTCATGAGACCCCAGTGAGGTTCAGTTTTCCCAGCAGCTGTGCTAGCTTCACTTGGCAAGTATCGCAGTGGTGACAGGGGCTCTTTTGGTTACATATAATGGAGTACCAATTCAAATGAAGAAAAGAAGATCATTTGTGGACTCGGGTATAAGCAATGGTCAGAGGAGAACCAGGTTCAAACTGTGTGGTAAACATCCATTCTGTCTCTGCCTCTCTTCCTTCTCTTTCTCTTTTCTTTTCTGTCCACTGGTTCTGCACCACATTTTGTCATCCTGACCCTCTGCGCAGCAACAATGGATGAGGGAGGATGCTATTCTTTTCTTCCAGAACACTTCGTTAACAGTAGAACCCAGAATGCCGACTTTTCTATAGATGCCAGTGATGTGGTTAACTAGCAATCATTCTAGTTGGTCTTCACACCATCATTCTCATCTCTGTCCTTTACTACAGAGACACGAAAATACTTATTAAATACACCATAGCCTGCTAATGTACACCCTTAATCAAACTGACCCGCAAGTTTACCTCAGTGATATTCCAGAGGTCTATCTCTGTCTCCTTGCTAACTTCTAGAATTGTTAGAATTGTTACAGCTTGGACCCTCAGTACACCCCATCCTGACGCACCCATGTAGCCCTGAATGCAGCAGTCTTTACTTTTTCAATCCCCAATCTTCTTGGCCTTGCTTATTTGTCTCCTTCTCCAGCTAAAATTCTTATTTTCTGAGGTTACAATAAATCTCATAGCACTGAGAAGCCTTCTGTGATCCCAAAGCTACCAAAACATGGGATAGGATTTCTGTTGTTAAGTATCTTCAACTCCATTGGATAACCAATTTAATGAGTATAGAAAGTTTTTTGTTTCTTTCTATTCTCTACTCAACCCACCATTGTAGCTGTTTGTTCAAAAACATTTTTTTTGTTGTTGTTTTAATGGTTGATTCTTTAGAAGATGTTCTCTAGTTTAAAAGATTCAACAATTCAGGCCCTGGAGTTTGGCCTAGTGGTAGAGTGCTTGCCTAGCATGCACGAAGACCTGGGTTCAATTCCTTGGTACCACATACTTAGAAAAAGCCAGAAGTGGTGCTGAGGCGCAAGTGGTAGAGTTCTAGCCTTGAGAAAAATCCAAGGACAGTGCTCAGGCCCTGAGCTTAAGCCCAGGACTGACAAAAAAAAAAAAAAAAAAAAGATTCAACAATTCCTTCTCTAATTCAGTCTAGGAATTAGCTAAGAGAGTGAACTGAGGAGTAAGTGGAGTTTTAATTAAATTATCTCCTGAGAATTGATTCCTTCATAGAGTAAAGGATTGGGAGTTTATTTAGGGAAGGACAAGGAACAATAGAAAATATGGCAGGATCCTAAGTAGGCCTGTCACAGAGCAACTTCATTATCTGCATGGTGCTGTGCCTGCACTGGGGAGGGAGACGACATCCATATTCAGACACAAATTCCACGTCATAAAATAGAGAGGTCTGATTCAGGGAGGTCTGCCTCCCAACCCTCCAAAGATCCCATCAAAAGTTAAAAAAAAGTAAGAAAGTAGAAAGAAAGTTTGAAATGATGACATTGTGAGCTGAAAATATAGTGCAGTGGAAGTGTGCTTGCTTAGTACGTGTGAGTGTTAGGTTCAAATCCCAGCACTCCGAAACAAATAAATAAGTAAAATAAAATAATGAAACTTGGAAAAGAAAAGTAACACGCAACATCGATAGACAAAAGTGGAGAAATTCTTGAAGGCACATGGAACTAGAATGCCAGTGAAATGAGAAACAGTGAACTGCAAGGAAGCCCTGGACAAGTTCCAAGCTCAGAGTCAACAAATGCAAAGCTGAAGGGTAGGGGGAGGTGGCAGGGAGGGGAGTGCGAAACCATGAGAGCAATTAATTAAAAGAACTGCATTTGGAACAGCTGAACCAATGAGACAAACACCTCCTCTCCCACCCCCACCCTCCCCACTCATGCCTGCAGATCAGCTAACAATTTAGTGGCTTTTGCCTTCTGCTTAAAGTTTGGAGAATTCCTCCCTGGAGAAATCAGGAATGATAGTCCTGGAGAGAGTCCTCTGTTGGGGATGGGTACTGAAGTTGTAGAGTCAGAAACAATTCTGAATTTCCCAAACAGCTGCTGAGGAGAAAATATGAAGATGAACGCTCCTCAGCCTTGAGTATGATGCCCAGTCACCCCACCCAGAAAGCTCTAGTTTGTTATAATGCTCATACTACTGTTAATAGCCTTCATTTCTCAAAAATATTCCAGTTTGAGTACTAAAATATGTAGTCACTTGAGTAATAAAGTATGTGTGAAATACAATGAAGTCATGTTTTTCAAGAAGAGGTCAGGAACTGTCTGTACAAATTGTCATTCTACAGTGTCACTTGGTCAACACCGGACATGAATGTCACAGAGAACAGAAATGCAAACATCAATTCTGCCATTGTTTACTACACTTGATGTTCCTGAATCTGCACTCACTATTTTATAAGATTACCACTAAAATGAAAAACCACAATTTAAAATTTTCTTAGAGCCCCAAGAACTCCTAAGAATATATATATGGGGACACATTCCAAAAATTATTAAATATTCCAGGAAATCATGAAAAAGGGAAAGGGAGCAATTTGCCTCAGAGAAAAAAAATAGATTATACAGAATGTACAAGATAATTTTGCTTAAAAATTCAATTAGTTTTGGAAAAGATTCATGAGGACAATTATCCAATAATTTTTTTTAAAATTTCTTAAAGTGCACAGAGAACAAAAAAAACAATTCTTGGAAATTAAAAACAACTAAGCAAAAACAATGAAAAATCTGAATAAATAGGCATCATTTGGGATGACAAAAGTATACTGAAAAACTTCATGAAATGTGACAAAATACGTCAAAAGAAAATATGAGATCAAGAGTGATAGGGTCAATAACTAATGGGAATTTTAGAGATGACAGAAGACAAGTACTAACAAAAGAAATAATACAAGAAAAGTTTTCTAAGATAAAAGAAAGGTAATTTTTCAGATTTAAAAAATCTACTATATAAGGGCTGGGAGTTTGGCCTAGAGGTAGAGTGCTTGCCTAGCAGGCAAGACCCAGGTTCGATTTCTCAGTACCACAAACATAGTAAAAGCCAGAAATGGTTCTGTGGCTCAAGTGGCCTTGAGAAAGTCCAAGGACAATGCTCAAGCCCTAAGCTCAAGTCCAGGACTGGCAAAAAGAAAAGAAAAAAGAAGTTTACTAAATGATGAGCAGTATGAATGAAAAATGAAAAAATCTATTTCAAGACATAGCCTCATGACATGACAAAAACACAAGGATAAAAAAGAAAAATCTTTGTGTTCCAGAGGGAAGAATTAGGCTTTCCACAGGAAACTCACGAGCCTAACCTCCTCCACTCTTAGAAAGCACTCCACTGTGTTAGACCCTGCTGTAAAGTATGGTTTTTCCCAAAATCTGGTGACACAGGGCCCTTCTCCAAAATTAGCTGAATTGGGCCTTATCGGATGACAGTGACAGTTAACCCTAAACCTTAGCCCTACCACAACAAAATCCTCCACTCCTGTGCACCCCACAAACTCCACCAAACCAGATTGCTGAGTACTCCCCGCCCCTAGTGAAATTCTCCACTAGCATCCCCCCAGCCATATAATTCCCCCTTGCTCAACGACAAGGGCTGGCTCTGCCTGAGAGGGTCAGCCTGGCAGCTTGTTGATAATAAACTTTTCTGGATGTGACTTGGTGGCCACCTGGTCATCTACTTTATTTTGTAGGTTTGTTTTTGAGAGAGAGAGCCTCACGATACAGCCAGACTATTAAAGAACTCATCATTTTCCTGTCTTAATCTCTTGAATGCTAAGATTACCAGCTTGTGCCACCAAGCTCAGAAATACTTTTGAGACTTATATTAAAAATTACCTTAAACTTAGCATTTTAGTGGCAACTACGTGGGCAAAAAAGTAATATCTTTTCTTTATCAAACACAAGACTTGTGGCTGATACCACTAGAAGAGAAAGATTAGCAAATAAGAAGCACATTTTATTTAATGGTTTTATAATACATAGAAGGTCTAAAAGTGAAAACCTGAAGACCCAAGTAAATAAATTTTATGAAGAGTCTGATGAAAGTTGTACATGCTTAGGGACAGCAATGACTGGACAAAGAGGTATGATCATGTAATAAACTGAGAGGGATGCCTAGCAAGGCCTGCCTCTTTAGGTTATTCTTGGCCTGTCTCAAGAGAGATCAGAAAGAGAAAGGGAGGAAAACAGATAAAGAGAGAGACCAAAAAAGAGACATAGAGACAGGTCAGGCATAAAAACATTCCTTGAGAAGTAAGCAGTTTATGTATTGGTCAAACATACAATTGATGCATTACTACTTTATATGTTTTTTTTTCATTTTTTTCTGCCCCTTGATTGTTTCTCAAACATCATTATTATTTGTCCTATTAAAAGTTTTGAACAGCTGGGGATGAGAGATTGCTTGCCTAACACATATTAGGATATAGCAACACAGGGTGAAGTGGAAACTTCACTAAACTTGTGGTATTTTCTGGGAATTTCATCTCTCTATTGTACACATCCCTCCATATCTACAAAAGAAAGATCCAATATTAGAGATACTATGTGTCTGCATAATCATATTAGATTTGAGTAGCTTTGAGTTTCATTGGAAAATAAATCTGAAGGTTTATCAGTGGATTTTATTTTCTTTTATGGGACTATAGGAGAGTTTTCTTGAGTATTGTCATAACAGCTGTATGATAAGATTGGGATATGAGAAGAAGAGAAGATGTATATTCTCTAGAGCAGATTTCCCCCTAAATGAAAAAAAAAATCACTGGTAACTGAGTAGTTGGGACAAATCTCTACACACAAGAAATTCCCAGTTCTGCTGGGTGTTAGGCTCACACCTGTAATCCTAGCTATTCAGAAGGCTGATATCTAAGGATCACAGTTGGAAACCAGGGAAGTTTTTTTCTTTTTTGTTTTGTGCCAATCCTACATCTTGAACACAAGTCCTGGGTATTGTCCTTGAGGGTTTTTTTGTTTGTTTGTTTGTTCAAGGCTAGTGCATACCACTTGAGGCTCACTGCCAATTCTGACTCTTTTTGGGGGGTGGGGAGAGTCCATTTTGAACGTCTTAAGGACCTCCCTGCTGTTCAATCCATAATCCTCAGATCTCAGCTTCCTGATCAGCTATGATTACAGGCATGAGCCACTGACTCCCGGCCAGGACTCTCATATCACAATTAACCACAAAAAACCAGATGTGGAGCTGTGGTTCAAGTGGTAGAACACCAGCCTTAAACACAAAGGTAAGGGCCTGAGTTTGTTCCTCAGTACTGTTAGAAAAATGAAAGAAAAAGAAAAGAAAGGAGGGAAGGGGGAAGGAAGGAAGGAAGGAAGGAAGGAAGGAAGGAAGGAAGGAAGGAAGGAAGGAAGGAAGGAAGGAAGGGAGGAAGGAAGGTTAGCTCCAGTTCTAACTCAGAAAAGATCTGGGAAGGAAAAGAATTAATCAACTGTGACTGAAGTATCCTTTCCAAGTCCATTTTTACCTCCCTTTCTCCTAGGGGAGAATGGCTCAGAATTGAAACAGCAAAATGAAGCTCACCTTCATTCCCAGTCTGTTTGAAAACTTGAGCAGACTGTGGAGGTCTTGAGCTTAAGGCCAGAGAAGGAATGGTTGAGATGATGGATGGCGGAAGTGATGTGCTTACTGAGCAGGAAGAACTACAAGCTCCCTCTGCTGCAAATGGCTGAGGTTTGGGTTATCTATGTCCTCCTGAGGCTCACAAGCAAGAAAGCACAAGACAAGATGGGGAGTGCTTTCCCCAACACTCTCCTCTCACCTCTAGCGCTCCTCCCATCCCTCACCCACCATCTGCTGCAGGGCACAAAAGCCTTGAGATAGAGATGGAGAGCCTTTCCCCAGCCTCACCCCAGTACAAACAGCCTGGAGCATTAACGAAAGAAGCTGTTGCCCATGTCCTCTGGGTAGAGTTTTTCAAAACAAATTGTAAGAGGAAATGGGCAGGACAGGGAGATGCTAGGTTTTGATGAGGGATGCAATTGAAAAGAGATGCCTGCAGCTCACAGCCCTGCCTAGGGAAAGAAAATGTCTTCACTGACTGATTCTGGCTCTCAGGCACTGTCTTAGCAACTTGTCTACAGGCTTACCTAGATAGGCCTCATGAAGTAACCATGATGGTTTTTCCAGATAATAAAAACCCAAGCGTAGAGAGGCCAGGAATATAGCTCAGTGGTGGAGCACACGCCTGGCACCTGGAAGACTTTTCAACAATGTTTTTTGTAGCTTGCCTATTTCTGGGTCCGTTTCTACATAACAAAGCCGAGTGTCTTAAATAATCCACTGCTTCTCATGATTTTGTAAGTTGACTAGGGCTCAACTAAACAGATCTTTTGTTGGTCATGTAGGGCCTCTTTGGTGTCCCTTGGCATGATGGGTGCCTTGCTGGGGACAGCTGAGAGAGTAGACACAGCTGGGATGCTGGTCAGAGGGAGTCTCCTCTCCTTCTTTTCTTCCTCCCTCCTCTTTCCTTTTTTCCTCCTCTTCCTCCGGCTTCCTATGTCCCACTCTTTCTCTGTCTGTTCTCACTCAGTCTAGTTACAAAAACACCTTCCAACCAAGGAAAGGAGTTCCAAGACATATGTAGCCACCTTCAATCTCTCTCCGAGGTCTTGCCTAAGGCCCCTACAGGCGAAGCACCCCAGAACTTTCTGTGAATGTGGAGCAGGAATTATGCTGCAATAAGGACTTGAAGCTATGGAGGTATCAGGGTTTGGGGGAGGGGCCCAGTACAAGCACACTGGCAATGAGCATCTGGGAGGAAAGGCTGACATTCATCCCCAGGAAAGCCAAGAATTCACGGATGGAGTCAGTGTCATTCATCTGGTCCAAGGTATCTGGGAAGATTCAGATCTTCAGAGATGACAGTCAAGAGCACACATTTGTTTTTTTATTTCAAGCAAATAAAAAAAAATGTTTCTGTCTCTACCATGGAAGCATTAGTGGTGGGTTAGGTGCAAATATGTGTGAGCCTATTCTGTGGATCCCCAAACTCCAAATGTATGCTGTAATCATATTTCTTCAGTGTTTTACTCCTGGGGAATCCTTTTATCCCATCTTCAACTCATTCAGCTATTTACAAATTATTATTGGACATCAACTGAGCCAAGCACCATTGAAAACTGAAGATATTGGCAATGAGCCAAGCCCTTTCCCCCTCTCCCCACCTCACCTCTCTCCCCTCCAAAAAACACTTTTATTCTTTTGGAGAAGCTTGTGGGGTTTTGTTTTGTTTTGTTGTTAGTGCATATGAGAGAAAATAAATAAAACAGGCAGGTAAATTACAGAACATTTCCTACAGTGCTTCAAATGGAGTTGGAGTGAGGCGTTTGGTTGTGCCCCATTTTATCCAGAATAAGAAAAGAGGCCTCCTGGAGAAGCTAACATTTGAACAAAGACTGAAGGAGTGAGGGGTAATCTCTACCCAGGGGCTGGGGAGATCTCTGCAGGCAGAGGAAAGTGCAGGGGCCAAAGCCTAGAGCAGAGCATTAGGTGGGGGAGGGTCCCTGCTGTGTTGACAACCAAGAACAAGTGCAAGCGACCTTACCTGACCAATATTTCCTAACTCAACTCCCTCCCAGCATTGCGCTCAGACTTTGGTATGCAAGGCACCCAGGACTCTACCCTCAAGGAGCAGACTATTGTGAAAGAAAGCCAGGCAAACAAAAAATACGACATGGCATCCACAAACGTGATAATGGGGGTAAGTGTGTCTCAGCAGGCAAGCTGCTCGGCTTAGCTGAAAATGTCTGTTCTCAGTCCATCTGTTGATGGATCAGAGAGACAAGGGTTGTGTGTGTTTAGTACTTGAAATAGAATCTGCCCAGATCCTCAAATATTACAGAATCATAATTTTTATTAAATGCAAATTTTATTATTGCACTTTAAACCGAAAGTGCTGGGTAAACTGCATAATATAATCACATATGACTATCACTTTGAATTAGTATTGCAGATACTTCTAACTACTTAATTATTTATTTTTAAAATATATTCCAATATTTTAATTATGCTCAGTTAAGTGTACTTGAATGTTTGCGGCACTCTGCATTATTTATATTAGAGAGAAAGCAGCCTAAATCAACTTGCTTCTGGCATCCCATAATTTGTGCCTTCATATCTCTAAAATAGATTTATATGTAGCTATCAAATGGTTATTCTGGATATGGTGTTATTTTAAATTTTTATCCAAATTTTATTTCAATGCACCACAAAAATAAAATTTATTGGTTTCTTTATACTAGTACATGTCTTATCTGATCATTCATATTCAATATTTACAGAATGCTAACTAGATCTTCACACTCTTCAATTAAAAACAAATGTGTAGATTTCATGATATGCATTCTAACCCCCACTCCTGCCCCATTGCTGGAAATACTCAAGCCCAATTCTCCAGCAGCCCAAGACAAAATAGAGAGGGAAACTGTGTCGGCTTGTGGGAAAATTAGAGACCCCACGGGGACAGACTGTCCTGTCCTGAGCACGTAGCTGATGTCTGTATGAAAGGAAGAATGGGATGGGAAATCTGGCACAGATGTGGTCTCTCCTCTAACTGGCCTGAAAATAATACAGGCTGCTCTCTGTTCTTTGGTAGCTATCCAATAATATCTTTCCTGGTTTCTAAATTCATTTAAAAGTCATTTCAATATAGAGGATAAAAATATTAAAGTTACAGTATTTCAATAACCGTCTTTATGTCCTACAAATCCAATAGACAGACGCCCAGTAAAGAGATTACAGCTTGAATACTTAATCCCAATTTGGATGTTTTTAAACAAGGCAAACCTGGCCTTAAATGCAATGTGCGCAATTTAGCTAAGTATAAAATATTAATGCACAAACATGACTATAAATACAGCCAGAGTCTCTGGCAGGTGGAAGCCACCCAAAGCCACCTCTGCACATTATTCTCCCAAATCAAAGGCTGGGTGTATAATGAATCTCTGGGTCGGAAGCACAGGTAGATGGTGACAGATCCTCACCATCGCTGGGTAAAGGAAGGCTGCTTAGAATGACAGTCATTTCAGAAACCAGGGCTAGGATAACAGTTTTATTCTGACAGGATTTGGGCTCCCAACTACTCCTGCTTCCCTTAGACTTTCTCCCATGAAAAGGATCCAAATATTCTCAGTGCTGGGGAATGCAGTTGGACCCAGGATAACACACAGCACTGTCACAAGCATGTGTTTAGAGATCAGATTGTGTACGTTCAAATCTCACACTCCTCCACTTTCCCAGTACTATTACCTGGGCTACCTTGCTTAATCGCCCAGTGTCTCAGTTGTCCCATGCATTCATTTGACACCTGGTAGTATGAATATGACCCAATGAATATGGTATTGTGAATATCAAAAACGGGATAATGTTTAATTTAGGAGAACAAGATTTAGCTGTTAATATTGAACTGTGTTGTTGTTGTTACTGTTGGTGTTGTTGGTGTTGTTTTGCCAGTCTGGGGCTTGAACTCTGGGCCTAGGCCTTGCTTCTGAGCCACAGAGTCACTTCCAGCTTTTTCTGTGAGTAATTAGAGATGGGAGTATAGTGGGCTTTCCTGCTCAGGCTGGCTTTGAAGGAAGTATGATCCTCAGATTTCAGCCTCGTGAGTAGCTCAGATTATAGATGTGAGCCACTGGTGGCTACTAATATTAAAGTTCTTGCTGGAAGGCCATAGTAAAGCCATCCTGCTACCCTGTGTGGTGGTATTGGGAAGGATGGGGGAGACTCTCATCCCTTTCTCCTTCCAGCCCTCATCTGCCCTCATCTCCTCTGTTTCTTGCCCTTGGCCCTCCCCTTCAATCACTGCTCAAAATAAGTGAGTGCAATGACTATTCAAGGGGTGAATGACCTACCAGAGCTGTGAACCCAAGAATGCCTCCTGCTGTGGCACAGTCACTGTGTCCCTGAGAGAGGACACGGTGGTGTGCTCTTGTCTATTCCTGGTACCAGGCTTGTGCGTATTTGGTGAAGAAAATCCATAAAATACAGAAGGAAGGAAGGAAGGAAGGAAGGAAGGAAGGAAGGAAGGAAGGAAGGAAGGAAGGAAGGAAGGAAGGGAGGGAGGGAGGGAGGGAGGGAGGGAGGGAGGGAGGGAGGGAAGGAGAGAGGGAGGGTGAGCCATGCTCCCTTCTGCCTTTGGGGAAGCTAGCAACCATAATGAACAGTTCTATGACCAAAGCTGGTACTTTAAATTTACAAGCTTGACTCATAATCAAGACCTGTTTGTATCTGGAATCCAATAAGGCAATGATGCCTAAACTTCATATTTTAAAATGGAGTGCTATAGGAATCTCACAATAATAAACACTAGTATTGTTCTCTTCCATAAGTAGAAATACATACAAGAACAAGGAACATCAGCTAAATAATTGCCAAGGGTTTTTGTTTCTCTGGAAATTTCAATCGTTTTTATCAGAATTTGGTCCTATGAAAATACCACAGCTCTCACTTCATAAAAGCAAGACTTGGTTTCTCATCTAATTGTGACTATGGTCAGAAACTTGAGCACCCATCTAGCTCCTCTCTCTCTCCACCCAAAAAAGAATTGGACAACTCATTTCCAAGTGAGAATACCATAATCATTTTTCATCTGTTTCCTAAGCAGAGAGGTGACTTTGAACAAGTAATCTTACGTGCCTGAATCTCTTCTGCCTTATCCATAAAGCCATACATCCCACAAGATTCTCACTAAAGTTGTTTCTGTCTATAAATGAGTCTATTCATAAGTGTGTATGTGATAGCGTAATACTGTGTGCATGTGCGTACGCGCATGGGTGTGTGTGTGTGTGTGTGTGTGCGCGCGTGTGTGCTGAGACGGAAGCTGGCCATGTAACCCACACTGACCTCAGACCTCAGATCCATAATTCTCTTACCTGAGCCTCCCTAGTGTTTGGATTATATGCATATCACATCATACCAAGCTAATCAGCATTGTTTTTATTTATTTTTTGTTTGTGCCAGTACTGGGGCTTAAACTCAGGGCCTAAGCTCTTTTGTTCCAGTTCTACTTACAGCTTTTCATGTTAATCGAAGAGAAGCCTCTATCTCTCAGACATTTCCTGTCTGGGCTGGCTTTGAACCATGATCTTCAGATCTCAGCTTTCTAAGTAGGCTAGCCAGTTTTATGTTGTTTTACTTTTCCATAACCTCCTTCATTCATCACTATCTTTTGGAGATAAGTAATATTGTTTCCCACTTAAAAGTTAGAGAATGGAGACTGAAAATAGCTTAGAAAATGATCCAAAATAATCTATGTCAATTGTAAGGCAGTCAGAAAGTGTGGTTTTTCTGAATCCAACTCTTCTTTCCAGTGCAATTCTAAGCCCCTTACCCATGTCACCATCAACTACCCTATCCTTCCTGTACCCAGACACCACCACAGTGCCAGGCCTCAGGTACATACTGTGACAACAATGAAGAGCACGGACGGACGTCTTTCCTTATGGAGTTGAGAATCCTGTGGAGAAGATAGACATAGACCAAATAATCCTGAAAATAAATGTTAAGCCCATGATAATTAGGTGCATGTAGGACTCTGAATACATACAGTGACAGAATGTGAATGGAATTTGAGAAGCCAATAAGTACCTCCCTGAAAGGATGACTATAAAGTGAGTTCCAAAGTGATTTAAAAATAAAAAAAAAGAGCGTGCATGGCAAGATGAACAGTATACACAAAGGCCCTGAGGCAGGAGGACACATGCAGTTTGAAAGACTCCAAAGAAAGTTATTAAAGATAAAAGTACATGGAAGGTAAAAAGCTATTCAAAGATACTCTGGGCCAGGGAAGGGTCTGGCATAGTGGCTCACACCTGTAATCTCAGCTACTTTGAGGCAAAATCAGGAGGATCACTGTGCAAGGCTAGTCAAAGAGTTAGTTAGACTCTGTATTAACCAACCACAGCTGTTCATACTCTGTAACCTGACCTGTGTGGAAGGTATAGCTAGCCTCAGGCAAAAATGCAAGAGCTTATCCCCAAAAATCACTAAAGCAAAACGGGTGAGGAGGGGGTTCAACTGCAAGGGATTTTGCCTAGCAAGTATAAAGCCTTGATCTAAAATTTTAATAAAAATAACAACAACAACAGTGTGGTTTAAATGGTAGTACTCTAGTACTGAGCAAAAATGCTCAGGGACAGCACTCAGGCCCTGAATTCAAACCCTAGGACTAATACTAATAATAAGTTGCCTGTTGGTGGCTCCTGTTTGTAATGGAACTATTCAGGAGGCTCAGAACTGAGGATCATGGTTCAAAGCTGGCCTGGGCAGCAAAGTCTGTGAGACTCTTACCTCCAACTAACCAGCCCAAAGCTAGAAATACAGGTGTGGCTCAAGTGGCAGAGTGCTAGTCTTGTGTGAAAGAGCCAAGTGAGTGACAGCACAAGGCCCTGAGTACTGGCACAAAACAATGATATGAGTATAACTTCTTGTACAACTAACTTACAGTTTAACCAAATGAATACCAGGACGCTGAAATACTTTCTTTTATGATGGGGGGGGGCAGTGAGGAGCGTCACGAGGAGAGGTGGAAGGCAAATGGAAAGGGGAAGGATAGGAGAATGCAGTCGTGATATTCAATGTACATATGTGAAAATGGAAACAGGTAATTCGGGAACAAACAGGTGGGGTTGGGAGAGGGGAAAATGATGGAAAGAGTGACATGGATCAAGACACACTGTACTCACAAACTGATATTTTGCATTGAAATCCTTTGTACAGCTTACTTAAGATAATTATAAAATAACCTAGGGCTTATGGCAGGCTCACACCTGTAATCCAAGCTACTCAGGATTATGGTTCAAAGCCAGTCCTTGCAGAAAAGTCCGTGTGATTCTTACTTTCTAAATGCCAAAGAGCTGGAAGTAGAGTGGTAGCTCAAATGGTAGAACATTAGCCTTAAAAAATAAATGACTGTCTGACCTTATAGAACTTATTTTCTTGATCTCTGACCATCTCTACATCTTGATCCTTCAGGTTTGAGTACCAAAATCATTGGTTGTAAAACCTTGTATTGATAAAAAGACAAAGGGCTATCATGTTCACTCATCACTGGACTGATGTCAAAATTAAACTAGAAATTAGATGCTGCCATTATTAATGTTGCCCTGATTGTTTGTTATTGTAGCTCACAATAAATAGACTCCACATCAACATAACAATGAGGATAGGAGTGGGGAATTACAAGGGAGGTATCATCACTTTGTCAGAAAACCCTGCTTCTGTCACAGAAGAACAATGGACATCCACTCACAGGATTCTGGAATAACAGACATCAAATACATAAATCCTCTTGTATTGCTCTGTCAGGCTGCAGAGAAGTTAAATTCCACATGAAACCCTCCCAAGAGATGTCCCCACCTTATCTTTCATTACAGCTCTTCTATTTGTGCAACCCCTGTTTTCACTAGCTGGGACCCAGCACTCTGTGGTTTGATGCCAATCTTAGGAGGCTTTGTGCTATCCCATCATTGGAAATCCCTAACCCACCTCTGTCCCTAACCTCCAGAAAGCAAGTCCGCCAGCTTTGAACACTCTGTACTTGGGACATGTCTGCAAGAAAACAGATTTGGGGCCGGGAGTTTGGCCTACTTGTAGAGTGCTTGCCTAGCATGCACGAATACCTGGGTTCGATTCCTCAGTACCACATACATAGCAAAAAGCCAAAAGTGGTGCTGAGGCTCAAGTGGTAGAGCTCTAGCCTTAAAAGTCCAAGGACAGTGCTCAGGCCCTGAGCCCAAAGCCCAGGACTGGCTAAAAAAAAAAAAAGATAACAGATTTGGAAAGAAAATGAAAATGTAATTTATTGACAAAGATACATATTTTTTCTTTTAGAAATGAAACTCAGGGAGTCAATAAATTCTTTGGACTTTTCTTCTGTCACAACCAATGTCTCCCAGTGACCTGGCTTGATGGAAGGTTTACCATGAATCCTCAAGTGAGAGGGGAGCTTTGAAAGTTTAAAAAAAAAAAAATCAGACTGCCAGTTCCCATACTTCATATAAACTAGTAGAGCAATATAGGTCTTATGTGGCATATTACTTCATGTTTCTCTAGAAAAATATTAAGAGGTGATTATCAAGGACTAAAAGACTAGCGCAAAGAACCACATTAAAATCATAAGGATCCCCAAAAGTCTGTGGAAATTAATTTAAGAGGCATATGCTTTCATAAAAGCTATTGTTACATGTGATTAAATAGACACTGCTTAATGAGTAGAATTTAACCACTTAAATTCATCTCCAGTTGAGTAGCTGTTACAATATTCTCCAGTTTTGCCACTTTCTGTGGTGATATTTGGGAGTGTCTGCCCTTACCATATCACCCAAAAATTTCTGCTATTCCCCTCTGAGTCTAGATCATTGATACAGATGGACTCTGGTCTCTGATAGGCCAAGCAATCTTCCACTTAGAAAACATACCAGACTTCATAGTCCTAAACACATAACATACCATTTCTTTTTATGATCTGAGAAAGAGAACAAAGCAAAGGGAAGGGGAGATAAGAAAGAATGAAAAGGAGGAAGAGAGAAAGAAGGAAGCAGAGGAGAAAGAACAAGAAAAGATAAATGAATAAAAGCAAAAAGGAGAAACTAAGAAATGCCAACTTTGGTTTGGTTTGGTTTTTAAGTTCCCAGAACTATTTTGGACCTAGATTCTGTCTGTAGTCCTGTCCTTGGTAAAGAAACTAGGATGAAATATTTTGCAAACATGAACCAAGTTCAGATTTCTTTCTGTTGCTTGTAATCCAACAACTTTATCCAAATATTGTCTTTTTTTTTTCTTTATACCAGTCCTGGGGCTTGAACTCAAGGCCTGGAAGCCTTCCTTCAGATTCTTTGTACAAGGTCAGTGCTCTACCACTTAAACCACAGCTCCACTTCCAGATTTTTGGTGGGTAATTGGAGATAAGAGTCTTGATAAGACTCATGGTAAACCTTCCATCAAGCCAGGTCACTGGGAGACATTGGTTGTGACAGAAGAAAAGTCCAAAGGATTTATTGACTCCCTGAGTTTCATTTCTAAAAGAAAAAAAAAACATGTATCTCTATCAATAAATTACATTTTTCATTTTCTTTCTAAATCTGTCATCTTGCAGACATATACCAAGTACAGGCTATTTAAAGCTGGCCAACTTGCTCTCTGGAGGGTAGGGACAGAGGTGGGTTAGGGATTTCCAGTGATGGGATAGCACAAAGCCTCCTCATTATATCTTATTTCTGACTACTTATGGAGTTATCATGTTCAAAATAATCTCAAAGGAGGAAAAAAAAAAAAGAGTCTTGAAGACTTTCCTGCCCAAGCTGGGTTTGAGCCATAATCCTCAGACCTCAGCCTCCTGCATAGCTAGGATATGTAAACAAACAGCACCAGGCCAAAGCTTGCATTTAAAGAATCAAATATGGCCTATTCTAGATGGGCCATGCATTCATTCATTCATTCCATTATCATTTGCCAAACCAGGCCCTGAAGTCACAAGTATAAATTAGTCACTATCCTTTGACTTCAAAAACATCATGCTTAGTTGAGCAGAAAAAGGAAATTTGAAAAGAAAGTATATATACAACTCAATGGAGGCAAATACTCAACGTGTAGGTGGTAGATAAAATCATGAAGGAATGTAATGGCAACTCTGGAGTTACAAAGCCAGTGTGGTAAATGTCACCTGGGGAAATCAGGAATGACTATTCCTGGAAGGTGGCGCAGACAAGGTATCTTGAAAGATGGCTGGTGCAGGCTTCTCCCAGAGAAGGAGGGGTACACACAAATAGGAGAAGATAAAGCTGTGTTTAGGGAACTATAAAAAAAAAAAAGTTCTGTGTACTGAAGCCCCAGGTTCAATAAGCATGCTCGAAGATGAGACAGGTATAGAGAGATTAAGGTGGACATTGTGCCTTTGATATAAGGAATATCAAGTTCAAGGTTCTTGTTTCTACAGAAGCACAGCTCCAAGGCTCTGTTCCCTCACGAGCTGTTTCACTTCCATGAAGATGTAGAAATGGCTCTTCTCTCTCACTTTCAGAAAGGAACACGAATCATTTGACAGAGATGAGGAACTTGCTCCAGAGATCATCTGAGAACTCTGGCTTGCAGACATAAAGCAACCTGACCATCCTGGGTTGTATCTCATTCATTGTCACTGATTAAAGAGGACAGGACCTGAAGAAGTAAACTCAGAAACTGTAGGAAAAGCAGTAGGATAGAAATAGAAATTGGATTTCTTCAATATAGACACAGAAATATAGCATGATATATCTTACCAGAATTGTCATTTTAGAACTTTTTTTCTAATAGTACTAGGGGTTTGAACTCAGGGCCTGGGTAGAGCACTACTCTTGAACCTCCAGCCTCGCTTATCACTGCTTATTTTCAGGATATGATAAATTGTGCTTTCTGCCTGAGAGCCCATCTGAACTGCAATCCATCTACTTTTAGGCTTCCTATAATCCCTGAGAACACAGTTATAGGTCACCCTGTCTAACTTCCCTCTTCAGACACGGAATTTCAGAGCCTTTCTCTTGAATGCACCGGGCACCATAATTAGTCTCAATCTTGGTCTCCCATTTAGCTAGGATTACAGCTGTGAACTACTGGACCAGGTTTCTTTTAGACATTTTAATGATGACTTTTTCAGTTATATCTCAGTTAGAAAACTAAAGGGAAAAAATCATTTGGGGACTAACAAGTATAATAGAATGTATGGAGAAAAAAATATTTGGGGGGTGGGAGTTTGGCCTGGTAGTAGAGTGCTTGCCTTAACATGCCTTAGCATGCACGAAGATCCGGGCTCAATTCCTGGGTGCATATGTATGTATATATATATATATGTATGTATGTATGTATGTATATAATTGAAGAGAATCCCAAATAACCATAAATAAAGCACAAGGAAGAGTAGGACATAAAGGAGAAATCCAAGGAAGGAGAAATGCTGATAATAATGAAGGTAAAATTCATTAACTACCAAATTATGAAAGAAAAGTTATATTTGGATTAAATGTGATAGAATCAGATACCCATAACAAGACATAAAAATAAAACTAATTTCCCCAGTTCAACTTTCCACTCAAAACTTGAATGAAAACAGTACTCTCAAGAGGAAAACAGAGCAGGTGGAGCTAAGAGTTTTCACTCTGAACTACCCTAAAACAATTATTGATAATTGCTTGACCTGAATTAAATTATTTCATCTGACAGTACCAGATGGTCCAAGCTAGTCTTTTATTTGGAGGATTTAGTGAAGTTCAAACAAACTTTGCCACCACACAAAAGTTTAATAAAGTCTAAAGGAACAACTAGTACTTTCCATAAGCTGTTGTAGGCACTCTAATCCAACGGCTCTGGCAGGCTGGCCTTGCTGCATGGCCTGCTGTCTTTTTATGTCAGGCCTTGATTGCAAAAGAGCTCCAGCTGTTGGAAGACTTATTAACCCCCCTTTCCATTAGAACTATACATGAGAAACAGAATCACCCTGGACTTGCTTGGCGACTAGATCAACGAGCTTCAATACTAGAAAGTGTTCTGTACCAAGGACATGCAACAGGAGTCCCCAAACCCACCAGCCACTACTGCCTCCAGAAGTTCTTCTCACTTGGGGATGCGAATATCATTCACCTAGGCAAATTGTTAAGATACAGATTCTGGTTAGCAAGATTAAATTTCTAACGGCCTCTCCACTCCTCTGTGATCTTGATGCCATCATGGTGAGGTCATAGAGGGGCGCCCAAAGATGAGCATCTGAGCAATCATTTAAGAGACTTGAAGCATAAGTCCCGTTAGAACAGGTAAGTCCAAAGCAGAAATGCCCAAAAGACACAGGAACTTCTGTATGGCTTTCATATCAATGACTGACGCCGTGTCCCCAAAACAGTGACTTTCACAATGTGCCAGCTGGGAGTTGAGATAATCACAGGACTTCAGACATGGACTTTATTTCCAGGACAGATAATCAAACCAAAAAGAGGAAGAGAGCCAAAAGGCATTCAAATCTCTGGGCAAATATGACTTGCAATTTATTATCACATGGAAAGCATAAGCGATGGCAGCATTGCCCTTTTTTTCAGGATATAGAAAAATTGATAGCATCAGTGTTGAGCTATCTTCTACCAGTCTCTCATTCCAATGTGGTCCTGTCCTCTGCCACCCTAGAGGGCCTTACTCATCCTCATCTATCAAGGGTGTGATTATGCAAGTTAGATAGCAAGATACCCAACGAAGCATGGCAGGGACAGTGAGCCCTTTGCCCCACAAAATAATATTTGGAACAACGGACATATTAGGACCCTAGAGGAAATTATTGCATGTGGGGTCCCTCCAATCATGGTTAGCAATAATGACTGAGAAATGGGTTCTCAAGGAATGGCTGGAACCCAAACTCTCCGCCCCCGCAGGCCTTACTTTCTGCCTTTCCAATGATCAACCCTGTCTAGCTTCCTGGAGAGCTCCTTCTCAACCAGGACAGCTGCTTTGGCTCATATCATTAAGAGGCCCTGGCTGTCTTCAGGCAATCGCTTAGATTTTTCTTTTTCTTTCTTTCTTTTTTTTTTTTTACCTTATTACCAATCTGCCTTTCTTAGCAGAGGTCATGAAATGGGCAGGGGACGTCTCATCTTCGTTATAATCCACTGTTTGAAACATTTCAATTAAGCTTCAGATCAGGCCCCAGAACTGAAGCTGTTTTAACGAGGGGAAGTAATGACCTTCTGTTGCAGGTGGTTTCTGGCACACCATCAGTTTTAATTCTTCTTGATCTTTCTGCACCCTTTGATAGCCGGGATCAAGGGTTCTCTTGATATGCTTCAAGCACATTGGAGGACTTTTAGGGACTGTACCAGCATGGTTTTCATCCCTGCAGTCTCTGTGAGCTGGTTGTCACCTGCAAGTTCTCCACGCTTGTTCAATTTACCAAAGATTAAAAGACAGCTGAAAAGGCAGGACCCATGTGCTAAACTGTGAGTATCTGCATGTGTTCCCACAAGCAAGTGAAGCTTGGGAGGATTCCACCGAGACCGTGGATTGCGCTTTGATGCCTGCTCCTTAGAAAGAGGGGAGCATCACGGGAGGACACAGCAGCACTTGGTGGGGCTTAAGGGGGCACACACTGGGGTGCGTGCCTATGAGTCTCAAAGCCCTTGAGACTTTTAACCAGTAGTAGCATGGGTCTCACATGGAGGATCCTGCTTCTTGGGGAATTTCATTCCTTGATAGAAACAAGGATACTTTCAGGAAGGCTCACTGTTGGTATGTCATTGAGAAGACAGCAATGAACAGATGAGCTCTGTACTGATGATTTGTTCTTAAAAAACACTGTATATGTGTGTATCATACATACCTGTGTATAACATATCTATGTATAATACATACATATATTTATATATACAAACATCTGCTTAAAGTAAACCCTGGATGCACTGTCCAGAAGAAGACCCTACTGTGTGTACGTATGGAGAGCAACGTGGTTGAGACCACTGTCTTTTGGAGCATGGTGGAAAAGCAAGGTTATTGGCTGCACTGTGCAGTTGAGAAACAAGTAGAAAGATGAAGGCTTCCTCCCAAGAATACGCTGTCAGTGCTGGTGTGGTCGTGCACACTTATAATCCCAGCACTCAAGAGACTGGAGCATTTCTAGGCTGGCCTGGAACTAGTAAGAGTTTATCTCAAATACATACATACATACATACATACATACATACATACATACATACATACATATGTTTGTGAGGTGAGTTCTGATGTCAACTACAGTCTCATAAGCTATCAATATTTACTTTATCCTCGCCAGCCTGGTGTCTGAAAGCTGAGAGGCTCTAGAGCTAGATCCCTGGGTTTCATTCATAGCTTGAATTCTTGGGCACTGGATAAATACATAGCTCATGGGGTTAATCCAAGGATCAAATGACTTAACAGTATAAAGTGCTAACAACTGTGCATGTGCATGTTTGCTACCATTAGGAAGGTCAAATGTGCTCTTACTGCTTCTGTGGGGAACAGAATCTTGCACTCCCTCCCAAGCTGTCAGTCCTCCTTCTTCCCAGCAGTGGGCAGGCCTGCAGCCACCTGTAGTTGAGAACAGAACCTGCCATTGGTCAGGAACAAATATGGATAAAAATCTGTTTTCCAGGACATCCCCACCTTCTGCAGGAGGGCCAGCCCTGCCCCTCCCCAGTCAGAGCACTAGAAAGGAACCCTGTGAAAGAAATGGCTCCTGGTGCTGCTTTTTCATTCCTTAGGCCAGTCTCATTTGCAACCAGTTTCTCGGGAATGGCATCATATATACTGCGTGCTTTACTGCCATTAGATGGCACTGGCCCTGAATTCAAAAAAGCCTTAAAAAATGGCCACCAATCATTTGATCTATGTAAGTAGCAATCCTATTGATATGGCTCTAGCTGCCATCTGAAATGATTGTCTTTCATTTTGCCTTTTATATGGAGGTTATTACAGTGTACCCCACTCGACACTAACATCTTTGTTATGGGCAATTGGTTCTCGTGGAATAATACTGATTTCCCAAACCAAGACATTATTTTGTGGATATGCCCATCCTGAGGCTTGAACTCGAGGCCTGAGTGCTGCCCCTGAACGGTTTTGCTCAAGGCCAACACTGCTATTTGAGCCATGGCTCCACTTGTGGTATTTTTTGGTCTTCAATTGGAAATAATAGTTGAGGACTTCTTGTCTGGGCTGCCTTTGAACCTTGATTCTTGGATCTCAACCTCCTGAATAGCTAGGATTACAGGTGTGAACCACCCATCATTGTCCAGTGTCTAACACATTTTTCATGGGTTGAAATCAGCAGAAACCTTTCACCTAATACTTGGCAGGAATGTTAAAGGTATTATTATAGGACTAGAGAGGGAAATAGGTGGCAGGTACCAAACTAAGACCAGGAAACACAGGTTTCAGTTGCAACAAATAATTATCCAAAGGTGGGGAACTAATTAGCAATCAACCTCCAGAGTGCGTCTGTTGAGATGACAACCTGCAGTGTCTCTGCACCTAGGTCCTCACAGTGAGAAACAACACTGGGAAGTGAAGAACAGACAGAATGGGCCCAGCACAGCCTTCTTTCTGGAAGAGAGCTAGGCCATAATAGGTGAAGATAATTGGACCAGTGAGACATGTGTTCTGGGTACAATCAGGCAAACCGCTGTCTAAGAGGTTGAACAAGGGGCAGGAGGACCCATGCTTTAATATCTTAATTTCTATTTCTCCCTAAATCTAAGATCGTATAAAGTAAGGAAATCACCATAAGTTTGGTTAAAGCCACAAACCAGCACACACCATGAAGGGAGCTTTCTTCTCTGAAATTCTTTGCCTCCCTACCCCCAGATCTGGAGATATAGGCTCAACTATTTGTAGTTAGGTGTCCGAAGGTCAGGCACATCCTACAGTGCCATGTTTCTGTTCACATTTTACTCAAAGCCCACTCCTATTCTTTCTTTTCTGTTGCCTCCATCACCTGGACCAAGCGAGGTACCTAGGCACAGGACTCGTAGGTAGAATAAACTATTGACACTGCACTATGTTCACTCAGAATGTGGACAGCTCAATTGGTATGCGCTTTGGAGACAATCAACTGTGTTTGAATCTTTATCGTCCCTTTAAAACCACATCAGTTTGAACGATTTTCTCAAATTATTGAGCTTCTTTTCATTAATGATTGGAGAGTAGGTGGTGATACCAGCCTTTTCTGAGGTGCCATAGATGAAGGTGTCTTAGAAGGTTTTGCTCTACCTCTTAAGCCACACCTCTTGTCCATCTAGAAGATTCTGGCACAGAATTGACCCACATGAGAATGTGATGCCTTCCCTGGCCCTTTGGTAGTGTGTCTCCAGTTTTACTAGTTGTTACCTTATGTTCTTACACATATTTGTCCATTCCTACCAGGAGTATCTTATGGATGGAGATGGAACAGAGGACTATATTTACAAATATTTTGACCCAGTGTTTCTCAATGAAAAAGAAAACGAACCTGTAAACTCTCTGTCCTAAATTCTCCCCTGGTTTGTCCTTCTCAGACTCTACTTGGAGAAAACTGATCATCTGACTCCTCTGGACATCAGCCCTTAGCAAGTCTGAACTCTTTATTTGCTCTTTCTCTATCTCTCAGGCCCCCTTTTCCATCACCAAGGAGCCCTGCCCTTGATCTCCCAGACCCTGTTTGTCAGAGCAAGGCCAGAGTCTCTGTGATTGCAAGAGCAGGTGTCAGCACCCAGTCTAGCAGGTGACACTGACACATTTGCTTAAACTCACTAACCTCAGTCTGCTCTGTTCCCAGTGAAGAATCCAGAAGGTTCAATGCCATCATAGATAGGAGTACTGGACATTCTACTTCCTCTGCCAACGTATGCTTTTTGACTCCTTCACCACTTAAGTGACTCTTAGATTATGTCTCTACTAAGATTATCCTGATATGATTAAAACCCAGGTGGCAGAAAGCTGGTCCCTCATCCCCTGGGCATGGTCCTCTAATTATTAGGTCCAGTTCCTCAAACATGTCACTGCAGTGCCATAGACAATACAAGCTCTACTGGGAGAGGATGAGGGCAGCAACTGAGCACATCCAAGCCCATCCACGTGCACCAACAAACTTCCTGTGTAATTCATTGCCATCCTCTGGGCAGGAGGTTCACTCTGGGAAAGGAAAGGAAGGAGAACCTGGGGCAGTGCTAAAGAGGGATCCCACTAGCTTCACCCCTGGCAGATTCCCTCTTTGACCTTCCCTCCAATCAGAGACTCACTCACCTCACCGTGGCTCTGGAAGTCAGCAGACAAAAGTTAGAGTTAGAACTCATCTTGCTGCCTCTGCAGCAACAACAAGAAACACAAAATATAAATGTCGGCTGGGTGCGGTGACTCAGGCCTGCAATCCTAGCTACTCAGGAGGCTGAGATCCGAGGATCAAGGTTCAAAGAAGCCCAGGCACAAAAGGCCTGACATTCTTATCTCCAATTAACTTCTAGAAAATGGGAAGTGGGGCTTGGCTCAAAGGTAGGGTGGTAGCCTTGAGCTGAAGAGCTCAGGGACAGGGCCCAGGCCAAGTTCAAGCCTCATGACCCACCAAAAAAACCAAAATTTTAATTTTCCAAGGTCAGTTGGTAAAAATGCTTTGATTTGTGAGGGCTTTGCAAGCTCATTTCAAAGACACTGTAATAGTGAGTTTTTAAACATTTTCACTAGCCCTTTCCATGTCAGTGGGTTTTCCCCAGGGAGTCTAGAATAAAATTACAAGTGAAGTCTGAAAATGAGTACCAGAACACTGTTAGAGCAGGAGAGTTAGTTCCATAGTTCTATGCTACAGTATATTACACATTCTACAAAGTACTGGAAGACAGGAATCTGAAGGTTCTCAGTGTAAATAATCAAGTGTTGAGGAGATGAAAATAGTACCCTGATCAGATCAATTCTCATTGTCTATGTATATCAAATGATCACACTGTACCCCATAAATATGCAGATTATTAAATCATCAATTAAAAAATGTTTCATGGAGCCAGGCATGATGGTCATGCCTATAATCCTAGCTACTCAGGAGGCTGAGATCTGAGGATCACGGTTCAAAGCCAGCCTGGGCACAGAAGGACCTGAGACTTTTGTCTCCAATTAACCGCTAGAAAACAGGAAGTGGGGCTTGGCTCAATGGTAGGGTGGTAGCCTTGAGCTGAAGAGCTCTGAGACAGCACCCAGGCCTAGTTCAAACTCCAAGACCCACAAAAAAAAAAAAAAAAAAAAAGGTTTATGGGGGCCTGGAGTTTGGCCTAGTGGTAGAGTGCTTTCTAGAATGCACAGAGATCTGGGTTCAATTCTTCAGTACCACATACATTGAAAAAAGCCAGAAGTGGTATTTGTGGCTCAAGTGGTAGAGCTCTAGCCTTGGGAAATCCCAAGGACAGTGCTCAGGCCCTAAGTTCAAGGCCCAGGACTGGCAAGAACAAAAATGTTTCATGAAAGGCTTTAGCTGGACGGTGCTGGGTTCTAATCCTAGATTTGTGTCTCACTAACTGGGTGAACTTGGGCAAGTTACACACGAGTCTGTGCCTAGGTTTGTCCTTGTGTAAAATGAAAGTAGTAGTAGTTGGACTCACCTCATAGAGCTATGATAATTAAAAGATTTAATCCCCATTAAACGCTTCAAACATTGCTTGACATCCAGTCAGTGCTGCATAAAGAGGTTGTTCTTAGGATTTGCATTGTGGGGGATATAATAGCTCTGCCATCATTGAATCCTGGAGAGAATTAGCTGAGGTGATGTATTAAAGTACTGAGCTCAGCGCTTGATGAAAAATAAGCAACAAGATAAAAACCAGTGATTCTTGTACACAAAGCTACTTGGGAGACTGAGAGCGATAGGACCAAGGTTCAAAGCCAGTCTGGTTGGGAAAGTCTTCTAGTCTCCATCTCCAAAACAACCACCACAAAGTGGAACTGGCTCAAGTGGTAGAGCTCCAGCCAAGTAAGGACAAGGCCTAAATTCAAACTCTAATACTGCCCTACCACAAATAAAAAGAAGAGTCAAACAAATATACTTCCCTCCCCCCATCTAGAATTCCTAGAATCACCTGTCTCAGGCTTTCCTAAATCCCCGTAAATCAATCCTTCAGGAAATTTCCTGGATTCAGATGTTGTATTTGCATTTGAGTTCTTATCTTCTTATGAGTATTTTGCAATAGTAGCCCCTCACACAAATACTGCCAATTACTAAATGAATGAATAAATAATTGTCCCCTAATTACATCAATGTGAAGTCTTCTCAAAATATAGGAACTGTGCTGGGTGCAGATAACTCATATCTTTTAGCGTAGCTACTATGAGGCTGAGATCTGAGGATCCTAGTTCAAAGCCATCCTGGCAGACAAATCTGAGAAATTCTTATTCTAATTAACCAGTAAAGAGCCAGAAGTGGAGTTATGTCTCAAGTGGTAGAGTGGCAGCACTGCACAAAAAAGCTAAAACAAAGTGCATGAGAGCTTGAGTTCAAGCTTGATACTTTCTCTTTCACACACACACACACACACACACACACACACACACACACACACACACACACTGAACTATGTTGTGTATTTGGCTATTAATTTCCACACTGTACCTCCCTGTTGCAGCTCAGTCCTCAGGGAGCCTTCATTTCCTAGACCAGACAAAGAGGAATGCATCTGTTCATTCAACTCCAGTCTTCTCTGTGAGGTAGCCCAAGATCCAATGGGCTACCACTCAGTATATGCTAATGCCACTTCTTTACAAGCTTATACTTCCACCATTTCAGAATGCTATTTGTCTTGAGCAAAGATGTCCAGTATAGAGGGCAAGGATGGGCAGAAAGTAAGGCAAAGGCAGAAGCTCCTCCCTTGCTCCTCTCCACACATGCATGCTCAGCAGAGTCTGGGACCGAAACATGTCTATGTGCTAAGTGCTGGACAATATTCCTTCCAGACAGCTTTCAGTGCTCTCCATCTTCTACCCCAGCTCTGGTCCAGAAATTCCAGGCCTGGAGTTTAGCACATAAATTCCCTAAGGCCTCAGAGTGGACCCCCCAGTAAGCTAGAAAATCAGAGTGATAATTACTTAGTGGAACATATCAGACTTGCACTGAGAATTTTGCCAACAGAAAGGCATATGAATATTCTACATTTATACAGTTGTATTACTGACTTATTAATCCATTATTTAAGTGTTCCATAATTTGAAAACTTCCTTGCTTTGTAAGTGGTAAGACTTTCCAGTTAAAGAAAATCATTGTCGTCCGACACCCACTATGTTCCTAATTAGCTCTGTAATTACATTACCAATTAAAAAGAACTGAAAAAAATTCTTCATTGGATAAAGTAAAATGTCCTTAATTATGATGTTGTATCCTTGATGAACAGAAGTAGAAATATATATACACACATATGAAATTAAATATATATGTACCCATCTATAAATGTCATCTTTTCATAGACTTTTTTCCATACCACAGCTTCACACTCAAGCTACACGCCAAAGTTGTGACTCTCTTTCATGCTTTTTTTTTCTAAAAGGGTGGGTGGGAAAGAAAAGGGACGAAGCAAGACAACTTTATTGGTTTAAACTTGCCTCATGAAAATAATGATATTGATCAATTTTATAGGGCTTCATTCAAAAGGGAATTGTTCAAACTACTTCCAAATGAGAGCACTATAATAAAAAAGCACATGGGATGTCATGTTATCATTGAAAGGGCTAAATCCTGCTATTACCCTGTTTATACCCACACAGAAGCATTAGATCATGAGACAGAGTGATTTAGAAGAATCCCTGTGAATGATGCCTTTAATGGGTGTGAGGATTTGGCTCTTTTCTTTTCTCCCCACCTGTGTCTTCATGTTGTTCTCATGTTTTCCTGATCCATAATAAAGAAGAAGGTATAGTAACAACTATGAACAGGAAGGAAAGAGCCTCCCTTTTTTCTATATTTATATTTTACAAAATTTTCCATTTTTCCCCGAGGGTGCAAATCACCTCTGTGTGCATTAAGTTCACAACTGCATGCATCAAGTCAGGAAATACCAAGATGGGGGGAAAAAACCCTCTTATAGTGAAACTGAGTTGCTGGGGTTGCCCATGGCATATAATGAAGTCACACACTGTCCTAAGGTTCAAGCATTCCAAATACTGAGCATACCAAATAAATCATTCCTTAACTAGTGGAGACATTTAATTAACTTCCCCAAGTCTCCTCCATCTTTCCCCTGACCACTATCCCTCATGTCATTCTATGTATTAGTGCATTCCTGTGCATTTTTTAAAGTCTTAAACAGAAAAAGGGTGGGAGAAGGTATTATAAATATTCAATGTATATAAGTGAACATGAGACTAGAAAAATTGAGGGAATATGTACAGTTGGAAGAGATAAGGGAGAATAAAAAGGATGACATTGATATCAACAGGCACTATACTGGAGAACCACCATGTTGAATTGAAGCCCTTTTGAACGACTTCCTAAAGCTAATTTTTAAAAATAAGAAATAAAAAAATGGGGCTAGGAGTTTGACCTAGTAATAGAGTGCTTGCCTACCATGTATCAAGACCAGGTTCGATTCCTTGGTACCACATACATAGAAAAAGAAAAGCCAGAAGTGGTGCTGTGGCTCACGTGGTAGAGCACTAGGCTTGAGTTGAAGCCCCAGAACTGACAAAAAAATAAAATAAAATAAAAAGTAAAATCTTAAAGGTAGATTTGGTGTTGTATACTTCCATCAGGGAAAGAGGAATTTACTACAAATATTCCAAAGGAAACTTTAGTAGAGGGATGAAATTGAATGGGAAAAATTTTATCTTCCAGGGGATATAAGTTTCAGAAAAGTTCCTATTAAGCATCAATTTTGCATCGATGAGAGCTGAACTGATGTCAGTGCTACTATATGCAAAGTATATGCCACCTTTATAAATGACCTTTGTGTAGGTGTTTACATTTTCGAATGAATCCTAGAAATAAATGGAATCCTGAAGATGCTTTTTCTTCTCTAGAAGGAAAGAAATCTTCTTCCCCCAGGTCTATCTTGATATTTTTCTGGTTAAAAAAAATTTTTAAAGCTCAAAATGATTCTCAAGTTTTAGTGGCCTGCACTTTTTTTCCTCTAGGTTCTTAAAACTTTGGGATGAATGTGGCTTCCACTTCATAAATGAGGAACCTTCCACTGTCTGCAGCTTCCACAAACACTCTCAGAAAATATTGAACTATCAGGCCAAACTCAAAGAGAAATGCAGGATGAAGGACAAACTCCAAACCTGAATCATCTGGTCTCAGAAAAACTGACTGAGATCACAAAGGCACTAATTCGCTCAAATTTCTCAGCGAAGTCTGTCTCGTCTCACAGGAGAGACAGTCCATCTCCCCATAGCATGTGATGCTCTGTTTTTGGCTGAGAAAGCGCTCCCCTCCATCACACAGCTCTGCAGCAGGACCTCTCACTACCAAACACCCTCGCTTCCCACATGAGCTGCCATATGTCTTAGCCTTCAGAAGAAGTTGGGTGTGAATCCATTTTTATTTTAGCAAGGACTCTGATTCTGTTCATCATTAATCTTCTCCCTTTGTCTCATCCCTCATCTCTTGCCAAATAACTTTTCAAGTACTACTGGACTTATTTTAGAGGACAAAGCATTCCTACACACCCTTGGTTAAGAGATGCTATAAGAAATGAAAATGGCTGATGAATTTGTGGACGGACTTTCACATTTGAGAAAATGACTTTCATTAAAGGGAACCCATTAAAGAAATCTAGTAACAAGCTAGGCATTAATGGTTCATGTCTGTAATCCTAGCTACTCAGGAGGCTGAAAAATAAAGATCATGATTCGAAACCAGTCCAAGCAAGAAAGTCCATAAGACTCTCACCTTCAATTAACCACCTAAAAGAGGTAAGAGTACCACCACTGGGTGAAAAAGCTAAGGGACAGCATCCAGGCTTCGAGTTCAAGTCTGAGGAGAGTGGGGGGGGAGATAGATAGGGAGTGAGGGGAGAAGAAAGGAAGGAAGGAAGGAAGGAAGGAAGGAAGGAAGGAAGGAAGGAAGGAAGGAAGGAAGGAAGGAAGGAAGGAAGGAAGGAAGGAAAGAAGGAAGGAAGGAAGGAAGGATCAATCTTGGTCAATCCTAAATTAAGAATGCTTTCTCAAACTTTTGTATCTTTACAGAATCCTAGAGAAATTGTGGAAAATGTAGAATCCTGAGTCCCATCCCCACCCAACCCAGTAATTCTGGAGCCCAAAGAATCTATTTTTCAAAACCCATCAAATACTTCTGTTGCAGGTAGTCCCTAGACCACACCTTAAAATACACAGACCGAATGGATGCTTATCCACATCACTAAAATAATTTGCAGCCTTAGCTTGCAGAAAGCCTGGCTTCAGGATATTGGAATGTTAAGAGGTCAGAGACGAAGGGCTGAGGTTGAAACACCGAGGCCTAAGATGTCAAAGGTCAGCCGCTCCGTTCTTTTTTTGAGTGTAAGGAATAACTTAAGTTGTCTTGTTTTCAGGCATTTCAAGCTCACCCATTAGACTTGAAGAATGTCTGGTTCAAATTCTTTTTATTTATTTAATTTTTATTTTTTTGTCAGTTGTGGGGCTTGAACTATTCACATTCTTTTGGTGACCTTTTCCTGGGTTCCTTAAGAGCAAAGGGTTTCTGTACTGGCAGAAATCATTGCTTTCTTCTACTCAGCTGGCAGTATACGAGTTATATGAATCCATTTTCTTGCTCTGAATCACCACATTTCCAAGTCTTCATCATAACTGATCTGGACTTTGAAAACCCACACAGACAGTGCAACATATAACTTAAATGCAGTTTTTTCCTCATTAGCCTGAACTATTCATATTTTATTTTACCTAGGGATCGAAGACTCAGGTGGATGTGCAAGGGTTACTATTTCTGCACGATTTCTGCCACATTCATTCACACACAGAGGAGAATTCACATAACCCAGCTTTCATTTTTTCTCCTATAAATAATTAATTCTACATTTAAAAACACGTTAAGATGTTTTATTTCTTAATCAGCTAATTTGACTGGGAAACAAAGGTGTCTTTTATTCACATTTTCTTTGAGTCGTGTTACTGTAGTAAAAAAGTTCCCCACAAGATTTGGCCTTCGCTCACTAGTTTGTGACTGCCAATTAGTTTCCAGGGTCTCTATTTTACAAAAATGTTTCTCGCTTTAAAAAAAAAAACTTGTAATTGAATGTCTGTTCATCACAGAGTTTCTTGTGTTCAAGCCCAGGGTGTTAAACATTTTTCAGGTTGACTTGGGTCAGCTTTGAAATTTTTTCAGACAGTGAAATTTGAGAAGGGAGCATACACTACAGTGCATGCTTCACATCCTGTCACATATTAAGTGGATATTTAAAATGAAGTTGCTATACCTCTCAGCTGACTTAAAGTGTGCCTTATCGTTTACAAGACTATTAATTAAAGGAGAGGATTGCTTGGGATACACATGTATTTTCATAATCATTCACATTGGCCCAGAGTTGCCCTTTAATTTTCAGACTAATTAAAGTAACACATTGAACAGCAAAGGGTGGGTGGCTGCATTTCTGCCTAGATGCTAACATTGATGAAAGTGGAATGGTGATTTTTTTTCCCCCTCTTTTAAAGGAAAGGAAAAAAGAGTGGGAGAAGAAAGAATTCGCCTGAGTGGACCTGACTCCATTCCATTCATGGCTCCCTATTTGTTCCACTTCTGGATCAAGTTTTTAATTTAACAAGACTTCATTTGGGGTGGGGAGGTGGGGGAGTTTTCATCCCCATCTGTTTGGGGCCAGAGTGTGCCCCACCTGGTGGTACAATTGATTTTTGAATTAACTGGGCTTTATTTCAGTACAATAGAGTGATTGTTTGGTTGCTTTTAAGCACTAGGATTCTTGGAATCTGATGGGCAAAAAAATAAATCAGACTGCAGTGTACAGCTCTCTCAGCTGCTAATTGCATCTGACCCATTATCCTCCCCAGTCCTGGTTCAAACTTTGACACGGCTGACTTAGAGTATGAAACATAAATGGAGGGGCTGCTTTTGCAGGTCATCACACTGCAGAAAGTCCATTCCTGGAACACTTTCCAAGGCCTGGAAAAGAGAAGAAACAGATATGAGCAATTACCCCGGGCTTGCGCAGCTGCTGGCATTTGGGGCTGGCACACACAGCCGCTGGCCCTGTCTTCCTGCAGCACCACCCAGGGAGGGGAACTGGGGAGTGGAGAGGCTCCCTTCCCCAGAGAGCAGGACAGAGATGTCAAAGGACCATGTGTTCCTTGGCTCCTGGGAAAGGACCTTGAAGGGGAAGTCCTCTCCCTCCTCCCACACCCACTTAGTACTGCCAGGCAACTAGGGACTCTTTCTCCTGCCATTTCTGGCTTTACCTTCACCACCTTTGACAGGAGCACCGGGACTGTAAAACTTCTTTCTTTACAAAAGGAAGGTCCCGGCTCCTGGAAGCTCTTCCAAAAGCAGTACCTTTATTGCAACCCAGCCCAGGGCTTCAGCCATGCTCCCCTCTACCCACAGCTCTCTTCCCCAAGAAGGTCCAACGTATGTTTATTTAACAGTCACTTGAAAAACAGAGCCAAGGGCCTGGCGCCGGTGGCTCATGCCTGTAATTCTAGCTACTCAGAAGGCTGAGATCTGAAGATCGTGGTTCAAAGCCAGCCCCGGAAACTCTTACCTCCAATTAACCACCAGAAAACTGTAAGTGTAGCTCAAGTGGTACAGCACTAGCCTTGAGCTGAAGAACTCAAGGACATCGTCCAGGCCCAGGGTTCAAGCTTCACGACTAACAAAAAAAGAAAAAGAAAGAAAAAAAAAAAAACCAAGGGTTGAAGATGGGCCTGAGAGGAGAGAAAGGAGAAGGCTGGAAGGCACTGATGAAAAGAAAGGGGTAATTTCCAATTTCGTGGGGCTTCTGGGGGCTCAGAGGCAAATAGCAGCTGGCAAAAAAAAAAAAAAGAAAAGAGAGAGAGAGAGAGAGACTCAAGCCCCAGATCTTTGAGCTGGAAAGAAAACTGGTTCTGAAAGACAAGATGGGATCTCCTGGGTTTGCACATGGGGCCACCTGTCCAAGAATCCCCTCCCCAGCAGAATCTGAAGTCTGGGTGCAGACTGCACCCAGGGCACATTCTGGAGAGGACCTTCATTTAAAGTATGCAACAGATCAAATAGTCACGTCACTACTCCCTGGCTCTGTGACACCAGTCAAATGAAGTAATTTTCCTGCCTCCATTTGCAAAACCCACAAATGGGTCTGTCATAAACAGTAATACAAAAATTCGCCATCACTGTTCACAATAGCCAAGTTACGGAAACAGTCCTACAATAAATGAGTGGATCCAAAAAAATGTGGTACCTATACACAAGGAAATTTTACAGAGCCATTAGACAGAATAATACTGTGTCATTTGGAGGGAAATGGATGGACCTAGAACAAATCATGGTGAGGAAAGCCAAGCTCAGAGAGCTTCTCTCATATGTAAAAGGTAGATCTAAAATACACTGGCACATGATAAATTATACAGGACTCTAAGCATTCACGCAGTGAGACTGAAGGAGGACACTCTTAGGGGAGGATCACAAAGTCACAATGCCTATGTGCCTCTGATCATATAAAATAGTACTTATCACAATGAATTCTAGGAAATGGGAGGGGAAATTCACTGTTGAGAATTCCATACTAAAACCAAGGGTGTACTAAGCATTTGATAAATTCTGTGTGATAGGCCTCATTATTTTATTTGCTGAAGCATTATCAGTGGCATTACCAAAGCAACACCGAAGTAGCAAGATCTGGCTCTGCTATGCTGAGCTCTGAACCTTTCAAAACTCACCACCTTGAGGGAGAGACAGAGGGAGCTACGCAATGAAAGGCCAGGGGCACTGACATTCTGCATAACCTGGATACCATTGACCTTCTTTAAGCCTTTTAAAGGTCCCTGCTTCATTCTATATCAAGAAGACAACACTTTGGTGTGCTCCAGGCTATGGAAAGGTTCTCTGCCTACCCTTCTACTTTGAACTCCCCCTAAAGTTGGAGGCTCCATGCTAATCTTTCTGTTTGTTTTGGTATGCCTGATTTCATGTATCAATTTGATGAACTATGTGATGATGCTCAGTTAGCTGGGTGTATCGATGAAGGTATATCTGCAAGAGATTAGCATGTGAATTGGTAGATATAGTACACAAATGATTTTTTTAAAAAGAAAACATCTTCCTCACCAAGCTGGGTGAACTTCATCTATTAAGGAAAGAACTAGAATAGACCAAGGAGCTGGCAGATAGGAAAGGTAGCTCTCTATTTGAACAAGGACATCCACCATTCCCGACATGAGACATCTGAGCTCTGGGTATTCAGGTGTTCAGACTCAAACTAGGACTTACATAATGGCTTCCCTGATTCTCTACCCTTCCTGTACATCACCAGCTTCTCTGTTTCTGAAGTTGGCAGGCATTTGCTTCTGAACCTCCGTCATCACATGAGCCAATCACTTGTGATAAATTCCCCCCCCACATCTCTATGTATATCCTACTGGTTTGTTTCTCTAAAAAACCTTGACTAATACAGCTGGATGTGGCTCTGATTTCTTAGTGGGAACTCAGAAGATGATGCTTTTGTGAGAGTTTAATTACAACTCCCTTGTGTATTAAAAAAATAAATAAATAAAGCCTTGACTTTGACAGAGCTGAAACAGAGTCATGCCATCTATCTTCTCAGCTCAGAGATGAAGAAATGTGTTGTGTTTGTGGCCAGGTCTACACTGCACCTGGATCCTTATATTTGCCAGTAAATAGAAGCACATGGAGTTATTAATTAGCATTTATGAGTTAATTAGCATTCATAAGTAATGTCAACACAAGATGATGAACTAAGCTAGTTTGTTTGGGAAGGGGAGATGAAGGAGAAAACTTCTCCCTCCATTTGGATTCATATAAATGTTACTTCTCTAGACTTGACCCCCACAAAGAGTCAGAAGAAATAAATGCAAACACACAAGGCAAGACAGTAAATTCCTTGAACACGAGGGTGGCCTCTTCAGAGAACCTGGTTCCTATTACTCATCTATTTCATATTAAGTGGATTTGAGACTTGGTTTAAAGAAAACATACAGTAGCAATATAACCAATCATCCAGAATGGCTGTATGTGTTTCTTTTTCATGAAATTTTCAAGCTGAAAGGAAATTCATAGATCATTGTATTATCATTCATACTCTAATAAGAAAATCTAGGTCCTCAAGTTAATAGAGAACCAGTCCACAAACCTCTTTTTCTTCACAAATGGATACAACTAACCCAGAGACCATGGCTAGCATCTATAATTCTAGTTACTCAGGAGGCTGGGATTTGAAAAACACAGTTCAAAGCCATTCCAGACAGGAAAATCTGTGACACTCTCATCTCCAGTTAACCATTAAAAATCTGGAAGTGGATCTGTAGCTCAAGTGATAGACTTCCAGCCTTGAGCAGTAAAAGTAAGGGATACTGCCCAGGTTCTGGGTTCAAACACCAAAACCAGCACAATTGAATATATAAGATGAAACCAAAATATCAGATTTGGAGAAAAAAGTAGTCCACTAGTGTCCAATATCACTTGTTTAAACAGTATCTCAACCAAAAAGGCTTGCTATGTTTTGAGAATCAAATGTAACTCCCTTTTTAAGACAGTCTTTCAGCCCAACAAGAATCTGTCAGCTGATGTCTGTACTCTGGTCTCTTCTGGACAGGACAATCAAATGAATCACTGTGAGACCCACTAATTGAAACAGAAAGGAAGTTCTACTGGACTTAAAGAATCTAACTCACTAAGGAGTTGGGGAAGATGGAGGAGCAGCAACTGAATGAATGAGGAGACAGAAAGACATAGTTAGAAAAACTAGAAATCCCTAAAGGACTATCAACTCTCATTTCTTCCATCTATCTGGAAATCTGATCTTTATATGCACATCTATTACATTTGAATTAAATTTCACAGTGATTTTAATAGGCCAAAAACAACTCTTAAAGCTCTTCCCACATTCAATCTATACCAGGTGTTTTGCTCAAACAAAGCTACTCAGTTGTAGCACTCACCTTTCATTGTTATAATACACAATCTTTGTGCTAATAAAGTTTTCCTAATTTACTATATCTTTCCATTACGATGCACGGTTTCTAAGTTGATTCTCAGCAGTAACACCCGACTGTGCGTCTCTATGCATAGCACATAGTGCACAACTGGACTGTGTTAGGATAATACCCAACAGTATGTCTATGCGGCCTCGATGGGAAATGAGGGAAAAACCGAGTGCTGAGCCCAGACATAAACCATTCAGTGCTTAGAGATCTTCATGGATCTTTTGTTTGAAGCAACAAACCCCAGTGACATATTTTGCCAACACCACACCTTTTTAATAACGTATTTCTACAAATGAGTTTTCCAACCTCATAAACTGCCTAAAGTTTTAAACTTATTGTTGATCATTCTGATTTGCAATTGCAGTCATTATTGAAGCAATCACTTAAGAAACTAGAAGTTGTTTTGAGTTTATCTACCTTATGACATTGGATTCTACCTGAAATTCAGTATGGACTTTGACCTGGATCAGGAAGTAATTGCCTAAGCAGTTCACATGTCTCCTTGCTTCCCAGCACAAGATGGTCTCTCTTGAAATTTTTCCTTCTTTGCCAATCACTTCACTACCGGATACCACATCATCTGACCCACTGGAGTCCATTGCTTTCTCGAAGCTCCCTTAGGATGATGAAATCTTAGGTTTTATGCTAGGATTACATGGTGGTCCTGTGTGGATTCTCTACCTTCGTAATTATCATCAGAGAGCTTAACAAAAAGTCTGTCTTTTCCTGAATCTCTGGGCCCATGATCAACTACCAACTTCCTCTGTGGTGTTTTGGGCAAAGCTATTTTAAATAATCTGGGCAGAAAAGAAGAAAGAAAGGGAAAAAAATCAGAGAGATGACAAAACTCAATAACAACAGGTAATAGACTCAGGAAGTCTTTTCAGCAGCCAGCTTTGTTGGTGTAAATGCAGCATACATCCAGGTGTGATGCATCCAGGTATGGCTTTTTGCAAGTAGCATAGACAATGACTGCAAGACACTTGAACCACTGAATGCAGAAGACTGAAGGAACTAAAAACCACATTCCCCACTAAAGACCTGTCAGTGCCTCCACAGAATCCACAGTGTAAAATTTATGTCTCTTCCCATGGAATGTAGAAGCCTTCGTTACCTAACTCCTTCCTTACCTCTGACACTAGCTACTGCGCTCCAGCAGTGTCCATCTGTATTATCCCTCGCTCTGCACCTGTGCTCTGAATATCCTCCCACCAAACTCTGATCTTCTTCTCATTGTCCTGAAGAATAAGTTTAGAAATGAACTCCTTCTGGAAACTTCTTCCCAATCTTCCTCCCTGCAGGACATGAGTTCTATCTTAGTTCTCTGGGTCGTTTGTTGTATTACTTATACTGGGACAAATCCTAACACATCATAGATGCTTACAAGTATTCAGTGAATGAGTAATAGTCCATGTCATGGCCACTAGGTTAGAGTGAACAATGCAGCCTGGTGGAGATTGCCTGATCCTCACAGACATCATCCTGAAGCTGGTCATTCCATCGCCCTGCAGACCAAGATGCTCTCTGGTGGGTATTAACTCGTGAAAGAAAATAAATCTTTGCACTTCATGCCCTGCATGAAAGACAGGAGTATCTCTTCTCCGTAGTTCCTCATTCTCTTCCATCCATTCTTCTGTCCATTTGATCAAGCCATTTTCTTTTTCTACCACTTATGGATATGTTACTTCCTTACAAAGTGGAGTGGCAGATGGAGCACTTGAAACTGACTCCACTGGGAAGATTTACACTAATTGGTGGCCTCAAGTTCACTCAGAGTAGGGTTGTAGCCCAGTAAGAGTGCACTTTCAGCTTGTAACCACCTATCAGGCAATCTACTCATGAACCAAGTTTGACTGTTGCAGGGTCTGTCAACTGGCCACAAGTGTACACGAAGGGAGATGTAGGCAATGATGATTGTCAACGATGACTTGAGCATCTTGATCGTGCAGCTTACTTGTGCCTTCTGACCCTGCCCCTGCTCACTGTAGAATGCATGACTTCCATCTCACAGTGAGTTATAGCTGAGCTCACCCATTCAATTTATGGCTTCTTGAATATGACTTTTTTAAAGGTCATCATGGGCAATTCTGACTTCATAATTATTTCATGACAATCAGAGAGCCCCAAAGAATACCAGGAGCTGCTTTGCAAAATCTGTGCTCTGGGCCAGCTTGTTGAATGTAGTTATTTGTTAGGTTACCCCTATTATAATACTTCCACTCTGCCATTCCCATTTTCCTGAATCTTTTGTCTCCTCTCCAATTATCTGTCCTGATAATTTATTCCCACTTCATTTTCTGTGGACTCACTCTCCAAAATATGAGAGCTATGCAAGCAGTACACCAACAGGATCTTTGCCATATATTAAGCCCTATACTTTTCTTGCCAGGCCTGGGGCTTGAACTCAGGGCCTGGGCACTGTTGTTGGGCTTTCTCAAGACTAGTACTCTACCACTTGAACCACAGCACCACTTCTATGGCTTTGTACATGGTAGATGAACACTCTACCACTAAGCCACACTCCTGGCCCATTTAGTGAGAGTGTTCTTATATACATAATTTTATTTTTGTGCCAGTCCTAGAACTTGAACTCATGGCCTGGCTGCTGTCCTTGAGCTTTCATGTTCAAGGCTAGGGCTCTATCACTTGAGCCAGATCTACTTACAGCTTTCTTTTTCTTTTTCTTTTTCTTTTTTTGGCAGTTAATTGGAGATAAGGGTCTCATGGACTCTCCTGTCAGGTCTGGCTTCAACCTGCAATCTCAGCCTCCTGAGTAGCTAGGATAACAGATGTGAGCCACTGGCACCCATCTATATACCTAAAATTGTACCCAAGTTTATATTCTCACCCATCTGGGCCCAATACTCTCAGAACCTGGTCCCATATCCTTCCAGTACTATTAGCTAGATTCTTCATTTCCTCCAAGGCAGGCCAGAACTTTGCTAGCCAGGTAGTGTTGAGATCAAACCCTGCATATTAGTATGGATGCTTAGGAGAAGATCTTGAAGTGAGAAAGATACCTTTGTCTTACAAGGTAGAAGCCTCTGCATCTTCCTCAAGTAAGAGAGTAGTATGCTACCCTTTAGTATGAGTGAGCCACTCTCAAAGCCCATAGAATATAGGGGAATTGAAGATAAAATATTCTAGTGCATCAGCTCAGATATGATTGTATATTATCTCAAGGTCCTATTCTTTCCCCATATTCTTTCTCCAACCTGGCACAGCCCACCCACCTAGATTACCTGTTAATTCTCTGTCAATTGTATGGTTAAGTTCTGTGCCTGGTGCCAGCTTTTTCTGCCTCAACACAGAAGACGGGGCTCCTTTGAGATCCAATCAGTACAGCAATCTAGTTTTTGATATTAGTTGCTAATTAATTGCCCTCATTTTCCAAGTCATTCATTGTCCCCAGTAATAGCTATTTGCTACTGTTCTAATATCATCACCCCCACATTTGTCAGATGCTCAGTGTGTTCTCCCACTAGTACATTGCCTTTCACAAGCATATCAGTCAGTTCATGTGCCAAGGTGTCTCTGTATCACCTACTCCTGAGAAAGGGGTTCATTACCCCAGAATCCCATCTTACCATCACCTTTTCAGACAACTTCTGCTCCCACTAATCATGTTAGCTTTCCTGAGAGACTGGTTGTTAAGCACAATTGTGTGTGCTCTTAGAAGCCACCAAGTCTGGAAAGAAAAACAAAGCAAAGCACACAGGATTGACTGAGAAGTTGGACTATGATATAGCCATGAAAAAGGCCTCAGCAAATCTCACAGGGAGCTCTGAAAGTATCTGATACATAGGAACTGCACAACATTGGGGTGAAGTAGACAGATCTATCTAGCCCTGCTATCCTAGTCTTTGGATATAAGCTGCCCCAGCAAAAATGGTATCACACTGGAGGAAGTAATTCAGTTTACCAGAAGGCAATTTAGAGAGAGGGCTCAAAGCTGAGAGTTATCTGCCAGCATCACTGCCTGCTGCTGAAGGAGTGAATCCTTCTGTCCTAAAATGGGATCTGGGTGGTACAAAATAGTGACTACTGAAAAGGCTGGCTCTAGCTCTTGTTAACAGTATGACCTTGAGTAAATCAGTCATGTTTTTAGCCTATGAGTTTCCTTATCTGTAAAATGGAAGTGACAGGGGGGAAAAATGCCTAACTCACTGGGTTGTCATGGAGATTAAATGGAATAATAATGCAGCATACCTTAATACGGAGCATTGTGCATAATAAGTACTGTAGCTTCTTTTAGTTCTAAGAGGCTTAGGGTTTACATGGAAGCTAAGACTAAATTAGGGGGTACCATGGAAGAACTGCTAAATTGTGGCATTAGAAGCTTAGAAGCAGTGAAAATCAAGGAAGCATAGAATAGTTTCAAAGCGGAGATGATCACGGGCCTCATGGAGTTTAGACAGGGATTACAGACGTCTTCTGAGCAAGATATTTACAAAGGCAAAGGCCTGAGAAACAAACATGGCATTTTCAGGGCAAAGAGGACATTAACCTGGCAGCTAGAGATGCTTACCCAATAGACTATAAAGCAGCAGACTGAGAAAGCCACACCAAAACCACAGCTCAGAAGAGCCCCATAGACCATAGGTCAGATGAGCTCTGATGTGGGTTGAGGGGCATTCCTAATTAATGAAAAATGTACAAGAGAGCAAAAAAGAGGATGCTGAAGAAAGGGGTGAGGGAGAAAACTGAGGACAAACTGGAGTTCAGAAATGCAGTGTAAATAAAACTTTAAGAAATGATGGCCTTTTCATTTCAAAAAGCTCCAATTCAAAGAATGTGCTCAGCTGGGTTGCTTCCTTAGAAAATAATACAGATACACTTATTAAGAAATGAGTACTATGCTGTATTATAAATAGTTCTGCATTAATGTCCCTTCCCAAAATGCCTACTTTTCCAACAGGTGCCACATACACCATCTGCCCAACAAAAGAATCTAAATGTCACAAACTTCATTTAAAAAAAGAGAGACTCTAATTGGCAGCTTAGGGCTCTTGCTTATTATGATGATATTTAATAATTTTACTTAAGTAGCATGAAGGGGTATGCAATGAGTTGTAAATGTTAACTTCTAACTCACACAATAACTCCTTAGACAGGAAGCATGACACTCCCTTTTCAACAGATCCATTCATTCAACAAACATTTATTAGGTTTCTACATGCGAGGCATTGTAATGATGCAGAAATTTGGCTACCTGGAGTTTGATTCATGCTATTGGATGCCTACTCTCCAAGCTACATGAGACCTTCTAGATTCAATAGCCATGACTTTTCTTTTCTAAAAGAAAAGGTCCAGGATTATACATAGAAAAGAATGGTTATTACATAAAAGTAAGACTTTAAAAAAAAATTAAATACAGCCAGTAACTCATGCCTTCAATCCTAGCTGCTCAGGAAGCTGAGATCTGAGAATCAGTGTTCAAAGCCAGGCCAGGCATGGAAGCACTCTTAACCTCCGATTAACTATCAAAAAGCCAGAAGTGGATCTGACTCAAGTGGTAGAGCACTAACCTTGAGCAAAGGAAACTCAGGGATAGCACCCAGACCTTGAGCTCAAGCCCCAAGACTGGTACAAAAAAACTTAAATACACAGAATTGTCTACAAATCTATGTTAATAATATTAAAACTATAATCCAGAAACACATTAATTCTATGCCATTGCTTGACCTTCGATTTTACTTCCTGGACAAACCTCTGTTTTTACTTTGTTTCTCTTCTTTTAGATTTAAAAATAAAACTATCATCTAAAAGTGTTCATCCGCTGAACACTGCGAATTATGCAATTTCCAGAGACATTTTCATTCACTGGGGAGAAGGTCTGGGCTGTCTGGGCCCCACACTAAGATCTGCTTTCTTCTTTAAGACTTTGGCTTCCGTGAAGATTTTTCTATTGAGTGGAAAAATAGAATTCTGCATGTAGAAATCACTCCAAGTTAATATCCTCTTGCTAGTTTGGGTTGGGTGTGGGAAAGTTCCATTTGGCAGCTCTGAGGTCTTGACTATCAAATAAATAGCCAGCACAAAAAGAGAAGTAAATTGGTCATGAGGCTTCTATCTGACTCACGCCTCTGGAGCTCGCTTGTGTGGGTGAGACCATGCTCCAGGGAGCATCTTCACAGGTGCATGATAATTTAACTTCCTCGTATGAGGTCCCAAACCAACCCATCATGTGTCATAAGGAAAGCAATCACAAATCTGTACCCAGATTTTGCACCTTCATGACCTCCCATATCCTAGTGTGTACATCGTTAAAGATCTGGCTTGCTAATTTCTGGAAGGTATCCTTTGTTCTCAGCTTCTCTGAAAGCATGTGGACTACAGTGACATCAAATGGCCCAGGTAAGCCAGGTACCTGTTCATGCCTGCTGAATTCCTACATCCTCAGAAGACTGACATCTGAAAATCATAGTTTAAAGCCAACCTGGGCAGGAAAGCCTGTGAGACACTTATCTCCAATTAAGCACCAAAAAAGCTAGATACTGAGCTGTGGGCTCAAGTGAGAGAGCTCTGTCCTTCAGCAAAAAATGCTCAGAAACAGTGCTCAGGCTCAGAATTCAAGCCCTAAAAATGGCATTCCCGCCCCCCCCCCCGAAAAAGAAAAAGAAAGGAAAAGGAAAAAGGCCTGGAACTATTGTCCTTAGGACTATCATAGCCGATAATGCATTTTCACAAGACGTCCAGACTCATGTGCTAGGCACGTTTAATTAGTTGCTACTCATTTCAATTTTGCCTGTTATAATTTTTGCTTCCTAATATTGCCCTGTTACATGAACACCTGCTCTCTGCAGAGCTTCAAGTAAATGACAGATAAACAATGTGTCTAAAGAAACCATAGAAGTTGATAAAAGAAGGTGTGTGTGTGTGTGTGTGTGTGTGTGTGTGTGTGTCCACACGGGGGCTTGTGCTCTCACTTGGCTTTTCACTCAAGGCTGGTGATTGAACACTTGAACCACACCTTCACTTACAGCATTTTCCTGGTACACTGAATGAAGAGCCTTACAGACTGGTTCCAAACCACAATTCTCAGCCTCCTGAGTTGCTAGGATTACAAGCGTGAACCACCAGAACCCAACTAAAAGAAGATTGGACTGGTATCTTTGAAGAATAGATCTGATATTGCATTTCACAGGGAAAAAAAATTCTCAGAGATTTTTTTTTCTTCTGCTCTTCCAAGACGAAGGAGGATGGTAGTCCGTCTATGGCTGAGCCCAGAGTTGTACATGAAAGTTAATATTTCCAGAGCCCTGCGTGGGATACCTTTCCCAGAATTCATGTTCTCCATGGGAAACTGAAATAGCGCATGAGAGTTACCCTAAGTAGATTTAAATAATTAAATTCAAAAATTCTCAAACCACTTGCTGTTTCAAATTTATTTCTTTAATAACAACTCAGAGTCGGCAACAGACTGGATTAAGATTTCATTTATTTGAAATTTAAGGTATATCCAGCTCTGGGTGTTGTTTTTAAGTATTTAAGGGGAAAATTTGTGCTTGGTGAAAATGAAGAGACTGCAGCATTATAAATTCATTTCCTCTATTAGAAGCAGGGCCGTGTCTGCACACTGCAGCTGTTCGGGGAGGCAGTCCCCCCACAGACTGGAGGGTGAGCTGGGAGCAGACGACCCTTTGTTTCCCCAATGGGCAGATTTGGCTGGCCCCACGCCCTCCACAAGAGCTATTTCCTCAGTGGCGCCAGGCAGTTGGACAGGAGCATCTGGGGTGGTTTTCATGTGGCAAAGTTAAGCATCCTCTGGGATTCCAGAACAACTTCTAAGGATCTGTTTTCAGCGGTGACCTCAAACCATGCCTTGTCCCGGGCCCCAAGGACGGGAGGCCACAGCGGCCTGAGCCGAGTTCACTGACCTCAGGAATAACCCGCCTTGTCCATCCACCCAGTCAAAGAACGACTGGGAAGGCAGGTGTTACTGCGCAGGTAACAGCCCCATGGTACCTACTGTTCATGCTAACAATTTTACAAACAAGTGAGTTTCTTATACATTCATCGCCACCCCCAGGCATTCATATTCTTTTTAAGTACAGAAACCTTAATTAGATTTTGACCACAGACCCGGATTTGACTTACCCTGACAGGGTTTCCATTAGTGTAATCTGTGGGGGAATTCACTGTTTTAACATCTGTGTGCCTGAGGCCTATCTCACATTTACTGCGAAACTCTGAAAAGCCTCCCTTGTATGGCTCTCCGTTTCCTCATGCTCCCAATTTCACAGAAGTCATTTCAGCACCAAACGGTAATTAGCAAAGGGATGGGCCTCAGCTGACATGAATGCAATTTATTGTTTTCCACGAGGCCCTGAACCAAGCAAACAAAGAACACAGTCTAGCTGTCTGGCATTTTATTAACTTGTATTGTGCAGTGCACCTTACAGAAGGGAGATCTTCGAGAGAAATCCAGCCGTTTGTGTGTGGTAACATGCAGACTTTGGGAGAATATTAATTTCAGTTCAATTAGGCAAGTTTTGTGGTACCTCCGCCTGTGATACAGGACAGCCACTTTTATAATTATCTTCCATATTAACTTTATCATCGCCAGACTTTTGCATAAATGCAACCTTTCATCTTTAAAATGCCAACACTTCTTCAATTTTGGCAACCGTACAGCACTGCTAATTATTTGCTCATTATGTGTGGTTAACTGATGAATCATTAATAAATGAATGAATGGCTAATATATTTTTATGGTAATTGGAGATATAACTGATTGCAGACTTCCTTAGCTTCTCAAAACGGCACTGAATGAGCAGTGGCTGCCTAATTGTTTACAGATGATATTTATACCCCTACCCAGCATTTCCCACAGTTGTGGTTTATGGCTGGCAAATTCTCATCAGGCCAGGGTGGCAGCTCGAGAGGGACCAGTCTGGGCAGAAGGGAGTGGGCAGGCGCATGACCACACTTTCTTTATTGTGTTTCTGTCACCTCATTTGTTTTAGCTCGGCTGACACATAAGCATGGATGGGCCTCATGGCCATTTACTAAGCAACTCAAAGACTACACATAGACTGTATTTGCCCAGGCACTGGCGGGACCCACGGCCATGACACTGCTGGGGTGACTCCTAGAAAGACTCACGTGTTGACAGTCAAACATTTGCACTGTCCAACTGCCACTTGTCTTGCCTGGCACACCCAAAGCAGCAGTGTCCAGTGGCCACCCAGCCTGGTATTTCTGTGGTGAAGGAGCATAAAGAGACCCTGGGCAAAGTTGGATGAGAAGCGAGCAGTTCAGTTCACTTCTCACCACAGACAAAAGCCCAGAAAATAAAATCAACCAGAGTTCCCTCGACTCCATTCTCTGACTCACTATTCCACTGCTAGTTAGAAGGCTAAGAGATGAATTGCTAGATTACAAAAATTATCTCTAGAATACAGTGAATCCATCAGCACCTATAGAGTCAAAACAAAGAAGCTGTATTTGTTGACAATTCCTGAGAAAATGAAAGATACAATACTGGCCAAATATGGCTTGTTTAGCTTCATATGAACAGACAGAAGATGGAGTTAAAAATGCAAAGGAGATTACCAGTTCTTAATTATAATTATTTAACCAGGTGGGTAGTTTCTCCTAATGAACATTTCCATGAAAACAGAATAACTAATGACAGTCTTAAAGAAGCCTTTGTCTTTCCATGTACTAATGATCACATTTATAAATATGCAGCAAGGCCCCCGTGTACATTGCTAATGATAAGTAATTAAGCACCAGGCGTGGGAAGCCAGTGAAAAGGGTCATGTTAATGCAAGAGAGGAAATTAAAAATGCAATAAAATAAGTTGCCTAGAAAAGATTAAATAAACTTCTGGCTTCTTCTCCTTCCAGAAAGAAAAGAATGTTTTCCCCATTCACACAGTAAGTAAAGCTATCTCGGGCCATTCAACAGCTGGTTATAAAAGTCAGATACTCCAAGCGATCCACTTACCCTCTGCCTGCCCCCTCCCCATCTGATCCTGCAGAGTTGCAGGCAAAGAGGTGGTTCAAAGGAAAGGGCAATTTGGGTCACTGAAGGAGAAGTTGGGCCCAATGGAAAAAGGAAGCCAGCCTATAGTCAAAAAATGGATATCTGTCCCAGGCAAATTACAAAGCCATGGGTTCAAAACTGGGCTGACCAACCCAGTTTTTTATTTGATTTTCTTTCTGATTTGTGTCCACCTCAGCTTCTAGATTGAAAAATAATAATAATAAAGTGGGTATCTTTTTAATATAGTAAATTACCCTCTGTCTCTCTTCAGCTTTACCAGTGTGCAAGGTACTGGAAGAAGAACTACTACCTATCAAAGATCATATCCCTCACACCTCACATTGCAAAATTGCAGTGAGTGCTTAATAATTGCTGACTGAATGTGTGAATGAGTGAGTATCCAAAACAGATCATCTCCAGCCAGCCGGGCACTATTGGCCCACACCTGGAATCCTAGCCACTCAGGAGGCTGAGGCTCCCAGGTCAAAGCCAGCCCCGGTGGCAAAGTTCATGAGACTCAACTCTCCAATTAGCTACCAATAAAAGCCGGAAGAGGAGCTGTGGCCCTTGAACATAAAAGCTAAGAGGTAGCAATCAGGGCCTGAGTTCAAATTCCAGTGCTGGTACGCACATACAGACACACACACACACACACACACACACACACATGATGAGGGGAGGGGGTGGGGGAGGGAAATGGGGACAAAAACATGAAAAAGGGTAGCAATGTGTGTGAAGTAATGCACCTACTATCTGCCGAATATAATGTAACCCTTCTATTAATTACAATAAAAAATATATGAAAAATAGTAATTTTTTAAAAAGTAGTAATTTGTCAGAGAACCTTTAACTCCAGTGCCACTGCAAGGGGTCCAGCTGCCCAGCCCTCCAGACAACTTGAAAGACCTACAGAAGAGAAAGGCATAATCTCTCCCCAACATAACATCACCCAGAAATTTTAGGTTTGGGTGAATAGTTGAGGGGTGAGGATGAGCTTTGAAGAAGAGAAAATAAAAACAATTACTTGGTTCTAAGACTCCTGTGTAGAGATTGGATCGGAATCCTAGCATTTCCTTGCATGAAAGTGACGCAAGAGGAGAAAGTAGTCCTTTTGTGTAAAGAAAAAAAAAATTGTCATTTGGATCTCCAAAGCCCTGAAACAAGGGTAATTCTAATACTTTTTTCAAAGTGTCTTCATGAAGCTCAGGTGGCAATGAGGACTTTCTCTTTTAAAGGTTTCAAACTGGTTGATGGTGGATATGGTGAATCCCACAGGAGCTGGTCTCTTGTTTGTGCTGCAGTCCAAGGTTAACAAGAAGGCAAAGGAAACAGCAACAAATGAAAACCTAAATCTGTGTTGGAGGTTTGGAGAAAATAGAGGAATGGGAGCTTTTGTGGGGGGGGAAGTTCTTAAAATGTTTTACTACTTTTTTATATTTCATCTTTTTCTTCTTAAACAAGTTATTTAAAAAAAAAAAAGTCATGAGGCAGAAAATCCAGGACTTGGCTGTGTCCGCCTTCTTTTAAGGCTCCTTGTGAATTCAAATGAATCATTTCCTTTTACATAAAATCTTCAACAAGGCCACACTTCTTTTGTTATCAGAGTGTTGTCATCGGCAAGCCTGCTCCACTCTCATAAAGGCAATTTAGTACCTGACATTGAGCTACATGGATGCACCAGGGCCTAGATTTGCCTTACAAATAAATGCTGCCTAGGAACACCTGGGAGGAGGGGTGCCGGCTCCCCAGACACCTAAGAAACGTCTTTCATCAAGTTCCTGGGCAAGCCCGGCTCCAAGGGAGGGGAAGAGGAGGGAGGGCCGCAGGCTGGGCCGAGCTGCAGGTCCCTCCTAGGAACCGCAGCCACTCTGCAAGCCTATCCTGACCCCCAGTGGCCGACGCTGTCATCTGGCCCACTCCAGATCCCTGTGGGCCACCCAGCAGAGGCCCGCATCGCCGGAAGGTTCCCTGGATCCCAGGGACCGAAGCACCATTCGCTTTAATTGACAATTAAAACAAACTTCAGTTCTCACAAGAATCAACCGAGTGAAATTTCGCAACTGCAAGTTTCACAATTCAATTCCCTTGAAGCAAAACCCACAGTTTCCCTGAGGTTTCACTCCACACCTCACCATTTGTTGTTTAACTTCCCCCTCAAGTTTCTCTTCACACACACACACACACACACACACTTTTATTTTCGAGTCAGTCATGGAAACAGTTTAATTATGTTTCTGGGGTCCTTGCATTCTCACTGCCCTGCTGCTGAGTCAGGACTTTCCCCAGCCTGGGGATGCTCTTGTGTGTTTATTAACAGAGCAGCCAGCCAGGGACCAGGCGACCCCCGAGGTGGCTATTTATGGCTCCTATCCACCAGCCTGCCGTTTCAAGCTGTTTCATACCGTCAGCCAGGGAAGTCAAACAACCTGAAATAAAGCTTCCTTGGCCACCCATAGAAGGGAGTGGAGTCAGCAAACCCGCCTGACCCTGGCTGTGGCTCTATCCCGTTGGCAAGTGAACACGCAGGGAGCCCAGTTTACATGTGGAATTCAGATGCGCCACACCTACATGTTTAGTATAATTATGCCCCTGCAAATATTGCTTGGGACATGTTTATACCAAAAGGTATCTGTGGTGTATCTGAAATCCAAGTTTCACTGGGAGCCCGGGATTTTTATTGGGTAACCCTAGCTCACAAAGGAAGGAGAGGTAGTGTTTTATAGCTTGGCTTCTGACTAGATCCAAGGATAGCTCAGGGGGCCCAGTCACCCCTGAATGTTGGTGAGAAATTTTAAAGTTAAAGTGAAGCTGAGCCTTCCAGAGACAGAAATGGTTACATTCTGAATTCTGTGTGTGTGTGTGTGTGTGTGTGTGTGTGTGTGTGTGTGTGTGTGTATTTGTATGAGTACTGTGGTTTGAACTCAGAGGCTGGGAATAGCCCTTTAGTTCTTCATGCAAAACTAGCACTCTATCACTAACTACAGCTCTACTTCTGTCTTTCTGGTAGTTAAATGGAAGTTAAGAGTCTCGTGGACTTTCCTGTGTGGACTGGCTTCAAACCAGGACTGCTCAGCCTCCTGAGTAGCTAGGATTACAGGTGTGAGAAATCAGCACTCAGCTGAAGCTGCTGTCTTGGCCACTGAAATGTAAAAGAAGCTCAAATTTTTGAATTATTATTTTCTTCCATTTCAACAAAATAACAACAAAAAGTCTCTAGCCTTGGGGGATAGCATACATATCTATTACAGACAACTTTGCAAGCCACCTCTGGTGCGCTTGTCACTTTAAACCAAATGTTAAATGGAAAATATTTGGCGGGATTTAAAATTAGACCCACACACATTACTTACAGATGTTTCCATGCAAAACACATGAAACTGAACCACACCAAGTCATAAACCCTACAATGGTGTATTTTTTATACCTCAAGTTAATTTTTATTATATAAGTAGCCATATGAAGAAGGTATGGCATCTTGCTTAAATTAAATACGAAGGAATGAAATCAGCAGTATCCCTTTACGGCATATGGCCCAGCAAATCAAATTACAAAGCTTTCCACATCTCATTAACCGCAATGAGTACAGTGAGTTTCTAATAAGTCACATCTTTTTCATGTGAGTGGTGAGTAGTGACTTATTGTAAGAATTCACGGGATGACCCTTGTGCTGAAATTAAGAACTAATCTGAAATAGGCAGGGTCATCTGGTCAAAACTGATCATAACATTTCCTCATTATTGTGTTAGTTGGCATTGAAGCATATGTTTTGCTGGTGCCCCAGCTGAAAAATGCCTTTGATAATTTCACTGACAGCAAATAACCCACACACTGTTATTTAATGAGTTCGGGCAGGATTAGCTGACAATAAAGAATAGAGTATAAATGTTTTTATTAGAGCAGAGTTTTTCTTTCCTTTTTTTTTTTGTAACCTAAAAAAATAAAAGAGGAGACGACCTCATCGCAGTGCTGCACTGCCTTGAGCTCTAGATGGCAAGTGGTGGCGCTGCTGGGTGACTCAGGTGCAAAGTCGCTAGGTGCCCCCAGCCTTAGGCTCACGGAGACACTGCCTTTGGGCTGCAAATGGTGAAAGGCAAATGCCAGCTGGAACCCACACTCAGATGTCTGGTTCCTTCTTTGCACAACAAGAAAAAAAAATACTTCTACAATTGCTCATCATGTGGCCTTTGGTTGAGATGAATTACCAATTTACAACCTCTTGTGTTTGGAGAGAAGCAAACTGTGCTCTTTTGAGGCAAGAATCAGGAACCTAAAATCATTTAAGCCTTCTTGTTTATAAGGCCAGAGTGAGGCCAGAAATCCTTTTCCCTCTGTGCTCTAAGCCCTTTCAATGAGGAGTCTCTCACCATCTGCACTAATAAATATGGACTGGTGTGTGTGTGTAACTGTACACTGAGGGGAAGGGAGGAGTGAAAGGATTTTAAATGGTTGCAAATTGCTCTCCTGCTGAGATAACAGCAGTGTGCAGTGAGCCTCAGTTACTGCACATTAAGAATGGGCATTTGGCTTCTTTTCACACAGCTGCGAGGGGAAGGGAAGGATTCAAAAGTAGCAGAGAGAACACTGGCTGGGGTTCTTCAGGAGACAGGTTTTAGAACAGCATCTTACTTATGTACTCTTTCTTCACAGCTCCAGCAGTGGGACATGGAGAGCACCCCTAGAAGGTTACGCAGAGCACCCCCAGAAGCTGGGAATAAACAGATTATTGGAACTCTGAGAGCCAAGGCTCAGCAGAGATCAAGCAGTGAAGCCAGAGGATGAGTGGCCCAGTGGGGAAGAAAGTTATCCTTGAGGACAAAGTGAGTTTCTTCTGAAGACCTGAGACTTAAGACTGGCCTCTGGGGACAAGTGGTCACAGGGAAAGCAGTCTTGTGGGAAGATGGGAAAAGCAGGCTAACGAGATAGTGTCGATTAGGTTGGCGAGCCATTAGCGCAGCACAAGGAAAGTGAGTCTGGGCTAGCACACACCAAGCACACAGGAGTCATTGAGCCCCACACACTCAGAGGTTTTCTCTTAGAAAAAAAGTGACTCTGTGCTCAGCACAATGCAATGTGCAACTCTGGATGTTTTGAAGGGCCTCTCCAGTGAACTGGAAGAGGATGGACAGAAGCCACCAGGAGAGTGGCATGCCCAGGACATCAGAAAGGGCCCATGAGGAAGTTCTGGGGAGCATGAGGAAAACCTCTGGTCCAAACACATGTTCCTCAACATGTGTCCTGCCCCAAGTTGGAACTAGAGAGCCCTCAAAGCTCACCTCCCCTTTCACATGAATCATCACCACGGGAGAGGAAGCTCTGGGAAACAAGGCAGAATAGAAGGGCAAGAATTCAAGGGAAGAGGTGGGAATTAATAATTGAAGTCAAAAAAGGTCAACCACTGAGTACAGGAAGGATAAGGGTCAGGTTAGTAGACAGTGGCCAAAAGATGGCCTAAGGAAGATAGTCGCTTAAGCACTGAAAGCTGAGAGCTGGTGGCTCACGCCTGTAATCCTAGCTACTCAGGAGGCTGAGATTTGAGGATTGCAGTATAAAGCCAGCTCAGCCAGGAAACTCCATGAGACCACCAGAATATCAGAAGTGGTGCTGTGGCTCGAAGTGGTAGAGCACTAGCCTTTAGGTGAAGGGTTCAGGGATGACACCCAAGCCTTGAGTTCAAGCCCCATGACAAGAGGAAAAAGAAGAGGAGGAAGAAGAGGAGGAGGAGGAAGAAGAAGAAGAAGAAGAAGAAGAAGAAGAAGAAGAAGAAGAAGAAGAAGAAGAAGAAGAAGAGGAGGAGGAGGAGGAGGAAGAGGAAGAAGAAGAAGGGGAAGGGGAAGGGGAAGGGGAAGGGGAAGAAGAAGCAGCACTGAGACTGAGCTCATGATACTGTTAAGAAGATAATGTTAAGGTACCAAGACTTTGAAAATAACCATAGGTGACTGAATATATAATCAATTCCTGGTAAAAGGGAATTGGTAGTTACCACCCATGGAAATCATCTTGGGAAATTATTCATAGATAACTTAGGTCTTCAAAATGAAACCCATGCCAGAAATTGGTTCCCATACCTATAATCCCAGTATTTGGGAGGTTGGGGCAAGAGGATGGAAAGTAAGAGGCCAGCCTAAACTATATAGAAAAATCTTGTCTCAAATACACATACACACACGCATGCACACACATACACACGCACACACACAAGCACACACAATCTGTACTAAATTCCTTACCACCTAATTTCACCAAGCCTTCAGTTACACCCAGAAGAGGACAGTTCCTGAATATTGCTATGCAACAATAATAAACTAATATGTACACAGCTTTATGGTTGTCAAGTATTTTCATAACCACTCATGCCTTTTATTATTAGGCTTTAAAGAAGGAAACCTACCCATAACTAGGACGGAAAAAGACACAGATTTCAGACCTATATTTTCAGATTCCATGCCTCATATCATTTTTACTACTGAAAATATATTTTGTATATTGGTCAAATATCACTCTAAAATGTTCTGGCAATTTGTGGAAATAACTATGTATACTTTGAGGGAAGGTATTCAGGGTATAATGTGAAATCTTCCAGAAGAGACCATCTTTCCTAATCTGCTTTATAATATGTGCCTGGGATAGGCTCTCTGCCTTTATTTCTCCCTGACAGGTGCAGACAGAATGGTGCAGCCAAGATGAGGATTAGTATCCTCTGGATAGCATCTCTTTAGTTCTTAGAATTAGAGGCATCATTGCTTTTGTTGGCAAAAAAAAAAGTAGGAGAGTATCATATACAGATTTGAACAAGGGGAGCATCTAGCTCAAAGGAACTGGAGTCACCCTTTCCCTGTTTCTTCCTCTATTTCAATCTCTCCATAGATTAAAAAAAAAAAAAGATCAAAATCCAAAGCCAGCCAGTCCTGGACAAAAACATCAGCCCATATCTGGTTTTTTGTTTGTTTGTTGTTTGCTTTTTTGTTTGTTTGTTTTTTGCAATCCTGGGGCTTGAACTCAGGGCCTGGGCACTGTCCTTGGACATGTTTTGCTCAAGGCTAGCACTCTGACACTTGAGCCACAGATCAAGTGGTATTGAGGATTCGAACCCAGGGCATCATGCATGCTAGGTCAGCACTCTACCACTAGGCTACACTCCCAGCCCATATCTGAAATATAACTAAATGAAGAAAGAGAATGGGATGGGTGGACATGGAGAAATGAGGAACATGGCTCAAGTAGTAAAGTAGTCGCTAGCAAGTAAGAGTCCTTGGGTGTGATTCCCAGCATTGGGGAAACATTGTGATCTGCTTTCTTGTAGGAGGCTTTGGAGGACTTGTCCTCTATCCTGATTTCCTAAACTGAGCATTGCATACATCCCATCCATTTAACCATGTACCAAGACATGATGATGCAGGAACTTGTCAGAAGACATGAAGTCATGTAGGTGAATGCATAAGAAAAGGGCTTAAGCCTGGCAACACATGGCTCCTGACCCTGCCTCCTCCATTTCCCACCCTCCCAAATGTGACCTCTATTTCTTGTCCACTGGCTTCTTTCCAGCCCTCTCTGCCTGCCAGCCCTATCAGTCTCCTGTATTCACCTCCCAGATCTACTCAAAGCATGCCCAGGTGCTGAGAGCATCTTCCTCCTGTATTGCTTTCTGCTTACCCTTTGAAGTTCCTCACACTGATTTAAGAAAACCCTCATGGTACTTACTGTATTCCCAAACCTACTGCTCACCAAAGCCCCTAACATGCACTTGGTGAAGTATTGGAAAATTAAATAATCATTCACAAGGCAAGGCTCATGTCTTAGGATGTGGAAGGAAATTGTAGAATTGTTCAGTCTTCAAATATTTCTCTGGTCACTGACAACTTTTTGAATTTCTGAGTTTTCATTTACAAAATGACTGTTCATTTTAGTGTTCTAAAATAAAGGTTTGGTCCAGGCCATATAGTGAACTGAAATCCAGTAAAAAGAGCCTGATTCCTTCTTAAGGCTTCACCCCCTTTCACTTCCTCAAGCCATGCACATGTGTAGTCCATAGGAGCCCAGGCCAAATTGCCTGCCTCTCCACCTCGATTTAAACACTTGTCAGTCTGAAAACAAGTAGCAATTCTTGTCTTCTGTACCTGTTAAGTACTCAGTAGAGTACTGACTACTGAATTGTGCCTTCCTCAGTGCAAGCATTCTTATCTTATCCATCTCTGTATCCAGCCACCACCCCTTCCTTGACTGTTTCACATATAAAAGATGTCTAATAACTTCTGAATGAGCAAATGAATGAAAGACCTCCCATTTTGGGTTATCTTGATCAGTTTTGTGAATGGGCAGCAGATACAGCTTTGTCCCTCTATAGCTTCGGGAAAATCAGCTTTAAGTTTCAGAGCAATTAAAGAACAGGAGTAGAACCTTGAACAAAGAATGAGGAGAAAGGTTGGTGGGTCACATCTGTAATCCTAGCTAATCAGGAGGCTGAGATCTGAGGATCAAGGTTCAAAGCCAGCCCAGGCACAAAAGGACTTGAAACTCTTATCTTCAATTTACCACTAAAAAACAATAAGTGAGGCTTGGCTCAAGGGTATGGCAGTAGCCTTAGGCTGAAGAGCTCAGAGACAACGCCCAGGCCCAGGGGTAGGGTGGTAGCCTTGAGCTGAAGAGCTCAGGGACAGTACCCAGGCTGAGTTCAAGCCACATGACCCACAAAAAAAAAAAAAAAAGACAGAAAAGAAAAGAATGAGGAGAGCTTTGTGTCTTCTGTTCTATACCATCATTCTCCACCAAAGCTTTTCCCTACCACAGCTCAAATCAGTAAGCTGACTTAAAGCTACTACATTTCGCCACAGATTGGTTTTTTTTAATCCCTCATGATCAACTATCTCACCACTCTATCTAGCTATCTTAAAATGAGGTGCTGCCACGGTCTACCCATTGCTGTCCAAGAGCGCTGGAATCAAAATCTCCCAATAAACATAACTTTCTTCACCTCTTGTAAATATGTAGGGTAGCTTGTTATTGTGTGTTATCCTGGTATTTAATTTTTCTATATAATTTGATAGATGCACAGTTTCTGTATTGCAAACCCTATGCTATGAACAGACAGAAATGTGCAGAAAACTCTGTTTCAGTTCTAGTACAGTCAGAACCAAATCAAGACCAAAAGATCTTGATATACAATTAGGTATGACTGATGAGCTTTAATGCCATACCATCCTCTTTACCCTTTCATACAATGTACGCGAACCAAAATGGTTGTCTGAAGATACCTCACAAATAGGTGATATATGCTTGAGATTTGTGGCTCTTGATATATCTCTTTAAGTAATGTAAACATGCTATTAACAAAGGATGCATTTCCCTTTGGATAGCCAAACTGTCACATCACGATTACAACCTGAATGCAGACACAGGTACCTGGCTGCCAACAGAAGTTAGAGAAATGGTTATCAAGATGCCTTTCATAACAAGACAAACTAAGCAGGACTCAAGATGCACATACCCAATAAAACCAAAGGAAGAGGGAAGAATCAATACCCTAGCAAAGGGAAGAAAATACATAACACCTAATTTGGAAGAAATGGTTTTATTGCCAATGTTCAAAGAGTTAAACCTATTATTCTAGGTAAGACTGAAGGGTTTTGTATATCTAATATTTATAGACTAGAATTCTGTAGACTAGAATGACTGTGTTTAGTATTTACAAAAGTAAGAAGAATGATTGTGACCTTAGCTAAGTACAAAATATCCCACAGTACCGTAAACTTAATGTAACTACTTAACCTCAGTTTAAGAAAAAGATGAAGAAGACAAAGACAAAGAAGAAAGAGGAGGAGGAGGAGGAGGAGGAGGAGGAGGAGAAGGAGAAGGAGAAGAAAGAAAAAGAAGAAGAAGGAGAAAGAGAAGGAGAAGGAGAAGGAGAAGGAGAAGAAGAAGGAGGAGGAGGAGGAGGAGGAGGAGGAGGAGGAGGAGGAGGAGGAGGAGGAGGAGGAGGAGAAGGAGAAGGAGAAGAAGAAGAAGCAGCAGCAGCTCTCCATAAATGACCCAGAGTTTGACAAGTCAATAGATTGTCACTGGATAGAACACACTAAGTTTCACCCTCACCTCTGTACTTATGTGCTCATTGCCCAACCCTCAGAGGCAGATTCCATCCATGTAGCATTCAATGTTCAGGTTTTTCTTTGAAAGAATGATGTCCCTTTAAATTAGCCAAGTATTGATATAAACACTGAATGCAGAATCCTTGTGGCCTTTCCTTCTCTAGGTCATCACATCATCACACTTCAAGTAGAGAAAGGGAAGGGTGAAATCTTGCATGCTGGAATGCGCTAGATTTGTGGCACCACTTTTCTGGAACACAAGACAGGCACAAACCTCTTGAAGTGGTCGGAGTCCAAGGTAAGTTGCTTCACAAACACTCAGCCAATAATAAAATGTTTTGAAAAGCACTTAAGCTTAATGGGTTGAGGTGTTAACTCAGTGGAGGCTACTGTTACTATGGAGAGGGGCTGTGCAGAACAGAGCAATGCCATGGAGGGAAAGGGAACGCCATTTAAGAAGAGTGATGCCACACACAGTAAACACACAATAAGGAACCCTCCTGTACATGATGGCAGCCCCATTGGGCCCAGAAAGAGGATGATGATGATGATGACCATGATAATGACTATGGGCCAGTCAGTAAGTACCAAGATGGTCTTCAGGCCCCCTGACCCCTTTGATCACTTTGATTTGGCTCAAGTTCCTTGATTCACTGCTCTCAGGCCTACCACATGGCAGACTTTCTAGGACATGCCTTGAACTTCTCATTCCTCCAACCCCTCTGGAACTACTCAACAACAATTCAGCTGCCAAGGACAAGACTGCATGGACTGTTCTGCATTTGCATCTCCCTGATACTCTCCTCCAAACTCCGTGATGCGTAGCAAGCCATAGGAAGCTCATCAGGCCAGGACGTTGTCTTCTGAGAATAATAATTTTAGCTCTCTCTGACTACTACTAAAGTTGGTGGCCCTATTAGGCTTATTATATTGTCATTTCCTATTGAAAGAAGCCTTACCTTTAAAAATATTTCAGCCTCCAGACTTCCTGAAAGTCTATCATACCCTGAATGTTCACATTCTAGCACACAGAGCCATTCTGCCGCCACAGATCCCAGGCGATGTGTACCAGGGGCCAAACTGTTTCATGCCAATACCATTTGGCACATGCATTCCTGATGGTTTTCTATGGTGCAAGACATGGGGAAAGGCTAAGCCATTAGACAGTTAATTGGCCTTCCTGACATTTTTTTTTTGAGTCTTCTGAACCACTACTATGTCCACATCAATAGTTATACTTCAAAATGTATCCTTCATATGGAGCGTCTAATCACCTAGCCTAGGATTTATGACGTTCTCTGAACAGATTAGCATATTATTTTAACTAAAAATGTAAAAGAGTATAAGCATTTATCTATGGGACCTCTGCCAACCCAGGTGGAAATGAAAAGAAAAAGGGTGTAATTTCTCTAATTAGATACAACTTTTGGAGAGGGGTGAGTGAAAGGACATTTTATTCCTCTCCTTGTCATTGTGAATACTCTATTGTAGCTAATCAAACTCAAATTCACTGGAAAATGGGACAAGAAACAGGAGAGAAAAATAAAATAATGGCTCCCACTAGCCCTAAAAATCCTGTGAGAACTTGTGATTAAATCTGGCACCTGAGCCCTTCCTTCATAGAGCTGTGTGCTGTGTGCTCTATGAAAAAAGAGGCCTTTTCCTGGCTCGTCTACCAATGAGCCTCTAGCACCCAGGCAGGGGCCTAGCACACTTTGTACACTGAAGAAGCATTTGTTGAATGAAGCAATGAGCAGATGAACAGGGGGTCAAATGTCATGGTAGACGGAAATCAAATGCCTTGGTTTAAGTCCCAAGTTTTCTATCAAAAGAGCCCAGGTGAATACCTCTCCTCTCTGAGCTATCTCCCCAACTTAAACTGGAAGTACCAATAATAAGTTTTCCAGAAGCTATTCCACAGAATAAATGATAAAACCTCATGAGAAAAATATTTCATACAATGCCGGTTGCTGACACCGGAAACTGTGTCCCCCAGGCCTCACAACCCGCTTCGTACGATCGGCCTCTTCATCCTACACATTCTCCCCTCACATCCCTCCGTCTTTGCTTCCTCTTCATTCTGTCATCACTGTCATCGTTGAGGCGCTCATGACTCACTACCCAGGTAGCTCTGATCCCTTCCTCATGGCTGGCTCCTGTACAGGCCCCTATGCAATAGGGGGCCACTTACAGGTGATTGACCACTGTGTTCACACAGCACAGGCCTCACACACAGAGGGACTTGTGCTTGAGGTTCAAGACTCTGTGCTTGTGATCTTGAATGCTTAATAATTTATCACTGGATGATGTACCATGGGACAACAGGCCATGTGCTGGCAGTGAGAGTCTTTGTTTACGTGTGTAGTGTCTCTCCCCATCTCCCCACCAGGTAGGACAGGTTCTCAATCACCTACTCTTCTGCCCCTGGTGCCCTGGGCCCACCTCCATCTCCTTTAATGCCTCCTTATGATCATTTCTCACTCCACCCCCAGTTAAGGTCCAAAACACAATCAGGAAGCAGCATGATCTCAGAGGATCCAGGGATGGCACTGCACTGACCTTTATCCTAAAATCAATAGTGCTATCAGGCTTTGGGCAAGATACACACACTACCTTGAGTTTGTCCCCTCTCCAGATACCAGCTGCCTTCTGTCTCAGAAAATACACCAGGCCTCTAAGAAGAAGAGCTGCCTAGCTCTACATCCCAGGCTCTTTCTGGGGCACAGCCCACCAGTGTGACAGCTGTGGAGAAAGATGCCCCACTGCTGGAGGCCGCCCCCCGCCCCCGCTGGTTCCCAAGTCTCAGGGTTGAGCCTAAGACTCTCAAGAGAGGCTGTGCCTGCCTCATGAGTATTTTACTCTGAGTGCCTGAGGGAGGTGACATTAGAGAGCAAATAAAAAGTACCAAGACTGCAAATAAGTCAGAGAGACTACAGAATAAAAGAAAAGGCACTGTGTTTTAATACCTTTTAATAGCACTTCCTCCTGGCCTTAAAAACAGGGACCTCCTAATTTAACTCTACACTAAGCCTTGGCTGAGTCTAAATCTTGACCCTGATTATGGCACTGGCCAGTCATGCTTTCTGGTCGACCCCCCAGATCCTTCCTCATCTGGCTGACTCGCTTTACCCACTCTCGCCCTGCTCCTTGCCTTGTCTAGAGACATGACCAGTGGCCCCATTGTGCCTGCTGCATTATGTCACTGGCCCTCTGGCATTCTCTCTTCTATGGTCATTCTCCTAGCCTGAGTGTATCTGACTATATCAACTGAAGATTTACTTCCATCCTCCAAGAGATTTCTATTGTTTTGTTTTGTTTTTATGCTGGTACTGAGGCTAGCACTCAAGGCCTCACTAAATGTTGTCCCTTAACATTTTAACTCAAAGTTGACTACAACTTGAACCCCAGCTCCACTTCTGGCTTTTTTAGTAGTTAACTGGAGATAAGAATCTCTTTGGATTTTCCTGCCTGGGCTGGCTTGGAGCCATAATCCTTCAGATCTAGCTCGCCTTCCCGAGTAGCTAGTATTACAAGCATGAGCCACCGATGCTTGGCTTCTGTCATGGTTTTAATCACTGTGTCCCATAACCTTGAGAATCAGACCAGGCCTCACCATCACATTTGTGCAACATGATCTTGACCCCAGGGACCATGTGACCTCCCATCCTACCAGGCAGACCATCTGAATTCCATCCTAAGCTGAGCACATTGGCTCCCTGCCCATTCCCTTCATTGCCTGCCTAGTGAGATGATCTGAGTCAGACAAATCAGTCACACCAACTATTTCCTCTTGACAGATGAATGTTTTCATTAGCTGAGATTCCCAACACATCATTTCTACCCTGCTTTATAAGCTTGCCACTTTCTGACCATGTTACCTCCAATGATCCTACAAATTGCAATCTTTGCTGATCACCAAGCTTCAGCCACACAAACTGGAGATAGCAAACACTGGATTAATTTTCATAATAGAATCAACTAGTTTTCCATTCAGCATATTCTTGTAGCTCTAACAACACAATCCTAGTGCATAGTTCTTCCCTGTACCACTCTCCTGTTGAATTCAGTATCCCAGAGCTGGGATTGTGGATCCAGTCACTAAACATAAGCCATGCAATCATCCAGACCTCTCCTATTGCAACTGAGGATACTGAGGTACTGAAGTCAAATGCTGCTTCTGCCCTGACCCCTGGGCCCACGATTATGCCCATTTACCCTACACAGCCTCTTATGAACTGGGAATATTGATTTCAGGCTTTTGAATTCATCCTCTCCATATCTCCTGGAAGAGAAAAGGTCACCTTGCTTCTGGGTTTCCTCAGAACATTTTAGAATTTCTAGCCTAGAATGTTATCCCATGTGTTGCCTTATAGTTCCAAACCTACAAGCCACACTAAGCTAATCATGATTCTGGTATTCTCAACTGCTACTTCTCATTTGTACCCCCTTTCTAGACGTGTCCATCTGCTAGTTTGTTAAGAGGTAGGTAAGGAAAGCTGAGCCCATGCCTGCTACTAAGGAAGCCAAGATTTGAAAATTGAAATTCAAAACTAACCTAGTAAGAAAAGCCATGAAACACTTATCTCCAATCAATCAGCATAAAAGCTGACAGTAGAGCTGTGGATCAGATGGTAGAGTGCCAGCCTTGTGTGAAAAAGCTAAGGGAGAGGGTCCTGGCCCAGTTACCAGCAAAATAAGAAAAGAGTAAAAAAAAAAAAAAGAAGAGAAAGAAGTAAAGGAAAGAAAAGAGAAAAAAAGAAGGAAAGGAAAGGAGAGAAAGGGAGAGAAAAACTGAAGAGAAAAAAGGAAAGGAAAAGAAAGAAGAAAGGAAAGAATGAAGAAAGGGAGAAAGGAAGAAAAGAAGGAAAGAAGGAAGGAAGGAAGGAAGGAAGGAAGGAAGGAAGGAAGGAAGGAAGGAAAGAAGGAAGGAAGGGAACGAGGAAGGAAGGAAAAGAGGAAGGGAAGAAGGAAGGAAGGAAGGAAGGAAGAGAGAGGGGAAGGGAGGGAGGAAGAGAGGGAAGGAAAGAAATTTAGAAAGAGGAGAAATGGGATTTTGCTGAGCCATGAGTGAGGTACATGTAACTTCATAGCTATAGCGCATGTCACTAGGTTAAGATGCAGCCAGTGATAAAGAATGGTCATTGTTGACATACTAGTCTTACACAGAAGCCACACAAACCACATTCAATACCTTCTGAACCAGCTCCGAGGAAAGGCCACTGTGATTTGCCAGTACCCGTATTTCATGAGCAGTCCTCTTTAGTCCTCCACCATTCGTGGGTTAGTTAATAAGCCAGTGTATCTGTTCCAGACATGTGCAACAAATCAGACACTTTCCAAATAGATTGGAAATGGCTGGTTTTAGTGTCTAGATTACCAGCCACCTTGCAAACCACATTCAGGTTTCGGAAATATGATTAACTATTCTACTCAAGAAGCATAGGAACCCAGAACATGGCCACCTCACCCCTAATCCCTCCACACAGTGTCTCCATCCTTGAGGCACACTGTAAACTCTCAGAAATGTGGCCAGGAGAGAGTTAGACTATTTTGTGTGATGCAGTACAGCCTGTTCAACTTTTGCATAGCAATTCAGCAACCACAGTTTTAAGCATTCAATTCTACTTCTACAGCTTCTTAAAATTCCCTGCAATATAATTACACTGATGGGAATGCAGAAAGATAATTGCTTTTAGAGGAAAGTTTCTCCTTTGTTCCATGTTCATCTGGCTTCCAGAAATGGAACAAGAGCCCTTGAACAGCAGAAATACGCATCCATGTGTCTCTAGTTATCATTTATTTACAAAGATAGACCTTGACAAATGTAATTTGTTCAATAAAATTAAAAGGATGCACGATAATTCACTTAGACAAAGAGACTTGAAAGAGGACGTCAGCACAGCACGGCCGTCCATCATCAGAACGATCAGCTGACTTTGAAGAAGCGGCAGGTGCTTCCCTTTTGGAATGCAGCATTGAAATAGTATTTAGAAGGGAGAAAGAAAGAAAGAGAGCTAGGAATTGGAGCAATTCTTTATTCAGGCAATAATTATACAAATTAGATCTATGAAAGCCAGAGAATGACTGTGCCTTGAACTCTGTCTGTGTGCATAGAACAATGGGGAAATTAATAATTAAATCTATTACATATGCTCATAATTCAATACAAAAGATACCTCAGTAGTTCAAACACTCCTGTATTTTCATTTGAATGAGGCTTTCACACATTCTCCTCATTATATATGTATTATATTTTAAATTTAACAGCTTATTTTGTTGCCTTTATGTTTGAATTAATAAGGGCACACTTTAATGCACTAATGGGGAATTGCATTAGCTGGCTTTGCAGGCATAACTTTGAAAAATCTCTGGTTTCCCAAGGGTGAAATCAATTTGGCCCATAACATGTTGTCTCACAGACACATCTGGAATCTTGGAAGAATTGTTCCCCACTACAAGCTTCTGATTTGGGCCTCTGGATTTGAAAGAGGATCCCCAAGTAGAAACCTTTGCTAAACTGAACAGACCCATCATCAAGATCATCAGCAAGATTTGGCAACCTCTGGGCCTGCTAGCCTGATTTCCATGCTTGGCCCATGTCATTTTTTCCATCGAGCAGAAATCATTTTCCTATGAAAAAGAAAGAGTTCATTTAACCCAATAGTTTATATTCCTTCTCCTCTGTCTCTCTGTCTCTATCTCTGTCTGTCTCTCTGTATCCCACCAACACACACACACACACACACACACACACACACACACACACACACACACACTGCCTCTGCCTCTGCTTCTCTTCATATTCCTATTTTTAACTCGTCATACTACCTCTGAGTCACAGAGAGGGAAAAACACAGGAACTTAGAGATGAAGATAGAGAATTCCATCCTGTGGGAAGTAATGGCCGGTGGCCCCCACAAGTACTAAAGATCATCAACAGATCTCTACGGAGCTGGATCACTGGGGTCACATCCGACTGGAGCCCAATTTCCTAGGAAACAGGGGGAACTCCACTGGTGGCCTGAACGCAAAGGTGGTAACCAATGGCAAAACCCCATCCTCCTGCAACTCATCAAAGAGACAAAGACGCCAGGAACGGTGAGGGAAGAGGGGGACGTTCAACCAAGGAGTCCCATCTTGGTGGGAAGCAGCTGCCCACATACCCAGGGCCGCCAGGCTCGCGTGGACCCATTTGCTGCTGCTGCCACTGCACTATGACAAGGAGTTTTGTGCCTTCGGAGGAACGCCAAATCCAATGATGCTAATTGCATTGCAGATTTCTAGCATCATTAGCAATTCTTAAAATTACATTTGCCCTGCTCAAGTTCTCTATTTCCAGCCTGGTAGACGGAAGGGGGGCAGGTCTCTAAAGGAGATATGGGTTACAGTGAAATTCAATTGGACACGTTGGCTTCAGGTGTGCAGGTGGAGGCCGGCCGGCAGGGATTCACAGCCCAAGGAAAAAAAAAAATATGCTTGTTTGTCTTATTTTAAATGCTGATTGCCGGGAGAATAAACAAAACCCGCAGCTAAATGGGCCTTAAAGGAACACTGGGAATTTGGGGAAGGAAAAAAAGCTTTGCAGAATAACAGTTGGAACTAGCCCTGTGGGTCCTGTGGTGACAAGCACCATCCCAGCACCCCGAGCCATGGAGGAACTTGCATTGGAAGTAGTTGGTGCAGAAATAACCACTCTCCCTTTGTTTGTTTGTATTTAAAACAAATGAAGAAAATCCAGATGAATTGGTGCTCTGGCTTTGTTTGTTTCCTTAAAGAGAACATATCTGCTCATTAGGAGAGCTAGACAGCCAGCTCCAGAAACAAAAGCCCCAAGTCCATGTCAACAAAGTGTCCACAGGACATTTTTTTCCAGTGCTCCTTGACCACCCCCCCACTCCCCCCAGCCCCTCAGTAAGGAAAGGAAGGGGATTTCCTCAAAGGAGAGCAGAGGTCAGAGCCTGCTCCATGGCTGCTGGCTCCAGACAAGGGGACAAGAGGCTGTGCGGTTGGGACTTGCAGCGCCATTAATGAGCAGCCACCAGCACCATCTCCTTCCAGGGTGGTCGCTACTCCAGAGCTCTTGAGTATTTATCCTAGGTAATTCAATTGCTAAGCGCACACATGTATACATGTATGCATTTATACACATATATACAAGTTACATAAATGCACACATTTATGCATTATGTATAAGTGCTATGCATAAACACATTCATAAAGGGAAATACACAGTGTCTAATTGGTCCATCTACTCAAAATAATTAGCCAGTTTTAATGAAATACCACTTAAGGTGACTGGCAAACAAAGGAGCCATACTTAGCAAAGCATTAAGGATGCACCCATAATAAGCTGAGTCGTTCCCATTTGGGTACAGTTACCTGCATCAGTCACATTCATGGCACTCATAAACAAGTCTTATTCCCCCACCAAGACCCACAAACCAGAGCCATGAGCTACCTGTATACTGGAGCAGATAGTCTAAGCTGGAAGGGGATTTGTCTGTTCTCAGAAAAGAATTCAGCAGGGATCCAATCAAGACCATTGGTTCTTCCCATAGAACAGCAAGGTCACTGACTCAGGAAAGGAGACCTTGGAGTTCCATGTTGCAGGACCCCAGGTGAGGGGGCAGGGATAAGGCTGGGTACCCCATGGAAGGGTGATTGGTGTTTCTTCTTTTGTTGACCTGTACAGTGACTTGTCAATAGCATGACATCAATAAAATAAGGATTATTCAAAGATAATAGTGCTTATATTTAAATTCTGTGTGTGTGTGTGTGTGTGTGTGTGTGTGTGTGTGTGTCACTCAAACTTTGGATGCTGTCCCTTACCTTTTTGCTCAAAGTTATCTCTCTGCCACTTGAGCCACAGCTTTATACCCAGTTTTCTGCTGGCTAATTGGCCAATCTCATGAACTTTTTTGCCCAGTCTGGTTTTAAATTTTGATCCTCAGAACTAAACCTCATGGTTAGCTAGGACTACAGGCATGAGCCACCTGCATTGGCAATATTTAAATTCTTAAGTCGAGGTAGATATTCTCTAACAGAACATGGATAATGCTATGGAAGAAAGCTAGGGATTTAGCTAGAACTCATGCTTTCAACAGCAGAAACCATTCATAGCAAAGAAATGTGAGGGAGTGTTAGTCAAGTGATGGTTTTACAGGTGTCCCGAAGCGAAGTCCTGAAAAACTGTACTGATGTTCAACAAGACAATCAAATGGACTTGCTGCCAAGTGCAGAGCCATCCAGTGAGATGGTGCCATGGTCTCTGTGTCTCAACATTTCATGAAAGGAAGAGGCATTTATAGAAAGCCTTATTTACCAATTAGAAAATCAATGTGCCAGTGTTGTACAGCTTCTTCCTATGGCTTGAATTCCTCTTCAAGAGCCCTAGAAGGCAATCCACCGTTCACCTTCCTTCCTTCCTTTCCACTGCAGGAAGGAAAAGGTTCATAAAATGAAAGAAAACAGCAACAGCTCAAAGAAAAATGTCTCCTAATCCCAGCCAAGTGGGGGAAAGCAGATACCTTCTGTCTGATTGGTGTAAGATTAAAAGTAGAGGCTCAGACTCCACAATAACAGCTCCTATTTAGTGGACCCTTTTTGGTTGCCAATAGGGAGCTTTGTGTCACAGTCTTCCTGTGAAGGAGGCAGTGGGATTTCGGTTGTACAGAACTAGGAACTGAGGCTCAAAGTTTAAGAACCTTCCGCACAATTCTAGGGCCTGAGGGGAAAGGGTAGGACTCAGACTTCCATGGCAGAAACCCTCCCCTCCCATGCCACCCCTTCATGCTTTTCTGGTCACCTCATTGGCCTCATAGCCAAAGCTCCATCTGCTTCCCAGGTTTGCATTCCCAGGGAACAGCAGTGTGGGTCAATTCCCAAGAGGCCCCAGACAAGAGGCAAAACTTTAGGGGAAGAGGACAAAGACTTTATTCCCAACTCCCTTTCCAATCTGATGGCGGTGGCAAACAGGGGAGGGAAAAAAAAAAAACAACTTTCCTAGTGCTTTCCACTCAAGGCAGACAGGAAAGAGACTGGCCTTGGCTCCGAGCCTTATTCTGCTGACCGGTGAAGGCGAAGGAAGCCTGCTGAGGGAGGGGACACCCCACCAGGCCCAGGCTAGGAGCCTGCGAAGGCAGCCCCGGAGAAGACGTCGAGAGTAGGGACTCGGGAGATCAGAGCCCGGAGGAGCCCGCAGCGCTTGGCCTGAGTGGTGCTCAGCAAATGGCACCCGGCAGCTGGGGATGAAGACCCAGAGGTGACTCTGCAGTGGGTAAACTTGCCATCTGAAAAGCAAATAGGACTTTCCTGCGGGCCCTCAGGAGGGGTGAGGATCCGAGGGGGCCCAGCCCATCCGAGAGGGACGCGCGGGGCGCGGGGTCGGGCCCGGGACGCAAAGCACCCCTCCCGCCCCACGGTCCCTCCTTCCGCGGCACCCAGGGAGCCTGGCCATGCAATCTGTGACCTGCCGCCTCTTAGTACAAATAGAAGGCTAGGGAGGGAGGGAGGGATGGTTAGCACCCCAAACCTCTGCCTCTCCTTCGGGCGCGGGGGCCGCGGGGGCCGCGGGCTGGCGGGAACCCTGACCCGGGAAGGCCCGCACCCCACCCCGGCGAGGCGGGGAGTCTTCCTCCCGCCCCGGCCTCGCCTCCAGCCGCGAGGATGCTCCTGTACCGCCACCTAGTGTCCGACGCGAAGACGACGCCCTGGCCAAGGCCGCCAGGACCTCCGACTGGCCGCCCGCGCCTCCTGGGGGTCCTGCGTCCTAGGGGGCTCCTGGGTGTGGTCCATTAACAGAATCCCGACCCCCCCACACCAATAAAAAGCCGTCCAGATCTCCCTCCCAGCCGCCACCAAGCCTAAGCAGAAAATCATCGGCCAAAACGAATGGAAGAAATGACGTTCCCTCTCTGAGACGTCCATGAGGTGATGTCTGGTTTTTCCTAAATACAATGGCAAGTCGATTATGAATTCATCCAGAAAAAAAAATAGAGAGATGCTGTCATCGTATAAACATCAGTTTCCCCATCCCCACCCCCACCCCCAGCAGAACTGAGCCGCAGACCATCTGGAGGTACTGGTGTGTGCGAAAGACTGAACTAGAGGTCCGGATGGAAGAAGGAAGAATCCTTACTTTTTATGTAATGGTAAATTGAAGACTTCCTGAAAGGATTCCATGATGTGATGGAAAGAATATAGATCTGGGAGCCAGAAAATACACGTGTGTCATGGATTCTGCTACTTATCCACAGGACCTTCCTTGTTGGCAGGAGGAAAGAGCTGTTACCTCTTATCACAGTGCTGTGATGTGTAGATCATTACTTCTTTATCGTACGGGATGAGGAGCTCCAAGAGATGAGCTAAGGCCACGCAGTAGGGCCTCAGCCACATCAGGCTTCAAACCTGCATCTGCCCAACTTGAACTTTTTGCCTTCCCCCACTGAGGCACCATAGCACTGGAGTGTTCACCCTTAGCTTTTGCCCTCAAAACTGGTGCTTTACCACTTGAGCACAGATCCACTTCTGACATTTTGCTGATAAGCTGGCTTCAAGCCACAAGCCTCAGATCTGTCTTCCGAGTAGCTAAGATTAAAAGGCATGAGCTACAGCACCCAGCGAACAAGCATTTCTGCAGACACACACAGTCCCTACCCAGGTATGGTGGTTCACACCTATAATCCCTGGAAGTAAAATCAAGAGAATAAAAGTTCAAGACCGACCCCAGCAGAGTTATCAAGACTCTATCTCAAAAATGAAAAAGAAAAGAAAAATACTATGGGTGAAACCCAAATGACAGAGCAGTTTGAAGACCCTGGTTTCCATCCATATGTGGGGGAGGGAGTGTTGGAGAGACACAGTTCTTCCCCCTCAGCAGCAGGAAGGGGCTGTGTCATCTGGTCACTTGGTTTCTTCCAGATACAGCGAACTGTGATTCTAAGGTTTCACTGGTCCCTTAAAACCTAGTTTTAGTGCTCACAAACCCTGTGGTGATAACAAAAGGGCCTTTAAAAAGGATTTATCCACCTATAAAAGCCATTGGATTTTATTTTCAGCTATGGGCAAAAGAACACCAAAACAAATGTGTTGGAACATCAAATCCCCTTTAAAATATAAGATAGCAGGGAAAGAGAAGAAAATGTCCTCAGCCAGGGAGTGACCACAAAGGAGTCCACCCAGCTGAAAGTAGACTGCAGGGCCTGCTTATCTGGAGCCTGGGGCCTCCAGGGATAATTGCCTTCTGACAATTGTTTAGACATGATAAATACTGAAATGGAGCAGCCAACTGTTTATCTAGCTACCCGTTCAGATCTGGACAGAAGGAGATGAAAGAGGCCAGCACATTTGCAATAACCCCAAAGATAAAACCTTCCTATCTGAGGCAGTTTATCTCCCCTTCCAGGGTCATGCAGCCCAGTAACGGCCACCTCTGAAAGAAAGGAGGGAGGGGACACCCAGGAGGAGGGCTGAGTGGGTCTTGCTTGTCTTAAGTCCTCTAGCTCTAACAGGTCACCTGACCGGAAGCAAGGTCATCCTGCCCTTGTCTGGAAAGCTTGTTTAAAGGGGGTGGGGGGTGGGGAGAGCAACCAGGCCCCAAAGCCAAGGTCACCTAACTCTGAGGTCCCTGCTTTCTCCCGAGCTGTTCCTCAACCTATCAGGACAAACAAATGGAACTGTAAACTTGCCTAGCCAAGTTAAGTAAGACCTTGATCCATAGCTCAGAGGCTTTCCAAACCTGCTGTGCCAAAAACTTACCATGTGACCAAGAGCAAGTTAAAATTTCTCTGGAACCACTCAGTTATCTCAATGCTATAATGAGTAGTTCCAACTCAATAATCTCTGAGAATCTGTGGATCCATTGTATGACCTGAATCAAACCTCATGACTTAGAAGAAGCCAAAGATTTTTACGGAAGTTCTTCTTCAGTTCCCTGTTGACTCACCACCAGCACACACAAGCCTCCCATTTCCTAGCCCCCTCCCTTGCCCTCAGACCCTGCCCTCCTCGCTGTAGGTCAACTAAAAAGCACAAATAAGGCTCACACACCATGATCCAGCCCAATCAGGAGGCCAAGTAAGCCTTTTTCTTAGGTTGAAGCACATATCCTTTATCTGCCCAGCCTCACAAAGAAGTGAAGTAGGCAAGTAACTTAGAGTGAGATCGCTTGCATCACATATATAGGGCCTTGGGTTCTAATTCTCTGCCTCTACCATTAAGAAATCTTTAAAGAAAAGAAGCCATCCATTGCCCACCATTTCCTCCCCACCTCTGCCCCCACCTCTGGTAGATTTTTCTGCTTCCAAAATATTCTGATAGGGTATAATAGGAATTTCCTGCAAACAAGCTCACTGGGGGGTTAAATACTGAGCAGTCGCCAGCTTTAAATACACCCGTTCTTCACTCTCCAGCTCTGAAGCAATTAGTTCAACATAACCGCAAGAAAACTAAGATGGAGCTCTGGCATTGTATTTTCTAAGAGAGAATAGGGTTTTGTTTTGGATTTTCCTCTCCTCTTCAAGAGACTTAAAGCCAGCCAGTGTCAATGGCTCATGCCTGGCATGTGACATGTGAGAAACCCTGTTCAAAGTCTGCCAGGGCAGGCAAACCCAAAAGGCTCTTATCTCCATCCAATTAACCAGCTAACAGCCCGAAGTGGAGATGAGGCTCAAGTGGTAGCAGCAGCCTTGAGCAAGAAGCCAAGCAAGAGTTTGAGGCCCTGAGTTCAAGCGTTAGTAGTGGAACACAAAAATAAACAAGCAAATAAATAAATAAACTCAAATAAGTAAACTTAGGAATCTTGTGCCTTATTTTCACTCTTGGTAGATAAGGAAGGAAAAGACCCCCTTTTTGGTCTTCAAGGGCTGAGGTTGGGTGGCAATGTTGTCACTTCATGGCTCCAAGCTGTGTGCTGCCTCACAATCAGCATTAATGAGTGAGCGGGTGCCAGTGCTCATGGTTTCATGAGATACTACCTACAAAACTAGGTGCTCACCAAGTCAGCCTTACCATTCAGAGCAGCTCCACAGCTCCCCACTTCCTCCACTGCCCAGCTTATTCCCATTGAAGCCCTTCTCCTGACCCCCATGCCAATAGCATGGGCTGTGCTTTATGTCAGATAACCCCATTCCCCTTATCTTTTCGGGGTTCATAGTAGGCAGACTTATTTATGTGATGTCATGTTAGGAAGCTCTGTGGTCAACGTGTCACTTTCCGTGAGCACCGAAATCAATAGGAATAAGAGCCAGATAGAGCCACAGACTTTCCATAAAGAATGCTGCACACCCCAGACAAAAGGGCAGGCAACTCCTTTTGATAGTGGAGTAGCAGCAATGTTTGCTTACACGGGTAGGTTAGAGGAGGAAAGGGAAAGCGAGGTCTCTCAAGTAATTGAGCAGAGGGCATCAGCTTCTTGCTAAGTATAACTTCAATGAGGAGCCAACACAGAAGCAGGCAAACAATTACGAGGGTGGCCCAGGGCAAAGGGTCAGATCAGTACCCTTCATTTCACATGTGTGAGTTCCCTTTTGATTAGTATAAAAGACACACAGGCTATAGTGGCACTCTTGAATAATTTCAGCTACGCACATGTAGGAAGAGTGCAATCCAGAGCTAGCCCTGAGGAAGAAAATGGAAGATGCTATTTAAAGCAAAAAGAGTTGGTAGTGTGGCTCAAGTAGTAGAGAGCTTGTGAGCACATGGCCCCAAAGTCAAACCTAAGTACCACGAACAGGAATAGTGCCACACTGGAAACTTAGTGTCATCTCAAGCTCTCCAAGTCTCATCTAGTGGGGAGAAGGAATGGACCTCACTCACATCTGCATGCTTGCTCATGCCTGAAAATGTCTTCAACTATAAACACATGTGCTAGAGAATAGCATGGGGCCTCCACATCTTTGCCAATAGCTCTTCCTTTTCACTGGATCAACCAGGCTTCTTCACCCTCCTTTTCCCAGCCTCAGGAGCTTTTAGAATCTTCCCACCCTTTGTACCCCATCTCCTACCCTTCACTTCTCAAGACTCATCACATTACTCAACTTCCATGTGTTACTATAACATATACTACAAGTAACTTATAAAGTAAAAAAGGATTCTTTTGGTTCACAATTTTGAAAGCCTTTCCATGATTGCCTGCATCTGTTGCTTTGGGCCTATGGTAGCTCATCATGTATCATAGAAGAGAGAGCGAGAGAGAAGAAAAGATGGAGACCCCCCACATCCATTTTGATGGCACTTCCCTGGTGACTTAAAGGCCTCCCAGTAAGCCTGAACTCTTGGAAGTTTCCACCACCTCCTCTAATGCCAAGTAGGGAACTGAACTAAGTCTTTATTAAGTTGGTCTTTGGAGAAAAACTTAAAAGTCCCAACTTCAGCACTCATCCTCATGTCCATCATCCTCAAGAAGGCTTGTCTGCTTTCCTGCAGCCCAACCCCATTAGGGACTGCATGAGCCGCCTCTGCCACCACCATCTTGAAGCACTCTGCTTGTCAGACTGCTTCCGGGGGCTACCATAAGAACTTTAAAGGCCATATTATTTATTATGTGTTTGTGTGTGTGTGTTAGATGCTGATAACTTGGGCTTAAACTCAAGGACTTGTGCTATTACTTGACTTTTATGCTCAAGTCTAGCTTTCTGCTACTCTGAGCTATATTTCTACTTCTGGCTTTTTATTGGTTACTTGGAGACAAGAGTCTTACAGATTCTTCTGCCTGGGTAACTCTGAACCTTGGTTTTCAGATCTCAGCCTTCTGAGTAGCTAAGATGACAAGCAGGATCCATTGACACCTGGCTAAAGACACTGCCTTGATCATCTCGTTATCCTTAGCATCTGACTGAAATTTAAAGCAAAGATGCCCTTTGCTTACTCACTTCTGCACATACTTTCAGCCCGTGAGCAAGGCCACATAACCTTGGTGGTCAAGGAGAGAGGTCACTGAGCCCTCTGCAGGGAGCAAGGTGGGGCCAGGAACCTGGGAGCTGGATATCAGCACCAACTCCCCTTGCCACTGTACTGGATGGCCCAAGTTAAAGCAAGTACTTGATTCTGAGAGCAGTGCCCGCTTCTCCTGACCTCTGGTGGTTTCCAAGGCCTCAGTCACTTTTGTCACTGGGCTGCTGACCATGGCCCATCTCCCTATGGCTTTGCACAAAGTGTATAAGCCCATGCATGAGTCTCTGTAAGCAACCAGACTCCCTGAAGCCCAAACACAGAAACTGGGAGAGAGAAGCTGAGGAGGTCCTATTTCTTCCAGGCCCATTGCCAACCTCTGTTCTGGCCTGGGCACGTGGGTTCATTTACATGGCTGGTTTGGAGCCTGTACAGATGAAAGCGCTCAGATAGTTTTATATGTGTTGCTCATCATTAAAGCCTCCCCTTCAGGGTTTCTTGCCGCCTTTGGTTTGTGTCTCAATCTGGAGCAAATTTAAGTAAAGGTTTAGCCCTCTGCATTTCCTTGGTTTAATTAATAATTCATAATAAAAATTTAATCAAGGCATAAGCTTTTGTGGAAGGTTATAAAACACTTTTATTTGCCCTGGAGATCAGAATGACCACTTTTTAAATCTGTGAAATGATGGGTTGTTTTTTTTTTCCCCCAAATGAGGAAATTTTACTCTCGACTGTAAATTTCAGCTGTTTGCCATATGTAACCACAGAGAATCTGTTTATTGACTTAGTATATTAGAAGTTGTTAGGCAGGAAGAAAAATAAACCCAAACTCCAGACGGGAGAAAGTGTAGAGAAAGAATGGAGAGTTGGAGTTAAAAATCCAACAAAACTCTAATCGCAGAGAATTTCAAGAAGAAACAGATGACAGATCCCACCTCCCAAAGGAGAGGCCAGAGATGGCAACCAGATCAGAGGCAGGGAAACTGGCTACATGCGCAGTAACCACAGGCCATTCAAAACCTTAGCAAAGGAACATGGAACACCTAACAGTTAAGAGACACTGGGTAGACCCCACAGTGGTATGTGGAGTATAGCTCATTAAAATGAGTAAACACAGGATGCCTTATTACCTACAGCAACCAGATAACATCCTTACCTTAGAGCAGAAAAAGAGCCTACCTAGACCAGGGCTAACTCAAACACCCAAAGCAAAAGAAAAGCACCTAATCCATGCTGGGTGGCTCAAATCTGTAATCCCAGATACTCAGGAAGCCGAGATGAGGCCAGCTCCGGAAAAAAGTTAGTGAGAGCCCTCATGTTAAGCAATAAAACTAAGCTTTCTGGCATGCATCTGTGGGTCCCAGCTACCTGAAAGACCATAAGTAGGAGGATCTGAATATGAAGCCAAGTACAAACAACAATTGTCTTCAAAATAAAAATCACCTTAAAATGAAAAGAAGTGGTAATGTTGCCCAAGGAGTAGAGCACCTGCCTAGCAAGTACAAGGCCATGAGTTCAACCTCCAATGTCACCCCCTCAAAAAGACTAAGATATAGATTGCTCAGCCTCTGTTTGAAATGTTATCAAAGACTCTGCAGCTGACTTTCCTATACAGCCAGATTTGGGTACCTGCTGCCTAGAAATCTTTCCAAGATCCTTTAGCACTGTATGTCAGATGGATAGATAGAAAGATGATAGAGAGTGAATATATGGATGGGTAGATGGATGGATGGATTCTCTTTAAATTAAGCAAAGAAATAAGCACAAAGTTGTTGTAGGAAAGCTGATTCCATGTTCTCAAGGATAAGATAGTAACCGGTTATCATCTCCCTAGTCACAGTAATAACAACATGCTATCAAGTGTGTGGTTCCACCCCTCCCCTCAGGCTGAAAACTCCACTCCAGAAGGAGTACAGATGGCAGTTTCAGAGAGACTGTGACCTACCCAGAGCTCATTGTACTGACAGGCAGGAACCAATCTTCCTTGACAGAGGGCTAAGTCGAATGAGAGAGTTTAACCTATGGGAGAGGTTATAAAGAGAACCACGTGAAGGCCCAGCTGCAAATCCTAGCCAGTCCTGGCTTCTGAAGATGAGCTGGCTCAGGAAGTTCAGCAGAAAGAAATGGAACTATGGGGCCTAAAGACTACCATCACTTTTCTCATGTGGAAAGATAACTCAAAGAAATCACGCAGGTTCTGACTTGAGAGTATTACTGTTAAATAAGAAGCCCTAGTTACCAGTGGCTTACAGCCATAATCCTAGCTAGGCCAGGAGGCTGATATCTGAGAATCATGGATCTACAATTACAGGGAAAAAAAGGCAGAGTGGAGCTGTGGCTCAAGTGGTAGAGTGCCAGCTTTGAGAGAAAAAGCCAAACATGAGGCCCTGAGTTCAAAACCCATTTACAGCACACAAAAAAGAAGCAGAACAGTGAAGAAGAAGAGGAGACCTAGGACCTTACACGTTCAAGTCCCCATCTGACACCCAAATTTTCACTACTTCTATACCCAGACATGTATGTAGCACTTTTGAAAGCAAGGGGTGAGTGGATTCCCTAAAGAATCAGTGTGTGTACAGCAAGATACAGAATTATGCCAGGGAGCCACCAGATTAAACATTTGGTTTAAGAAAGGTTCCTGGAAATTAAAGCAGAACTAAGGAAATGGAAAAATCTCCCATGCTCCTGGATTGGAAGAATCAACATTGTGAAAATGACAATCTTGCCAAGGGCTATCTACAAATTCAATGCAACACCCATCAATATCCCAATGGCATTCTTTAAAGAAATAGAAGAGGCAATTCAAAAGTTCATATGGAATAATAAAAGACCCTGTATAGCAAAAACACTTCTTAGCAGAAAGAACAGCGCTGGAGGAATTTCAATTCCAAACTTTAGACTCTATTACAGAGCTATAATTCTCAAAACAGCTTGGTACTGGCACAAGAACAGGCCTGAAGACCAATGGAATAGAACTGAGGACCCAGATACTAAACCACAGACCTATGGCCACCTAATCTTTGACAAGGGAGCCAAAAAAATAGAATGGAAGAAAGACAGCCTCTTCAACAAGTTGTGCTGACAGAACTGGTTAAGCACCTGCAGAAAACTAAAGTTGGATCCTTCTTTGTCACCTTGAACTAGAATTAACTCCAAATGGATCAAAGGCCTCGAGGTAAAAGCTGACACACTGAAAACATTACAGGAAGGAATAGGAGATACACTAGGCCTCCTTGGCACGGGCAGAAACTTTCTTAATAAGGACCAAGAATCACAACAAATCAGAGAAAGGCTGGATAAGTGGGACTGCATTAAACTGCAGAGCTTTTGTATGGCAAAGGACATAGCTAGTAAATTAATTAGGAAGCCTACAGAGTGGGAGAAGATCTTCACCAACCATACAACGGACAAAGGCCTCATATCTAAAATATATCAACAACTCAAAAAATTGAATCACTCCAAAACTAATCTCCAAAGTAACAACCATCCCATTAAAAAATGGGCCAAAGACTTAAAGAGAGTCTTCTCTGAAGAAGAAACAAAAATGGCCTATAGATACATGAAGAAATGCTCCACATCTCTGGTCATAAAAGAAATGCAAATCAAAACAACTCTAAGATTCCACCTCACTCCAGCTAGAATGGCCAGGATCAGGAAAACGAATAATAACAGATGCTGGAGGGGATGTGGCCAGGAGGGATCACTACTACACTGTTGGTGGGAGTGCAAACTCGTTCAACCACTATGGAAAGCAGTGTGGCAGTGCCTCAAAAGACTAAACATAGAACTCCTCTATGACCCAGCAATTCCACTACTTGGCATTTACCCAACCATCCAGAAACAAGGGCATACTAAATCCACTAGCACAACAATGTTCATTGCAGCACTATTTACCATAGCAAAGATATGGAACCAACCTAGATGTCCCTCAGTTGATGAGTGGATCAACAAGATGTGGTATTTGTACACAATGGAATTCTATGCTGCTGTCAGAAAGAATGACATCGCCCCATTTGTTAGGAAATGGAAAGACTTAGAAAAAATCATATTAAGTGAAGTAAGCCAGACTCAAAGGAACTTAGACTCAATGGTTTCCCTCATTCGTCATAATCAGTAGAAACCTTGGGTTCTACTAGCAGAGATCTGCAATAGAGCAAAATCTTGATACATAAGGCCATATAGTATGAAGCTAATTGAAAGGACCTCCAGGATATTGAAACAAAAGCTATATAACAAATGACTGTTGTCCTTAATGTACTATGTTGTCTCTCATCTCCTTTGCTGTCCCTTGGTTATCTCATATTGTTATAGTATCTCACTTTGTTATCTGATATATTGAACTTATTTGTATTTGGTTATTTGAAATTTGATAGGGAAGGGGGGAAAACCAAGACGGGTGGGGGGGTGTGGGGTGGAGGGTAATGGGTACCAAGACATGTGAAAGGGTATCAATGTATGTGAATTAATGCACCTTCTATCTGGCAAATATCATGTAACCCTTTTACTAATTACAATAAAAAAAAAAAAAAAGAAAAGAAAGGTTCCTGGGCTTCCATGAACTGAGCTGCAGGTATCAACTTTCAGTGGAAGGAGGCAGTGTGGAAGAGGCCAGCAGTGATGATGCTTTGCTGTCTGTGCTGGCCATAGGACAACAGATCTAGCAGGGTGGCTAAGCACCCTACTATTCTGGCTTTGAAAACCTACTTTCCTGTGAACTTGGCCCAATCTTCAAAGACCTTCATCAATCAACTCAATCAACTACTTGGAAAGAATGTGTGTGTGTGTGTGTGTGTGTGTGTGTGTGTGTGTGTGTGTGTGTTGATCCTAGGACTTTAACTCAGGACCTAGCACTCTCAGTTGGCTTGTTTGCTCAGGCTGGCACTCTACCACTTAAACCATACATCCACTTTCAGCTTTTTGGTGATTAATTGGAGTTAAGAGTGTCACGGACTTTCCTTCCTAGGCTGGTTTTGAATCATGATTCCCAAATCTCAGCCTCTTGGGTAGCTAGGATTACAGGTGAGGCTCCATGCCTCACTCTTTTTTTTTTTTTTTTTGCCAGTCCTGTGCTTCAGCTCAGGGCCTGAGCACTGTCTTTGGACTTTCTCAAGGCTAGAGCTCTACCACTTGAGCCTCAGCACCACTTCCGGCTTTTTTCTATGTATGTGGTACCGAGGAATCAAACCCGGGTCTTCATGCATGCTAGGCAAGCACTTTAACCACTAGGCCAAACTCCCGGCCCCAAAACTTCAATTTTTTTTCTTTCTTTTTTTTTCTTTTTTTTTTTTTTTTTTTTCCAGTCCTGGGCTTGAGCTCAGGGCCTGAGCACTGTCCTCGGACTTTCTCAAGGCTAGAGCTCTACCACTTGAGCCTCAGCACCACTTCGGCTTTTTTGCTATGTATGTGGTACCAAGGAATCGAACCCAGGTCTTCGTGCATGCTAGGCAAGCACTTTAACCACTAGGCCAAACTCCCGGCCTTCCATGCCTCACTCTTGTTGGTATTTTTAAGGGTAGATTTTCCTTTATTTCAGACGTTTCAGAGATGCCTTATAGAAATGTCTCTGTTAGAAAAAGCCATATGAGAAATGACTGGTTGATGGAAATTAAAAGAAAACTCAAGGCTGTTAGGAGAGAATGGAATAAAGGATATGGCTGTAACAATAACTTCTAGCACATATGCTTATTTTGGATCAGGCATGGACTTGGCACTATTTCCTAGCTACCAGGACAAAACAAAACCTTGGGGGAGGGGAACAGCTGATGCCCTAGTGAGAATTCAGTGGCTACAAGATAAAAACAAGACAAGGCCATGAAATAAGCCAGTCACAAAAATGGTCAAATACTGTGTGACCTGGCCTATCCAAGAAGCCCTGAACAGTCAGATTCTGAGCCCAAAGATGAGTGGTGGTGACAGGGCTGTGAGGGAAAGGTGAGAGATATTACTGTTGGATGGATTTTCTGTCTGGGTAAAGAAACGTACATGCTTAGTGTTGATGCATGAAAGACCCCCTAACTGCACACGTGAAAATGGTTCCCATGGTAAATCTTATGCAGTGAACATTTTACAACAATTCCAAAGGGTCACAGCTTCAAAATGAAAGACAAAATAAAGCAAGGCTTTGGGAGAAGTTGGCTTAGTAGCTCTGATGCTGCGCTCCTTAGAGCGCTCCCTAAAGGAGATGCGAGGCTCTGATAGCCTCTGACAGTCCTGGGTGGCTGGTCCTGTACTCTTCAGCCCTCAGTGAAGGCTGATGGCTTCATACTAAAACACATTCAGAGGACACAGTACCAAAGGGAAAGGGATGTGACCCAGTCTGGGCACTACACTGGATGCTTTCTGGAGATAGAAGACCTCCTCGGCTTGCCTGGCTCAGGGAAATGTATGGCAGCACCATGGTACCCTGTGTCAAAGACAGACTTGCAAGGGTACCCAGTGGACCGCGGATGAGAAGCAATACAATGTGGTAGCCGGGTCCCCAAGCTCTCCCTTCTCCAAGGCTCCACTCTTCCCTATTACCCGCATGGTTGACCTCGGCTCCTGTCCCAGCTGACTGCTTGTACGGAAGGCTTGGAGGAAGACTGCTCTTCCATTCCAGATGTCTCTGAGCAATCCTGGTGTGCAGCACCCACACTCAGAAATCAGTCCCTTTCGCCATACGCCACAGTGCTCCAAGTTTCCTCTGTCTCCTCCAGTCACTAAAGCCTCCTCATTGGGCAGACTTGTGCCTTTTCCTTAGTCCCAAGAAAATAATCACGCCCAAACTGTTAATCCAGGCCTTCTGAAAATTTAAGGGGAGCAGAAGAGAACTGCAGTATGGAAGCAGTAACTTAAACCATGTAGACAGGGAGCCTGAGCTATCTTTGCCCTTTCTTCCTAATTTGTCCCACATTTGGGGACCTGCTCTATTTTCCCCAATTAAGTATTTTGAAGCCATCTGCTCTACCTAGCATCTAGATTCTTTAATACATTGGTGGGGGGGGCACATAAAAAGAAACATCTCAGACTGGCCTCCAAACACTTCATACTGTCACATGTTACAGACCCACTTAGCTCACTTTTGTCTCCAAAACCTCCATTCCAAATAAAGTTTGCATGAACACAACCAATGCCCATCAAAGAACTGCCTCCAAAACGAATGGTATTTCCTTTCATTAGTAGTGATAACAATGCAGTGGGATTGTTCTCATTCTTGCTAATCTCAGGTCTGCCCCAATCTGTGGGAAGTCATCTGAACTCAAGCCACACCCTTACACTCACTTCTGCCACAATGGAACAGTGCTAGACTGGCCTTCCAAGTGCTGGAAGTGATCTGAAATGCTTGTGGCTTGGTAATGGGGGATTCATTTGTAAAGCAACTATACAAACTGTTTAATATTAAGGTTGAGTGGTATGGGACCCTAACTGAGGATTTCTTTTGTTTCAAAACCACAACCCTGCTGGGGCGCCAGTGGCTCACATCTGTAATTCTAGCTACTCGGGAGACTTAGATCTGAGGATTATGGTTCGAAGCCAGCCCAAGCAGGAAAGACCATAAGATTTTTTATCTCCAGTTAACCACCAAGAAGCCAGACATGGAGCTGTGACTCAAATAGAAGAGTATCAGCCTTGAGTGGAAAAAAGCCAAGAGACAGCACCAAGGCCATGAATTCAAGCCCCAGTACCAGAGCAAAAATAAATTAGTTTTAAAAGAATCTCTCCCTGCTCTGCCATATTAGCTAGCAAGAAGACCTTTATTCCCTGTGAAAAATACATTGCATCAACTCTTCTTGAAGAACTGTGGGTGATGAGGTCCTAAGGTTACTCCAGATAGAGTCAGCTGTTGACCAGTTGTGGCTGAAAGGCAGGGCCATGAGGGAGGGACTCACCCCACAAAGCTAGCTGGGAGCTCATATCATCACAGGTGCTTGTGTGGTCATAGTCCTCACCCCGCAGGGAGGCCTTAGGCCCTGTCTCCTCTTAGTGACATGTAGGGTGGTGTTTAGTCAACTTCAAAGTCCTGTGTAGCCTCTTTAGATCTCTATTTCAGATCCAAATTTGGGGATGCGGGTGGGTGGGGGAGTATAGGGGTGGTACAGCATTCAAATTCATTTATACTTTTGGAAAACAGATCTTCCTGCATCTCAGGAGAGAAAAGGCAGCTTAGACAGACATAAACAGGCTCTGAGGCTCTTTGGACATCAAATAACACTAACAAAACAACATTTAGATGAGTTAAGTATAAATCAATCAGAAACATATGGACTACATTTCCTTGAAAATACACAGGGGTTTACAAATTATAGGCACAGGGATTTGGCAAAACACAATGCAGGTTTTGCCAAACCTAAAATGTTGGGAGAAGATTTAAAGAAAGTAGGCTGACCCCAAATGCCTTCAACCCTGCCATCCTGACACTGATAATATCCCACATGACCACAAATATTTAAGTGCGTGGGTTTTAAGAGATTTATATGTTGAATACACTTAACTACGCACAACCAGCTGAGACTTTTCCAGGCAAATGTTCACAGCAAGCTCAAGTTGCCAAATGACCATACGTACTTATAAAAGGAAAGCAGTAACTACCTTTTGAGTTAGGCCAAGGAAATTGACTGGTAAATTTAAGCTAGCAGCAGAATAAAGTGTTCTAAGTTTCAATGCCTGTAATTATGGGTTTGTAGAGCACAGGCTTTGCTTTTCCCAGCCAAACTCTATCTTTGACCAGTGGGAGACAGAATCTTATACCCATGTGTTGTATATGGAGACAATATGCTAACATATTCTTGGTGTCCATTGCATTGTGACTCTCTCACATGTGGCAGTGGACATGAGGTACTTCTGTGTCAGCATAACTAGAACCTCAAAGATCCAAATGTCTGGGTTTTGTAGGGAAGTCCTACAGCCAGGTGCCAGAAATGCCACCACTCAGGTTTGCAAATTTAAGCCCCATTTGGGTTACATAACAAGACTTGGGGGAAAAAAATTCTTGACAATGATCTAAAGAAAGCCACATGCTGGTGGCACATGCCTGTAATCAGGAGGCTGAGATCTGAGGGCTGTGGTTCAAAGCTAGCCTGGGCAGGAATATCTGTGAGACTCATATCTCCAATTAACCACCGTAAAACCAGAAGTGGTATTGTGGCTCTATGTGATAGAATGCTAGCCTGAGTGAAAGAGCTTAGGGACAACGCCCAGGACCTGAGTTCAATCCCCATGGCCAACAGCAACAACAACAAAAGAAGATTGAAATAATTTGGGAAACCTCACTCAGAGATGACATCAAGCTCCCAAGGTGAAGTAGAGACATAAAGAGAAGAAAAATGAGTAAGACAGAAGATGTGAGCTTCTTCTAGGATCATATAAAATGAAAAACTCTTAATATTGAAGTAATATTAAAGCCATTCTAAACTTATTGTCCCCTCGTTTAGAGAAAAACTAGGAGGGTAACAACCATTTTGAGCTCCTTTGATCCCAACACTTCTTTTCTTTTCTGGCAATCCTGGGATTTGAACTCATTGCCTTACATTTGCCATGTGATCACTTGAGCACGCTCCTACTCCTCACCTTTCCCTCTCTATTTCTCCCTACCTTGTCCTAATTTGACAAATTTGTGTTGCATTTTCAGGTTTTGAACTTCCTTTCATATGAAATACCTCAACATGCCTTTTTGTTGAGGATTTCAAGGTACTTTTGATTTGGAAGGCTGGTGGGGAGCTGAATCAAGGATTCCCCTTCTTTTAGTGGGGATTCTCATTATCTCCAAAACCCTCCCACAGTAAAAACCCACAAGAAGGTCATCATAAAGTTGGTCAGATGTAACATGCCTTTTAGTCTGTAGCGAAGTAGGTGTGCCAGACCTAACTGGCACCATCTTGTCTTCATGGTGGAGGCAGAAAAGCCCCATCTTCCAGATGATGGGTGTGCCTGAATTCCTAGAGGCAGAGTCAGGGACTTAGACAAAAGGTTAATGGACGTTCCAGGTTTTGGGTCATGAATACTCTAGCTCCCTGTGACCCTGCTCCCAGACCTGACCCTGTTTAGACCCAGACCAGCTCAGGTGCAGGTCCCATGCCATGTGTCTCCTGTTTGCTCTCTGTAGTCTAATAAAGACTCCCAATTCCACCTCTCAACATGTAGCTTCTGTTTTCTACACCTTACTACACTCAAACATTCTCTGACTTGCAGTAAGCAGAGAGGAAAAAACAACAACAACAACAACAAAAAACTATCCCTCTACCTCATTCCATTACAAGGAAGAAAGGATCCATGGTGAGCTGACGGCTTATAGGAAATGCACATTTGATCGAAAAGAGCAAAAAAAGTGGTCACTGGAAGTGTGGCCAGTAGACAAACCTCTGCCTTAAGGGTTTTCTTCATAGGACACTTGAGTGACTGATAAAGAGAAGTGGAATCTTCAGGCACTTGGCCTACCGCCCCTTCCTCTCTACCCTAGAAAAGGTTAGAAGCCCCAGGGAAGACTCCACAGTCACTTGGTGTAGCTCAGGCAGGTGCCTTCCAGTTGGGGTGACAAGTATTTCACTGTGGAACACAGCAGGAAGAGAAAGGCATTGTCTTTGAAGCAAAGGTTTCCTTTGTTCTAGAGATTTCCTTTGTGACTATCTTGTCATGCAAATATGTCAAGTGACTCCTTTTGTCCTGACCTTGGTAATGCCACCTAGCTATCCAAACATACCAGAATATAGTCTTAGACTGTAATGTTAGAAAAAAGTCTTCCTTATTTAATTCTAGGAAGCCACTTAATAGGAAGTTATTTACAAGAGACAATTTTGTCCTCGATCAGAAGGGGGAATGTTTTTACTGGGGCTTGAACTTGGAAAACAAATTTCAAAACAACTTATAAAATTAAGCTGTTAAATCTTATATTCAATGCTATTTATATTATCTTTAAACATGCATTAATTCTTAAATATGAACAAAACAATAAGTCATTTACTCTGGTAGTAAATAATTACTGGTGGTCCTTTTAAAAGCTAGCTATTGGAGCCGGGAGTTTGGCCTAGTGGTTAAAGTGCTTGCCTAGCATGCATGAAGACCCGGGTTCGATTCCTCGGTACCACATACATAGAAAAAAGCTGGAAGTGGTGCTGAGGCTCAAGCGGTAGAGCTCTGGCCTTGAGAAAGTCCAAGGACAGTGCTCAGGCCCTGAGCTCAAGCCCAGGACTGGCAAAAAAAAAAAAAGCTAGCTATTTGAAATATGGATTCTAGGATCTAAGCAATTCCATCCTGATAGAAGTTAATAGAAGCTGGGGACTTTTTGAGAACTCTAGACATTATAGAGGATATTCTTTGGATTGCAAATATGTCCTGGGTTGAGCTCTATGGAAGTCATGCTCCCTCTAGAAGATTGGGATTCTCTTTGTCCTGGCTAGTTTGCTCTTCCTATGTATGACACTTTTATTAGAAATAAGTGTCCTCATTTAGCTTGCTTTGTTTTATGTATAACACTTTTTGGTAAGGCTGTTCATTCTTGGTCTTCACTCCAAGCATGCAGTCTTTGTCTTCAAATGTTACACGCTAGTTCTGTTCTGGGCTGCAGGTCTTTCTTTGAGACAGGAGTCCATTTGCTGACCACCAATGCTCTAATAAAAATTCCCAATTCCATCTCTCAACATGTGGCTTCTCCATTTCACCCTACAACACTATCTGACCTGATTCTTGAGTTCACAGTGGCAAACTAATCATTCTAGGCACTAGAAGAGTGCCAAGTATCAAGGGAAAAGACAGACCACAGTGAAATAAGAAAGTAAAAGCTGTGTGTACCAAAAAGCAGATATTCAGAACTGCCTTCCCACCCCAAGAGAACCAGGGGAATGGGGGAATGGAGACAACTAAAGCCTGCTTCTAAACTTCAACCAATCCCAAGTGGTTCATATGTTAAAATTACCCAATAGAAAATAATAAAACTCCATGATGTCTGGGAGGATTGTACAGCCCAAAGTGTACCCTCAGCCAATGAAGAACTGGGGAAGGGACCTGTAACTAGTTAGATAGAATGCTCTTTGTAACTGGGTTGAGGGCCTTTGCTCACCAGATATCCAATCTTACATGATTGCCATTCACCATTCAAGTCTTACTTTTGTTGTACTTCATGTTCATTTTGGTGGTGGGGGGAGGATTGGTGAGTTAATTTCTCTGCTTTGGAACATTTTATCAAAGTGATTGAGCTACATCCTTTGCTTTATATTTTACTTTTATTACCAATCACATAAAGGATGACACTTGCATCGAAGTATTCAAGAGCTTTTTGAATTTCTCTAAAAGGCATTCTTACTCGTGTGATGCATACATTTTTTTCTTTGACATTCTTCTAGGGTCACTATCTCTGGCAATTTTTTTAAACTTTTTTTTCCTCATTATTACCGGGCACATCTCTACCATTCAATAATTTTTGCATCATGCTGCAAATTGAACCATTCTCTGATTTCACTGTCCTCAATACTATGAAATGTCTCTAACTTTTGCAAGATATAAAACGCGATTGGGAAATAGACTGGCATAGTTTTCATTGTCCTGTCAGAGGTTAATTATAGCTCACAGTTAATTGATGGGAGACTGATTCACAAAAGGACTTTATGAGCTGGGCAAGATAAGAATGATGATGTTCATAAGCAAAAAAAAAAAAAAACTTGGTATAATCTAACTTGGTACAATTTTTCTCTCTTGGTCTTTCTTTTGGTCTTTGAGGAGATCATTCAGTAACTTGAGTCTCCAGTTCATCCGAATCGCTAGAAGCCAACACTTTAGTAATAGTGTTTGCTGCAATATCCATGGGACTGTATTAAACTAAGAACTATGAAGATGGTTGTGATGGCACGATAAGTATCTTTAACTGGTAAGAAATGCAGGGTATAAGCAGAAACCACTGCCAAGCCTTGGAGCATGTACTTGTAATTCCACTACTTAGGACTGGTGAAGGCCAGAATGAAGAGGAAAGGAAGGAAGGAAGGAAGGAAGGAAGGAAGGAAGGAAGGAAGGAAGGAAGGAAGGAAGGAAGGAAGGAAGGAAGGTAGGTGTTAGGTTTGCCCAGGAAAAGAGCCCCTTCCCTCCCTGGGAAGCTGCATGTAGATTCCCCTCCCCTTTGTTGCCTATACAGGACCACAGGTGTCCTTCCCTAGAAGTCTCTGCCCAGCACCTGCATAATCCAGAAGACTAGCACACCTGCGGGCAGTGAGTGGGAGGCCCTCCAGACTGAGAAGTCACTTACCCTTCCCCTGTGGTCACATCCTGGACAGCCCAGTCATACCTCCTTCCCACTGAGGGAGTTTCCAGACTCTGAGGTCACGTCCAAATCCTGTGGACACTCTTCCTCCCAGGCCTCTCCCTGCATAAAACCCCAGTCTCTCCATGCCTCAACCTCTACACTGCCTGTAGGCTGGCAGTTTGGATACCTCTAATGCACTCATTTCTGCCTAAATGATTTCTTGCCAGTCTCCTTTTTTGCCCTAACCTTACACTATGGTGCCAACAGAATCACTGGATTCCCTTCTTTTTCTGAGGATTAACTTATATCCTGACCACCCTTCCACATGCCCGATTTCTCATCTTCACCATTGCTGGCCAAGCATCCACCACACTGTCTGTGCCTGGTGAGTGTCTACTTTCAACGACGAAAGGGACTTCACCCATCTAAATCACTAAACACCCTCTAAAGGACTCTGTAAGGCCAAAACACCTTATTTTTATTGCCACAGAAGTTCTGTATGTTCCAGCTCTCCTTGCTGGGCTTCTGTCTCTCTGTCTTGAACTACAAGACGTTTCCTCTAGAAACGTCTTGTAGTTCAATTTCTTCCCTCCCTCCCTCCCTCCCTCCCTCTCCCTCGCTTGACCTCCATACTGGAGATCATTTGCTATTTTCCTGGTCATACCTAAAAGGAAGGAAGGAAGGAAGGAAGGAAGGAAGGAAGGAAGGAAGGAAGGAAGGAAGGAAGGGAGGAATTAGGGAGGGAGGGAGGGAGGGAGGAAAGGAGGGAGGGAAGGAGGGAGGGAACATTTATTTGTTCCACTCTCACTGTGTAGGCTGGTGTTTCTCCGGCCACTTTGTAACTTACAATATCAGTTGATCTTTGGTTGCTTCTAGAAATTTCTAATCATAGATCAGAAAGTAATATATTCAGTTCCATGTGAAAAATCAAAGAATACTAACTTATGTCCCTGTCGCCCAGCTTGGGCCTGCTCTACTGAGAAGCTTCTAAGGTTACAGATAGAGGAGTAGGTGGAGCACATGCCTCCAAGAAAGATCTGATCTTCTCCAACTCAACAAAACTGTTAAGAGCTCTTCAAGTGGGAAAGGGTGTGAGGAAGAGGAGGGCAAGAAGACAGTCTTGGGCAAGGCACTTGTAGATGGCCTGCAGGGCCTCTGGCGATGGAAGAGGGAGAGGCTGTGATTTCTTGTCTCTTAGGGGTTTGCTCATTTCTAGCGGCTTCTGTAGCAGCTATATATGGTTCCTTTTCAAGGTAAGATCTTTCAGACATCAGAGATTTGCTATCTTATCTAATGATTTTTTAAAAATCTTATATTAAATTGGAAATGCTTTAACCCAATTAGTGATAGCACATTGCGCTCTGAAGTGATCTCAAGTCAGTTATTAATTTATTTATTTCAATCAGGCATCAGCTATGAGCCGGGCCACCCTGTTCTGGCAGACTCCTTCTAGAGACCAGCTTCTGAAGGCCACGCCCAAACTCCACAGCAACAGCTACAGACTTTTCAGATCTGCAAGATGAAAGCGGATGAGAAGAAATATTTTGTATTTTTTAAATCCCACAGTTATCGATCTTTATTATTAAAATAATGCTTTAAAAACCATATGTGCCTCTCCTTCTGTAGTAGATTGGTTCCTAACTGGGTATATGTAAATCAAATTCTTTGCAAATTGAGTCATATTTTAAATGCACCAGGGGAGCTGGCTATTTAAAGGGATCCTGCTGTGATTCTTTTTGTTTAGCCAAGAGGCTGTTTGTGATGCTAATTTTCACCCCTTAATTTGCCTGTTTTGTAGGTTCAGATTTTCATAAAATCCTCCAAATTCACAAGTCACAGCAGAGCACACCTGTATTCTATATTTCAAGGTATCTTCCTCATAAGACCTCAAAGAGTTGCCAGGTGTACCGTCTCCCTCATCTTCCCTGCGTTCTTCTGAAGGAGTTTGGGCAGTCATTATTATCCTCAGAGGAGGTGTAACTGTCTCCCAACCTGCCTGGCAGGGAGCCCCTTGAAAGAAGGCACTGAGAGAGCGATTTATTTTCCAATTAACAATAGACTTTGTCCTGAGAGTTTTGTTTAGAGCCCACAATGTTCTTTTTACTACTGTTTGCCACTTCAGTTCTAATAGAGAAACTGAGGACCATTAACAGGTTGGATGGCAGTACCCCAAGATGGCTTGTCTAGGCCCTGATGGATGTGACATATAGGGAACATGGGCGGGATTATGAGATTTAGCTCATAAAATCCATAATGGTTTTATTCTCTCTAGAATCTTATAGATGTGATTTTATACAATCTGTGCATGTTAAGGTCAGGTAAGACGTGGCTTTTCTTCTGTGTGTTCATTTGGAAGTGCTGGGATCTGAACTCATAGCTTCAAGCTTGCTAAAATAGTGTTCTACCCACTTGAGCCATGCCCCTCAGACTGTTTTTGTTTTGTTTAAGTTTTCAGATGAGATTTTTTTCTTTCTTGCCAGGATGGCTTTGAATCATGATGTTACTGCCTATGCTGGATGACGGATGCACACCGCCATGCTTGTTGGTTGAATGGGGTGTCATTTTTGCTCTTTGCCCAGTTGACCTCACACTTTAACCTTCCTGGTCCCTGCCTGTCAAATGGGTGAGATTACAGGCACACACCATAGGGCCCAGCCCATTTGGTTTAACTAATCGCAGGATAAGGAAATGAATTAGTGATTTCTCAAACATCACATAGCAGGCAAATGAGTAAAGAAGGGCTCGATTCAAGGGTATTTCATTCCAGGGCATGCACTTTATACATCACTGTTAATAAACATAGACATAAGCAGTGGGTGTGTGTTTGGAGTGACAAGAACTAACATTCTGAATTTGCCTAAACGTGTGGCCCAGTGGTAGAGCACTCACCTAGCATTCATGTAGCCCTAGGTTTGATTCCTCGGTATCACATATACAGAAAAGCCATAAGTGGCTCAAGTAGTAGAGCTCTAGCCTTGAGCAAAAAGTGTCCAAGGACAGTGCCCAGGACTGAGTTCAAGAGCCAGGACTGGCAAAACAAAGAGAAAAGATTCTGACTTTGTAGATCAACAAAAATGTCCCAAAAGAGATGCCTTTTGAATGAGGCCTTGACAGGTTAAGAAAGATTTCCATAGGGAAAGCTGTAGCTCAGCCGTGGCCTCCAACTATAAGGACTGGAGTTAGAAAGGAGCAACTTCAGGCCATTTTGTTTCTTATACTTCTTGTTTGTTTGTTTGTTTAGAATATATGCAGATAGCTATTAAGATATCTGAGGGAGGGAGCCCACGTCTACACATGGAATTCATTTTTGTCTCATACAGCTTTTGCATAGTGCCTCAAACCAGTTTTGCACAGTACTTGTAGCACCGCTAAATTTTGACTGCAACTCATCTCATGAAAGGAGTAAAGCGTAGAAATTTCAACTTATGGTGTCATGTCTATGCTCCCCAAAATATGGATCTGGGAGGATTTAACCTGTACCGATAGTATTCTCTCCTCTTATAAAAAGAAAACAAAACCTGCGAACATTTCCAGAACCCCAAGTAAGGTAGGAGCAGTCGGAGCTAGCTAGCCACATAAAACAAAGTGTTCAGACCCTTCCTTGAAAGAAGGACTAATCCTTGTTAACTCAGACCCCTCTGTCCCTCCACTTCCTTACCCTGCAGTGACAGGCACAATGCAGTGGTCTGTGAACTATATTTCTCTTTGCAACCTGAAGTTGGGCCCTGATGATGGCCAAAATCTATCCCTACCTTAGAGCCAAAGTTATCCTTCCACACATCTATTCTTGTCTGTTCTAATTGAACAGGAAATTGGGCTTGACCTGCACCTTCTGATAGGTAGAGGGGCAAACATCGTTATGGTGAACCTGATTTCTTCTGTGTATTAGAAAGAGGACATGGTAAAAGTGGATGAGGCCAAAAAGGTGCTGAGTCAGTGCCTCAGATACCCTTTATCTACACATCTTGCCACCCAAGTTTATAAATCTAATCGATCCTTCAAAGCAACTGTACAAGGCCACTGAAGGAGTAGCATTAAAATAAGGTATATATTTTCCTTCAGATTCTAATTCTTGGTTTGCAGCATAATTCTCGAATTTGTTAAAGACCTGGGAGGCTTTTGGAAGAAAGGAAATTTAAGTATAAAAGCCATCATAATAGTACTGCTATTAGAAATAGTGGGTTTGGCATGAGGCCTGGGCCACCCAGACTCCAGAGGCCCAAGTGATGGATCAGATCTGTAGTAAGAGAACTTTCCCTAAACACAAAGGAATTTGAAGGGCTCTGAGGCAGGCAGCAATCACAGGAATATGACCAGATTCAGGGCCTCTGTGGAGCTCAAAGCAGATGCCTTTTAGGAAGAGAAGTCTCGGGGGCAGAAAGCTCTGCTATTTGCTCATCACTGTGCCATCCTCCCTGCTCCATAACACTAGGTACCCCCATAGCAGAGGACTTTATCTAGTTTCTGGTCTCGTATACCCTGCAAGATTCTGTTCTGTTCTCCCACCCTGGGAATGTTAGCTTTATTATGGATTCCTCCTACTACTCTTTGCACAAAGGCCCTTGAGTGTGAAGAGGGAGACACATGGTAGGGCTGGCTGGCAGGGTGCAGGGATGCTTGAAGAGACAAGCACACTGTTGGGTGCCCATGCCGGGTCTGGGCTTTTGGCCCCATGGAGTTTCCAGAAACCCAGCATCTTCTACATCCCCAGATGAATCCGGACAGTTTCCTGTCATGGAGACTGTTGTACAAAAGGAAGATTTGCAGATAGAACACTATACAAACCAAAACATGCTGGAAGAATTCACTGGATGCACTGGCAGACCCCGGGAATCTAGAACTCAGACTTGACCTGCACTCACCCCAGGCATACTGGGAAGAATACCTGAGTCATGTATAAAGATTTGCCCAGCACTGCATCTGAAAGTCTTCAGATGCTAACAAAACAGCACTATCATTTATTGACCTGAATATAACATACAATTTTTTAAAGAGAGAGAGAAAGAGAGAGAGATATAGAGAGAGACCTCAGAAGTATAAGAAACAAAATGTCCTGAATTTGCTCCTTTCTAACTCCAGTCCTTATAGTTGGAGGCCATGGCTGAGCTACAGTCACAGCTGTAGCCCACATGGGTGAGCGACCCAGCACCAGATCCTACTTCTGTTGCCAAGCCCTGTGGGTCTGAAAAAGACATGTGTCAAGACTTTCAAAACAAGCCATCCCCCTGCCTGTCTCAGCTGTCACAGCCTGTCCATCACAATGGTTAAGAGTGGACAATTTGCAATCAGACTTGGATTTGATTCCTGCCTTCACCACTTCGTAGCTGTGCAGCTGTGTGGTGGAGAGACCTGTGAAAGTCTTAATTCCTTCATTTGTAACATGGGGCTAGTGTCTGGACCTTCCTCTGCTGGTCGAGAATGAGACAAGAAAGGCCAGCACTTGGTACAGTGCCAATGATGGAAACAATAGGCAGATAGGGAAGCGGGACTCTGGTGGCGTCAGGGCCCCTCTGATTGTGTTAGGACTATAGTGTCGGAAAGCTCCTGGCATCCTATCTAAGTGGATGGGGAAAAAGAAAAGTGAGAGATAAAGTACAGGGCTAGAGAGATAATGTCCAACACAAGAGCGGCAAAATACGTTGAATAGAGACAAAGGACAAAAATAGGGACAAACACCAAAACTTTGGGCACCAAAACCTTATATGGAAAGGAAAAGAAGCCTACCAATTGGAGCACTATATCCAAGAGCCTTCAAAATCTGTCCTAATGAAGTCTTTTAAAACCTCAAGCCAATGCCATTGACATGACTCAGGCTTTAAGAGTCCTTCACACACGGAAGTTCTGCCTTCCTCAATGAAACTTTGTGCTCACTGCTCTTCTAGGAGCAGTTTTAGCTGTCCCCAGATACTACTGCAGCACACTCCCCTCCATATCATCCACTCATAGGAAGGCACCTATGCATGGGATGTGCTGCTCCTGCAGGCTCAGGTTCAAGAAGCCCCTCTGAGCATCTCAAAGACTGTAGAAGGGAGCCTAACAACACTGTTTGGATGGTTCCCAGCTCCCTGATACCCCTCAGAATACTAAACCACAGAGTGGGTTCTTACATGGAGGAGGTAAACTGCAGGTGAAAGTCATGAGAAACAGGTGGGTACCTGTGTCTAAGCCACGTGGCTGGAAGACCCCATGTGTGACTACAGGCTGAGACTCTCAGCTGTGGAGTACAGCAGCAAGGATTCCCATTAGCTTCAAGTAGCCCATAGAATGGCAACCCATAGCTCCATAGATATTGCTAAGACAAGGCAAGTAGCCTTCTTGCCATTAAATCTATCCTAATTAAATAGTAGTTGTGCTGGTGTTCACAGTTCACACCTGTAATCCTAGATACTCAGGAGGCTGAGATCTGAAGCTCAAGGTTCAAAGACAGCCTCAGCAGGAAAATTTGTGACTCTTAGTGCCAAATAAGCACCAAAAAATGCTCAAATGATAAAGCACTAGCCTTGAGAATAAAATATTAGGGACAGTACTCAGGTCCTGAGTTCAGGTAAACAGACAGACAGACAGACAGACACACACACACACATGTTGCACTAGAACCATAGCCACCAGAGGAAAGGTCTAGATGAATGTGCTTACTGTGGGTGGCCATTGTGAGCTTTTCACTCTTCTTCCATGTCTGGCTTTCCCTCCATTTAATAGCCATTACTGAGATCTACTCTCTTCCATTCTTTTTTTAATTTATTTTTTTATTGTAATTATAGAAGGGTTACATTATATTCACCAGATAGAAGGTATATTACTTCACAAACATTGATACTCTTTCTCATGACATGGTCCCTATTCCCCCCCCCCAGCTTCTTGATTTCCCCCCTTCCCTATCCAATTTCAAATAACCAATTAAGCACATATAAAATGTATCAGATAACAAGGTGAAATATTGTAACAATATGATATAACCAAGGGATAGCAAAAGAGATAAGAGATAACATAGTACATTAAGGACAACAATCACTCATTATATGGCTTTTGTTTCTTTATCCTGGAGGTCCTTACATTTAGTGTCATACTATTTGGCCTTATGTCTCTAGATTTTGTTCTATTGTAAATCTCTGCTAGGAGAGCCCAAGGTTTCTACTGAATTTGACAAATGAGGGAGACTCTTGGGCCTATGTTCCTTTCCAGGGTTGGCTCACAAAGAATTCAGTAGAAAGAATATTGGTGCCTTACTCTAGAACTAGTACACAGACTTTTTTCCTTCTTGCTAATGTACTTGTCTCCTCTTCCAAATATTTCAGAAAAGAGTTACAAGACATGGCATTTGTAAGATAGATAAACCATGATCTTGAAGCCTGCCCAATATAGGCAACAAGTTAGAGCCAGACAAACCTGGTTTTAAGATTTAGCTTGTCTCTTCTGGCATGAGAGGTCTTAAATGGTTAACTGCCTCAGTTACACTTAAATTTCAGCCATCTCATCTAGGAACTATAGTTCAGTGCTTGAACCACCATCTTGTGCATCCACGGGTCACTGGGGGGCCCTATTCAGAAGGTTCCCACATGAGGCTAATGGTCTACAGGTGGGACTACAGTCTAAGCTCTTCAAGTGTTCAATCTGTACTAGACCCTCTGATAATGTCAGAGAGACACGTGGTTAGTGTTGGGAGTTGGGGAATCACCTCCCATTTATTACTAGAGCTAATTTCAATTGTATCATGAAGATAATTCACCTTCCTTATGAGATTCAGATGCCAGGATACACGTGAAAGCATCTTGTGAAACGATAAAGTTCCAGACATGAAGACTTAAATATGGGGATTGTTGTAAAGGTTAAAACTAAAGGTGCAGAGTTGATACTACTCTAGAACATAGTTCCATACATGTGTGCGTACATTAAAAAAAAGTAAAGAAGTCCGTAATAATAGTGACTCACTCCACACTGCAGATCTCAGTCCTAGTGAAATGGGAATAAAGTTGTAACACCCAAAATTCACATTCTAATCATGGCTGGCAGGGACCTCCTTCTTGGCTTCTGATCCAATTTATTATTCAAATCCTTTTACCATACAGTGCCCACTGCTTAATGTGGAACCAAGTGTGGATCTTGATAAGAGGAGAAGGCTGTACTGCTTCCATTTTGCTCTTGGCAATCCTGGGGCCTTCAGTATAATTTCCTTACAAAATGAATTGTGTTGGTCCCAGAGAGACCAATCTAATCTCCTCTTGTCCACCTTGAAAGATCAGAATCAAGCATTACAGGCTGTCTGACTGCCCACAGCAGGAAGGGCATCTAATTCCATCTGTATCTGGAGCAGAGTTTAAAAGCTCAAATAAGAAGCCAGTGGTATGCTAATGGGGAAGCAAAGACATTGTTTTTGTCTAAAGTGTTATATAGACGCAGCAACATGAAACAATGAAAGCACAAAAGAGTGAATTTAACAACCACAGCTGCTCTTACGTATGCATAGGAAGGAATTCGTAGCTTACTTTTGCACGATTTATGGACAAAGTGGTCTAGTCAGGTTGTCTCAATATGCTATGCTAGCAGATCCAATTTCCCAATCCTCTGGAGAACTGTACTTTTCAAGGGAAAAAATGTCTTTGATTACTTCTGTTTGAATGAAGTGTCACTCATCCCTAGCCAGCCATGTTCGGGAAGGCTGTGCCCACTTCAAGTGGAATTACTGCTGAGCTTGGCTACCCAGAAACGTACATTGAAGCCCATCAAGACCCTCTCACCATTTGAGCTACATCATCAGTTCAGCATTTTTTGGTTATTTTGGTGATGGAGTCTTAAGGACTTTTCTGCCTAGGCTTGATCTCAATTCCATTTGGAAGTTGATGGCTGCTGCTACATCCAGGTTAAAACTCAGATGAAGTGTATTAAGATTCTGGGGGATGGGATGAGATTATGAACCTCTAACAAAGAAATATGTGTGCATATGCTTTTATGTGGTGCTGGTGACAAAACTCATGGCCTCATGCCTCTTTACCCATTGTCCTTCTTTACCCAATAAACAAACCATGCCTTGTTTATGGCTCATGCTTCCAAGTCTAGCTCATGTTAATTAGGGAACACAGATCTCAATAGTATGTTCAAATATTCATCTTTTTCATCTTCTATCCAGTCAGTGCTTCTTTGTTACTACATGAAAGGGATTGAGTACTGATCTCATGTAATTCTCAAACTGCAGCAATTATTGTTAATTCTACACTACAGCTAAGGAAACCCAGCCCTTAGGGTAATCTACTCAAGGTCAGAAAGAATATTTGCACACCAGAGCCCATGCTCTAACTAATCTATAAACTGCCTGTTTCAGGGCCAACTATATAGATCTCTTCTTCCAACAGTGACCTCTAGCTGCTCAGCTATGACAACATTCAAAAACAATGTGCACAAAGTAAAGGATTCCCTAGAGAAAGAGGCCATATACAGAATTCTAGAGACATATTAGAAGTCAAATAAAATCAGAGGCATTTGTGTTGGGGTAAAAGAAAAAACAAAAAACAAAAAAACAAAGATAGCAGCATTTATTGAGGGCTAGGGACGGAGCTTCATGGTAGAACACTTGCCTCATAAGGCCTTCGGTTTAATTACCATAGAAATGTTTTTTGTTGTTGTTGTTTTTGTTTAAAAAAAACAAACAAACATGCCATGCCGGTTGTGGTGGCTTACGCCTGTAATCCTAGATACTCAGGAGGCTGAAATCTAAAGATTGTGTTTCAAAGCCAGCCTGGGCATTAAAGAACAGGAGACTCTGCTCTCCAATTAATCACTAGAAAATGGGAAGTGAGGTTGTGGCTTAAGGGATAGCGCCCAGGCCCAGAGTTCAAGCCCCCTATCCCCTACCCCCTCAGGTATGCTAGCCTCACTTAATTTGTTGGTTGGCTTTGAATAAACAAAGATAAAGATGGCAGGAAAAAAAAATAAAAAAACCTCTTACGATCTTTTCAGGGATATCTATTTACCCCTGCTCTCCTCCCACCATCCCCTCCCCCAAACAAAACCCCTGCTGGGTACTTATGGCTCATGCCTGTAATCCTAGCTACTTGGGAGACTAAGCTCTGAAGATTTCAATCTAGAAGCTAGTCCAGGCAGCAAAGTCTGTGAGAATCTTATCTCCAATTAATTACCAAGAAGCCAGAAGTAGAGCCATAGCTCAGGTGGTAGACTGCCAACCTTGAGTGAAAAAGCTAAGGGATTACATCCAAGCCAGGAGAGTTCAAGCCCCAGTAGCTTTACCTAAAAAGTAAAAAGTATTTGTAAAGATTTTTTTCAATCCTAGGGTTTGAACTCAGGGACTGGGCAATGAATTTTTGTGCTCAAGGATAGTGCTTTATCTGTTTAGTGACATTTCTACTTCTGACTTTTTTGTTAGTTAATTGGAAGTAAGAGACTCATGGAGCTTACATGTTCAAGAGCTGGCTTTGAAAATCCTCAGATCTTAGCCTCCTGAGTAGCCAGAATTATAGAAATGAGTCATTGGCACCCAGCTTCTTAAAGAGTATCTTTGATAAGGGCATATAGAATGAGACTAAATGAAAGGATCTCTAGGATATGGAAACAAGAGCTTTATCTTGTGTGATTGTTGCTCTTAATGTACTGTTATTTCCCTTCTCTTTTTTTGCTTTTGATCAATCCCAAATTGTTACTGTATCTGACTTTGTTAGCTGATATATTGTATATACGTTAATTTATTTGAAATAGGAAAGGGAAGGAGGAAGACAAGATGATTGGGATGGGTGAGGGAGGAAAATTGGGATAAAAACCATGAGAAGGGGTATAAATGTGTGAGAAGTAATGCACCTGCTACCTGGCAAATGTAACTGTAACCCTGACAATAAAAAATAAAATGTTTAAAAAAACACAAAAAGAGAGTATCTTTTATGAGGTGATGAAGACCTTAGCTTCCCCCCCCCCCACACCCAGTCTTGGGGCTTAAACTCAGGACCCGGGGGTATCCCTGAGCTTCTTTCATTCAAGGCTGGCACTCTACCACTTGAGCCTCAGCACTTCTGGCTTGTCTTCTGTTTATGTGGTACTGAGGAATGGGGCTTCATGCATGCTAGGCAAGCACTCTACCACTAAGCCACATTCCCAGCTTCCTCATTTCTTATGATGTAGTTCAATGTATCATATAAAAGCTATGGGTTTTTACTTTGCATTGGGCCACTACTGTGTATCTGTGTCTGTTATGGCGATCCCGCTACCTCATTTACTAATGCCATGTAGCTAAAGCTAGGCCCACCTAATTCTCAAAGCACAGTGTTCTAATTTTGAGGGTTCAGATCAAATGGTATTTAGGAAATTCATCACTGGGCTGGTATTTTATTTAATGTACTATCTGGTTTTTCTCTTAAGGGTACCATATAATACAAAATTATCAAATGTTCATTTTGTTCTAATAGCCCTTTTCCCATTTTACTTTCTTCTTCTAGTTAACGGCATCCTTAAAGTACCTTACAAATTTCCCATCTGAAATTTTAACATGAAATACAGGCAAAAGCAGTGGGAGCATTTCAGTCTGGCATTGATAAGCTATAAAATCTTGGCGAACCAATGATGATATCAAGTTAAGATCATGATGTTGAACTGTTGTATCAACTTGGAAAATGTCTGTTAGTATCAAAGCTACAGAAGAAAATATTAAGACAGGACACCAAGCCATTTCCCCCTTTCCCACTGAGTGTTTATTTTATAGTTTTTGCATCAGGTAGTCAACTGAAACACTTGAACAAAAGAAAGCTGGCCAAGTGCTGAGGAAAAGGACTGATTATTATCTCTCCAACAGATGAGACAAAATGGTTTCAAATTGGAAACAGTCTTGCATAAATGAATCAACCGGAGGGAAGGGAGGGCAGGATAAGGAGGTAAAGAAAACAAAGAGAAAGGACAGAAAGTAATGAGCATCTTCCAACAGGGTTGGGAGGAGGAAAAGGCACTGAGTCACTGTCTATTAAATAAAAGCTGAAATAGACAATCCATGTTTCTCTAGTTACATCCAACACTGCTTTAGAGATGCTCATATACCCCTTGATAGAAAGCTACAAAATCTGTCTAAAAAAATCAGAATGCACCAGGACTTCCCATAGGCTTACCAGTAATGTATTTTAGAGTTCACGACAATCGAGGCTATTCTATAAATAGTACTACAAAGGTCACAAAGTGGCACAAACTTAAATTACGGGATACATCTGACTAAAGGATCGCTTATTTCAGTTTCTAAAATTCTCATTTCAGGATATTAAAAAAAAAAATCAAGCTCCACCCCAGAGGAGCTCAGGTGGCAGTGCATTGGAAACTGGGTCACCTTTCTTTTCGGAAGACTGCCTGGGAGCAGTCCAATGGGCACTGCATGGCAACTCTGTGCCATCAGGTACATGGATTCAGCAAGCACGTGGATGCAGCACCTAACAGGAGCCCTCCTTCCTCTAAGTAAACAGCACTGATTTAGGAAGAGGCGAACTTTCAAAACAGAAAAGTGAACCACTTAAAGACAAACTTCATAAAAGGTTACAGTACCAGGTGTTTTCTCACAATAAAGGATTTGAAGACCATACATATTTGACAATGACCAATGGGAAAATCCAGAGAGATGATTTACACAGATGTTCTCTAAGTATAATTTAAACAAATTAAAATACCAGCTATGCATTTGGGAACCAGCCTTTAGTTGAATTCTCTAGTGCTTTCAGAATTTTATTTCATTTTTATTAAAAAAGAATCATTGTCTACAAACTATTTTTTTTCTGACTATGCAAATACAATGAGCAAATCATCTGCAGTATCAAAATACTGTTTGGTAAATCACTGATGGCACTAACAATTTTAGGAATTTCCAGTAGGATGTATAAAGAGAAAGAACAATAACAGATTTCAAATTCCAAGCATTAGCTGTACTTTAAAGATAGAAAATAAAAGTTGAATGTAAGTTTCAGTTCTCTGATTTTTCAGTCCAATCATTAGGAATTCAGATGTAGCCAGTCTGTCACAAAACCACACAAATGCCTATGGGTGACAGAAAAGTAACTCCCTTACAATATTTTAAATGTTGCTATCAGAAACATTTAAGTGATACTTCACAGATTAAAAGCTAAGTAAAACAAAAATGCATCTTTCCTATTACATTTTAAAAGTCACAATAATCAATCAATAAACAGTTGCTATTTTCACAGCAATTAGAAAATAGGAGTTGATACAAGTTGAACAAAAAGATACTTTTTAGAAAATAAACAGACAGAAATACTGATACACAGATGACTCTATCTTTAAAATTCAAAGTGGTCAATTTACTTTTGTATTATTTAAAAAAAGAAAATCTCTCTATGGTGGAAATACTGAAAAAGCACAAAGGCTAAAAAAAAAAAAAGAGAAACTACATTTGTCACTTTAAAAAATGGATGCTACATCAGTGATTCTATTCATTGAATTGATTATAAAAAGGCATATATTACAAGGACTCAAATTCTAGGCCTGTTCTGGACTAGACTGTATAATCAAATCCACTCCTTTCTCAGTCTCCAGAAAGGACATTTCTACTCCACCCTAAGAGATAAAATAAACATCCCAATTCTTAACTAGCAAGGAGAAAAATACATACCCACCCAGAAACAATACACATAAAAGTTTAAAAATCTGTGGGAAAGACTGCAGGAATCGGAAAACAATTCTTTGGATATAAGTTAGGAGCTTTTGGAAGCATATAAATTCCTTTAGAAAATGAGAGTACACATCCAAATATGATTTTCCCACAAATGATTTCTCTAGTGCAGGTGCTGGTAGCCTAAGATCTACATCTGATCTAACATCTATTTTTGTAAGTAAAATGTTATTGGAACATTACCAGGCCTGTTTCTGTATAGCCTATAGCTCCCCAGCACTACCAACAGTAACCAAGCTGAGTGGCTATGACAAGAGACCTAGAAGATTTACTTTCTGGTCTTTTACTAAAAAGCTTACTGACCTCCTTGACCTAATGTACCAAGTGCTATTCTAGCTACCTAAGAGTTAAATGTACCTCAAGGAGATTCAGTATATACTCCACGAATAAGCTGTGGTTCATGCCATGGAAAGGAAATGGCAAGCACTTGAAGCGGTGCTCTACTTCTAGACAAGGAAACAATCTGTACATGTTTTTAGTAAATACTTCAGAAAGCTAAGAAGAAATGGGATTGGGGGCGGGGAGGAATAAAGGAGTAACAAGAAAAGAATGCGTAACTATGTTTCTTAATATTTTCATGTTCATAGTGCTAAAGTCCTTCCTTTAGTCTGTCTTCACTAATGTGTTTGTAAAGTGCTTTCTGGAATCCCCTGCCTCCTACTCCTAGTTAGTAACTTTTAAGGAGTTCTACCTGAAATGGTTAGTTTCATGAATCCTTGTTCAGAATGTTATTTGAAGTAAACATATTAAACATCATTCTTTTAGAAAACGGTTTCTAAAATTCTTTTAACTGTTACTCCAAGAGGAAGAAGGGAAAGAATGAACAGGAAAATGAAAGCCTGCCAAGCATACGCTAAAAAACCATAGATATAAAATAGCTACAATTTCTGAATGGTAATATGAAGTAAAATCAAAACACATCTTTCAAATGTGAAGAACAAGGACTTCTGCTAGTTATGTCTGTTTCCAGCAAGGAAACCTCCTGAACTCAAGCAGCTGCTGATGGAGCTTTAAGAGTTCACAGGTGTTTCATATTTCAATAGCTGTTGAAACACTGAAGATAAAACACTGAGAAGGTATTTATAAAACACAAATTTATATCACGATAAATGTCACAAAGCTTAAAAGCAGACTTCTTCCTTTTAACTGTTAAAAAAAACGAATGCTATGAAACTATATGTTAAAGATGGTTTCACAATAATACCTTATTTATTCACCACTTGAAAGTTTTCATATGCCATCTCAATCCTCACAACAGCCCTGTGAGGTAGGTACAGCAGATATTATTATTCTCATTTCAAGGTGAGTAGATTGGGGCAAAGAGAGGCTAAGTACTTGCCCAAGATCGTGTAGCTGAAAGGTACAGAGACAGGACCAGAAATCAATGTGTTTGCACTCTTGTCGCATACTCTTGCCACTAGCTACTGCCTCAAGTTATGAATAATGTACTCTAACTTGTAAGGTTACTAAAGGTCATTTCAGTGATGTCTTAACAGTAAAGTTAATAAGAAATGCAAGAATAGTGGGTCTGATAACTTTATCGACATAATAAAACTGGTGCAAAACCACTTTTGTCTAATTACTTATAACCTTTTGGTCCAAATACACAAAATATGCGATATTTACAGCAGTTTCTTTTCTTTTGTTTGAAAATGCAATGCTTTAAAACACATTATAAAGCACCTTAGTAAAAATAGTCTACAGGTAAAAGTACAGAAGTAGGAAAACCCTACCCATATCACAGCTCACTAATGGAGTCATAATATGGACTGATAGCTCAGTCTACTGCTTTCACTTATGGAGAAACAAATACGAAACTTACTTTTTTTTATAATAATGTGCAGAAGTCTTCATTAGAACCTCAGATATTGCCAACATTCTTAGAGATATCTTCCCAATGTTAGACAGTGGGAAGACAGAAATGAGAAATACTGCTTTGATTCTTTATGTATTTTGTACTATTATGCATGGTTTATCTTGATTTTTAACTGTAATGATCATAAAAACAATTAAAACCACCTACATAAATATGGGCAAATCCAACTACAGCAAAAACATTTCTTAGTAAACATGATCGAACATTCCAATAAATTTCATGAGACATGATTTACACAAATCACACACTGCCAGTTATTAACACTATTCAATAGAGGTGTAGAACTCAAACCTCTGGTGACTGTGGAAACAGTCAATGGACTCATCTTCATTCATGGTTAGCTTAAAAAAAGCTTTGTCAAAAGCTAAGTGCCAGAACTGTCTTTGAAACTATATTTAGACTCTTGATTAGACCTGTCTCGTGTGTTATTTCAAGTGATGTAAACACCTCCTTGACCTAAACAGAAGGTTAAAACTATCACTAAAAAATTTAACAGAAAAAAAAAAAAGCTAAAAACTTACACTTCATACTGGCATACTTGCCAGTATAGAATTCTTTGATGTTACTGTTTCCTAACTCAACTCAATACAAATATTTTTATCCTTATATCAGCAATTCAGGTGGTAAAGCTACGAGTGAAGATGAAGACAGAGTCAACATTCTAGTTCAAGAATCTTACAGCCACACCTGCACTCAGTTTGATTTAGGGTAAATCTTCTCATAGAAAAAGTTCTGTGCAAGGATATAGAGGTCTCCATCTTTTTCTCGAACAGCATGGGCTCTGATGAACTGGAACTGCTCTAGTGCAAATTCGTAGAACTCGTTCTCCATTTTCCAAATGTCAGACTGCTGCAGTTTTGCAATGGTTTGTTTAGTGGGGAGCTTCTTCTCTGTCGTTTTCCTAAGATGAGATTTCTTTCCTACTTAGAAAGGAAAAGAAAGAAAAGGCAAATAATTCTTAGAAAACACATAAAAGATTGATGCCTTTTTATTTGAAGAGTTGGTTTAAACACATGGAAGGACAGGTAACGAAACTGTCTTATATTAATATAACAAAACCCAATCTAGAGACCTAATCATACTATAGCTGTGATTTATTCCTTTCCAGTTTAAACCTGAAAAGACGTAAAGAAATATAAAAACAGTAAATATAAAGATCACCACTCACCGAAGTATAGTCTGTTACTTCTTACTCTGAATTTGCAAATGCTTGCTGCCCTACCTTTATTTTGTAAAACATGATGAAATAGCTATCTACTGCCAATCTGAATTCTAATTTCTAAATTATGCTTGCTAGAATAATACAGAAGCTAGAACATATAAACAAACACTCTAGGGAAAGTGGTTTTAGGACTGCGCCTGATTAAACAATGGTCAAAAGAAAAGTCATAATTAGACTACACCAACATAGTTATGTTCCAGCAACTGAAACCCACTTCAAAGCATGTTACAAAACAGGCACTGGTGGCTCACACGTATAATCTAATTACTCAGAGCCTGGGATCTAAGGATAGATTTGAAAACAGCCTGAGAAGAAAATCCTAAGAGACTCGAATCTAAAAAAAAAAAAAAAAAAAAAAAAAAAAAGCAAAAATCCAGAAGTGGATGTGTGGGTCAAAAAGCTAAGAGAGAGAACTTAGGTCCTGAGCTCTAGCCCGAGTACCAGCACTAATTAACAAACAAACAAATAAGCACACGAAAGCAAGCATAGCACATGACATATCATTGTGGTCCAGTCCTATCACTTTATCCTTACTTTAAAATAGTGGTAGATAGACCTAAGGGTTTACTCTATAATCCTGATATTTTGTATCTGACTTTATTGGACATAACCCACTTCTAAGGTTGGTATAATTATTTCACTACTTCTACTATTTCTATTATTAACTTATACATGTTTATTCACTAACAAAAAATACTGGGGGCCAGGAGTATGGCCTAGTGATAGAGTGCTTGCCTAGCATGTAAGAGTTCCTGGGTTTGATTCCTCAGCACCACATACATAGGAAAAAAAAAAAAAAAAGCCAGAAGTGGTGCTGTAGCTCAAGTGGTAGAGCTCTAGCCTTGAGAAAGTCCAAAGACAGTGCTCAGGCCCTGAGTTCAAGCCTCAGGATTGGCAAAAGAAAATTAATTAATTAATTTTGTATACCTGCCATTCTGGAGCTATTGGCTATGCCTTATTGAACAAACCCCAAACCATTCATTTTTCTAGTTTCAAACAAAGATAAAATGGTAAGGATAGTTTAAAAAAGAAAGCATTCATTTAAATACCTGTACGATAGAGCTCTGTTGCACCCCTGAAAAACCGGGGCAAAGCTGCCTCCAGCAACATGATGAAATCTTCAAGTTCTTCAGTAACTCCCACCAGGAAGTATTCATTAATTAAGTTATACTTGGCTTGATCCATAGCCCACCTGCTCCCCACATTCCTTAAAGAAAAGGAATTAAAAACCTGGTTGTGAAATCTGTTAAGTATTTCTGATGCCATACATTATGAAGAAAATAGATAAAACACATGCACATCCAAAGACTTAATGGCCTTTTATTAACCTCCTTTGGGAAACACACCTGTTTTCAATTTCCTTTGCCTCCATATCCCATTCCCCCCCCACCCAAATGCAGTGCCAATTCAGACAACTAGAGGACTTTTAATATGAACAAGCTTAAAGTAATTTTAAAAATGAGTACATATACATCATATATTCCTCCCATTTGAATTTTTTTGGGGGGGTCAGTTGCAGGGCTTGAACTCTGGGCCGGGGCACTGTCCCTGAGCTCTTCAGCTCAAGGCTAGCACTCTATTACTTGAGCTTTTGCTGATTAGCTTATTGGAGATAAGAGTATCACAGACTTTTCTGCACAGACTGGCTTTGAACTACAATCCTTAGATCTCAGCTCCCTGAGTAGCTAGGATTACAGGCATGAGCCACCAACACTGGCTATGAAGAATCTTGTAAATGAATTTAAAGGTAGTACTACTTAACTACAAACTACTAGTCAATTACACATTGTGCTTTGTTGGTTTTCCACTATCTACACCTATATCTTAACTAACACATTTATACTTGGAAGGTCAATTACAGTGAAAAGAAGAAAGGTAGACCAATTTATGTTAATTTTATCTCCCTACCAGCATTCGGAGCTGTGGCCACAGAAGAAAGGGATCTGCAGCCAGAGCTTCTCTGGAGCACAGTCAGAGCCACCCTCAGCCACGCATTCATCAAAGGTCTGGAAGAAAGAAAAAGAAGCACTGGTTGAGTCATAAATCCAAGCTTCTCCTGGGAAACCTCTTAATATCTTAAGTTACTAAGTATTTGAGTGGGAGCAGGTAGGAGAAAGTTGCACAATAAAAGGAATAGGCAGGTTACAAAACTAGGCTTGAGATACAGAGGAAAGCTGGAACACAGGTTTTTCTCACAACTTTGTTTTATGCCAATGGAGTAAGAATTCTACCCTATATGACAGGAAACTTCCTCAGATTACAGGTTGTTTTTGAAACTGAATTCTTATTTATATTTTCTTACTAAATGAAATTATCTATTTGAGATGCTATAGGGATACCAGAGAACAAATCTGGGAGTTTGGGTGGTACTGTGAGGAAATCACAGACTACCACTTGTTATTTTTGGAAAGAGTAAACAAGAATGAGAGAAAGGAAAGAACACTTGTGTCAAGCAAGTCTTCATTGCTTCCACCAGGACTTTTCTAACCTGCAAGGTTAGATAAACTCAGAGGACATGTTCAACCAAAAAATTCTGAGAATGAAGGCCCCAAATTCCTTTGAACTGGCATAGAGTAAGCTACAATAGAATGATTCTATCTTGGCAACATTCAAGAGACAACAGCAAACCTCAGCCTACAGTTTATTTGGTCAATTCCTTTACAGATATAACCTATCCTATGAAACAAAGAAAAGATTCATGACTTTGGATCTTAACATTTAAGCTTTATGTTAATGCCCTCAGTTTACAAGTGAGGACATACTCACACCTTAAGAACTGAATCTATCACAGTGACTGGGTCAGAGTATGCAGTCCTAAATGCCTTCATATGTGTCTCTCTCCACCTTTCTTTTCAATGGTCACGTTGTTGGTTCCTGTCTTCTTGATGCTCATGGCATTTGGATCCATCTGCTCTTCTGTGAAAAAGCTCTGGTCTTGTTGGTTCTTTTATGTCTTTCTAAATGTATTATCATTATCTTTGATAAAGCATATTCAGGTCCTTCTACCAAGTAGCCATTTATTCATCTTAGCTATGGTCTCTTTGCCCAACCCTTAACATTTTTTTTTTTTTTAATTCCTACTATGTATTTGTAGAATGAGGGGGAGTACTGGGGTTTGAGCTCAGAAGCTGCTGCTTGCTACGCAAACTACCTGAGCCAGGCACATAATGTGTGTTTTTCATCTGAGTTCCCAATGTACTCTGTATTGACTATTTTACCTATACTGTCCCTCATAACTGAGACATAAGATTCCCAAACAGCTCTTAATCTTTTTTCTTTCTCACCTGGATTCCCGAAGGCAAAGTCTTTCCAGTACAGTTTTACTTTCTCAATCCTTACTTCCACAAGGACTTCTCAAAACTAAGTGTGTTCCTTTGAGCAGTCTTGTGTGCTTACTAGATAAGCCTAAGTAGTCACTGACTTCTACATTGAAACCTTCCACTGCTTTGAATATGTTTTTTAAAAAAATACAAACTCTTTATCTTACTTTTCATGAGTGCTTCATAATTTGACCTCAATGTCTTGCCTAATCTCTCTGTATAACTTCTCTCTCCTACCAGATTAACCTATGCTATGTGTATTTCTAATTCTTTAAACCTTTGCTGACTATATTTTCATCTTCTGGTAGATTTAGCTAGCATTTTAGATTATATGCAGATATAAGATATATAATCTTTATTACCTTTCTACTGACTGTTGTGTCATAAAATCACTCTATTTCCTTTCAGGTTATAGAAATCATTTTTATATTAGCTTCTAACAGTCAGCTCTTAGGTTCTAGTTATGCATATCTATCTATCTATCTATCTATCTATCTATCTATCTATCTATCTATCTATCATCTATCATCTATTTGCATGACTATTTCTATAACTAGGTTCATGTATTTTTAATGTGTTATGTCTCCTTAACAATGGTAAAGGTGAAAATGTCATGTAATATGCACGTGTTTTCCATCACACATAGTATAATGCAATACAAACTTTGCACAAAATATTTGTAAGCTGTCACTGGACAGAGTATAATTTGGGGACACATGAGCATGAAAAACAGTTAAGTGGAAATGAAGACAAAGAAAAGGGTTTTTATTTTCCTCATGAAACATTCTGACTGTCCTTTAGAGTTCTCTCAAATTTGCTTTGTGTTTTTAAGGTTACAGCCAAGACTGAATACACTCAAGACACTAATGACCATTTCAGTGGTCATTACGTCACTTCTGAGTTTCTTTCTAGATGGCCTTATTTATTTTTCCTGTATCAAACCATTTTTCTAAAAAAGTGGTTTTATCACTTATGCCAGCAACTACATTAAAAAAAAAAAAACATGCCTATGTCTCTCTCTCTATTACATCCCAATTTCCATGAAGTCTTTGGCTCAATGAACTGAGTGATGATAGATCCCAAGGCTTCTGACTGCTTATCTATTTAATTTCTAACAGGCCCTAGCTCATGGAAATGTCATCTCCAGCTCAGCAGAAGTCCTCTCTTTGCTGCCTTATGCCTCTATCTAGGTATAAGACAGAAGGGGGATAAGTTACTAAAGTGAGTATGTATAAAGCCACAATTTCTACCACCATTTTAAATGTGCTTGTGATTCTATGCATGACATTCAAAGATATTTGAACATGTTTTGCTTAAATATAAGAAGCTACCATATCAAGAAAGGTTCCAACATTAACAGTTACCATAAAGTTACATGTACACATATAAGGTATCAGAATATATACTACCTTGGCTTAAAACTGAACTAAAAATAAATTGAACAAGCAAGACAGGCATTTTAGCTCAAATTATCTAATTAGCATATTGTTAATCCCTATATTCTTAAGTAACTTAGTACTTCAAGCAACAAAAATTTAGAAAGCCTTCAAATTTGGTTTTGGACAGTAGTTTCCCATCTTCAAATTCAACCTGACACACTAAAAGTGACTCTACAATTCCATTCTTCTATAGGTCAGAGTTAGCCTCTCTTGCAGTGAGTTGAATATGGTCATACCACTAAGGTTATGCTAGAAGACTGGAGAAGTGATATAGATCACTTTGGAGTCAGCTACTCTACTGTGTTTGCCCCTTCCTTCCTTCCTTCCTTCCTTCCTTCCTTCCTTCCTTCCTTCCTTCCTTCCTTCCTTCCTTCCTTCCTTCCTTCCTTCCTTCCTTCCTTCCTTCCTTCCCATAGACTAGAACTCAGAAGTGGTAAGCATAACTGTCAAAGAATACCAGAGCATGTGAGGAACTTAGGTCCCTTAAAGCACAATGAGGCACAATGCTGCCCAAGAGCCTGGATGGACCTCTAGAGAGAGGTGAGGAAAAGGATCTTATTCCAACTATTTAGATTTTTGTAGCTTAACATTAATTCATCACCAAGTATTTTATTAGAAAATACAAAAGTAGGAAATTGTTTGTGTTTTGCCTTCCTTCCAGATTCTTAACTTGGAATGAGTCTTTTTTTCCTGTCAACTAAAAGAACTCAAACATGGCAAGAAGCAGGGCAGATGTGAGGAAAAACAGCAACAATTAAAATAAGCCCTATAAATAATTTTTAAAATGGTAGATCTTAGCATAACAGAAATTTCCTCATTCCTACACCAATATTTAATGAATAAATGAAACCAATTATTTTCTAGTGAGAAAGAAAAAAATAAGATGAATGACTCCCACCTTTACTACGCTTTCAGACTAACATTTACAATATTATGCTCACACCACTGGGCTCTTAGTCCAGATGAAATGCTACAGCTTCTCTTCATGCCATCAAACACTGACACAAATGACTAGAAACCAAAACTTTTTTTGTGTGCCAGTCCTGGGACTTAAATTCAGGGCAGGGCCCAGACGCTAACCCTGAGCTTTTGTGCTCCAGGTTCATGTTCTATCACTTGAGCCATAGCTCCACTTCTAGCTTTTCTGGTGCTTAACTAGAGGTAAGAGGGTCATGGACTTTCCTGCATGGGAACTTTGAACCACGATCCTGAAGTCTTCTGAGTGACTAAGATTATAGGTGTGAGCCAACAGTGCCCAGAGGAAATTCCATTTTTATCCACCTCTTTAATCTCTGAATTATGGTCACATTCCAGAAAACTGATTTTTTTCTACAAAGGAATATTTTTTTCTTCAAAAGTTCAATCCTTAAAACAAAAAGGAAACAAATTAAATCAACAAAAACACTCCAGACTGTTTCTCACAGACCCAGTTCAGTGTACCTGAGGGGGGGGGAATGAAGATATGATCAGCTCATTCACTAAAAACCATGTGTGCTAAGAAAAAAAAATATTTATTATGAATATTAGATACAAATGATTTTTAAATCTATGAAATATGAAAACTACTAATTTGGATATTTAATTAAAGGTAAAAATACTAAACTCAATTGGATGTTTGATTGAACTTCTTTTCTGGAAATGGCCTTGCTTTCTATTTTACATAGATAACCAAAGCTAGGGCTAGTGAGCTCCCTCAGTGTGCTCCTTAGATATATGAATATCTATCTGCATCTGTAGCTCCTTCTGCTCCCATCTTTAAGAGCTGTTTTCGTCTATCCCTGAATACCACTTTCCACTCCCTTCTGAGACCCTGCTCCAGCAAGTCTCTTTTTTTTTAAGCCATTTCACTTTCTTACTTTCTCCAGATATGTGGATATGCCCAAGATATCTGTCATCTCAGAAACACATTCCCTGTTTTTGGTCCCTCTTAAAGCCAGGTTTCTCTCGGGAAGTTGTTGTGCCGCTCATTTCCCCACTTCCTCTCAGATGCTCCTCCTTTAAATTCCACTTAAACTCCTTTCTCTGAGGGCCCCAATGATTTCACACAAACTACAGCAGTTTCCAGTTCTCTCCTTTTTGAAATAAAAGTTATTTTCCTATTTTAAGACCTTTCCAGGTTTTTCTTTTCTTTTCTTTTTTCCTTCTTTCCCATGGCATATTCCTCTCTCCCACCAAAATTCCTTCCATTTGGGGTAGGAATTGTGATCTTTGAAGCCAGGAAATACTGAAAAATACATATTTACTCTTTGTACATGTTTTTTTTTGAAAAAACCCTAATAATCTATTAGAAAAAGACAAAACTGAAATCATGTGGGAGATAGAATTATAGGTGCCTAACATAGTGAGAGTTATGCTGAATGAACAATGGAGACAGAGTATGGCTTTTCACCTTGGGTAGTTAGGGGTCTTTTTTCAAAATGAGTAAACTGTGTGTCTCACTTGAAACAAAACAGATAACATAGTTGATAGCAAACTGGTTCTTAAGTGAGACCTGTTTTGCTCCCAGAGGGCAACTGGCAATGTGGAGAAGATACATTCTTATAACACCCTCCTCTTATAGGTAGTACCCTATGACAAAGAATTATCTGGCCTGAAACAGTAACAATAGAAGTTAAAAAAATCCTATGGTATGGCCAATTATATAAATTAAACTTTTAAGGAAAAAATACAATTTTAGAAAACTTCTAAGGCGCATTGTGGTATCAATATGTAAAATTTTTGATAATGTACAGTAAATGCATACATATGTGGAAGGCCCATATAGTTCAACAAACCAATATGCTTAAGATGACCAATATATGATGTTTCAGAAGTATGCTTAACTAAAAGACCAATTCAAGTGATAAAGCACAATATCTGAACGGATTTCATTGTACCGGTATTAAGTTCACTGCTTGCTATGATCTCAGGTTTCACATTACAACTAGGAAACTTCTCAGATTTTCATATGAAGAACAGTCACAGTTTTCTGAAAAGATTTTGTACAGCTCTCTTTTTCAATGACATATCTGAATGAAGCTGGATTTTTCTTTATAGAATAGGCTGAGCTCACAAATAGATAATGAAAATGAGGCTGTCTATGTTAAGGCAGATACTAAAAGGTTTTACAAAAATATAAAATGATGTCATTCTTGGTGGGTGCTGGTAATGAACTGGCATTTTGCTAGCTAACTGGAGAGATGGAGTCTTACAGACTTTTATGCCAGGGCTGGCTGTGAACCACAATCCTCCAAGTCCCAGTTCCTGAATGAGCCACTCAAGAGGGAGCCACTAGCACCCAGTTGTGGGAAACATGAGGGTCTAAAACTAGGGACTATGGAATGGCAGAGGTTAGGATTAAATTCCAACACCAACATTTACTAGTTGTATGTCATTAGGCAAGGACCCTGCATCTCAGTTTCCTTATTTGTAAAATAAGGACAGTAACAGCTACTTCACAGAATTACATGAGCTAACAGGAAAAAAAACCCATAAATAACTTAAAACATTCATTGGGTATACTTTGGTATACAATAATAAGTGTGTTATTGTTGTTTATTTTATTAATTAGCAATGATTTTAGTGTTTAATCCCCCAAACTACATAGGAAGATGGATGCAGGAACCTATATGACATCTCTTCTTTAATAACACAATTGTTCCTTTGATCAAAGGATACTGAATAACAATGTAAATGGTATAGCTACAAAAGAGATGTGTGTATGTATGTATGTATGTATGTATGTATGTATGTATGTATGTATAAAATCTCGCAGAATCTCCATAATGCAAATCATTTTAGGAAACAAAGTAATAAGAGGTGGACAGACAGAAATAGAGAGAGAGAGAGAGAGCCAGGCGCGGTGGTTCACGCATGTAATCCTAGCTACTCAGGAGGCTGAGATCTGAGGATCAAAGTACAAAGCCAGCCTGGGCACAAAAGGATTTGAGACTCTTATCTCCAATTAACCTCTAGAAAATGGGGAAGGGAGGGTTGGCTCAAAGGTAGAGTGGTAGACTTGAGCTGAAGAGCTCAGGGACAATGCCCAGACCCAGGGGTAGGGTGGTAGCCTTGAGCTGAAGAGCTCGGGGACAGCCTTGAGCTTTAAAAGCTCAAACCCCATGACCTGCCCCCCACCAAAAAAAAAAAAACAAAGAAATATATAGAGAAATATTTGGATAGTTATTCATTTTTGGACCAATACTTTCTGCTTCAAGTTTTGACATTAAGGAAGGACACAGATGTTTTTAGGAAAACAATGTTCAGCAAGAAATGTATTCACTACCTTACCTATGTTACTGTAACCCCTCTGTAATCACCTTGAAAAAAATTAAATTTAAAAAATCTACTGATCATTCATGTGGCAAACATAAAGGGATGTAATTACCTGGGGACAAATGACTTCATGGAAACTGTCACCTGGAGCTTGACCTTAAAGGTCAATAAACATCTTTTCCAGAGTTAAGGAAAAATCATGGAAAATATGAATAGCAACACATGCATGTTTCAAGGGGTGAAGCACCAGGCCAAGTCAGTGGGGGAATCAGGCAGGGAAAGCAGGTGTCCAATCATGTCAGATGGTCTCTCCTTGTTCTGCATGACTTTGTGAGCAGTGGCATCCCACAAAGGTAATATCCTTCACTGTTTGTATCCTACCAAATCTGAACCTAACACAAACCATCACCCTGTCCTTGCCTGAGCATAGCTGTGTCAGCAAAACAGTTTCTCTAAAACTGATGACTATAAATAAAAACTGACGTTATTAAGATGAAGAGAACCAAAATATCACAAAAATACATCATGCTAACAAGGAGGAGTTGCAATGGTTTCTGGTTGTTAACAGAGCTATACAACAAAACAAACATTCAGTGCTAAAACAGAAGAAAAAAATTAAAAATTCAAAAAATTATGGGTCCTATAAGCTTTCACCTATGGAAGGGCTAGGGCTCAAAGACCCCCAAACACAATTAAATTACTGCCTTATAGTAAAAAATTTCCTGACATTTGCACCTGCCACACGCGGGTCCCCAGCAGCCCTACACTGGGGCCTCATGAAAACACCTACTCCAGTCCCCTTGGTTAGATGGAGGGACCCCATCACAAGAAGGTGGGAGGACCCTGCTCCCGTAATGGCACAAGGGAGAAGGTTTGCTTGTATCTTTCCAGACACGAGTGACAAACCTATTTGGATTCCAACTCGAGATGTCCGACTAGCTGTCACTGCCCACGAGAGAGATGCGTCGACTATGTCGGACAGCCCACGGAGGAAAAAATGTAGACCCCAAGCTAGAGCACATGCCATCACCTGGGGAGATGTGAAGGGATTGGTAGAACAGGCCATGGCCATGGTACTCTATTCCTCCTGATGTGTGCCATTATTACAGACAATTCCCAATCTGCTGCAGGGCAGGGTAAGATAACACTAGTACCCAGCCCCCAGATCTTGATGATGGTGGGGGAAGATACCACCATTTTCCCCAAATGTTCTCTTCCAATGGCACGGTTGGCCTCCCTTTTTTGGCAGATGCTTTATGGCACCAAAAAAACAAACCTCACCTTTGAATGGGAGAAGGCCACTTCCTTTTGCTTTTCAAATGAGTCAGCTAGGCAATTTGATGGCGATACTATCCCCCTTGCCATGTGACTCATGGGACAGGATGGTGGAACTACACGGGACCCTACCTTGTTTGCTCCACTGGGAAAAACTGCACTCATGCTACTGATATACTTTTTTGTATGCAGCTCTGCCCTCATAGGAAATTTAATAGTTTTGGCAGTGTTTCAGTTCCTCTCGAGGTGATTAGTCTTTGTGCCAACTCCTGGCAAGACAAAAAATTTGGAAGCCTCGCCTTGTCCTTATGTCCAGCCATATACAACGGGTCTAAAGAGAACCCCAAACCTCAAAATCTAAAAGATTTTTACAACTCCTCAGGGGGACGAATGGGAGACCTAGGACCCCCCCCATGCTAATTGTCTGTTCGTCACATTCCTGTCTTGATTTATCTCCCCTCATATTGGCCAACAAACATCGTTGCAACCGCACGGCGTGCGACCATGTGTCAGGGATGGTAATGGTCAGAGCCCCGTTCTTTTTCTGCCTAGGAGACAACTCCTCTGATGCCTGCACACTCAGTAATCACTGGAAACCAAATGATACTTATTCCTTTGCAGGTTTGGTGTGTGTTCCCCCATTTATTGTTTTGGATACTAACGACTCTCAGTTTTCTCAGGTTCAACTAATTTGTCCGCACCATAAGATAGCAATAGGAGGGCCGGGAGTTTGGCCTAGTGGTAGAGTGCTTGCCGCACGAAGACTCGGGTTCGATTCCTTGGTACCACACACTTAGAAAAAGCCAGAAGTGGTGCTGAGGCTCAAGTGGTAGAGCTCTAGCCTTGAGAAAAATCCAAGGACAGTGCTCAGGCCCTGAGCTTAAGCCCAAGACTGGCAAAAAAAGAAAAAAAGATAGCAATAGGATTGATCATTGTGATCGTGTCAGCAATCATCACCTCAGTAGTTTCTGCTACTACCGCCGCCATATCATTGTCTCAGAGCATGTCTACCATACAACAGATAAATCAGCTCATCCCTCAGTTGTCATGCATAGAGCTACAGCACCTGCAGGTTGCCAATCATCTTAAAGGAGGCCTCCTCGTGCTCCAACAACAGATAGATTTGCTCCAAGAACAGATTATATTTCTTTGGCTGCAACAAGGAGGACTATGCAATGCTATGACTACTTCTGTCTGTCAGCTTTACACTTCCATGCCCAATGTCACTGAACTTAGTGGCTATATCAAAGGCCCTTGGTTCCTTAATTACTTAAACTTTACTCAGTGCTTACTCCATGATATTACCCGCCTAAATCAGACTACCATACAACTTGTTCCCGCTGCCTCCTTTTTAGAAGATGTACTTAAAAAACTGCAACAATGGTTTTCGCCATCCACTATAGTTATCTGGGGCTACTAGGGCTTGCTCTTTTGGGAATTATTAAGTGTCTGCACTCCCAGCAACTACGCCTCCAGCAACAGGTCACCATAATGACGGTCCTTTTAAAAGAAAAGGGGGAATTTGTGGGTAGAGCTGGTCAGATCTGGCTGAGTCAGCTAGAGAAGCAGTAGAAGCACACTTCCTGCTTGTAGAGACGTGACTCAGGCATGTCTGCCTAGCTCACTGGCCATGACCTATCCACACTCCCTGCATTCCCCCCAAGGACCAATCAGTACCTGTTTAAAGTGCCTTACATCAACTCCCTGCTGGGTAATTGGCCGGGGGAGACTCAGGAGGTTGGGGTGCCGGGACTATTTAATTCCTGATCTGCGCAATAATAAACGAGACCTGCTCATGCTCGTCCTCCCGGCATGTATACTGTGTGCATGTCATTCACACTTACCTCCTGCCAGAGATCTAGCCCCACACACCTATATTTGTTGTTTTGTTTCTATATATTTTGGAGGTCTTTTCAAAATTTCCACAATTAACAATCAGTACATTTATAATCGACAAATTTCAAAAGCACATTGTTTAATAGAAGCTTTAAACAACTGTCTCTATGAAAATCTTAAAACTAAAGTATTACCTTTTTGTCTCCTTGCTTTCGTCTCCTTAATCCTGGCCTATAGTCATCACCAAATCTCAGAAAGTAATAGTACGAAACCAGTCTCTCAATAGGGTCTCTTATGACATTAATGTAAATTGGTTTCTTCTTCACACCAAATCTGAAATAAAAGCAAAATTAGATTCTCAGCAACTTGTCCTTGAAAGCACAGTATAGGGAGGCCCTGAGAAGCTGATCAACAGCCCACCTTGAGCAGGAGGGTCCTTGTGAACTGATTTGTGCAGCTCTTGGACACTGACAAGTGTCCCATCTCAGTCCACTCTGTAAGCTGGTCGCCAAGTGACAACTAGGTACGCTGCATCACACCTACCCCGACAAACAGTGACAGCCTCATCCACAGACAGCCCTTGAAACTAATAGGTACATGTATGTGCTGCCAAACCAGTTTTGCCTTGCCCTGGCTTGCCAGAGAGGCCTCCCCTCCATACAATCTGTGGAAACTGACAGTAGTCCTCTACTTGCAGATAGGTAACTATGCCCAGAACTGCCAGTGAACCTGCCTTGCCTAAGAAAGCTGTATCCTGTTTGGCACTGCAATTCTACAGTCTCTGCAACTGGAGCCAGTGAGGCACACACAGGCATCACCAATGCTGACTACACCTGAAACAGTTACAGGAACACTAAAACCAAAGCCAGCAAATCCTATCAAATATATATTCTAGGTCTGCCTTTAACTGTAAAAATGATTGTATGCAACTAAGAGGAAAAAAAAGATCTTTCAGATGCATAAATATTGATACAAACATAGGAAGCCTGAATCCCAGGAAAGGAAAATGATAAAGGAAAACTAATAAGGAATTAAAAATAATTTTAAAGGCAACTAACTACAGAGACAAATTAATGAAATCAGTAAGAATTTATGATGTGAATGGGAAATTCAGTCATGAAAGATCATGAAAACCAAATAAAATATTTGGAATTTAATAACTCAACAAAAAGTAAAAAAATTTGGTGCCAGGAGTCTCACCTAGTGGTAAGACTGCTTGCCTGGCATGCATGAAGACCCGGGTTGGATTCCTCAATACCACGTACATAGAAAATGGTGCTGTGGCTCAAGTGGTAGAGCTCTATACTTGAGAAAACCCAAGGACAGTGCTTAGGCCCTGAGTTCAAGGCCCAGGACTGGCAAAAATATATATGCGCACACACACACACACACACACACACACACACACACACACACACACACACGCTCTCTCTCTCTCTTTCTCTCTCTCTCTCTCTCTCTCTCTCTCTCTCTCTCTCTCTCTCTCTCTCTCTCTTTCGGCTCTACAATTGCATAAAAATCTTTTGAAACAACCTAATTAGAAAAACCAAATAAATGTATAAAATTAGAATTCAGAAGGCTTTAAGATTTACAAGACTGCAGTAACTGAGCATTTTGCACTTTTGCACTTTGGGTATTCCAGAAGAGAAGGGAAAAGACACAGAAAACTTCGTTAGTGAAATAACTACTGAAAACTTTCTAAACTGTGGGAAAGATACAAATATTCAAGTGCAGAAAGAAACTTAAAAAGATAAATTTAACTATCAAAGGTCTTCTCAAGCATAGTATAGTTAAATTATTGGAAGAAAAAAAACAATGAAGCTGAAAAACAAGGAGAGCAAGTACAAAATCATATACAAGGAACCTCCATTAAAACAATAGCAGACTTCTAGACTAAAAGAAAATGGAATATTCTAAAGCTTGAAAGAAAAAAAAAGACCCACAAGCAAAGAATATTATGCTCAGAAAAGCTGTTAATAAGATGCCAGGTGAAGTGGCTCACATGGAAAACAGGAGGATAATATTTCACGGCTAACTCTGGCTAAAACTTAGCAAGACCCTAGCTCAACAGAAAAGCTGGTAGTTAGAACAGCCTGGCATAAAAGGTAAAACCTTACCTGAAAAGTAAATAGGGCAAAAAGGCTAGTAGTGGCTCAGATGGTAATTCACCTGCCTACTGAACGTAGAACTCCGAGTTCAGCCTCAGTGCTGCAAAAACGTAAAATAAAATACAACACCCATAAGAATTCATTACCATCAGATAAGAATGCTTACAGGAGTCTCTGCATTAGATATGAAAGGATAACTTCTATCATGAAAACATACGAAGGTGCAAACTCACTAGTAGAGCAGATACACAAAAAATAAAGACAAAAAAAATCAGAAAGATGAATGATGAAAGGAAGAAACAAAGAATATTTAAAACAACCAAAATTAAAGGAACATGTCTTTGCTTATCAGTAAGCCATTAGCAAAATGGCAGAATTGTCATTATTTAGCAGTACTAACTCTAAATATAAATGGATTAAATATTTCAATTAAAAGATATGGTCTGAGTGGATAATAAAAATAGACTCAATGATATGCTGCTTACAAGAAACTCACATACACTGAAACTAAGGTACAGGCCAACAAAAGATAAACCGTGCAAATGGAAAAAGTAAGATAAAATACACTACACACACACACACACACACATCCAATTTTGAAGCACTCAACTATATAAGGCCAACATTATTAGATCTGAAAGGACTGACAGATTCAAATACAGTAAGAATTGGAGATTTCAACATCTCACTTTTATCAAGAGATCATCCAGACAAAGCAAATCAAATAACTGTTAGAATTAAACCTAATTGCAGAAATGGAGTTAGCAGATATTTACAGAATATTTGACTCAATATCTACAGAATAGATACCTTTTCTATTAGAAACTGTCAGGATAGTTCCTAATTTGGATACAAAACAAGTATTAGCCTATTTAATACTTCACAATAAAAGCATGTATCTTCTCTAACTCAAATAAAGTAAAACTAGCAATCAACAGAATTGCACAAACATATGTAAATTAAACACCTTCCACTCAAGTGATCAAAGAAACAAAGACAAAATCAAGAGGAAATTTGGAAAAGAACACATATAAAAAGTAGTACTACCAGACAAAAGTTCACAACTTTCACAGCTATCTCCATGAAAAGTGCCTATGTAAAAAAAAAAAAAGCCTTCAAATAACCTGATGATAATTTAGTAAACTTGAAATGCAAGAACAAACTAGACCAAATTTAGAAGCAAGGGAATAAAAAGATTTGAGCAGAAATAAAGAAAAGGGAAATTGGAAAAAATTAAGTAAAAAATTTTAACAATATAAATAATGACAATCTTAGCTCAGCTGGTGTAATCAACCAAAGGAAAGAGTTCAGGCATGGTGATGCATGCTTACAGTCTCAGTACCTGGGAGAAATAGACAAAGACATATTACAAAGAAAAATGCAGTGAAACAGAATAGAGTGTACTAGGACAGTAAGAGAGAAAACAACGTTTAGGAAGGCATCAGCAATGTTACATAATGAGGAAGGAGCCACTGTCTAGGAGACAGTGTTCTAGGATGCAAGATTTCTTCCAAGTACCAGATGTTAGAGGAATAGCAGCATAACTCTGACTACACACTCAGGACAGTAACAGGGTGAGTGCAGAGGCAAGGTGGGCTCAGGTGAGCCTGTACATCACTTTTTTTTGCCAGTCCTGGGCTTGAGCTCAGGGTCTGAGCACTGTCCTTGGACTTTCTCAAGGCTAGAGCTCTACCACTTGAGCCTCAGCACCACTTCTGGCTTTTTGCTATGTATGTGGGGTACCGAGGAATCAAACCCGGGTCTTTGTGCATGCTAGGCAAGTACTCTACCACTAGGCCAAACTCTCGGCCTCCAGTACATCATTTTAAGAATTAATCTTAATGGGGATTTTGGAAAGAAAGCATTGGAGTATATAAACAGAGAAATTTATTTTAAAATACCACTGGATACTGTTTTGGAAAGACTGAAATCTTTAGATCTCTCTTCTTGATCACTACATCACACAGTGACATCAGTTTTCATTTGATATCCCCTATATCCAGAAGCTGTTGCAATTGGGCAATTCAACTTTTAGCTTAGTTTAGTACTGTTTCACCTGCAAATCTTTTCTCTCCAAAAGCATTAAAGTTTCCTGAGGAAAACAGTAATGTGCAAATATATAACACTGTACCACAGGTTATCAGTAGAAGCTCTATTAGGGCAGTGACTATTTTTCTCTTACTCATAGCTTTCTCATCAGTGTTAGCCTTAATGTCCTACTCACTGAATATTAATAGAGTTAGGATGGGAAGATTATTACTAATTGGCTACTTTACAAAAGCTGTTCTGTGGGAGAATTTGTAATCCTAGCTACATAGGAGGCTGATATCAGAAGAATAGAAATTTGAGGCAAGACCAAGCTGAAAAATTCACTAGATCCTATATGCAAAATAATCAGCAAAAGCCAATATAGATATAGTAATGGAATGCTAGTCCAGCAAACATGAGCAATAACCTAACAATTCACACTCAAACAATCGCAAAAAAAGAATATATCTCAAAGGATATTTTAAAATTCAGTAAAGTGGTGTTTCTTTCCTCTTTCTTGCTAATACTTGGTATGTATAACTATCCAGTTAAATATATTAAAAAGATTCTAGTTACATCTACCTCTATATACACTGATCGTAAACACTGATTTTGTATATGTATTTGTTTAAAATTTTAAGTCTATTAAAATTTTCACAATATTTTTTCATTTTCAATAACATAAACCCTACTATGAAAATATTTATACCTTTTAACATTCATGTCAGTGTTTAATAAGTAATATTCTTTCCATAAAGCTTTATACTTTTCAAGTACAAGTCTCTTTGCAAATACCAGAGCTTTGTTCTAAGTATAAGATTTTGCCAAAAGCAAAAGCACTCAATATATAATTTTAATAATGAAAATCCAAAGTATTATAAGCCAAACTCTGTGTGGAGAAAAAAGAAATAATTTAGGTGAAAGGGTAACAAACATTCAATTCAAGGATAACGCAGCCCTGAGGGAAATATGCATATCAATTACACTTATGAAATTGGTTCAATGCCTGTGCAAAGAAAAAAAATAATTAGTTTATTTTAAAGCTGCCTATAAAATGTTCTCAATATTGCAGTATGAATTATTTATAGAAAAATATAGATCTAAATTTAAAACTACTGTTTTATGGAAAGATCTTGACTACAATGAGAAGAATTAAAAATAGAAGTATATAATTTTATGTAGGCAATATGTGTGATTTGTTTTTAATAATATAATTTCAAAGACATCAAGATTTATTATTTATCTGAATTAGTATTTCATTCTACTTTATATTTTCAACTTTAAGAAGTTAAATTGACAGCAGATTACTACTTTCTTTTTAAGTTTTTATACATTGTTCCTCTTAAAGCTGACAAGTATATGAAGATGTATTCCTTTAAATCATGACTGCTAATTTAAAAGTTGATTGCAAATAGAATAGTATTTTTTGGTGTTTCTAACGTTATTGCAGAATATCATTAGGAAACTGCTTAAATGTGATGTTTATTGCATGTACTTTATAAAACAAGCTCAAATGGATTCATTAGACTCATGTTAACACTATTCATTTTCTGACTAGTATTTAGTATGGCACAGACTCCAGAAAGAGGTCACACAGTGACTGAATATTGTATGTACACATACTCTTTATTTTAACTTTCCTTAAGGAAAATATGATAGTTATATTCTGATTCCACACTTCCAACAAAATAGGATAAGAGACTTATCACCAATCAAATTCAAATTTAAATGCAAAAGGAAATAATTAATCATAAGAAAAATCTTTCCCTAATACTTCATAACTTGAAAGCTAAACCAAGGTAGACCAGGGCACAGTGCGCCTTTACTAAGTCTGAGCTGAGAAGTAGATATAATGTGGTTCCAATAACCAAGTAAGAGTTCTTGGTTTTCTCTCAGAAAATGATGTAGAAAAGTCTTAATGAGATCAACTACATTAAAACTTCAGTTCTCACTGTAAAATTATCCCTCTGATTATATATGAAACATACATGCAATAATAACTAAAAAATATAGTAAATTTAACTTCACTTGAATTTCTATTAATTAACACAAGAACTGTCAATTTATGAACACTAGAGGGCAGTAAAAGACTAGAAGGAATATTTAAATTACTGATCTGAAAGGGGCAAACACAAGTCAGTATTTTTCTTTTTTTGAAAATCAAAATAACAATTTAATGAATTTATTTCTTTTTTTAGATTGCTGCAGTATTAAGAATTCTTTAGTGTGTCATTTTGAATATAACTTACTTTGCAAAATCCAAGTAAGAAATATGTCCATGATAAAAGCCTGGCTTCATCTCTTTCCATGAAGTTATATTCTTTACAAAACGTACCTAAAAAGAGAGAATGCACTCATTATTCAAGCACAATTTACAGAAAGAGAAATTTCAAAACAAAGTACTTTCCATTTAGGAATTTAAAACCAATCTCACTGCTTTGACAATTACCAACCTGGAGGCATGGGTTTAGAGCAGTGTAGTTTAACTCATGACCACTAATTCATCACAGAAAGAAATACTAATGCTATGTTCAGATAAAAAACAAATCTAAAAATCAAAGTGCACAACTCAGCCATTTACAGCACTGAAGAGTAAGTGTACTAAAATGGATGGAAGAAGAGTAGGTGTGGTATATATTTACCTCCTACCAACACACAGACACAAGCACGCACACGCACACACACACACACACACACACACACACACACACACACACACACACAGCACGGGGCATTCTAAGTAGGTTTTCTTCTCAGAAACAGGGTAGTCAAAAACACATTTCTTGTTATTGTTGGTGCTGCTTTTGTATTTTTAGGGGAGCAGACAGGTATGAAAGAAGGAAGGGTAAGCCAATGTAGTCATGGAATTCAATATACACTATGTAAAAAATGAACTACGCAAATTGTGGGCAGGATGGGGAAGAGAAAATGGGACAAAGTGAAGGAAGGAGTGACATTGCCAAAGGACTGTATTTATTTCCTGATTTAAGGAATTGTAACCCCTTTGAACAACTCTTTAATAATAACAATAAAAAAGAAATGGTTAAAAGATTTATTATTACTGAATTCAAACATTTCAAACTAATAATACCATCAAAATAATTAAAGATGAGAATATCAGAAAAGTTCAAATACAGTTAAGAGCAAATATTATAAAGTAATAGAAAACTAATAGAGATATGATACAGTTTAAAATAAAACAGAAATACTTAAATACTTCCTAATTTGCTGAAATTGAGTGCATATAAATGTTAGCAGCAAAAAAAAAAAAATCCGTAAGTATAAATACAGCTTTCTTTTTTTCTTTTTGCAGTATTGAGGTTTGAACTCAGGGCCTTACACTTGGCTAGGCAAGTACTTTACCACTTTGAACCAAGACTCCAGATTTATCTCAATTATTTTTCAAAGAAGTGGTTAATATAGAAGTTGATGAATATAAACAGCATCAGCTACCAGACAACAGCGCATAATTTCTCAAAGGACATGGTATAGATTATTTTTGTAAGCAAATCTCTGCATGGTAAACAGCAGATGGTGCAGAATGTCCTCTGGATACTAGACACAGTGCAGGGCATGGGTGTGGTGAGACCACCACTCTACGCTACACCGACAGCAGGTGCAGACTGTGATCGTTTCCCCCTCACATACTTCTAACAATCCATCCACCTTTCATTTACAGTTTAGAACAGGGTTAGTCATGTTAGGAGCTGTTCTGGAGCACTTCATGATGGATCACTGTCATCTGGTTAACAGCAGTAAGTGAAGATGACTGCTTTCTAGAAAAGGCCTATTTTCTAGGCTGAGGGAGTAAAACAGCAGATCCAGCCATAACTCAGAGAATGTGAAAGGACAAAAAATGGAGGAAGAGGAGAAGGAAGGGAGGAGGAGGAGGAGGACGAAGAGGAGGACGAAGAGAGAAGAAGGTTCTGGGAGAATTTGCTTTAAATGGGAAACATGCACAGATATGCAAATGACAGAAATGATATAAAGAAAGATAAATGATAAAACCTGCATATAATTTTGTGACTGAATGTTCTCATGTTTTTTTTCCTAATCATTATTTTGAACAAAGCACCAAAAAATGGAAATATGAAATGGTAAATCACAACAGCAAATATTAACTAAACCAAAACAATTACATGTTGAACATGAAAAGTCCTTGTAACTGCTACTTAAAGGCCAATTGCTTCATATAAGCGCCTTTGATTTTATGAAAACTCCATCATTTCAGTGAAAAACAAGAGGGAAATAGAAGGCAAAGAGAACAAGGAGTTAGAGATATAGATGAAAAGGAGCTTAAGGGAGCTTTAGCAATTCAGCTGTTTTCTAGAAGCTGAGATTTAATGTGGATATGGAAGGGTATGAGGGAAACAGGAAATACTAGATATATGTTCGAGAAAATGTCATATAAGCCAAATGTTAGAGAAACCCACAGAGCACATGCAGAATCTATTGTGGTAAACTGGCAGAAATGAGAGTCAGGTACAAACTGTCCTCAAATCTTCCCAAGATTGGTCAGTATTAAACCAAACTATCCTGAAGATGAGCAGGGCATTTCACTAATTTGTCCTTCAATGTAAGGTAAAAATGCAAGAAGTTGATAATGCCATACTGCCACAGATTCACCTGTCTGTCTAATTTGGGTGTTGGCAATGGGGATTGAACTCAGGACCTACGAACTGTCCCTTAGCTCTTTCACTCTATGTTGGTGGTGCTTTGCTACTTGAGCCACAGCTCTTCTTCTGGATTTTTCACAAACTTCCCTTCTGGCTTTTTCACAAACTTCCCTGCTCAGGCTGGCTTTGAACTATAATCCTCAGATCTCAGCAACCTGGGTAGCCAGGATTACAGGCTGGAGCCACCTCTCAAATTTGAATGTTCAAATAAACCAGGATTCTTCAAATGCACATTGGGATACAGCTGTCTAGAAAAAAGCCTGAAACTTTAATTCCAACAAATCCTCAGAGGACTGCATGCTGGGAGTCCACATGCCACACTGAGGAGTCAGGCTTCAGTGGGTGTGGGCTCAGGGGTTGGCTGGTTTCTATTTTCTTTTCAAAGAAGGCCTGGGATCTACCGAAGCTCTTGAAAGTTAATCTTACTGTTTTACTAAAGACTTACTGAAATTCATGAGTTTTTAAAAGAAATAATGTTCTGATCCACTACAATATATGAAATAGAAAGCAGAGAGGAAGTCTACCCTCTACCCCATCCAGTGATGCTTAAAGCACGCTGGAACTTAATATTCTAAGAATTACAGTCCAAAAATTAATAATCTAAAAAAATCTCAGTGTTTCCAGTTAGACTCAGGAGTTTGTCAAAGGCAGAAAACAGAACAAGCATGAAACTTCTGCTTGAACTCCCTTGTTTATGGAATTCAAATTTTAGAGATGAAAGGGACCAAGGATACACTGTATAATTTATCTTACAGATAAAGAAACAAAAGCCAGCTGGATGCTGGTGGCTGTAATCCTAGCAACTTTAGGAGGCTGAGATCTGAGAATCATGGTTCAAAGCCATCTCCGGCATGAATATTTATGAGCCTCTTATCTCCAACCACCAGAAAACTGGACATGGAGCTATCGCAGAGCTGAAGAGCTCAGGGACAGTACTAACGCCCAGAGTCTGGGCCCCATAACTGACCAAAAAACAAAAAAGAAAGAAATAGAAGCCAAAAATAAGCACATACCTTAAACAAACCTCCATCTTCCAAATCTCAGTTGATTTTATTTTCTTGTTTCTTTCTTTGTGAATTTACATCACCTTGATTCTAACCTTACCTTCCAATCCACTCTGATCACTGCCTGCTTCTGGCCACAGAAAACCATTCCAACAATGATCTTGACCTAGCCCGGGGTTGCCAAGCATACTAATTAGAACCAAGAGAGCAAGTGTAAGTATCTATGTAGGCCACTAAGCTTTATTTCCTAAATGCTGAGATAAATTTTCTCAGATATTTCCTAAATATCTGAAACAAGTTCAAGTGAATTATTATTTTCAAATTCTCTCAGCTCTATCAATGACCAATGTCCCCATTATTTTGGGGCCTGTGGCAGGGTAGCACACAATGACAGGAGTGTGCAGTATAGCACACCAGCTGGCGTCATCACCAGAGAACACAGGAGGAAAAAGGAAAGGGAAGGGATTGGTTCCAAATATGCTTCAAGGACACGCTAGATCTGTTTCTTAAAACTTCTTGCACTTTCCAACAGTCAGTCCCTCTCTGGAGATAAAGCCTCTAACACACTAGCCTTTGGGAATCAGTTAAGATTCAAACTATAGTGATACTCAACACACACACACACACACACACACACGTGCGTGCACAGTTCTTTCATTTCATCAACAGTTAACCAAGAAAATGTGTTAAAGTCTCCTTAATAAAGTGACGGATTTACAATTTGAAATAAATTAAAAGATGTTATGCTGAAGTTTACCTTTCTTTATGGTGAAGAAAAAAAGTGTTAAATAAATGGTGTCAATATAGTCAAGTGGTGATTCATACTAAGCTGAAAAGTGTTTGAGCATTTGTAAGTGTCATTTACATACCAGGAAAATTCCATTCCATCTTTTTAAAAGCTGTTCTTCAAATACTGTAAGTAGCCTCTTTTGAAAAATAGCATTTCAAAAATGTATTCTCTACTATGGACATGGTAATGGAAATACAAACATAACTATATAGACAAAAAAACCTATGACTCTATAATCATAATGTTTTATTTCATAAATTGATATGTTTCTATGATATACAAACGGTTAGCCTAATTTTGATTAAGTTCTAAGTACTAAGTCCCTGAGAATGTAATTAGAGATTCCCTCCTTGAACAATTGTTTGTTAAACTTGTCATTTAAAATATGATGTAAACATAAGCCATACAATTAATAATTGTTGTTCTTAAGGTACTATGTTATCTCTCATCACTTCTACTGTCCCTTGGTTATCTCATATTGTTACACTATCTCACTTTGTTACCTGATATATCGGATATATTTGTATTTGGTTATCTGAAATTGGATAGGGAACGGGGGAAAACAAGATGAGGGGTGGGGGAGGGGGGAAGGGAAATGGGGACCAAGACATGTGAAAGGGTATCAATGTATGGGAATTAATGCACCATCTATCTGGCAAATATCATGTAACCCTTCTATTAATTACAATAAAAATATAAAAAAATGTATTCTCTAACAAGTAGTAACTTAATCACTTCTTTCAACCAAATCTAATATTTATCCTTTTGTTGTTGGTAGTTATTTGGCTTAAACTTAAAGGGGTATAGGCGCCATCCCTGAGCTCTTTTGCTCAAGACTAGCACTCTATTGACTCTAAGCCACCCGTTTTCTGGTGGTTAACTGGAGATAAGAATCTTATAGACTTTGCTACCCAGGCTGGATTTGAATCGACAACTTCAGATTTAGCTGGGATTACAGGTGTGAGCCACCAGTACCCAGCTATGTATCCTTTTAATGCTCGAAAATGTCCCTGTCTCTTTCCCCTCCATTTCCCCTTTCATCAATCCAGTCTAGGTCCTCCTTCAGGCCCTCTATCACCTGCTTTGCCTTTCAGTTTGTTTTTTTTTCCTGCGTTCCTCTGTATGGGGGCTTTATGCCAAAACCTTGACCACAAGGCTCTGGAAAGTGGAAGAATAGGAAGAGGAATGGAGATTAGGTGAGCAAACTTCATTTGATTTTATGGATTTTTATTGACTTCATTTGTCACTAAGGAGAAAAAAATAGGCAAAAAGGAACAAAATCTAACTATAGTAAATGAAGTTTTGAGAGACTAAAAATTCTGGTTAGGGAGAAGAAATAAAGTGACCATAGTGATTTTATTCAAAGGGAATTTTCATGCTTTGATTGTAATATGCTACCATGAAGGATGGTTCAGAAGTTGCAGTTAGAAAAAGTATATGAAAAAAATGCTTGTATAGCTAGCCTGAAGCATATCCTAAACTGATTTTTTTTTCAGATTTTTACGACTCAAGTAGAGTCACGATAGCAAATAATCAGAATATATCTTCAGGAAACATACAAAAAAAATCTAGATAGTAGTGTTGTGACTTATATGCTGGTTGAATCAGACTTGAACCATTTAAGGAAAAGCTCAGAAACTATCATCTCACTAATAGTAATATTTAAGTCTACATTCTTAATAGATTAAACTCCATGTTCTGATTACCTGTAGTCACAAACAAATTTGTTTCTATTACCTAAAAAAGTAAAAATATCTTCTTCAGTATTCTGGCCACATTCCAAGTATGTACTTGCCACCCGCAGAGTGACAATTACTACTAAGTAGCTATTTAAATATATATATATATATGTATTTATTACTTGCATAACTGCTTAAAGCAAACATTGCTTGGATATCCATCAGTATTTTATGAGACTAAATCAGAGAGGAAGTCTTCTATAGAGAAAAACCATACTAATTAAATAAAAGTATTTTTAAAAGTTCAGAGTTATGTTGCTCAACTTTTCTGGGGGGAGAGGAGTGTGAGGAGGAGACCCCAATCGCATGAGAGGAATTCATTCTGCTACTAATTATATCACTGTGCCACTTTCAGTGAAGAACTATTATCAGAATATAAGTTGGCATATTTGTCCATTTATTCATTATTTATCTAACAAAAATTTATGGAGTATCTGCTATGTCTCAGCCACAATGAGTTGTAATAGTGAACAAAATAGACAAAATACCTGCTTGCCCTTAAAGATTTCAGAGTATGATTGTGGAAAAGCAGATCACAATCAATATATAATATACACATTAAATTGTGTTATCCTATGTAAAGAAAAATCCTTCTTATTTACAATGTTTTAACAGAGAATGTAAAGGGCCATAAAAGATGCTACCAGTCATACCTATTTGGCATAGTTATTTTAATGACAAAACATTATTTAAGGTTCAGATATTTACCTTTAATAAACTCCATCTTTAACTAGAAAAGCTGAGTGGCTTTTTTTGGGGGGGAGGTAGTAATTTAAATTCATTGCTTCACATTTGCCAGGCAGCTGTACCTGTTTTTGATGATCATAGCACTGATATTTTAGAAGAAATAACAATCATTGCTCTAGAGAATGTTCTACAATATATAGTTTTCTATTTTCATTGGGATTCTGTGCAGAAAAAAAAATTCTGGTTAGAAATAATTTTTGTTAAATATTTTAGTGAGATTACCATAAATGAATGCTTTCCTTTAATTTTCCTTGCAGTTTCTTATATGTGTTTTAGGTTCTAAGTTCAATATAAATAAGCTCTCTTAAAGGTAGGCCTTGTTTTTTATTTCTTTTGTATTACCCCAAAGAATGTAGCACCATGTTTGTAGTGTTATATATTGAATAAACAAATAAAAATCTTCACAGCAAATTGACAAGTATTTTTAAAGATGATATTGTTGTTATTATACTGAGTAGTTTTAGATCAGACTAAAGATATTTGGACTTTCCCTCTAAACTGTGTGTGTCTGTGCACACATATACATGTGCTGGTATTGGGGCTAGAGTACAGGGCCTCAGCACTGTCTCTTAGGTTTTTTTTGTTCAAGGTTAGCACTCTACCACTTGAACCACAGCTCTGTTTCTAGCTTTTTGGTAGTTAAGTTGAGATGGGAGTTTTATGGGTTTTCTCGTTTGGGCTGGTTTCAAACTGATCCTTAGATCTCAGCCTTCTGAGTAGCTAGTATTATAGGCATTATAGGAATATAGGCCACTGGTACCAGGACTTCCTCTAGGAATTTTAGAGAATGAATTGTGTAAGCAGTTTCATACAATCTAGTATGATCAAATTATGCACAGCAAAACATTGGGGCTAAAGGCAGATGTGGAGCAGGGTGAACTGCTATGGTTGATATATCAGGATTTGAATAAGAATATAGTCACCTAATTATAAACCAAATTATTTTTATGAATAAACTGGGCTTTCAATGGAAACTGAAGAATGGAAGATTTGTTTCTTTTCTCTTAAGTGTCACCTGAATCAGATACTAACCAGAAAAGCAAAATAAGACATTTGATCCTGATTTAATCAGCTTAGAATACAGGGCACAAGAAAAACATGGCGTTAGAATAAAAGGATAGTACATAAGATGGCCTCAAAGATATTTGAGAAATATTTTCAGTGAATTGTGGTACAACTTTTAAAAGTTCACATTTAGATGAAATTTCCCCTTCCTAAAGAAGAAAGAGAAACAATAAATATGACTTGTTTTTAAAAACTGCTCTGGTGTAAAACAAGAGACCAGTGAATTGTACACAGAGAACATATTAGAGAATATTTATTATGAGATTCCTAATTAAGACCAGGCTTTGAACTGTTGGCTGACATTTGGAAGTACACCAGTTAATGATAAAGACTATTTCTCTGTTCTATACAAGTGTGTTTTCAGTGTTGTTCATTATATAACCCAATGCTTTAAAGTTGGCATTTATGCTTCTCTTTTTTCCATATATGAAACTAACAAGCTATCAAAAGAAAAACTGGAGTTTTATCTCACCCAAAATGCAACTAGGAAAATGTACTATGTGATGCTTATAAATGTCATATGTGGATACCAAATAACTTTAAAATTAAACAAATAAATCTTTTTTTTCTAAAAATTGTTACTGAGGAAATCAAATTATTATATGAGCATTCAGATACATTTCTTTTGAATATACTCTGAGAAGCAGTACTATGAGCAGATTTAAAACCTCCTGCATACTGTATCAAAACAATATTTAGAATGTGTGCCCTTGAAATATACAGTGCTGTATAATGACTAGTTTTTTGTGACCCACTTAGCTAAACAGCAAAAAAAGCTCATATATATATATATATATATATATATATAAATTTACAAAATTATTTAGCTTGGCTGTCAGATGTATATTTTTGGTTCTATGAAAAGTGATGGTGGACCTTGCAAAAAGCCAAAAATTATATGATAGATGACATGCTATGTACCACTAGCCTTCAAAAATAACTTTCCAGCAAGAATCAACTTTAACCTCAGATATCAATGTTGTTCTTTTGCTTCAGTGTAGGGATTATAGCTATGCTTAAGAATCAGAAAGAGTCCATTTTGTAACAATAAAGCAAGGTTTCAAACTGACAAATACCCACCTACACATCCACAACAAGTATCTTCCTAATAAGCCTATTCCAATATGGCATTTAGTCCTAAATAATACTTTAAACTATTTTCTTTTCATAGGATCAATTTCCCATTCCTTCTGACATTTATTGAGAAAATTTATTTATAATTATGATCAGAGTTGCAGGGAGGGGAATGTTTGCTATTGCCGCTATAGAGATAAGTAAACTCGATGCTTAAGATAATTTCTTCTACTTGTCTTTAAACCATTTCATACATTTTATGCATCCATCTGTTTATCTAAAATTCCTTGATGATTTAAAAGGCAAGATTATATTAAAGATATAAGCCACAATCTCTCTTCTCCATGATTTTAAAGTTAATATTTATATAAATTTCTGGAGACAGATGAGTCAGGAGGCTAATCACAAAATTGAGCACAAATATTCAATAATAGATCTTTATCCTAATTTGAAGCCATACAGAAATTTTTGTTGTAGGGCACCTTGCCAAAATATTTCCTATTTCAGAAGATCCATATTTCGCAAAGGTACAAATTAACCATTAATCCCTTAAATTCACAAATATTACACTATATACTACATGTAAGAAAATGTATCAAATACCATGAAACTTATACAATATATAGTAGATTGGTCCTTTCCTCTAAGAGGCTGACAATTGATTGGGGTCAGCACACACATCCTTTGAAGATACACAATCTGACCAACTTTGAGAAAAGATATACACATTCCTTAGGTGATGCTTGATTACCTGATCTTGCAGTGACATCACTGGATTATTTTTTGTAGTGTTGATGTGAAGAACATGGTATTTATTCTTTGCACACAAGTCATATGCGATGTTTGTAAATGAGGTGCTAGCAGTTTTGGGAACTCTGTTGTAAATGATCACCATGTCATCTTCTTCATCTAATACTGTATCTTGTCGAGGTCCATCCATGGTATGTCGCTGCTCAATTTCTCGGACTTCATGCCTTGCAATTGCCCTTTCTGCAAAGAAAGAGAGACATGACTTAATTTTTAAATACACCATAAGATGCTCGACCACTGAACTTTGGACTGTAATAACAAGAACATAAACAAAAGAAAATAACCAAAACATAAGAGAAATAAAATACATAGACATTTTAAGATGATAAATCTTGCTCTGTCTAAAAAATAACTTTCACATAAAAAACTAGGTAAGAATAGCTGAAAGAATATTAACCTAAGCTTAAGAATTTCTTTCAAAAAACAATACAAATGTATATATTAAGAACAAAGAAGAGTCATCAAATACAGAATAACAAAGATCAGAGAATACTTCAGTGCAGAACAAGAGTCATTTTAATTGGGTACCAGTGGCTCATGTCTGTAATCTATATGGGAGTCTGGAATTTGAGGGAGTATCAAAGTTCAAGGTGCCAGCTTGATGAGAAGTTCATAAGATCCCCATGTCAGTCAATAGCTGGGGTAGTGTACACCTGTCATCTTAAGCTATATGGGAAAACAAAATTAGGAGGCTCATGATTCCAAGCCAGCCCAAGCAGAAGAGTCCATGAGACATCATCTCCACAGAATGAAGCAGAATGCACTGGCATAGATCAGTACAGGAACTTTAATGTTTGCAGATGGTGAGAATCTATCTCAAAAACAACCAGTGAAGGAACAGGATGGCAGGCCTAGCTTAATGGTGCAGTGACAGTCCAGTAAGCATGAGGCCCTGAGTTCAAACCCTAATGCCATTAAAAAAAAAGCCATTTTACATTCTAATAGAATTTCTACAGCTTGAATTAATTCTTAAACACAGAGATTGCATGGAATAACAAACTTTATAATAAAAATGCACCAAGAAAAGAAATCACTTCTAATTTAAGCAAGTTTATATTACTTAGAATCTAGTTACTCTGGTTTATTAAAATTTTGGAGAACAACAATTATAATGGTAATATGAATTTAGGTCTAAAGAGGACTATGTTATAGTTAAGTTCTAATTATATTCATTTCTTTTTAAAAAATTATTTTTCATGAGACTTAAACTCTGAGCCTGGGCATTATCCCTGAGCATTTAGGCTCAAAGCTACAGCCCTACTCCTTGAGCCACAGCACCACTTCTGGTTTTCTGGTGGTTAATTGGAGATAAGAGTCTCACCAACTTTTTAGTGCCTGGGCTGGCTTTGAACCTCAGATCTCAGCTTCCTGAGTAGCTAGAATTACAAGCACGAACCACCATGCCTGGTGTTACATTTCTTATAATCTACTTTCCATTATTACCTATTATGTGATCCCCAATGCAGTTACATTTTGCTTTTTACTATTTTCTATTTAAGCATCAACTTCATTTTTAACGTGTGTGTGTGTGTGTGTGTTTAAAATAAGGAGGAAAGGAGTAGAAAGAAGGAAACACTGAAGAAATGTATAACAAAACTGTATATTACTTTGGGCAAGGTAGTTGCTCTCATATGTCAAATGTACCATATTACCATATCTTTGGATAATAAGTCTTATTGGCTTTGAATACTTTTCTTTCTCCCCTAATTCAAGCCCCTTAACACCTTAACATTCATACTTCAATTCAGTTAGCATCTCCCAGGAAATTATCACCTGATTAGTTTGGATCATTTTAATATATGTATATTTTATATTACACATGTCTCATATTTATCATGTGATTTTATTCTATGTGGCTATCCTTGTTTTCATCCTATAATTCTGACAATTTAATAAGCACCAAGCAACAGCAATATAGCATAATTACAAGTTCAGGCCTCAAATAATGTCAAAATATATATTGTAAGTTTTAGTTCAGAAGATTTGGTCATCATGTTATATTGAGAGGTACACTTTGAGGTGAGTAGTCACATCCAGAAGACTTGAAATTTTAAGTTCTGAGCTGCTACCTACTAGCAGTGTGCTTTCCATAACAGGAGAAATACATATATAATATATATGAAACCGTGTATAGATACACACATATATATAACATATATGTATATATGGTTTATATATGTGATATATATATATGTATACACAGATACACAAGGTAAGGATATAGGAATGAAGAGAGAAATGAACTTTGTATTGAACACATCAGGGACCGGGTGGGATATCCAGACATTGTGTAAGTAAGGAGTTGAGAACATAGGTTATCAGAGAAGACAGCAGGGAGGGACCATGATCTACAATATCCTAATGGAGAGTCTAGGATAGAATCATAGGAAATACCAACATATAAAAGGTACTAGGAAGGGGAGACTTAAGTCTAAATGATCCTATGAATCAAGGTTCAACTTCAGTTCACTGATCCTATGAATCAAGGCAACATTGAATCAAGATCACTACAAGCCCCACATAGAATCTGGATATTATCTTAGATTAAATTCAACAAGGGTATATTGAGAATCTCTGAATATTATTTTATTCAACAATGATAAAGCATTCTTATCTTCCATGCAATCTCAACTTTGTATCATACTTCAAAACTATTATGGTATTGTTATGCCTACAACCCTTCTCCCCTTAGGGAATCTAAAACAGTTTTGTTGACACTGGAGCGCTACAGAGTGTGAGGTTTCTCCTAGCAGCCTGACATGCATGAAATTGCCTTTAAAACTCACCTACCTACATACAACAATGCTGAATTTGCTATCCCTAGTATTTTGAAATGATCCATTTACAAAAGAATCCAATTCTCCAAGTTACTGCATAAATAAGTATCTATTTTATCTACAGAAGACATAAGGTAGTAAACTGTAATCTCCATCATCATGTAAAGCCTTAAAAAATTATAGGTTTTTAATAAAAATCGTGGCTTAGAAAAAGTGGTTAGATCTCTATATGTTTTAAGCTGTAAGATGTAAAATTAGCTGGGCCATGAAATGAGTATGTTTAAGTGATTTTTACTCTTTATGTGTATTAAATCATATGAAACTATTTTGCACAATTTAAAAATATCTTTATGAAAATGTACAGATGCTGGTACTGCTATTTTGTCCTCTAAATAACATACCTTTATGTATTTTCTATTTTTAAGTGTTTATACTTTGTTTAACTATACAAGACAACAGCAGGTTCCAGGCCAAGCACTACATAAAAAAAGTAAAAATAGTATGGAAAAGAGCAACTTTTGCTAGAAATACTTGAAAAAAACCTGCAATATCATAAAACGGATAATACCAACAAAAGGAGTAGAATGTGAATTAGGAAACTTAAGGCGGGCCAGCCACATTTGGTACCAGTATTACACTCCAACAACATTGAAGAATGGCGACTGTAATTCCTCTAGGCTTCTCTTGGCCACATGTCTGAGCCTGATGAGTCTTTCCATGTGGCAGGTTGGCAACAAACTCAAATCTTTCCAAAGAACATTAATTAATAACAGCAATACTGAGCTGTTTTTACATCGGAAGCACCATACAGTCTTCATTTATTAAGTATAAATATAAAGTTATAAGAATATATACATACATGTGTGTGTATCAGACTCCAGAATAACAACAATAAAAATAACAGACTACGTAATACTTCTGTTTTGTGGGTAACATTTTAGAAATGGAGGGATTAAAAGGAACAGTGAAGGGAAAAGAACAATAAATTGCTTTGCCCTCAAATATTAAAACTCCTACATATCCCAAGAAAGACAGACAAAAGAATATTAAGACTGAATGCCACAAATCTTTTTTTTTTTTTTTTTTTGGTGGGTCATAGGGCTTGAACTCCGCTTGGGTGCTGTCCTTCAGTTCTTCAGCTGAAGGCAACCACCCTACCCTGGAGCCAAGCCCCACTTCCCATTTTCTAGAGGTTAATTGGAGATAAGAATCTCAGGTCCTTTTGTGTCGGGCTGGCTTTGAACCTTGATCCTTAGATCTCTTAGCCTCCTGAGTAGCTAGGATTACAGGGGTAAGCCATTGCACCCAGCTACAAATCTTAACATCTATAATTAAAGGAAGAAACTACAGAAACTGCAATAACATTAAGATTCTATCAGATAAAAAGCCAAGGTGATTTACAGAGATTAAACTACATATACATAATAGAGTAGAGCAAAATTGTATACTAACCCCTCATAATGATCTCTGAACTGTAGCTCTTTCTCCAGAAAGGATGGCATGTGCATTTCAGGAAGTCCATAACCTTACATTAAATATTCTTGTGGTATGGCTTATATCCTGCCTAAAGGCACTGCTATATACTATCTATATCTATATCTATCTCTATATTTATGTATATATAGAAAAGAGATCAGATACACATTCAAAAACTAAGAAAAGTCAGGGAGGAAACCAGCAGTGCCCACTCAATGGTGATGGTGCTTGACATATCCTGACTAGTCAAGACGTCCCAGCAAGTATTCTTACTGTAGTGCTAGATAAACTAGGCCCAAAGGGTTTGGTATCGTCTCAACATTCAGGTGGATTGTTCACATTTTCTGGGAGTAAGTCTTGAGCTGTGTACATCTCCAAATATTGTACTGACATATAATTTCTTTTCCATAAAATGAGAAGTAGGAAATAAGTTACAGTAGAAGAAAACTGTTCTCAGGCTTTTTAACCAAATTTTTAAAGCAATATCTACTTACAGTGTGCTTACTAAACATTATGTGATCCTTGTGGAGGTCATACTTTATAATTACTTAAATAAATTTGTTGTCTGATTACATACAATATTTTCTTAGGAGTGTCATTAGCCATTAATCTGAATCACTCTCTTGAACTCATCCATTAGGTGGAACTGACAAAACATATTTTTATCTGCAGGCTGAGGGACAGACTCTGAATCCAGGTAAATACTTTCTTGGGTGGTTTCCAAGCAGTCAACAAAAGTTGCCTACTTGAGCATTAAAACTTAGAAGTTATAGGTATGTAGGTCAACTTTTTAAAAAAGATGACAGACTCCCACATGGCAATTACAAAGCAGCACCCCTTTTCTCTTGCCAGAGAGTATCAGAGAAAGTCAATTAAAATAGAAAAGTTAAATAACAGACTCAAAATGTAACACAAAAATGTTCAGGTTTCATTATAAAACCAAATATTCATTATGCCAAAAATCAGGAGAATCCTAAATTCAATAAATAAAGACAATGAAGAATGACACTAATATGGCATCTAGCTATCAAAAAAAAAAATACTGACAGCACACCATCACTCCCAGCCTCAGCCACAGCCCAGTGGTCCAGGCCTGCCTCCCCTCCAACTGGGAAAAAAATGTCTCAACCTACAGAGACTAAGAGATGCATCAAGTCCCCGACTGCTATTTTCCACAAGTATGCTGTAAAGGATGGAAACAACTCGATTCTGTCCAAGACAGAGTTCTCAGGTTCATGAATTCAGAACTGGCCTCCTTCACAAAGGACCAGAAGGACCTCAACTCCGATGGTCAGGTAAGTTTCCAAGAATTTCTTAATCTTAGTGGTGGCTTAGCCCTAGCTTGCCATGACAGCTTCCTCAGCCACCATCCTCAGAAACATATCTGAGCATCTATGGGCTTGGCGTCAAAACTTCGTCTTCCCCTCATGTCACCGAGTTGTCATATCCTTCTCCCAGGCCACATTTACTCCAAGCCTAATATACCTGCCACACTGTGTAGATCACTCCTGGTGGCAATAATAAAATACTTTTAAAAACAAAACAAATTATTACTTTTTCTTTTACTTTTGGGTAGGCCTGTAGTTTTTCCTGTGTTTTCACCTGGGCTGGTTTTGGAATATGATCTTTCTTCTTACAATCTACTTACAAGGAGTACCTATCTCACACAATTTATTGGTTGAGATGGGAGTTCTTGCTATCTTTGTTCCCCAGATTGTTCGGCATCTATGTAGCTGGGATTACAGGTCTGAGTCACTGAATTCCAAGAATTATTAAAATTGTTAAAATTTAAAGCAAGGAGAAGAAAGGGTGGGGAGAGATTGACCAAGAGGCGCTGTACCCAACACCTACATAATAATAATAAAAATAGATTTAAAAAAATAAAAGCAGTTAGTAGGAAATGGAAGGGGGAAAACAAAATGGGTGAGGGAAGGAAAATGGGGATAAAAACATGAGAAGGGGTATCAATGTGTGAGAAGTAATGTACCTACTATTTAGAGAATGTAACTATAACCCCGACAATTAAAAAAAGCAGATATATTAAAAAAATCTACAAACTTTATGAGCTATTATGAAGCAAATGAGAAAATTACAAATCAAAGGGGAAAATAAAAGGTCTCAACAGTAAAGAAACAGAAGATGTTAGGAACCAAACAGAAATTTTATAACTCAGAAATACAATAACTGAAATAAAAAGCTCAGTGAATGAGTTCAATAGCAGAATGGCTATGGAGAAAAGTTTAGTGACTCAGAAGACAGACAAAAGAAATCACTCAACTTGAACATAAGTAGGAAACTATACTGAAAAAAAAAATACAGCAACAAAGAAAGCTTTAGGGAACTGTGAACTATAATGGAAGATCTAAAATTAGTGTCAGGGAGTTTTAGAAGGTGAGAGAAAGAGGGTGAGGTGGAAGAAGTTCTCAAAGGAATTATAGCTGGAAATGTAAACATTTGGAAAGAGACACAGAATATACAGAGTCAAGAAGCTAAGTCTAGAACCCTATACTTAAAGAATACTTTGCAGTATTGAAGGGGGAAATAACTCTCCTATGAAAAATATTTTTAAATTAGTTTCTCTCTTTCACTTTCTTTTTCTCTCTTTTGCCCAGATAAGATTTGAACTCAAGGCTTTGTAGTTCCTTGGCTTGCTTATATGGCTGGCACTCTACCAATTGCCACATACCTCAAAAACCCAGCTTTTTGCTTGTTATTTTAAAGTTGGAGTTTCATGATGGACTTTTCTGCCCAGGATTGTGATGGGCTTTACTCTCCCAATTCTCAGACTATAGGTAGCTAGGATACAGGTATAAGACACAGCACACATCTGGCTAAGGAAAAATCTTTAAGCAGAAAGATTTTAAAAAGAATCTAAAAGCACTAGAAAGGAAACAAACAAAACAGTGAGAAGAGAAAAAGTATGAACAAAGCCAATAAAATTTGAAGACCCCAGGAAATAAACTAAAACAAAAATAAACTAACAAAAGTATCAAAAGAAATTTCTAAAAAGTTATCTAAGCAGATAGAAGTGAAAACAACATTTAGAGAATGCAGAATAGGTAAGTTCAATGTAAGGCCTGTGTTTTTCTCTAACTTTGTGATCAAAGTATAGATATGAGATTGTTAAAATTATAAAATGAAACCTGTCCCAAATCATAGTTCAGGAAAAAATGTCCACCTACTATACTTTTATTGTATCTAATATAACACCGGCATAAGAGAAGGGTCAGATTTGCCATCACAGTTTTGGGTTTGCCAGCCAAAGGGATAGCGTTTCTGGGAAAAGATTCTTTACACACATCTATGGCCATTTGCCCTTACCCACTTCTTCAGCTCTTGTTAACAATGCTGATGCCATGTACATAAATTATATGCATATTTTGTTTCAAATGTACTACAGTTAAAAAAATATAGGATGCCTGCAGCAGTAGAGCTCACATCTGTAATCCTAGCTACTCAGGAGGCTGAGATCTGAGGATCACAGCTCAAAACCAGCCCAGGCACAAAAGACCATGAGATTCTTATCTCTGATTAATCACTAGAAAATGGGAAGCAGAGCTGCAGCTCAAGGCGTAGGGTGGTAGCCTTGAGCTGAAGAGCTCAGGTACAGTGCCCAGGCTCAGAGTTCAAGCCCCATGACCAATAAAAACAAACAGGGACCGGGAGTTTGGCCTCGTGGTAGGGTGCTTGCCTAGCATACACTAAGACCAGGATTCGATTCCTTAGTACCACATACATAGAAAAAAGCCAGAAGTGGTGTTGAGGCTCAAGCAGTAGAGCTTTAGCCTTGAGAAAGTCCAAAGACAGTGCTCAGGCCCTGAGCTCAAGCCCAGGACTGGGAAAACAAACAAACAAACAAAAAAAAACATACATACTAGACTGGGTGCAGGGCTCAAGTGCCAATATGCTTACCTAGCATGAGTGACACCCTGAGTTCATTTCATAGGGCTGCCAAAAAATAAAAATTGCATGTGTCGATGTCATTCACTTCATTTCATTCACTTGAAAACTGATACAAAATGGGGTGTCTAATGTTATTTTTTTTTTTACCAAGGCATATCTCAAATCATCATTCATTCTTTTGAAGTGAAAAGCTTTTCAAGTAAACTATACCTATTTTCAACTCCTATCTTGAACAACAGTGAATAAAAGCCATGAGATCAAAACATTTCCAAACTGTCTAGGAAATATACTTCATAACTGAGCCTCCAGATGAGAGGAATGGCTTTCAAAACGTGGCAATGAACACAATACTATGACTACAAAATTATTCAACAACAGTGCAAAGTGGCTTCAAAAGCATATATAGGCTTTCAGGCTAGGCTGATAAATCTAACTCTCAAAATAGCATCTGCTCCCACTCCTCTGCCCCTCTGTAGACCATAAATGGTCTTACAGGTTTAAATGCACATTAATTTATTTCAATCCTACAAAGATTAATATTAAGTTAGACTGAGGGATATTACCAAATTGTTACGAGCAAAGTCAAAATCCAAACAGCTATCTGATACCAAATTATTATTCCTAACTAATATTCAGTAATCATTCTATATCACAGGAAGGATCATTTAAGAAATTTATATTTAATCATATAGGAATGGATATATATTGAACATCATTTCAGGCTCGCACTAAAAACTAGAATACATGTAGAATAAAAATGAGCTTGTGGCATTGTGCCCCACAATGAATTCTTAAAAAAGAATGTAAATATCTTGAAGTGCCTGAAAGCCAGGAAGCATCTGTGTGATTACGATAGAAGGCTAAGTAGTCTGTGGCTAGAAACAATGAGGTTTTTCATATACCCTGTAAAGACAGGAAGTTTAGAGGATGTTAAGCTGTTGTCTTTGGAGATGCATAAAGAAGACCCTGGAAAGGGTGATATGGAAAGGACTTTGGCACTAGTGACAGCTGAAACGAAGGAAAGTCTGTAAAACCAGAATATTACTTCTGTTTTAACAATACACATGAGAGTTCCACTTATTTGTTCAAGGTCTCAAAATAAGAAAAAGTACTAATAAAAACAAAGCAGGTCCATGACAAATGAGAAAGAAGGAAGTTTTTGTTTTGGCTTATTCAATGATGCATAGATGTATCTTTATCTATCTTGAGAAAAAGACTTTACCTTTTTAGATACTGTAAGAATTATAGGTATGAGCCACCAGGCTTGACTTCAAAATTATTTTATATGTTTAAAAATTAAGATCCTCCTTGGGCCAGGAGTTTGGCCTAGTGATAGTGCTTGCCTAGCATGCACGAAGACCCGGGTTCGATTCCTCGGTACCACATCCATAGAATAAAGCCAGAAATGGTGCTGTGGTTCAAGTGGTAGAGTTTTAACCTTGAAAAAGTCCAAGGACAGTGCTCAGGCCCTGAGCTCAAGCCCATGACTGGAAAAAAAAAATTAAGATCCTCAATCAGGCTTACATTTGCAATCCTGCTACTCAGGAGGCTGAAAACTTTGATCGTGACTCAAAGTTTTGGCAGGAAAGTTCATGACTTTTACCTTCAATTAATCATCAACAAAACCTGGTAGTAGAACTGTGGCTCAAGAAGTAGAGTACTAGCCTTGAGCAACAAAAACTCAGGGACAGAAAGGTGCTGGCGGCTAATGCCTATAATCCTAGCTACTTAGGGCACTGAGATCTAAGGTTACCAGTTCAAACTTAGCCCATGCAAGAAAATCCATGAGATTCTCATCTCCAATTAACACCAAAAGGCAAGAAGTAGGACTATAGTTCAACTGGTAGAGTGCTAGCTGTGAACAAAAAAGCTCAGCTATACAGACCCAGGCCCTAAGTTTGATCACCAGGACTGGCATACACAGGTACACAGAAAGTTAAGATAATCCAAACTTTTGTTCATATGGATTATATCTATCAATATCATTTTAAAACCCAAAATTGAGACATTTAAAATATTAACTCATTAATAATAAAAATACCAGTATAAATGACAAATTATTTAAAAAAAAACAAAAATGATGACATTTACCTTTTAGAAAGTAATGCACCTACTACCTGGTGAATATATCTGTAACCCCTGTATACATTACCCCAACAGTAAAAAAATAAAATAAAAATGAATTAAAATACAAAAAAAAATCTCTAGCATGGAACCACCATTATGTTAGTAACATAAGCACAAATATTAACTAGTGCAAAAGGTAACTAACATTGTAGAATTATTATGCAAAGAAATAAATTATTTTGAGAATGTTCTGAAAAAATACTGAAGATACCAAGAGTCATGAACTGTGTTTTTGAAAGCAACATCTACAGGCAATGTTCATTTTAATAGTTTTACGTAACTTCCACAATACAAGTCTGTAAAACATTATATTATAGAATGCTACATCTTAAAAGGCCTGAAATCATAGTAAGGATCAAGACCCGAAGAAGACAACTACAATAAGGGAGTAGGATGTGGACTGAGAGGAGATAATTTCACAGGACAGAGATAAAAAAATTAGAAGACATGTTGGAAGTTTGGCCTAATGGTAGAGTGCTTGCCTAGCATGCACAAAGACCCAGGTTTGATTGCTCGGTACCACATACATACAAAATGTCAAAAGAGGTGCTGTGGCTCAAGTGGTTGAGTCCTAGCCTTGAGAAAGCCCAAGAACAGTACTCAAGCCTTGGAGTTGAAGCACCAAGACAGGCAAAAAGAAGAAGAAGAAGAAAAAAAAGATGTTATTATCTAATTTCAAAGCTTAACTGAAAGAGGATGGCACTATTCAGTATCACTGAGAAACTAGAGAAGGAAGTATTAGGGCAGAAGAAAGGATTTCAAAACAGCTAGTACTCTACTCTGAAGCTGCTCCTTGTGCAGGTGCTAATGTGACTGCTCTTTGTTGGCAAATGCAGTAACATGTGTTAGATTTTTTTCCTCTTGTAACAGTATGTCATGTCCCTCAAAACTTCCCATTTCTTCACATAGCTGCAGAAATGGGAAGACACAGTCAATAAAGCACAATAGTGCAGGGGCCATAATGAGAAATTTAGTTTGTGTGTCCACTTGTGATCTAGCAACAAAGAATATACATATGTAGTTGGCTTATAGATAGCCATCTCTTCAGTGGCCTAATAAAGTAGGTTCATAGCAACGGAGCATTACACCACTCAAAAGATTTATAGGAACTCTCTATAGTTCTACATGCTCATAGAAGACAGCATTAATCTTAGCAGTATGAGTGTTAACGAACTTAACTTTTTCTCTGTGGCAGCAGCAGAGATGACAATTTAGAAATAGTTACCTGGTGGGTAAATAGGTGACCAAACATGACGGGAGACAGAGGGAAATAGGCCTTTTCTATCTTAAAAAACAAAAGAGACCACTCGAGTAGATTTCTACAAATATTACAAAGGCATCTTAATAGAAAATGTGCAAATGTAGGGGCCCAAGACCAAAGGAGAATCAGGCTATCAACATCAATCTGACTTCATATACATCTCTGGTGCTAGTAGACGAAAATTCTGAAATGTCCTCAATTCTTAGAAATTCAGACTCATATTAAAATGTGCTTTAAGGTGAGTGGCAGTGGATCACACTTGTAGTTCTAGTCAGGAGGGTTGCAATTTGAGGCCAGCCGAAACAGAAGTTTGCTAGATTCCGTCCCCAAAATAATCAGCAAAAAGCAGAAGTGGAAACATGGCTCAAATAGCAGAATACCATTCTAGAAAGGAAGCTCTGAGTTTAAATTCTAGTTCTACTAAAGGATATGTGTGCACATTTGCATTGTTGAAATAAATACCAAGAAAATTACAGCATTTTCAGAATCAAGCTGAATCAATTTCACACTTCTACAATAGCACATAATGTCCCATTCACTGAGTAAAAAAGGATATGAAATGATAGGACAGAATTCCAGATGAGCCTGAAGATCACTATCTAAAAACCAATACAGTAGTAGTTTGAAATGCTGAAAACTTATTTTTGGAGTAAGTAGGTGATAAGAGATTTCTGCCTTCCCCCCAGCTACTAATTCAAAGCCTAACAATGTGCCTATCAAGATCTCAACTGCTGTCAACAAAATAGTCCAGGACTACTTTGAGAGTCAAGTTTCTAGAGTGTTTCTACTGGCTTACTAAGAAGACAGACACAAAAAACAAAACAAAACAAAAAAAGAAGACAGACACAAAATGTTCTCTTTCCCATAATGTAAGTAACTGGTAACTCCTTTAACTTGAAATTTCTTAATGAAGACCCAGAAACACAACAAATCAGAGAAAGTTTGGATAAGTGGGACTGCATTAAACTGTGGAGCTTCTGTATGGCTAAAGTCATAGCTAGCAAACTAACTGGAAAGCCTACAGAGTGGGAGAAGATCTTCACTAACCATACAACAAAGGCCTCATATCTAAAATGTATCAACAGCTCAAAAATTTGAATCACTCCAAAACTAATCTCCAAAGAAACAACCATCCCATTAAAAGATGGCCAAAGACTTTTCTCTGAAGAAGAAATAAAAATGGCCTATGGACTCATGAAGAAATGCTCGACATCTCTGGCCATAAAAGAAATGCAAATCAAAACAGCTCTAAGATTCCATGTCATTCTAGTTAGAATGGCCAGGATCAAGAAATCTAATAACAAGAGATGCTGGTGGGAATGTGACCAGGAGCAATCACTATGATGCTGCGTGGGAGTTCAACCACTATGGAAAGCAGTATGGCAGTTCCTCAAAAGACTAAACATAGAGCTCTCCTATGACCCAGCAATTCCACTACTTGGCATTTACCCAATCGTCCAGAAGCAAGGACATACTAAATCCACTAGCACAACAATGTTCATTGCAGCACTATTCACCCTAGCAAAAACATGGAACCAACCCAGATGCCCCTCAGTTGATGAGTGTGGATCAACAAGATGTGGTATTTATATACAATGGAATTCTATGCTGCTGTCAGAAAGAACGACATTGCCCCATGTGTAAGGAAATGGAAAGGTTTAGAAAACATCATATTAAGTGAAGTAAGCCAGACTCAAAGGAACATAGGCTCAATGGTTTCCCTTATTTGTCATAATCAGTAGAGAAAACTTGGGCTCTCCTAGCAGAGATTTACAATAGAACAAAACCTAGATACTTAAGGCCATATAGGATGATGCTAAATGAAAGATCCTCCAGGATATAGAAACAAAAGCCATATAATGAGTGATTGTTGTCCTCAATGTACTGTGTTATCTCTCATCTCTTTTGCTGTCCCTTGGTTATATTGGATATATTTGTATTTGGTTATTTGAAATTGGATAGGGAAGGGGAGAAAACAAGATGAGGGGTGGGGTGAGGGGGAGGGAAATGGGACCAAGACATGAGAAAGGGTACCAATGTCTGTGAAGTAATGCACCTTCTATCTCATGAATATAATGTAACCCTTCTATTAATTACAATAAAAATATATGGAAAAGAAAGAGTAAAGGAAACAAGCCTCGATTAGATCTGGAAGAAATCTGTGTTTTTGGAATGGAGATACACATATTTACCCTTGAAAATGTGCATACATTTTCAATTGTACTTGACTTTTTTTTACAGTGAGTGTAATAAAATATAATTTTTATATCTTAACAAAAATAGGACCTGCCTTCAAGTGACTGGTTTTTAAAATGTAATAAAAGAGAGCAGCCTATGGTACATACCATGATCCAAGCAACTGGCAGGAAAATCAGAAGTTCAAAGTTAGCCTGGGCTCTATACTGAATTTCAAATCAGCTTAGACTACACAGTACAACTGTCTCAAAGGAAAACAACAATGACAAGAAAATAAACAAAAAAATTACAAGTAGTAGACAGGAAAATGTGCGTTAGTCAGAAACTCAAAGTAGATAAATATTAAGTAAGAGCATGGTTAGAAGAACCTCACTTATTTTGATAATTAACATAAGAATAACAATTAGAAAAAATAGGGCTCGGAGTTTGGCCTAGTGGTAGAGTGCTTGCCTAGCATGCACGAAGACTTGGGTTCGATTCCTTGGTACCACATACTTAGAAAAAGCCAGAAGTGGTGCTGAGGCTCAAGTGGAAGAGTTCTAGCCTTGAGAAAAATCCAAGGACTGTGCTCAGGTCCTGAGCTTAAGCCCAAAATTGGCATAAAAAAAAAAAAACAGAAAAAATAATTTCCTATAATAATCTGTAAGTGAGCCATAATCAAAAAGAAAGTGTATATTATGTTGGAAGAAAGAAAATTTGTTTGGAAAATTAGTGCAAGTATTTGTTTATTTGCAGTAGGAAAGGGAAGGGGAAAAACAAGATGACTGGGAGGGGGAAATTGGGAAGGAGTATCAATGTGTGAGAAGTAATGCACCTACTACCTGGCAAATGTAACTATAACCCATTTATACATTACAATAAGAAATTAAATATAAAAAAGGTAAAATTAGTGCAAGGTTTAGAATGGACTTTCAATTTAATTGTTTACCTTTAACAAAGGAAATTACACAGGGTTGGAAAAGGACCTAACATAATTCCATATTCAGCGAATATGTACATATTTTCTTGGCAGTACTAAATATTGCACCTGGGGTGTCCCATTTGAGCTACACAGCAACACTTTGACTTTTAATTTGGTTTGGTCCAGGGAGTTTTCAAACCCAAGATCTTTCTGCCTTATCTTGCAAGAAGTTAGGATTACAGGTGTGCCACCATGCCAGCTTCCAATGCTGATACTATTTTCAAATCTGAAAGTTTATAAACTCAAAGTTTTGCAATACATAATCAGTGTTAAATGTTTTTCTGTCATGGTCAAAATTTTCTTATGAACCTGGCATTATCAGATCACTCATGTCCTTTTAGTAGGAATTCAGCTACTTACACTATTGCACTTTGGGATAATAGTAAGTAAAAGCACTTCAGTAGCAGGTGAAGAGATACAATAAAAGAGCTGGTTTCCAACTGATTCCTGGGTACCAAATGTCAGCATATGGAAAATACGATTTATACCTGAGCGTGTGTGTAGTAAGGGAAGGTGGGGAAAGCAGGGTTGTAGACTTAGAATGGTGCCAAATTAAAACTCATGAACTGTTTATTTCTGGAATTTTCTATGTAATATTTAGAACAAGATGACTGAAGTTAATTAAAACCTAGGAAAGCAAATCCTTAGCTAAGGGGATTACTGTAGTAGCAAATTAACTCCAGTGTTTTAATATCAATCGGAAAGTTATTTTGTTCCTCAACTCAAAAAGGTGCTGTGAATATAAAAGCCAAATGAACTTTTCTCTCTTGATTTAATGATCATCATGTAACAGTTAAGCAATACACCCCAGTCAATCACACCAATATATTAGTTAAATAATTCTCCCTGTGTTTAGTAAAAACATAGATGGAGGGAATAGCAATTAGTACTTGTTTCATTGTACCTGTATGCTTTTTTACAGTATGGGAGTTTGAAATCAGGGCTTCTCAATTACAGGCAGACACTCTGCTCTGTCTCTTGAGCCACATCTCTAGCCTAAAATGAGGACCTGTAACTAACCGCTGGAGCATTTTTGTTCTTAAGCACTTGAAAGGAAAACTGCTTTAATTTCATTTCATTTTTACTGAAATACTTTTCTTCTGGGCATGAAATCAAGAAGTGGTGTGGCTATTGTCAAATCTGACTCAATTCCACTGATGTGACACTGCCTTTAAACCTTCCCCATTTGTAGACCCTTGTATACATTTGCTCATCATTTGAAGCTGCAACTTCTTGGTCAGGATAAACTCTGCCACCTTCTCTACAATACCTTCCAGTGCTGTACCCTCTGAATTACATCCCTTTTTTTCATTCTTTTTTTTTTTTCATCCTTTTACCTCCATCATAAAGAAGGATACCTCCTTTCAGGAAGGATTCTTCCTGAATCCCTTATATCAGAAATAATCAGTGATGCATACTAGTTCGCTCACAGGAAACTGAATCCTAGGTGACCTGACTTGGGGGGGACATCTAAAGTTAGAAACACTGACATTGCTGTCTAAACATTACTTTTGCTTTTGAAGCCTTATCATTAATACTCTGTCTAGCTTTCCTTCAGAAGTTACCTGCCCACTCATTTGGTTTGTGCTACAATTTTACTAGAAATAATTTTTCCCCAGAATTACTAATTTCCAGATTATGCCTGACAGTACTAGAGATAGAGATGACAGTACCATTGATGACCTTTTTCTAAGCTATAAACTGACTTAAAATTCAAACTGTAACAAATGTTACTAGTACAATAATGGAGAGCTGGTAGAAATTCTAAGGTGAGTGGGGAGGGGAGGGGAGATGAGGAAGGGAAGGGGTGGACAGGCGAGGAGAAGAGAAAAAGGGAGGGGACACTGGTCTGTAACCAGTGTGTAACCAGTGTAGGAAAGCATTCAGGCAATTCAGTTACTGTCTCATCCACGAGAGAACTCACATTGGATAGAAGCCCTATGTATATAAGCAGTGTGGGAAAGCCTTCTTTACCCTGAGTGGTCGACGGAAACATGAATGAACCCACAACGAAAAGAAACCCTTCCTCTGTAATGACTGCGGAGAAGCCTTCAGTAATTCTAGTTCCTTACACACACATGAAATAACACACTGGGGAGAAGCTTTGTATATGTAAGCAATGTAGGAAAGGCATTGATATACAAAAACATGAATTTGGGAGCTGGGAGTATGGCCTAGTAGTAGAGTGCTTGTCTGGCATGCCTGAAGCTCTGGGTTTAATTTCTCAATACCATATAAAGAAAAAGTTATTAAATAAAAAAGCATTATGAATGCCAAAAAAAAGAAAAAAAAAAGGCCAGGCATGTTGGCTCATGCATGTAATCCTAGCTACTCAGGAGGCTGAGATCTGAGGATCAAGGTTCAAAGCCAGCCCAGCACAAAAGGACATGAGACTCTTACCTTCAATTAACCTCTAGAAAATGGGAAGTAGGGCTTGGCTTACAGGTAGGGTGGTAGCTTTGAGCTGAAGAGCTCAGGGACAGAGCCCAGGCAGAGTTCAAGCCACATGACCCACCAAAAAAAAAAAAGTAAAACCGCATAGCATGGCATGAGATATGAAAAAAATAGCTGAAGTGATATAAAAATTTTAATTTAATATACTCCTATATCTAAAGAGAGAAAGTACAGAGGGCCAAAGGGAAGGTATTAACCAAGATACAAAGCACATATACAATAGACAATTCCACGTAGATATCCAAGAATTTACATAATAATTTCAGAGTAGAAAGTGTGAACCAAGGCTGGGGTTGGGAGCACAGCCTAGTGATAGAGTGCTCGCTGAACCCATGAAGCCCTGAGTTCAATTCCTTGGTACCACATATACAAAAAAGGCCAGAATTGGCACTACGGCTCAAGTGGCAGAGAAACTAGCCTTGAGCAAAATGTGTCCAAGGACAGTGCCCAGGCCCTGAGTTCAAGCTCCACAACTGGCAAAAACAAAACAAAACCAAAAAACCCCCCAAAACTGTGGTCAACGCCTCCATGGATTATTTACTATTTGAGTCAAGCTTTTTTCCTAGACATCTTTATCATCATCTTATCACTACCAATAAAACCCAAATGAAAACTATCAAGTTTCCCGTATGTGATCATACAGGACACCCTGTATGCTCCTGAGACTCTACGAGTAAGATGCCCTATAGGTGCCACACTGCTTTTTCTTTACATTGGCATGTTATTGTGGCTTCAATTATAAATTGGGCACAGTATAACACATGGGAAGGTTTCTTTCTGATGTCCCAACTTGGGACATTCACTTAATCAAGACTAGAACATCAAGGAAAACTTTGTTTTGCTATCACTGTGTAAAAAGAGCCATATTTCAATAGAGATTTAAAAACAAAACAAGCCCTCCCTAACTATACTTGGGTTTTTTTTTTCTGAACTACACTTTGTTTTTAAAAGAAAACTTTATTTTCAGCATTAAACTAATAAAAAAAGGGACAGTCAACTTTAGAAATATTAGCTTTCCTATTTTTTTATATTAGTCTTTTCATATACTTCTTCAAACGCTCCAGTCTGAGATTACTTTTAGCTCTGGGGAAAGAATGGCAATAACTCAGTTATGGCCTATGCCACTCAAACATACTGTATGCACTTCAAAAACCCCTTCATAAATAAGTTACAATTCTCTCTAAATCAAGAATTAGCAAGTATGTGAATAAACATGTACCCAACACATAATATATACGTACTATATACATGCAGTTGCGGGGTTTAATTTACTTTTGAAAATTTTACAGTTCAAAGGATGTCAACTAATGACACTTTCAAGCATTTAGAATGCTTATAATTTTATATAAGTAATTATTGCCATAACTATCCTGAGTAGCTAGGATTACAGGCATGAACCATCGCACCGCACTAGGCGAAAATCTTTCTTAGAATAAAAAGTTAGCAAAAATTATACAGTTTGCTGATAAAAGAGCCAAGTAACATTTCTAGTCCTACCCTAAAGTCACACCACACAAAATAATAGAAAGACATCTATGCTAATCAAAGAACTGAAGGTTGTTCACACTACTACTTTTGCAGTAATTCCTTCTTGCCTGGCTTCCATTGTTGGTTCCAATAAAAACAAACTGATAAGTTTCTATGAGAGTTAGAATAAGGTTTTTTTTATTGTTGACAGCATAAACACACTCAGAAGAACAGATGCTGTCGTCAAATTGTAGCATTCAGTTACTCTACTTTGAAATTAAGTGAAGTACTTGTTTAAAAATATTTTCTCATTAGAATGTACAATGATCATTTTAAATTCTATCTGCTATAATAGGATATTTCTATGACACTACAATCTGGACTATGCCATAAACACTATTGTACTTGAACAGATGGAAATCATAAAGTGGCATTTAGCTACAGATTTCCTGTCATATAGTTTTGCAAACTGAAAAAGAAAAAAAAATCAACATTCGCAAGCAACTAAAAACAAAATACTATCTAGTAAGCTAAAGTGATAATAATATGACACAGCACATAAATGCTTTCAATTTAAGGTACTGCAACTTTTAGAAGAAAAATATGAAAATGATGCTTTACAAAAACAGTTACAAAGTAATGGAGCAAAACTGGGAGGACAGATATACAAGACATGTACAATAGGCATAGTTTTACAATGCAAACTTAAGTCTTCATGTTAGGCAAGTATGCTAACATTGCATTTTCCACAGCTCGAGCTTAATAGTTTTAGCTAACTAAAGGATATATGTTCTATTTAATGTAAGACCTAATTGTTGAGAATATCCAAGGACAAGAAAGACAAGGTAGCTCACATTTGTAATCCTTGCTACTTAGGAGATTAACATCAAAACTGTAGACAAAAAGTTCAAGCAGTCCCATCTCAACCAATGGAAAGCTGGGTGTGATGACACATGCCTATCACTCAGCCTTGGGGGAAACATACATAGTATCACAGCCAGGCTGACCCAAGCAAAAAGTGAGACCTTATTTGAAAAATAACAAAACAGGAAGGGCTTGGGAGAGTGGATCAAGCAGCAGAGCACCGACAGCTTGATTAAACATAAAGCCCTGAGTTCAAATGTCAGTACAGCCAGGAGGAAGAGGGAAGAGGAGGGGGGGGGTGAGGGAAGAAAAATCCAAGCATAATTTAGAACTTGGAACTTTACAGCCTTAACACTTACATAGATAATGGAGTACTTCCAATGTACTTCATAAGATTCATAAGCAAGGATTTCTTAACTTACTAGTAAATGGAAATCTACCCTGTTGAAACAAAACAGAAGATCACATTATTTATGTATGCATCTAAAATTGTAGGTTCTAAATTGTACTTTTGAAAATTAGTATTTATAAAAACTGATATTACTAGAAGTGGAAATGTGGCTCAAGTGGTAGTGTACTAGCTTAAGCACATAAGTTCAGTGACAATGGGCCTGAGTTTAAGCTCCAGAAATGGGGGAAGGGAGGAAGAATGGTCTTAATATGAGATAGTTCAGACTCTGTACACCAAAATAAACATTTTTAGGGAATTAATTCAGGGAATCACATGATACTAGGCATGAAATCACTACTTACCTATAATCTTTAACCCTTAGAATAAAAAGCAAAAAGGTTTCAGTTTAGTAATTTATATAAGACTATAGTGTGTGTGTGTTCTAGTTCTAGGGCTTGAACTCTGGGTCTGGGAACTGTCCCCGAATTTTTTTGCTCAAGGCTAGTTAGTTATCTATCACTTGAGCCATTGTTCCATTTCCAAGGTTTTGCTGATTTATTGGAGACTTTCTTTATTTAGTATTTAGAAAAGGTAACCAACAGAAAACAGTAACCAACAGAAACTGCTTTGGCTAATCATTATTTCTCCAATCTCTAGTATCTGTTCCTAATTTGACCTTCCCAAGAGTGGTAATGATGATAGAGATAGCAATTTTCTTCAGAGGAAATCCTCCAAGGACATTGTGTATTCGAAAGAGTTCCATGAATTTTTGTGCCCTGATTATATTGGAACTGCAATCCTCTGATCTCAGCTTCCTGAGTAGCTAAGACTACAGGCATAAGCCACGAGTATTTAGCTCCATGCATTTTCAGGCCAGTAAGGAATTAGAAATCACATAGCAATATATACATGTAAGGGAAAGGAATTATTGCCTGAACAGTTCATTAGAATAAGACTATTAAAAAGTAAAGAACATAGAACTAGTAATGAAAAGACGCCAAAACCCAAAGGACTGAAAAAGACATTAATTCCTATTTAAGACATCTTTGCTGGGAAGCATAGAGTCTAATTTCCCTCTGAAACACAGGCTAATAACCCAGCTCCAAATAAAGAGAAAACTGGAAAAAATATAGTTAAAGAAATTAAACTGGTAGCCAAAAATTTCCACCCATCTATAACAATTTCCCGTATTACTATATTACTAATTAGAATGTTTTCACAAGTGAAATCGCATATACCACCTCAAACAACATCTTCATCAATACTTTGCTAATAACATAAAATTCATAAAGCCAGTTCCTACAGTACTTTCCAAAATGTTGGCAAGTATAAAAATGAGATATAAAGTTCAGAAATGCTACAGCATAGCAGGTTGCAGTAACTCAAAGATATATAAAAAGATTTGGAGGAAAGGTTGATTTACCAGTTGGCTAGAGGCAATGTTACTAAGCTATACTCAGAACCTCAGAAATTTTCCTGAAATGCTACAGAGGCAGGTTAGTGTAAGGCGAGAAGAGAGAGGGGATAAAGTGAATTCACAAACCCTTCATAAACCAGAGCCTTTATGATGATATACAGACTTTCCACAATAAGATGGTGTGAACTCCTATGAAAAAAATCTATTGTTAGAACCTTAAATAATTTGAATGAGAACACATAATAACCATTCTAATAAAAAAGAAATGCAAAGTTCATAATAGGTAATTACTATCATTGTCATAAACTATTTCAGTCAATGATGAACTGAATATACAGGGTGGTTTCATAAAGTATTAAGAAGCTGAATAATTCCTATTGCCTAGCAACAAGAGAGCTTCCTGTGTTTGATGTGATGTACATAAATTTACTGCACTGTCAGTTGTATAAATGTAATTACATACACTTTATAATACTTGGTAATGACAATTAATATTAGTGGTTGATATATTTACTTTGCACTAATATTACTTTAGAGTACACTCTTTTATAAAATATTTGCTGTAAAAGCAGTCTTCTTTATCCTAGTAGCTTCAAACATCTCATGTTTACCATGTCTTCTGACTACTAAGGCCATGACACATGACTACCCTTTATAATCTGGTTTTTCCTAAGTTCATACAAAGATGAAACCAACTCACTTCACATTTCTAAGAACCTTCTATAGTTAAGCCATAAAACATTGTGATGATAAGGAGCATTGTTTTTAAAAGAAAAGTCAAGCACTGGTGGCCTCATGTCTGTGAACTCAGGAGGATGAAATCTGAGAATTGTGGACACCAAGTCATTTTGGAAATAAGACACCTTGAGTTTTCACTTGAGGAATATACATGCCATCAGCTTTATTACTCCTTTGTTCAATTATTTATTTTTTACTAAAAGTTTGGCCCTGGTATTCTTGAATGGTTTGAATCTATAAACAGATTATCTGTTTCTTTCATTTTTTTCAATTCACTAATCAATAATATAAATAGTGCACTGTATATTGTTACTTTGTAGAACAGCCATCATTCTTAGAACAAACAGCATAATTTAAATCTTAACACTGTATCCAATATCTATGTAAGGACAGACAGCAATCTTTCTTGTTTGGTCACATTAGAGTCCCAAACAAGATATAGTTTGTCAAAATGACAGATTTGGGTCTAAAGTATGTACCTTGAGGAATTGGTGCTGTAATTTTCTACTTTATGCATAATTTCGGCAAAAGAAAGAATACCAAGGGTATATGAATTTTTCATCTTTTCTAGTGACTGAGGAAAGCAAACAATCTACATAGTAACAAAATTATCAATTGTTCCTTCAGTGTGTGTGCAATGCCTACATTTGTACTTGATTCTTCTCACCATGGAAAAAACAAGTCTTGAAGTACTTTGACTTTTCAGATTAGGAACAATGCTTCTGTGTTTTTCATAGTTTTTTCTTTATTTCAGGGTCATCTCCCTGAGAGTCACCATTTTATTAGTACCAGTATCCAAGTTAGAAATACTCCTGTCACTGTTAACTTTCATTTTGCAAATAAAATTTTTTCAACAGAAGTATCTTCATTTGGTGTTTTCTTTTCTTTAATTTTATTGTGAAGATGATGTGCAGAGGAGTTAGTTACTTAAGTGAGGTAATGAGTACATTTCTTTTTGAACAGTGTCACCTCCTCCCTCATTTTCTCCCAGTTTTCCCCCTCCAAACCCCCCAAGCTATATAGTTCATTTCCAATCTAGTGTCCAGTGAGTATCATTGCTGAACTGGTTTACCTTTTGTCTCACTGCTTCTATGCTTCTCAAATCAGATAAACATATATAAGACAAATGGAACAAAAAATTTTTAAAAAAAAGTGACAAAAGGGAATACAATGAAGGGGAAAAACAACTGAAAGCAGTACAATTTAAAAACCTTCTAGTTTCCATTTCTTGGATTTAATTTCAATTAACATCACGGTAACTATATAACCATTTCAGTCTTAACATGTACTGATTTAGTTGTATGTCCAAAATATAGCAAAGCCATTTGCTCCCATTTCCTAAGATGTCAATCTGATATCCAAGATTGATATCCAAGATTTAATCTGACCTCACTTACTTTTTTCCTCTATAACCTTCCAAAGATTATACATCAATAATCACTTACTGTATATATACAATCTAAGGAGATGAGAGAAGGTAAACACATAATAATGTGTAAATCAGAGGACACAACAGCCAGATGGATAGAACCTAATAATACTGTATACAATACTTTGGCCCATCTTTTAATGGGATGGTTGTTACTTTGGAGATTAGTTTTGGAGTGATTCAATTTTTTGAACTGTTGATGTATTTTAGATATGAGGCCTTTGTCCGTTGTATGGTTAGTAAAGATCTTTTCCCATTCTGTAGGCTTCCTAATTAATTCACTAGCTATGTCCTTTGCCATACAGAAGCTCTGCAGTTTAATGCAGTCCCACTTATCCAGCCTTTCTCTGACTTGTTGTGATTCTTGGTCCTTATTAAGAAAGTTTCGACCTGTGCCAAGGACACCAAGTGTATCTTCTATTCCTTCTTGTAAAGTTTTCAGTGTATCTGCTTTTACACTCCAGGTTTTTGATCCATTTGGAGTTAATCCTGGTGCAGAGTGACAAAGCAGGATCCAACTTTAGTTTTCTGCAGGTGCTTAATTAGTTCTGCCAGCACTACTTGTTGAAGAGGCTGTCTTTCTTCCATTCTATTTTTTTTGACTCCCTTATCAAAGATTAGGTGGCCATAGGTCTGTGATTTAATATCTGGGTCCTCAGTTCTATTCCACTAGTCTTCAGGCCTGTTCTTGTGCCAGTACCAAGCTGTTTTGATTATTATAGCTCTGTAATAGAGTCTAAAGTTTGGTATTGAAATTCCTCCTGTGCTGTTCTTTCTGCTAAGAAGTGTTTTTGCTATATAGGGTCTTTTATTATTCCATATGAAATTTTGGATTGCCTCTTCTAATTCTTTAAAGAATGACATTGGGATATTGATGGGTATTGCGTTGAATTTGTAGGTAGCTCTTGGCAAGGTTGTCATTTTCACGATGTTGATTCTTCCCATCCAGGAGCATGGGAGGTTTTTCCATTTCCTCAGTTCTGCTTTAATTCTTTTTTTCAGGGTTTTAAAGTTTTCATCAAAAAGGTCCTTTACATTCTTAGTTAAGCTGATTCCTAGGTACTTTATTTTCTTTGAGGCTATTGCAAAAGGAGTTTCTTACCTGATTGTTGCCTCATTCCTCTCACTGTTGGCATAGAGGAAGGCAGTTGATTTTTGAGGGTTAATTTTATACCCTGCTACCCTTCCAAAGTTTTGAATCAGCTCAAGGAGCTTGGGAATGGAGTCTATAGGATTCTTTAAATACAGAATCATGTCATCTGCAAAGAGGGAAAGTTTTACTTCCTCTTTCCCTATTTGGATCCCCTTTATGCTTGCTTCTTGCCTTATTGCTCTGGCTAGGAATTCTAATACTATGTTAAAGAGGAGTGGAGAGAGTGGGCATCCTTGTCTCGTTCCTGATTTTAGAGGGAATGGCTTTAGCTTTTGACACTAAGTATAATACTAGCTGTGGGTTTGTCATACACAGCCTTTATTACAGTATCAAGTATTTTAAAGTGAAACAAAACCTGACCAGAAAATGAAATGGAAAGACGTGATTTCTTCCATATATTTTAACCAGTCCTGTTATGCTAGCTGGGTACAGGCATCAATATACTACTGTGCATTCTATGTAATATTTAGAAGTCAAAGCCAGTAACTATGGCAATTTTTGCTTATGTGTAGAATTCATCTACACATTAAATATCTGGCATATGTTTTTCTTTGTGTTAAGAAACCAAGAACCACCAAATCTCACAGATTTAAAAATGCACATGTCGGGTAGGGTGGTAGCCTTGAGCTGAAGAGCTCAGGGACAGCACCCAGGCCCAGACTTCAAACCCCACGATGGCAAAAAAATAATCTAAAGCAAAAAGTACCTGAACGTGTAGTTCAAGTGGCAATGTCCAAGACCCCTAAATTTAAAGCTATTATCACCTCAAATAAACAATACAAAACAATGGACCTCCGTTTAGAAAATACCAACCCAGTTATTAGTAGCCCATGTGACAGGAACAGTTCAGATTATCTTTGGTGAAAAAAACACAAGAAAGTATTTTACAGAAAAAAAATTTAAAGAGAATCCCAATTGTTCATGTGCAGAAATTCTTCTGGATTTTGTGGCTAAGAAAGATAGATCTGATGCTCCTCAGTTGATGAGTGGATCAACAAGGTGTGGTAGTTGTACTTGGTTATTTGAAATTTGATAGGGAAGGGGGGGAAACCAAGACGGGTGGGGGGCAGGGGGGGAGGGTAATGGGTATCAAGACATGTGAAAGGGTATCAATGCATGTGAATTAATGCACCTTCTATCTGGCAAATATCATGTAACCCTTTTACTAATTACAATAAAAATTTTTTAAAAAAATAAAAATGCACATGTCATTTCTCTTAGGATTTTATATTAATGAATATCGAAAGGAGTACATGTATGAAAGTGTACTGTAGAATCTAATTTTTATTGTATAGAGGTAATATATAGGGGGATTACAGTTACATTCATCAGGTAGTAGGTGCATCGCTTCTCAAACCTTGATACCCCTTCTCATGTTTTTGTTCCCCCTTTTCCTCCCTCCCGCCCAATCATAAAATATCAAAGTAGTCTCAGAAATGTTCATAAATATGAGTTTCTAAATGATTTCCAATGGCTTCTAAAGTAGGGCTAAAGTAAAAGGATTAGGTTACTTAGAAAATCCATATAGAACTTATTGACTATAAGCTTTTATGTTACTGTTAAGGAAGAATCTAACCTTTCTTCCCATTCCACTAAAATATCACACTTACGTTAAAACCACCATCCTAAATGTCTTCCCTTTTTATAAGACTGTTATTTTACTCAATACATATTCTAAGAAAGAAAGGAGAAAAAGTACCAATAATCACAGACTGAAAAGACTAGAATAGTTGCCTAACATTATTAATAATGACTTGGCTTTAACTTCCAAGCTATTAGAAGACAAAAATTATAGCGAATGGAAGGATTAAACTTTATCTTACATAACAAATATTTAAGAATCAATTTTAGATGAATCAGAATATGCTAATTTTAAAGAGAATTGACTAAGCTGATTTAAATTGTTCTTCTTGCATGATTTATCTTTTAAGGAGAATGAATCAGTGTAAAGAAATGATTTCATTTATTTTATTCAAACTTGTCTGGTTAACTTGACCATTCTAATTAACTAAGCTCTATAATCATTTAGCTATTAAGCATTTGTACAAAGATCTCCTGGAATGCTCCTTGTAATAATCACAACTTTGTGGTTGGCAGGCTTTATTTATATAAACAAACAAGGTCCCCTGGACTACTGAACACATTGTGAGCATTATTTATTTAAATGTCTCTTTTTTGTTGGAGCTTGAAGTGTAATAGGAAACTAGCTTAATAATTTTTATGGCTTACAGCATTACTTAGTATCCTCTCCAGAATGTATTAACAACAACAAAAATACCTAAGGGAGTCATATCAATGCTGAAAATTTTCATTACTCTATCACTATCCCTAGAAATAGATAGTAAATATATACAGAATGCTATCATTCTAACAAAGTGTAACAGGAATTACCCCATTTGGCATTTGGCTCAGCACTGATGGCTCAGTAACCAACAACAAGTAGAGGTTTTTGCTTTGTGCAAAATCACTGGGCAAGAACACCAGGCCCTGAGTTCAAGCCCCAATACTGGCATCAAGAAAAGGAAAGAAGGGAGGAAGGCAATAGGGAAGGGAAGAAGGAAAGGAAGGAAGGAAAGAAGGGAGGGAAAAGATTATCTCCTGCTCTACTACACATTTAAAATGTTATAAAAAATGGTATTTTAACACAAAAGTGCCCTGCCTTTAAAACTAGATTCTTCAATTAAATATTTAATAAGATCACTTCTGAGGATATTTATATGGATAAAGTACTAGTAAAAGTAATGAAATCTCCAGTAAGCACAGAATTGAAATAAATTCACTTTTTCTGCAAGGTATGCTCATTGTAAAACAAAAAACAATCCAGTCAGGAAAACATACATCTACAGTGAAGAATCCTTTCATCTTCACTGAAGTTTAGTAACATGGTTAAAGAATGGTAACTGGGGGGCCGGGAGTTTGGCCTAGTGGTTAAAGTGCTTGCCTAGCATGCATGAAGACCCGGGTTCGATTCCTCGGTACCACATACATAGAAAAAAGCCAGAAGTGGTGCTGAGGCTGAAGTGGTAGAGCTCTAGCCTTGAGAAAGTCCAAGGACAGTGCTCAGGCCCTGAGCTCAAGCCCAGGAGTGGCAAAAAAAAAAAAAAAAAAAGAATGGTAACTGGCATATGAGATCTTTCTCTAAGTATTTTTTCAAGGAAGCATGTCAGTTCATCTAGTAAATGAGAAACATTATAGAAACTATATGCATACTGACATATCCAGTAAGTAAAGGCTTATAATGTAAAAGCATCAACAGCATTTACTCTTAAGTCATGTACAACAGGCTTGAAATCACCAGAAGCAAATGTATTTAAAACCTTAATTATTGCTTCTCCTTACTGTATTTTTAAGATTTTTCTTTTTTAGCTAATGCATCTTCCCTTATTTTCCGCTCCTTTAGCTTTTGCATTTCACTAACAGACACTATCAAGCATAAACAGCCACTTAATCTTTCATCACCAAATCCATCATTGTTATGTAATTATGAATGTAGTGTTACTACTTTGCCCACAGTATCTGTTACTGACATCTATTTAATCCATGAATGTAATACCACCTAATTTTGCCATTTATTGCTAATACTGTATCCTTATATGATTTTAGAAGTTTTTAAACAAATAAATTTTGTATGTTTTAAAAGGTATGCAGGCTTGCATATCCTTGTGAAGGGATCAGCCTAGATGCCCATCAAAAAATGTGTGAATTAAAAAGTTTCAAGTTTTAATTAGCTATAAATCATGAAATTATGAAAGCATGGTATAGGCATTTATTTGTACAGTTAATTTTAACAATTATAACAATCTTAAAAAGCTATCCACATAAGACTTATGTGAACATTTAGGAAAATTACAGGTTCAGAATCCTGAAGTAGTCTCATACTACAAAGAAAAAAGCGTGAACAGGTGAACAGTTCAACAGTTCAACAGAACCAACATATACACAATTTCGTATCCAAGTAGGCAAAGGAGAATTCATATAAAATACTTTTTACTCCTTCTAATTTGACACTTATAGCAATAGATATCAACTTCAAAAGATATTGGTAAAAAGGGGGAAGTAGCTTAGTAGAAGAACAAGATAACTATCTTTACATTTGTCAGCTGTCGTCCAGTGCAATCAGATTAGATTAAGCTTGAAACATTAACTCCAGATGTCAAAACCAGGATCACACTAAGACAGTAGGCAGTACCTTTAGTTCAACTACTTATTCTCAATAAGAGTTACTTAGAAATGCTGGGTGAAGCCAGGAGTTTGGCCTAGTGGTAGAGTGCTTGCCTAGCATGCATGAAGACCTGGGTTCAGTTCCTTGGTACCACACACATAGAAAATAAAAAGAAGCTGGGCACTGTTGCTCACTTCTATAATCCTAGCTACTCAGGAGATTGAAATCTGAGGATCATGGTTCAAAGCTGCCCAGGGAACAATTCATGAGACTCTTATCTTCAACTAACCACCAGAAAACTGAAGTGGCAATGTGGCTCAAGTGGCAGAGACATAGCCTTGAGCTGAAGAGCTCAGAGGCAGTGCCCAGGCCCAGTTTAAGCCCCATGACTGACAAAAAAAAAAAAGTTACTTAGAAATAAAGTATGATTGCCCTTTGTTAATATTATTATTTCTAAATATTTTAGGTAGAGGACTAGTACTGGTCTATCAAAAACAATAGGGAATGGATTTCTATTCTGTGTCTTCTAATATCATTGTAACTCTATTTGGTTTTTTATTTTTTTAATGGACTAGAGTTTGAAATAAAGGCTAAGGGCTAGACTGTTATTCTATGAGCTGAGCTACGCTGTCAGCCTGACATTTTGCTTTTTTTTTTTTTTTTTTGCCAGTCCTGGGCTTGGGCTCAGGGCCTGAGCACTGTCCTTGGACTTTCTCAAGGCTTAGCACTCTACCACTTGAGCCTCAGCACCACTTCCAGCTTTTTTCTATGTATGTGGTACCGAGGAATCGAACCTGGGTCTTCATGCATGGTAGGCAAGCACTCTACCACTAGGCCAAACTCCCAGCCCTGGTAATTATTTTTTTTATGATCACTGTCATTTACTATAATAATAAAATTCTCATCAATATAATTTTGTTTAAAAAAAAAGCTTGACAGGTTCTAGTTCTGAAAAACTGTAAGAAAGCAAGGCTGACAAACTATAAAACTGAAACTTGCCAAACAGTAGGCTGTGGTTGCTCTTCCTTAGATATAAGCCTTCTGAATAGCTAGGATTAATTCTAATCCAATTAACTAGCAAAAAGCCAGAAGTAGACCTATGGTTCATGAGCCTGGAAAAGCTAAGGAACAGTAACCAGGTCCCAAGTCCAATCCTCAGTATAGGAAAATAAACAACCCAAAAGTGATCTTACCGATTTTGTAAAAATAGAATCCTTGAGACATTTCTGCCCAGGCTTGGCTTCAAGCAATCTTCCTTTGAATCTTAGCCTCTTGAGTAGCTAATATAAGTGAAAACCATACATAGCATAACTTTTAATACTCTTTAAAATATGTATAGGTCTAAAGCAATTTTCATTTTAATACTCTTTAAAACACATATAGATCTAGACCAATTTTAGTTTTCACCATGAGTCTATTACCAGTTTTGCTAGGATATTTTACTCTTACATTCTTTCACCAAGCTAGCCACACTGAATTACTTCAGGGAACATTCATGCTAGCATATAAAATTTTATTTTGTCATTCTTTAGTCAATGACTGCAATATAAAGAACAATTATTTTATGAATGCTTATAAAAAGTATTTACTGACTGTTCTGATAAATCTCTTTACTAAATATGAATAATTCGTATCCCAAAGTTAATTGTTATGTATAAATTATTTTCAATAACTATTTTAATCTATAAATAAAATGGATTCAAGAATGTTAGATGACATAAGCAAGTATTTTCCTTAACTACATAATGAGAATCCTATCCCTAAAAAATACAAAAAGTTAGCTACTGGCTAAACAATTACAGACAAATCACAAGATGGCATGTTTGAAAAGCTTAAAAATATTTTTCTGTGTGTCAGTCATGAGGCTTGAAGTCAGGGTCTAAGTGCTGTATCTAAGCTTTTGTGTTCAAGGTTAGTGCTCTACCAATTGAGCCACAGCTCCATTTCTGGTTTTTTGGTAGTTAATTGGAGATACAAGTCTCAGATTTTCTTGCCGGAGTTGGATTTGACCATGATCTTCAGATCTCAGGTTCCTGGGGATCTAGGATGATAGTGTGAGCCACCAGAATTTGGCAGAAAAATCTACTTTTGTTCTAAGACAAACAGACTATGTTCTCTGAAGTCTAGTGGAAAGGAGGTGAAAGTAACAAGCATTTAATTTTATAGTGCTATTTTATAAAAAGAGAAAACTATAAGGATTTTATTAAAAATCATGAGAAAATAAAGTATGTTTTTCCTTTTCAAAAGCCCTTCTTCACTTACTGAAGATCCTTCTCTGGACTGCAGTCATACATACAAATCTTAGGGTTTGGGGCACGTTAACACTTGCTTCATGCACAAAAATAGAGTCCAAATGGAATCAGAAGAACCTCTGCTTTACCAGAACAGTAAAGTAAGCTCACGTGTCTTAAGATTTATCTGCATATGCTAAGCTTCCATCAAAGATTTGAATTAAAGAGTTTCACTGCTAAAAAGTTGAAAGGCCACTGCTGCTGGCTACATTCTAAAACACTGAAGTGATTTCCAAATGGCCAGATGATCCCCCAACATGCCACGCAGGAATAGGATAAGGACTTTTCAGGACTGTCAGTAATCAAAACATAGACTATAAAGAATTCTGGAGAAAATAAAAGGAAATAGATCTTCATGTTGTTGAAAGGTGAAGGAAGGTGGAAAAAAAACTATGGAAAAACAAATTAAAGAAGTGAGAAACATGGGTTTAACTTTCCAGTCCTCAGTAGTAACTACATAACTAGAGGTGTGTCTAAGTGTTAGAGTGTCAGCTTAGCAACTCAGGGTACTTAATTCAAATCCCAGTTACTGATCCCCCCCACGCAAAAAATCAACAGTATGTACAAAGTTTTTGCAAATGTTAATTATAAAATGAATTGATACAATAAACCTTTTCTATAATAATCGTTTTGATTACACACTTTATTTTTAAAGTTCTTTAGTTCTGTTTCTGAGTATTCTTCCTCACCTTTCTTTTTATTTGTGTTTGTATTGGTACAAGTTTGCACTCAGGTCTCAGACTTGCACCTGGCTTACTTTCTCACAGCAGTCATCCTACCATTTTCAGCCATCCTTTAGTCTTAGCATTTTGCTGGCTAATTGGACATGGAGTCCTTTAGTTTGTTTTGAACCTTTAATGAGAAAAAAGAAACATACTACGGAGCTGAAGAATTGTATGTTCTGCGTGTTAATGAAGGGGTCAAGGTTGGGGGTCAACTAGTAAAAACAATATATCTTTAAAACAAAATACACATGGCTATAGAATGCCATACTGCTGGCTGGTAAGATTACGTCTCAGTTTCTTCATCATTCAGCAGCATGTTGGGGATCCCGTGACTGATGGGGAACAGATGCCCAGACTCTGGACACTGCAGGGTGCCTTCCAGAACGTCCACCTCCAGCAATAACGTGGAGCATCTTCCTTAGGAACGCCTCATCGCGCTCATACCCCTCAACCGGTTTGGTGGGGACCTCTCCCAGCTGCAAGGTATTGGCCACCTCCAGAAGCACCGCCTACTCCACCTTGGGTATCATCCACGCCACGAAGCCCGGGTTGAACTCCACAGGGTTGATGTGGAGCTCCGCAGCCTAGAGGCTCAGGTGAAGCTGCGGGGTCCCACCCCCACTGCACATGCAAGGTCAGGAGATTGTGGGTGAGAAGTTTCATGCTGTTCTCCGAGATCTTGCCAGGCCGGAGCTCTTTTTTTTTTTTTTTAAACCAGTCCTGGGTCTTGAACTCACGGCACTGTCCTTAGACAAAAACTTTTTGCTCAAGAGTAGCACTCTGCAACTTGAGCCACAGCCTCACTTCCGGCTATTTCTGGGTAATGGAACCCAGGGCTTCATGCATGCTAGATGAGCATGCTACCACTAGGTCATGCTCCGAGCTCAGGACATAGAGTCTTACTTTTTTGTTTTCCCCTGGGGCTGCTTTGAACCACCATCCTCCAGGTCTCAGCTTCCTAAGTAGCTAGGACTACAGCCTAAGCCACTAGTTCACTTTATTTTAAAATTTACTTTATACTTTAGATTCTATTCTTTAACTGTAAGCTCTATAATTTCAAAAGATTTTTTCCTCTTCATTTTCAAAACAAAATTATTTTGGATTTTGGTAGCCAATTCGAAGTATTTGAAGTTATATTAAATTTACCTTTCCAAGTACCTCCTTTCCATAGAGTCCACATAAAAAAGGACAAGGCAGGGCCGGGGGTTTGGCCTAGTGGTAAAGTGCTTGCCTAGCATGCATGAAGACCCGGGTTCGATTCCCCGGTACCACATATATAGAAAAAAGCCAGGAGTGGTGCTGAGGCTCAAGTGGTAGAGCTCTAGCCTTGAGAAAGTCCAAAGACAGTGCTCATGCCCTGAGCTCAAGCCCAGGACTAGCCAAAAAAATAAAATAAAAAAGGACAAGGCAAACAACCAGAAAAGACATGTTTTTTTTTCCCCCCAAAAAAGACATATGGAATCCTATACCATAAACAATATTTAACCCAGAAATTATATGGAGACAAGAACTAAGTTCAAAAAGATAAACGATGGATTCTGAAGAATTGCTTGTGCACAGTAATTTCAAAGTATCTCTCTTTTAACTGCTCCACAAACACTTTAGTATTTACTAAAATAGTTTAAAATTTCTTTTGCTTGCTAGGCATGGTGGCTGTAGTCCTAGCTACCTAGGAGGCTGAGATCTGAGGATCAAGGTTCAAAGCCAACCAGGGCACAAAAGAACATGGGACTCTTATCTCCAATTAACCTCCTGAAAACAGGAAGTGGGGCTTGGATCAAGTGTCAGATGATAGCCTTGAGCTGAAGAGCTCAGGGACAACCCCCAGGACAAGTTCAAGCCCCATGACCCAGAAAAGAAAAAAAAAAAAAAAAAAAAAAAAGAATTTTGACACATGTTCTTCCTATACGCCCAACGTGGCCTCAAGCTGGAGGTTCCTCATCTCAGCCTGGTAAGCTAGAGTTACAGGTGTGAACCACTGTGCATGGCCTAACTTGTCACGTAATTTCTATTCCCCAAAGTAACACAGTAAAGATCATCAGAGTTCGAGTCATTAGGAAAAAAAACCGCAGGTTTTCCCTCATAATAGGATGACTTTTGGTATTTGGTGAACAAAAAAAAAAACTCTGGAAACTAATTCTGTTTGGGTGGATTTTAAGCATCTCTAAAATAATAAGAAAACACAACCACTCTGACAGAACATGTGGGTAAATTTGTTAAAATTGCTCCTGTAGTTATAATCCCGCAAAAAAAGTAGTACTTTCCCAAGTATAAAATTGAGCATGTTCCCATTATGCACACAAAAGTAGTAATGATAAAACGTTTGTCATGCCTTATAGAAAATGTGCAGTTAGTAAAATTTAGTAAGCCCTCATAAGCTTTTTGGATTGGTTGTTGGGAGATGAAATCCTTTGTTAAAGATATTCATATGCATATGCTTTGAAAATTGTTATGTACATAAGATGTTCTGTTCCTTTTAATAATAAAAAGTTATGTTTTTTGTTTCTTAAAAAAAAAAACAAGATTCATGTGCAATGAATACCAGCACATGACCAAATGTCATTTAATCCTAGTGCTAATCTTTTATTCCAAACTGGAGAACATAATTTGGAAACTTTTCATCTTTAAACTTTTAGAATTTAGAATAAAAATCAAAAACTGAGAGAAACACTGTGCAGACTGCTTGGCAAGAAATAGAAAAGGGTATGTAACTGCTGTCTCAGTTTTTTTTACCATAAAGCAGAGAGGATAGGATCCTTAACATTTCTCAGATGTAAAATTATATATGGCTTTTTAAAAGTTATCATCCATTCACTTAACTAGTATAATTTAATGCAATCTTAAGAAATTACATGTAAGCCTGATACAGTGGCACATACCTGTAATACCTGCAATTGGGAGGTTGAGACGGAAGGATTATATACTCAAAGCTAATATGGGCTACACAGCAAGATCCAGGCCAGCCTGCACTACATAAGTAATGAGATCCTGTCAATACCATGCCTAGATGTTAAGGCATCAAATATACATGCTAACTTCATTTCTTTTTTTTAATATTTTATTGTATTTAATAAAAGGGTTACATGATATTTGCTAGATGGAAGGTGCATTAATTCACATACATTGATACCCTTCCACATGTCTTGGTCCCCATTACCCTCCCCCCACCCCCTCTTGGTTCCCTCCCCCCCCCCCCCCCCCCGGCTAATTTCATTTCTTATGCACCTACAGATGAGGACACTATAATCTACTTTATAAAAGCTGTTCTGTTGTTAGGAGTTTCCCTTAGCTTTTCTTTGTTCTTGAGTAAAAACAGGTTAAAACGTGTTTTGCTATAACACAGCAAAAGTCTACTATTATATGAATATAAAAATAATCATTTATAATCAACCTATATGGTATTTGTTATTCATTTAATGGTTTGAAGTAATATTTTAATTACAAAAACATTCTACAGACACCTTTTACCACTGTAAAGTATGACTAGAACTGGAAGTAGAAACAGTGAGGAAATGGAGTGTGTGTTGAAGACATAAATTCCACTGCCATCTCATATAGAAGATATGGGAATGGGTAAGAGGAGTAAAAGGGGAGAAAATCACTGCATGCTAGAAAAAAATTTAGACTCTTGGAAAATGAGATTTTACTAAGCCTAAAGCAGTTAATATATGATTAACGAAAGGAAGTTGGAGTGAGGAAAAGGTGGACATAATTCAAAAAGGATGGTGACATATTCTATTTGGGGCATGAGGAGTGTCACAAATATAAGAACCCAACAGGGAGAGGTTAGAGCTACTGGCTTTGAAAAATCTGTAGCAAAGAGCTGAAAGCTAAGGATGTGAAACTAGATTAGCTAAACCAAAAGAGGCGTATTAACAACTGACATGGTAAAATCAGCAAGAAGAAAATATTTTCTAAGAAGTACATATACGAGCCTCTACATTACTTTAACAATTTATTTTGCCATTACTTCAACCATCTCTTCATCTTTGGTTACATTTGTACATTTTCTGAAGAAGGCTATTCCCCTTTAAGGGTTAAGATAACAGTAATAGGAAATGGGCTTTTAGATCTTTAGATTAAAGCTTCCTGAATATGAATGTATATATAAGACATGTGTTTATGAAAATCTAGATATGAGAGCTGGAGGCAGAACTGAAATCATAGTCAGTCTAGCAATCACAAGGCCATGGACTCAAACCTTACTACTACCAAAAAACAAAACAAAACTTGTAAATCAGTAAGTCCCTTAGTCTTGGGTATGGCTCAAGTCTCCCAAGCAAAACTACAGAAAGTTAATCCATGGATCCATCTGTGTGACAAGGTTTTAAGTTAATTTTAAACACTGGATTGCAGATTTTGGTAAAGAGGTGGCAAAATATTAGAATTTCAATAAAAAATTCAGTAAGTGATGCTGTAAACTTAGAAGTAAGGAGAAATTGTTAGGGTACTGGGCTTTTAAAAAGCAATGATAAATTTATCTGTATACGGAAAAAGAAACCTAAAAAACTTCAAAACCCTATCTACCTGACTAGAAACCTAAAATTAATAGTAGTCACAAAGAGAAAAAGGATGGTGCTTTTATGGAAAGAAAAAATGTGAGCAATAACAAAAACAGAGACATTATTTCACTAGAGACAACAATGTTTTGTTCAGAGTTTTATTTACTGCCTTGAAATTTCCTAGTGTAGTGTACTTATTGACTCAGACAAACATGTTTGAGAAGGTACTTTACAAATAATTCTCAGCTAACAAATCTGGAGAGAATTCACTGACCTGTAAAAAACATGCTCCTGAGTGCTCTAAGCTTCTGTTTATTCATGCATTAAGAATCCTGATCATTCCTGAGGATATTTTAGTACTTACAACAAATTTCCCTAACCATTTATAAGTGACTTATATGTGAAAGAAAGGATGCAAGGGAAAGCTTAAAAGAATTATGTATAGACCAATACAAGGATATTCTTGACCTCTATTAACGTTTTACCTTCTGTACCATGTAAGGACCATGCATTGCTTCATTCTGATAATAGACCCAGAGTGCATTTACTTCCATAGTTCAACCTCTAAAACCTTAAACATTTGCACTTGGAACACAGCCTAACTCATATATTTGTAAGACAAAAGATCACAATTCTTGGCCTGTTTACTGCATTTCTTTAATAGATTCTCTTTCATCTTTAGCTCTTATGAACAAAGTAATTACATACAGGTGAATATATCTGGAAATACATACTTTTGTGACGTTTTTTGATGAACTAAAACTTTAATCTGCATCCCATCCAAGGCTGCTGAAATTTTCTGTGGGCCTAAAATTTTACCATACTTGAAAACTTATACAAATGTTATGTATGAAGTATTCAATCCTCTGCAGTTCTTTCTTTCCTAGGCTATGGCCTCAAATTCCTACTTTCTCCAGCCATATAAAACTACTGATTTCTTCTTGAGCTCCATCTAGCACAGAGAACTGGAAAATTCCCTCAAGTTAAAATCCAAATACATACATACATATACATGGATCACTTCATGAGCTTCCTTTTCCTCAAGAATGAGAGTCCTCAAAGTTGAGCCTACATTGGTGGCTTTCCAAAGAGCTTTCATAGAACTATTTTATAAACAAGGCCCAAATCTTAAATTTGTAGAAGGCTCATTGCATACAAACTACTCATTATAGGCAAAAACTAGAGGTCTCAAACTTTCAGTTACTGTGGGCTTTAAATCTCTAAATATTTTGTCTGCTTCTTAAATCTATGTTGCTTAAGATCTTTGCAGATATTTTCTGCAATAAAGTGTGTCAGTTTCCTAATTACAAATCTGTGTCTAGTAATGTCTGTAATTCTGTCTGAAATTTCAATGGAGTTCTCAGACTCGGCTGGTTCTTATTTCATTATCTATTTGTTCATATGCCTTATTAGCTTTTGACTACTTGCTTGAAAATATATTTATATGGGTTTGGTGGAAGTCTAGAATAATGTGCCTTGTCTGTACAGACTTCTATTTCACTTAGGGGATACTATAATAGTGAGTCATCTCCAGTTTAAACTTATCTGTATCACAAATATGTATGAAAGCTAATCTGGGACCATGCTTATGTTACTTCCTCACCTTTTCCAAGCTTTCTTGTGCACTGCACTTAAAGCAGCTCTTCCAGTCACCATCAATCTAGCCACAGTTGTTTCCTCCACAGTACTACTACAGGAAATGAACCTGTTTATTATTTTGCTACCCCTCAAGAGAGTGTAAAATCTAATTAAGCACAATGCTTTCTAGATTGTTTAGTATTTTATCCCTAGAATCTATCTAGCATGATTATTTAGACATGTTGGATAATCAGTATATTGTTCCAATAGATATTAAAGGAATACATTAAATTTTAAAAAGTGCTATTTTCCCCAATACTTTTTTTTGTCTCTTTAGACAAAAATACAATTTTTAACAGCTCATTTCCAAGTGACCAAATCTAATCCCCTTCTTTATTTTTTGTCACATCTTATGTGGCCAGGGATTAGTATACAAAGACAGAAATGAAATACAACGGTTTCCATCCTGTTCTGCATTCAAGGGCAGCAGCAGGGCCACAGCTGACCCGCCTAACATAGCTTCTATCTTCCTGGAGCTGGGGAAGTAGGGTCCCAAGGGGCATAACTTCATTTTCCTATAAGCCCATCTGAAATTACTACCCATGAGTTTAGTGCTATCCATAGGCTCAGCCAAAACTTTTGCATGACCTGAACCTCAGGAGACCTGGATGATGTTTTGCCAGGAGCAGAGGAGCTCATGACGATATACTCTGATAACTACTGGAAGCACAAAGGATCACATAGTAGTACCAGCCACCTCCACCCCAACTTCAGGACAGATGTAGTCATCATGGGCTCTCCATCATCTCAGCCTTGTGGTTAGAGTGGGAAAGACTGACAATACACATATGGTTTGCTTTTTTTAAATTGTGTTAAGATTGTCACCAAAATCCCTGTTAAAGGGACTTTAAGCTTCAAGGTTGGAAATGTTGATCAAAGACAAACTTCTCCAGAGATAGCAATGCAAGTTTTCTGGTCTTTATACTCAGACATCAGAAATGAAATGCATTTATTAACCACATGAGCCCTTTTGAACATTTCTTCTTTTTCCCTGCTTCTTTCTGTTTGGGCAATTTCTTTCTACCCAAAAAGCTGAGAATCCCAGCTGACTTCTTGATTAGGAGCTCATTTTAATTCCCAATCTATGACAAACTACTTCCTGTTAGGGCTTCAAGTCCCAGGGAAGCTTTCCCCATGGCTCTCCTGAATTCTAAAAAGCAAACTGGGAAACAATCTTCACTGAATGAGCCAGGTCACTTGTTTCATTCACGTAATTTATTGAATGGCTGTGATGTACTAGACACCATAAATAATAAAGAACAAGACAATGTGAAATGTTCTTTTCAGTTTTCATGTTTAGAGAATCATGAGCATTAGCAAACTGCTTCAGTTCACCTAGGCAAAATGACTTCACCCTGGTCTGGTGTTCCTCTGCTTATTCCTATAATCCTTAGAGTAGCAATCCTTTCAGATGGACAGCAGCTTTCACAGCCACCTTCCTTTTATCATTCCATAAAAATTTCCACGAAGTGCAGATGCTAATCTCAGGTTTCATGTGCATCTAGAACTTTCAAGGATAACTAGTTTCAAGTCATCTTTAGGAATGCATATTGGCTATTTGAGGGCAAACTTTAAGAAGTTTGAATTTTGCTGCCAAATACATTTCAAGTTCTGAAAAGTTAATGCTTTTTTGCTCATTTTTTTCATTTATCACAGCCTTCCAAGAAAACTAGCTTTTCTATTAGTGCCTTTTCTCTGTGTTTATTTCTCTGGCAGACTTGGGTCAAAAGGGGTAATTCTTGGTAGAGTATAGATTCTTTTTTTTAAAGAAAATGAATCTTCAAAAAGGGATGGAGATTAGCTTTGTGTTACAAGATTTAATCTCATCTACTGCATGTAAAAATATTTTCTGGCTGAAGAGGGGAGAGAAAGGGGGACAAAAACATGAGAAGGGGTAACAAGGTTCGAGAAGTAATGTACCCACTATCTGATGAATGTAACTATAACCCCTCTATATATTATCTCAACAATAAAATACAATAAAAAAAATCTGATACAAAAAAGTTTGGCCTAGTGGTAGAGTGCTTGCCTAGTATGCACAAAGACTCAGGTTCAATTCTTGGGTACCATATACATAGTAAAAGCCAGAAGCTGTGCTGTGGCTCAAGTGGTAGAACTGTAGCCTCGAGAAAGCCCAAGGACAGTGCTCAGACATATATATATATATATAGTCTTTAAATAGCTGAACATGGGAAAGTGTAACAATGTTGAAAAAGTAATATACCCACTACCTGATGAATATCTGTAATCTCTCTGTACATTTCCTCAACAATAAAATAAAAAATAAAAGCTGATATTCAACAAAGCAGTTTATTCATACTGATCAATGTCACCCTTCTTAACCTAACCTAACCTGCCCCTTCCTCACTTTTCTTAATTTTGTAGGATATACATTGAATTTTTTTCCTGCAGTACCCCAGCTTCTCTTCATTCTTCTAAACCATTCTTCTTCATCCCATCCCTTTCAAGGACCCATTTCTTGATTATTATATGGTTGAACTACAATTTTGCCTCTTCAAGAAATTATACACTGACAGCCGGGAGTTTGGCCTAGTGGTTAAAGTGCTTGCCTAGCATGCACGAAGACCCGGGTTCGATTCCTTGGTACCACATACATAGAAAAAAGCTGGAAGTGGTGATGAGGCTCTAGTGGTAGAGTGCTAGCCTTGAGAAAGTCCAAGGACAGTGCTCAGGCCCTGAGCTCAAGCCCAGGACTGGCACCAAAAAAAAAAAAAGAAATTATACACTGAGTTCTCCCCTGACTCTACTGTAATTCAGTCAATACATACCACCCAAAGTATTTACTTATGTAACCTTATATTCTAGAATTAGCCAACATTAAAGTGTTGGTGGTTTTCAGAGTTTCACTATGCGATCTAGTAAACCACATCCTCACAGGAACTTCTGTTGCCACAAAGAGTAAAGACGAACCTTTTCAGAATACCACAATATACACATGAATCCACTGAAAGGTATCCAAAAACAAAATGTACAAAACTGCATTCTCTATAAAACATTATTGTATATCTAAATACCAACTAAACCAAACTTCGTCAAGAGAAAATGTGATCATATTAAATATATTATACAATCGGGAAATTATCATATTGAGCTTCCCTTTTGGCACGATTTGGTAAATATGAATTTATGTAAATGTAAAATGATGCTTTGAATAATTCACACAAAAATGGGAATATTTTTTCAAAACACACTTTCTCTATCATTACATTTACAAACTGTTAAGTATTAATATAGTATTTGGGGAATACTGTAAAGATATGAGGACAGTATTTAGAATCTAGATGAGTCATACAGTAAGCATATATCTCAGTAACAAGTCTAAATTTACAAGTCCCTAAGAAAAAAATATCTAAGAAATTCTTAGATTACCTACATAAAGGCAACAGAAGATGCTCTAGAAGATATATAAAGTCTCCAAGAATAAGGTAATAGTTTGCAAAGGGAAATGATTTTGACCTTAGTAGATGAGTATATGACATAGATATATGGGCACCTTTCCCATTCTCTTTATTTTTAGGCTTCAAAGTATTACAAATAAGACCTGTTATAAAAGAGTAATTAAAAGTTTAAATGGAAGCCAGTTGAAAATATGCCAACTGGCACAGAGAACATTTAACCTGAAGGTATCTGAGAAAATAGCATGCACAATAAAAGTATTCCAATCTTCTCATTTGAGATCAGAAGATTGTCATGTAAAAGGCACTCTCCTTGTGAAACAGATTCTAGGATCTTAATTTTCCATAAAGGGATACGAAATTTTGGAAAAACTTTTAAGTTAAGAACCAGACAGTGTTTACTGGAGAAGTATATTAATTTCATGTTACAAGCACTTCTCAGAATTTTGTCTTCCTTTTAAATGACTTAAGCTGTCAGAAGTTGGTAAGGGTGAGCAGGCTGTTTGATTGAAGAACTGTCAAATCCTCCAAGGTGTAATGACAAGCATGCCAGGTTGGGCAGAGATTGGAGGGAGAGAAATTACTGTCATCCTCATAAACCCTACCTTGACTCTGGTTGGACTGTGAGATATATTGACACTGCTCCTTTAGAGGTGGTGGTAACTTTAACTTCAATCTTGCTACTTCCACAGAAGCCATGGGAGCCATCATTCAATTGCTTCTTTCGTGATCTAAAGAGCTGTTTGACAGCTCTGGGTGCTTTAAACATTCCATAGCTGTTTAATGATAGGCTGCTCCAATTAAGGTTGCCCAGAAGAGACTTTTCTCTGGCTGTGCATGTCCCAGTGATTGCTCTCCACAGTATAAGGAACCTCTGCAGCTGCTACAGCTGCTAGAAGCCACCAAGTTTCAGAGGCTGCTACTACTTTACCACCCTTTCAGGAGATTCTGCTTCAATTAACAGTTGCTCTAGATGTCCTGTGATGATTCTGGGACACTCCACTTCTGGACAACTTCAGATGACTCAATGAGGTCATCTCCATCTACACTGTAGGATTTCTGGTTGAAAATGACCACTTCTTCCATCCATGGCAGGTAGGCTCACATACCTATGATTAGCAGGCAAGAGGCTGCACATGCACATGTATGGCTGTCTACAGAAGCATTCTGCCTCTCACTTTCATCGGCTGTTTGAGGGATCATTCATCTGTGCACTACCCCAAAGTTGGGCAGAGTTAAGGTAGGGACAACTACTGTCATCTTTATAGATTCTGACTTGGTTAGTCTGTAACACACAGCCTCTTACACTGCAACACAGCCCCTAATACAGCCTCATTCAAGTGGTTTTATTGCCTACTTATATTTGGTTGAGCTGGTTACACTGAGAACAAACACGAGAATTAACCATTCCCAATCACATCCAGGAGCTACAAAAAAGCTGAGTTCCTTAGAGCATCTGGGAACACATTGCTAATGGGAAAGAACTAAAATGAGTAGAGACTGTAGTAGGTGAACAGCTGTAATAACCAGCTCCGAAAAGAGAACTACTAACTTTCAGCTATGCAGAGCCACCAAGAATAACTGGGTAATGAGCTGTTGACATTCAGGGCATAGTGAAACACTAGGAGTTAGGGCCACTGGCACTCAAATTTGAGTTGTTAATACCACAGAAATTTCACTTTGCAAACTTTCAGATGAGTGGTGTACACCTGTACATGGGGGAAAGGTGGATGCTTATTATCTTATAGACCTATGGACAAGAGAAATTTAACCAAGAAATTTTGGAAATGTCTATAGTTTATTGTACTTAGTTCGCAACTTTCCCTATATCCACATCTCTAGTTCATCAAGTCTAGGATAAAAACAAAATGAGGCTTAGCTTCTTCCTTAGATCTTCATTGTATTACAGAAGTTATTAGAGTGATGTGAACCATATTAAAATGAGATAAATATCTTTTTCCTATTTATCTTTTAAGAGGTAGTACCCCATGAATGTAAGCATAGTTCATGTAAGCTCAGGCACTGTTCCCAGGTCCTGCATTTAAGCCCTAGGACTGGCAAAAACAAAAAACAAAAAAACAGAACACTTCTACCCCATTTTGGAGGGGAAAGGGGGGGCTGATTTTGAATTTTTTTTTAATTAAGATTATTTTTTTTTTTTTTGCCAGTCCTGGGCTTGGGCTCAGGGCCTGAGCACTGTCCTTGGTCTTTCTCAAGGCTAGAGCTCTACCAGTTGAGTCTCAGCACCACTTCCGGCTTTTTTGCTATGTATGTGGTACCGAGGAATCGAACCCGGGTCTTCGTGCATGCTAGGCAAGCACTCTACCACTAGGCCAAACTCCCGGCCTTAAGACTTTTATTTACTTTTTATAATAGAAGGTTTATATTATATTCACCAGATAGAAAGTGCATTACTTCACAAATATTGATACCCTTTCTCATGTCTTGGTCCCTATTTCCTTCTCCACACCCCTGCCAGTCATCTTGTTTTCCCCCTTTCCCTATCTGATTTCAAATAACCAAATAAGCATATATACAATATATCAGATAACAAGGTAAAATACTCTGACAATATCAGATAACCAAGGGACAGCAAAAGAGATGAGGGATAACATAGTATATTAAGGACAACAATCACTCATTATATGGCTTTTGTTTCTATATCCTGGAGGGCCTTTCATTTAGCATCATCCTATATGGCCTTAAGTATCTAGGTTTTGTTCTATTGTAAATCTCTGCTAGGAGAGTCCAAGGTTTCTACTGATTATAACAAATAAGGAAAACCATTGAGCCTATGTTCCTTTGAGTGTGGTTTACTTCACTTAATATGTTTTCCAAGTCTTTCCATTTCCTTACAAATGGGGCGATATCATTCTATGACAGCAGCATAGAATTCCACTGTTATAAATACCACATCTTGTTGATTCACTCATGAACTGAGGGGCATTTGGTTTGGTTCCATATGTTTACTATGGTAAATAGTGCTGCAATGAACATTGTTGTGCTAGTGGATTTAGTATGTCCTTGTTTCTGGATGATTGGGTAAATGCCAAGTAGTGGAATTGCTGGGTCATAGGGGAGCTCTATGTTTAGTCTTTTGAGGCATGCCATACTGCTTTCCATAGTGGTTGAACAAGTTTGCACTCCCACCAACAGTGTAGTAGTGATCCCTCCTGGCCACATCCCCTCCAGCATCTGTTGTTATTCGTTTTCTTGATCCTGGCCATTCTAACTGGAGTGAGGTAGAATCTTAGAGTTGTTTTGATTTGCATTTTTTTTTATGACCAGAGATGTTGAGCATTTCTTCATGTGTCTATAGGCCACTTTTATTTCTTCTTCAGAGAAGACTCTAAGTCTTTGGCCCATCTTTTAATGGGATGGTTGTTACTTTGGAGATTAGTTTTGGAGTGATTCAATTTTTTGAGCTGTTGATATATTTTAGATATGAGGCCTTTGTCCATTGTATGATTGGTGAAGATCTTCTCCCATTCTGTAGGCTTCCTAATTAATTTACTAGCTATGTCCTTTGCTAAACAGAAGCTCTGCAGTTTAATGCAGTACCACTTATCCAGCCTTTCTGATTTGTTGTGATTCTTGGTCCTTATTAAGAAAATTTTGACCTGTTCCAAGGACACCAAGTGTATCTCCTATTCCTTCTTGTAAAGTTTTCAGTGTATCTGCTTTTACACTCCAGGTTTTTGATCCATTTGCAGTTAATCCTGGTGCAGAGTGACAAAGCAGGATCCAACTTTAGTTTTCTGCAGGTGCTTAATTAGTTCTGCCAGCACTGCTTGTTAAAGAGGCTGTCTTTCTTCCATTCTATTTTTTTGACTCCCTTCTCAAAGATTAGGTGGCCACAGGTCAGTGGGTTAACATCTAGGTCCTCAGTTCTATTCCACTAGTCTTCAGGCCTGTTCTTGTGCTAGTGCCAGGCTGTTTGGGTCACTACAGCTCTGTAATAGTCTAAAGTTTCGTATTGAAATTCCTCCTGCACTGTTCTTTCTGCTGTGAATTGTTTTTGCTACACAGGGTCTTTTATTATTCCATATGAAATTTTGGATTGTCTCTTCTATTTCTTTAAAGAATGATATTGGGATACTGGTGGATATTACATTGAATTTGTAGATAGCCCTTGACAAGATTGCCATTTCACGATGTTAGTTCTTCCAATCTAGGAGCAGGGGAGGTTTTTCCATTTCCTCAGTTCTGCTTTAATTCTTTTTTTCAGGATTTTAAAGTTTTCATCAAAAAAGTCCTTTACATTCTTAGTTAATTCCTAGGTACTTTATTTTCTTTGAGGCTATTACAAAAGGAGTTACTTTCCTGGTTCTTGCCTTGTTCCTCTCATTGTTGCCATATAGGAAAGCAGTTGATTTTTGAGGGTTAGTTTTATACCCTGCTACCTTTCCAAAGTTTTGAATCAGATCAAGAGCTTGGGAATGGAGTCTACAGGGTTCTTTAAAAACAGAATCATGTCTTCTGCAAAGAGGGAAAGTTTCACTTCCTCTTTCCCTATTTGGATCCCCTTTATGCTTGCTTTTTGTCTTATTGCTCTGGCTAGGAATTCTAATAGTATGTTAAAGAGGAGTGGAGAGAGTGGGCATCCTTGTCTCATTCCTGATTTTAGAGGAAATGGCTTTAGCTTTTGACATTAAGTATAATGCTAGCTGTGGTTTTGTCATATACAGCCTTTATTATACTGAGAAATGGTCCCTGGATTCCTAGTTTCTCCAGGGCTTTTAGCTAAAGGGATGTTGGATATTATCAAATGCCTTTTCTGCATCTACTGAGACAATCATGTGATTCTTGTCCTTGCTTCTGCTGAAGTGATGAATTATATTAACTGACTTGTGCATGCTGAACCAGCTTTGCATCCCTGTGATGAATCCTGTTTGATCATAGTGTATAATTTTTTTGATGAGTTGCTGAAGACGGTTGCCCAATATTTTGTTGATAAGTTTTGCATCAAAGAAATGGGTCTATAGTTCTCTTTCTTTGATGAATATGTTTGGTTTTGGGATGAGGGGTATAGTGGCTTCGTAGAATGAGTTTGGCAAAGAGCCTTCTTTTCAATTTCATTGAAGAGCTTGAGGATTATTGGTCTGAGCTCTGCTTTGAAGACCTTATAGAACTCAGCTGTGAATCCATCTGGCCCTGGGCTTTTCTTGGATGAGAGGACTCTTATTGCCGTTTCTATTTCAGTGCTTGAAATAGGTCTGTTTAGTTGGATTAGGTCTTCTTGGTTCAGCGTGGGTAATGTTAATATTGGCTAGAAATTCATCCATTTCTTCTAGATTATCAAATTTGTTCACATAAAGGTTTGAAAAATATTCCCTTATGATGCTTTGGATCTTGGTAATTTCTGTTGTGAAATTAGCATTCTCATAAGATTTTTATTTTTAATTGTATTTTATTGTCAGTAACATACAGAGGGGTTACAGTTACATTCATGATGTAACAGGTACATTACTTCTTGAACACTGATATTCCTTCTCATGTTTTTCTCCCACTTTTCCTGTCCAGTCTCCCTCTCAATCATCTCCAATTTTTTTTAAAAAAGAACTATTAATATGGATTTTATCTGACACAGAAACAAGATCTTCAATGGTGAAAGTGATCCACTATATACTGAGAGTCAAGTATCTGCAAAGAAAGACAAAATAGTAGTCATCCAATATTTTCTAATGTCTTTAATGTAAATGAGAGGTAAAATATATTTGTGTCACAAAAATATTAAACTACACGTGTCCATAAGGCAAAGGATCTATATCATTCTGAATCTGTGATCCACAAGAGAATTGTGACCAATGCAATAACTGGATTAAACACAAAATAGACAGAGATGAATGGGGAGAGGAGAATATGATGAACGAAAAAAGAATATCAGGAAAGTAGCAAAACAAATAAAAAAATGTTTTTTTTAGGATACTTTCTTGATTGGTAGAAAACTGAGGAGAGGAGTCACTTACGTAATGGAATAAAGACTGTCAGAGTTAAGGCAAAAATCAACAACAAAAAACCCATCTACCAAGAGGAGGTACTAATATATACCTTTGAGGAAAAGTTGAGAATGTTCAGAATGCATACTTCAGTACTCCAAAATTACACAAATTTACTTGTACCGTATGTATAAAAGGTCTGAGCATATATAACTTGAAACTATATGAAGTAAGCTACATTACTGTCACACGATTACAAACGCCTACTCATCCAAAACTATATCTCATTTCTCAATCTGTATTGTGCATACTGTGGTTTCCTGGTATGTATTACCACTGTGCCACTAAATTTCTACTATACTGCTGTTTAACACATCTAAAATTTGTATTTTGTTATTTAAATTAAGGACATTATATGCCCTTTGGGGGTCTTAGAAAGATTAGTATAATCATCTTTGCTTGCTTTTTGGGCACAATTTGCTTTGGGAGAATTATATTTTTACAAAATTAGGAAAGAAAAGGCTCACAATATAAACTGGCAGTTACTTGAGACTGACATGATTCTCAAAACAAGAACTATGAAATTCACTTATGGGAATTTAAACCTTTCTTTTTGAAATTTCTTTAATTAAAATTTTTTTTTCTGCCATTGTGCATGGTCAAACCAGCCTATTGTATACAGAGCCAAAAAGCAGAGTCTAAACTGTCATTGAGATTTATTTTTCTGGTGTTCAGAGATGCTGCTTTATAACTACTCTGCCATTTTTTTCTTCCCATACTAGTAGTAATACAGAAAAAAAAAATGTTCTAAAAAAATCGCTCCCACCAATCCTGCTCTATCCAATATGTTTCTAATCTCAGGTCCTCAGAAGGTTTAGAAAACACTATTTAAATCTTATTTTCAATACTCCTGATATGACCTTAATAGGAATGTTTGACCTTCTCTTAGAATATCATCCCCAGTGCAAGAGGTACAAGATGGACAGCTTATATTGGGATCAGTATGAGAACTGACTTTTCATCCTGGAAATTAACAATCTGTATAAATCCAATAGTTCATTTTAGTAACATGAAAATGTTCTACAGGAAAACACACAGCCGCACACACGCGCGTGCATACACACACACAGGCACACATGCAAATGCACGCTAGGATGTGGCTCAAGTGGCAGAGTATCTATGCAGCAAGGACAAACCCTAATACTGGAGAAAAAATATACCCAGGTAAGGTAGCTGATACCTATAATCTCACTTAAGAAAATGAGATCAGCAGAGAAGTTCAAGGCCACCCTGGTCATATGTGAATAAGACCTCAACAGCTCAACCAATAGCTGAGCACAGGGACAGGTACCTATCATTCCAGCTACATAGGAGGTCGAGATTGAGAGAACTATAGTGTCAGACCAACCAAAGCAAAATTAAGCTCATGAGACCCTGCTTCACTAGAAAAACCTGGGCATGATAGTACATACTTGTCAACTCAGAGCAGGAAGCAGACAAAAGGAGTATTTTGAAAGATCCTGTCTCAAAAAACAAAAACAAAACCCACTGATTAGTACAACATCTGACTAGCAAGTCCATGGCCCATATCAAGCCACAATAAGAAGGAAAGAAATAAGAGGAAAAATTTACAGATGCAAACAGGTCCATTTACTTATCAATATGAACAACATCTGTTCTGTATAGTCTCAACTTTTGCTTAAAAATGTTTATCAAAGGTCTGGGGATGTAGCTCAATGGTAGAGTACTTGCCTAGCGCCCACAGAATCCTGGGTTTGATCCCCAACTCTGCACAAATGAGTAACAAAGGAATGAATAAAAACAAGAAAATAAGGTATCTATCTGGCGTAACAGAGCAAGGACTATTAATTGTAAGATATTTATTGCATCAATCCCTAACACTCACCCTGATCCCTCAAAGGAGTCTTGACAACTACACCAGGCAAGCAAACTGTGGGCCAAGTTTTCTTAACAATGTATTTACCATTAGTCACATTTATAAAAGAAACATCTTTGAAGTTAATATTTTCTATCCATGAAAATAGCAATAGGAAGAAGAAAAAGAATTGGTGTTTCTTTTTTTCTAGCATTAATAGTTGTCAGTGCTGGATGCTTATTTATTTGGTCTCTGTGTTGGTTTGGGAAGATCAGGAATAAACTTGTTTCTGGTCTTTAATTGTATCTGGACAACATTCTATCACCACAAGCAACATTTGAGATAATAAGCAGGATAAAAGAGAGTTCTCTCCACTACAGCTTGCCTGACAAGCAAAAAGTTGAAGTAATTTGAATAAGAACTAAGGAGCTACAACTAAGGTTGTCGTCTAACCAACTCAACTATTCATGCGAATAGAGAACAAAACAATTGAAAATTTCATTTGAATAAGATCCTCTAATATTGTTGATTACTTTCTAAGCAATCACTAACCTTTCATCAGTTTCTAAGAAGATGTAAGAGAATGATTTTTTCACTAACATTCACTGTTAACCTCTGAAATATGCATAAAACAGGTAACAGGAATAAACAAGTTCCATTTTTATGTACAGCTTAAATAAATAGTTCACTTCATATATCTACCAAAATGTACCATTTATTTTATAAAATCTAAGTTGGTATTGATTATTTTTACCAAAAGGAAAGAAATGCATTTTTAACAACTATATCTAATAATGGTCTTTATAAAAAAACCTTTCAAGATTTATATTCAATTATTCTATCATATTTTTTGACAAGTCATGTCAAATAAAATTTTCCCATAAATGATCAGAAAAACCATACACAATACTAGTGATTAGCTGTGTGTAAAGATTGAGAAGCTATTCCATTCTGTTAAACTGAAATATTTAGACATACAGAGAATGAACAGAATTCAGAAATGAAGTTTAAAATAGTTCCTCCAAAACACACACACACACACACACACATCTGGTACGCTTTGTATAATGTCTCAGCATTAGAAATTAGAAATGCCTAGGCATTAGAAATTGCATGAAAAAAATAAAAAATAATTGCTCTAGCAGAATGAGACAATAGGCTGAGGAAGGAGGCCACATATTTAATGAAATGACTTTCAATAAAATATTAAAAAGAAATTAATGTTTAGCAATATTCCAGAAAAAGTAATTCTTGATTCTTAGAAATCAGTACTGTTCTGGAAAATCTGTAGGGTAGCTTTTTTTTTTTTTTAAGGGAAATGAAGCAAATTGGACTGGGAGCATGACCTAGGTGTAGAATGCTTGCCTAGCATGCACGCAGACCAGGGTTCAATTCCTCAGTACCACATACATAGAAAGAGCTAGAAGTGATATTGTGGTTCAAGTGATAGAGCGCTAACCTTGAGAAAGCCCAAGGGTAGTGCCCAGGCCCTGAGTTCACGCCCCAGGACTGATAAAAAAAGAAAAAGAAAAAAAATGAAGCAATTTATTAAGACATTACAAACAGGTAACAATAACCTTAACATGGAAAAGCTCATAAACATCAGGTGATTTTATAAAAGAATGACTTGTATATTTCCTAAAACTAAATCAAAACAAAAACTGTATAACCATTCTTACTTTCTAGTAAGTAGAAATGATTGGTTTGCTTTGTATGATTACTGTATATCAAAACTGAAATTAGCCTAATTCAAGTAGAAGGGGAAACAAGAAGCAGTAAGTATCATAAAAAAAAAAAAACTTAGCTTTCCCAAACTGCCATAGCCAAGTAAGCTTTTAAAAATTTATGGTCATAAAGGAAATGCAAATAAAAAACAATCAACCCTAAGATACCACCTTACCCCAACAAGAATGGCCAAGATTTTGAAATCAGACAATGACAGTTGCTGGCGGGGTTGTGGAGAAAAAGGAACCCTATTACACTGCTGGTGGGAATGTAGGCTTGTTCAGCCACTCTGGAAAGCAGTGTGAAGGTTTCTTAAAAAACTGAAAATAGACCTTCCCTATGATCCCGCCATACCACTTCTGGGCATCTATCCTGAACATCATGATCCAGGATATTATAAGGACACCTGCTCAGCTATGTTCATCTTTGCACTATTCACAATAGCCAAGCAATGGAAATAATCCAGATGCCCTACTGCAGATGAATGGATCCAGAAAATGTGGTATATATACATACATAGCCAACAGACAAGATAAAATAATGGCATTCGCAGGGAAGTGGATGAATCTAGAGCAAATCATGTTGAGTGAGACAAGTCAAGACCTAAGGAACAAAAGGCGCATGGTATCCTTAATATGGTATCCAAAGAGTACAAGAGCAAGGACTCAATAACTGCATACCCAAAGCTATGGACATGGTAATGGAAATATAAACATTAACTATAGAGACACAAAAACCTGACTCTATAGACATAATGTTTTATTTCATAAATTAATGTTCTATGACATACACCCTTAGCCTAATTTTGATTAAGTTCTAAATACTAAGTCCCAGTGATTGTAAATAGAGATTCCCTCCTTGAATACTTGTTTGTTAAACTTGTCATTTAAAATATGATGTAAAAATCAACATTAATAAATTCTCTAATAAAAAAAACCTTTAAAAAATAAAAAAAAACTTAGCTTTCCCAAACTGCCATAGCCAAGTAAGCTTTTAATAATTGTTATTGTAAAGATGTACAAAGTAGTTACAGAACCTAAGGTAAGAAGTACATTTCTTTTTGAGAGCTCCTTTTCCCAGTTTGTCCTTCTCAAGTAATATAGTTCATTTCAATACAGTGTCTAGTGAGTGTCACTGCTTCATTTGTTCACCCTTTGTTCCACCATTTCTGTGTTCCCCCTTTCAGCTCCCCAACAGATAAACTTACAAGCAAGACAAAAGATACAGAAAACAAAAACAAGGGAAGAAAGGAAAATGTCTGGGCTTAAAAGTACAGGCAGGAAAGGTCTCTGTTATGCTTGTATATTTGTGCTCCTTCAAAAGTTGTATAGAAACCTAAAGCCAATGCAATAACATTAAAAGATGAGACTTAAGTGCCCAAGTGCACTTTCCTAAAGAGTGAACTGGTGTGCTTATAAGGATTTTGCCCTTCTGTCTTCTTCCAAATGACACAGCAAAAGGACATTATTTTGAAAGCCAAGAATGGATTATCACTAAACCCTGAATTTTGGACTTGTCACCTGGATTTTGGACTTTGCAATCTACAGAATTGTGAGAAATACATGTCTATTTTTCATAAATAAAAAACAAGCTTTTTTCTTTGACAATGTCTTCCTTACTGATAAAATCTCCCCAATGAGATTGATATTTATTCTCTTGCCAGTATTTTGTCAAATAGAATGTTGATTTTTCTTCAGAAAATTTCATCTCAACTACATTCCAAAGATCAATTACCAAAGTTATAATTGGGATTATTCTGTTTTAAATGTATACATTTCCAGAAGCTAACTGGCTACAAATACCAGGAGCCACAGTAGAGAACAAATTTAAATTAACAAATTTTAACTCTTTCGTCTAAAGCACAATAAAGCCAAAACAAAAGTAGCTTAACATTAAAGACTGTATTTATAGGTTCGTAAAAACATTTAGAACTTCACATTAAACACACACTGACTTATAAACAAGAATGCCAACTTACAGTATTGATAAGCAGAAAAAAGTTAGAGTTAATTAATAAATATTAATATTTAGTACATGCAACAGGAGAAAGGATACAAATATTTAAGACACTCAGATGCTATTTTTTAATTTCCTTTAAGTGCTAACAAGATACCTTTCTACAAAAAATTAACATCATATTCAAATAAACTATTATGTGTAAAAAATGGCATGGCATCACTATTCTTCTTGGAACATTTAAGTCAAATGAACTACTTAAAATCCTACAAAAAGTAGGATCAAGTTGAGTATATCTTCAAATTCTCTCATTCTCCTTTTATTAAATTCTTATGTATTTAAGCCCTAATTACTCACTGTAGTTCCATTTCCTCTAATTCCATTTTAAGGAAGCCCTTTTGAGAAAAGCTTCTTTCCAAAAACATAATGATAAAATGAATTCAATGGTAGACAAATTAGGTCAATATATTCCTAATAATTTTGAATGAGATACTAAAATTCTACAAAATCATACACTTCTAGGGCTTACTGGAAATCTGAATGAAAATGTTTTAGTAGTATTGAGGAATGAACACAATACGTATCTTTTACCACCTGAGCTACACTTTCATACTTACTTTCTTGATAACTACTTATGTTTTTTTCTTTCTTACTTTTGTGCCAATATTAGGTGAACTTTGGGCCTCCCATTCTCACTTAGCTTTCTCAATTATGACTAGTACTCTGCCATTTCAGCCACACCTCTAGTTTCTTAATAATCATTTTAAAATGTCTAACTTTCAATAGAAAAACTCTCTTTTGAAAAACTGTAACATTACTGGGCCTCAGTTTTCTTGTCTATGATAACATTACTTACAGAATTAAAGATTCTGGATGAATGATGAATGGATAAACAAAATGTGGTACACGTAATATTGTTCAGGCTTCAGGAGTAATAACATTCTGGTACATGCTACATACAGATGAAACTTTTATACTTTATGCTAAATAAAAAGAATCAGAAACAAAAAGGCAAATATTGCATGATCTCACTCCCACTTAAATGAAGAACCTAGAGAAACAGTGAATGGCAGACATATTTTATTTTTATATTATTTTATTTTATTGCCATTCCTGGGCCTTGAACTCAGGGCCTACGCACTGTCCTTAGGCTTCCTCAAGACTAGAGCTCTACCACTTGAGCCACAGCACCATTTCTGGCTTTTTTCTATGTATGTGGTACTGAGGAATCAAACCCATGCCTTCATGCATGCTAGGCAAGCACTCTACCACTAGGCTAAATCCCCAGCCCTTTATTTTATTATTATTGCTAAAAATACTCAACCGTATACCGTATTTTCTTTATCCATTTATTACTTGTTGTACACTTTGACTGACTCCATATTGTAAATAGTGCTACAATAAACATAAATGTAAGCCAGGTGCTGGTAGTTCAAATCCTGTAATACTATTCAGAAGGCTGAAATCTGAGAGTCCTGGTACAAAGACAGCCCAAGAAGGGAAGACTGTGGAACTCTTATCTCCAATTCACTAATTTTTTTTACATTACTTTTTTGAGAAGAGACCCAGGAACAGTGCCCAGGCCTCAGTTTAAGCCCAGTACCAGCATTAATCAAACGAACATAAAGCGCATGCATTTCTTTCATATAATTTTATTTCCTTTGGGGTTACACACACACACACACACACACACACACACACACACACACACACACACACCCAGGGGTGAGATTGCTGGATCATTTGTTAATTAGTACAGATATATTTGAATGTGTTCCACCTAGTGACACTGAAAAATATTTAAGTGACTCAAATATGCATGGTACACCTTCCATTTCAGTAAAGAATGTTCTTGGGATTTTGATGGGGATTGCCTTGAAATTGTCTATCAATTTTCGCAGTAAGGCCATCTTCACTATCTTGGTTCCCCCTATCCATGAGCATAATATGTCTTTCCATTTCCTGGTATCCTCTTTGATTTCTTTTGTTAGGCAATTGTAGTTTTCATCAAATAATTCCTTTACATGTTTGGTTAGGTTAATTCCTAAATATTTTATTCTTTGGGGGACTTTTGCAAATAGGATCATTTTCTTGATTTCTCCTTCTGTTTGTATATTGTTGGCATACAGAAAGGCTACTGACTTTTTGTGTTTGTTTGTTTGCATCAGTCATGGGACTTGAGCTCTTCAGCTCAGGGCTACCACCCTACCAAGGCAACTGATTTTTGAGGGCTGATGTTGTAACCTGCCACTTTGCCAAAATGATTTATTAGTTCTGGGAGTTTGGGAGTGGAATTTATAGGATCATATCATCTGCGAAAAGGGATAGTTTAATTTCCTCTTTCCCTATGTAGATCCCTTTGATGTCCTTCTCTTGCCTTACTGCTTTGGCTAAGGGTTCCAGCACTATATTGAAGAGAAGTGGAGAGAGTGGGCATCCCTGTCTTGTTTCTGATTCTAAGGTAAAAGGTTCCAGTCTTTCTCCATTTAGTATGATACTGGCAGTAGGTTTGTCATATACGGCTTTAATTATTTTAAAGAATGTACCTCCTATTTTTATTTTCTCTAGTGCTTTCAACATGAATGTATACTGTATTTTGTCAAATGCTTTCTTGGCGTCCAGAGAAATTACCATATGATTCTTAATCTTAGCTCTACCGATATGATGTATTACATTAATTGATTTGTGAATGTTAAGCCAGGCTTGCATCTGTGGGATGAAGCCTACTTGAAGTTCATATAGAATAAAAGACCTAGAATAGCCAAAGCAATTCTAGGCAAAAGGAGCAATGCAGATGGTACTACAATATGAGACTTCAAACTCTACAATAGAGCCATAATAACAAAATCACCTTGGTATTGGCACAAAAATATATAGTCAACTTATATTCGACAAAAGAGCCAGAGATATACAGTGGAATAAACATAGTCTTTTCAATTATTGGTGTTGGGAAAATTGGGCAGCCACATGCAGAAAACTAAAAATTGATCCCAGACTGTCGCCATGCACAAACATTTACTCAAAATGGATCAAAGACCTCAATATCAGATCTGAAATCCTCAAACTGCTACACGATAGAGTAGGAGAGACAGTGTAACTCATAGGCACAGGCAAAAATTTCAAGAGTCTCAGGGTCACAACAGATTGGAGAGAGATTCAACTACCTAAAAATAAAAAGTTTCTGCACAAAGGCATAGCTACTGAAGTTAAAAGACAGTCAACCAACTGGGAAAAGATATTTACCTATAATTCATCAGACAAATATTTAATAGCCAATGTCTACAAGGAACTCAAACCAATCCCCCTTAACCCAACAAACCAATCATGAAATGGACAAGAGAACTAAAGAGACTATAAAGAGAGCCTAAAGAGAGGTTAAAATGGCAAAGAAATATATGAGAAAATGCTCATCATCCATGATCCTAAAGAAAATGCAAATAAAAACAGCCCTAAGATACCACTTTACCCCAATCATAATGGCCAATATTCTGAACTCAGACAACAAATGATGGTGGGGTTGTGGATAAAGAGGAACCCTAGTGCACTGCTGGTGGTAATGTATACTAGTACAGCCACTCTGGAAGGCAGTTTGAAGTTCAAAAAACTAAAAACGGACTTTCCCCACGATCCAGTCATACCACTCCTGGGTATCTACACTGAGCATCATAACCCAGGATATGATAAAGATACCTGCACAGCCATATTCATTTGCTTCACTGTTCACATTAGCCAAGTGATAGAAACAAAGCAAATGTCCCACAAAGGCATTTAAAAAAATGTAGTAAAATGGAATTCTATACTAAGAATTCAAATTTCTGACTGCTACCAATTACACTAAATCCTAGTAAGGTAAGCTAAACAAGTTATTGGGCCCACACCACATATAGACAAGACAAAAGAATGGCATTCGCTGGGAAGTGGATGAAATTAAGAACGAATCAGGTTGAGTGAGGTAAGTCAAAACCAAAGGAACAAAAGGCACATGGTCTCCCTGCTGTGTGGATATTAGATCCAAACAGTACAAGAGTGATGACTCAATATTCGAATACCCAGGGTTCTTGACACGGTTTTGGAGATATAACTTCATAGACATAAAAATCTATGATGGGATATGTACTCTATAGACATAATGTTATTATATAGGTCAGTATGTATCTATGACATACCAAGTCTCAGGTTAATTTTAATTATGTTCTAAAATTCATGTGCCAGTGATTATGTATAGAGATTCTCTTCTTGAATACCTGTTAAACATGGCATCTGAAATATGATGTAAAAATCAGTGTTAATAAATTTTTTAATATGCATGGTACATAATAGTGAACACATTCTTAAAATTCCCAAATCATACTAAAATTTTGTTTTTTCTAAAATTTGGATTATCTAAGATTTTTTATGTGCATTAATTAACATCACAAAAATCTAATGTTCTCCACTTTCCACATTTCCACTCCACAAACAGAAAATAGAGTATGGAATGTAGCTCAGTGGTAAAGCACTTGTTAATATGCTCAGCTCTCTCAAATAATTAGCTATAAAATATTACCAAATAATCAATAGAACGAAGCTTAATAAATTCTTATGCTATTGCTTTACAAAGAAATTGATATTCAAAGGTCTTTCTAACTTACAAAACACTTAAAGTATTATATTCTTCATTTCAAGTATAAACTGTTTTGATATTTTAAATGTTTTTCACAAGCTCAAATGACCAATGAATCATTCTGTCTCAATAAATGAGTATTGTTTCAGGCTAGCCACATTACAAAACTAAAGCTGGCCAGCCAATATGATAGAAAATAGCTCAAATTAATCAGATTTGTCTGTTAGTTTTACAAAATACCAAGACATTGTACATAATTCAACGTATATATAAATAATTAAAGGCATGCAAATTGAAGTAAATGGCAGCATCATCAGTCAAAAACATATCTCCCAATTTAAAAGAAAAAAGATTTCCAATGAAAGAAGATTGCAAAGAGAAGATAAGCTCTTGTAGATTTACATTTTCTAATGTCAAAATAAAGTTAAAAAAAAAAAGACTAGATTTTAGTTTGGTTTAGGATCCACTATCATTATTAAACCTATAGAGAAACAATGCACTATAAATAAAATTCAATGTGAAACTAGTCTTTACAAATTACTTATACTAAGTAGATGAGGTTTGACATGCCTATGATCCCAGTCCCCAGGAAAATGAAGTAGAAGGATCTCGAAGTTGACGACAGCTTTAACAACACAAGGAGAATGGTGAAGAGAAAAAAAAAAAAAGTCACATGTATAAACCAGATTATGATGCTACCTTTTCAAAAAGAATAGAAATGAGCAGCATGAAGCACTAGGCATGTTATTTTCACATGAATATTCAATTTTATACACTGGATCAACTTAAATAGTCTCATGTAAATTATAGAAATAGATTCAAATAAAATTCTTTTCATAGTCTACAATTTGGATGTTATGTACTCAATTTGTCAAAAGTACTGATAAATCAAAGCTCATATTGTTCTTCTTTAAAAGTACTTTAGCAATTGGGAAGAATCAATTTTAATTATATCTAGCAAAACTCAATGGTTTCAGAAAGCTTTATTCACTCTAGCTTATATCCTATTAAAAAAGCATTCAGGATTTGTCCTAAGGAAAAGCTTTCCAACAAAAAACAGTTCACCCTCCACTCTCCTGGGACCAGCCACATAGATCACTTCAATGGCAAAAGTTAAAAAGATGAGATAGCAACTTGCTTTACCATGGCAACAAGTTTAACAATTCTAAACAGATCAATTTTTTTCTATTTAAATATAAATGAGGTCTGAAAACAGCTGCTACTATGACTGGCAAGGTCTCAATCAAATTCTATTACCATGAGGGTGTTCAACTTAGAATATAATATGTGATGATATTCACTATGAAACAGAAGCTTTAAAAATATAGTAGCAAACTATGATTCAGCCACAGTGAATCTTTCGTAAGTGAATGCATTCCAGTCATCATAATCTTGTATTTGATATACATTCTGCTTTTATTCTGGAGAATTAGGACCAAAAAACAAATCTAAAAGCTATATTTATCTTGACATTTTACTTTGAGTTTGTGGTATCATGTAAGCTATTTAAACCCTCCTATATATTCTGGTCAAAATTTACAGCTCACAGAAATAGATAGTAGAAATATGGTGACTTGTAGTCAATAGCCTCATTCTCTCACTCCAAAAAGAGAAACTCATAGCAACATATCCTGAAAACAAAATTTATAAGTTTTTAATGACAGGGACATACTGTATATATACTGTTTTTTTGACAGGGACATACTATATATATATATATATATATATATATATATATATATATATATATATATAGTTCAGCTAGCTTGGAACTCAAGATCTTCCTGCCTCAGTCTCCAAGGCACCTATTCTCAGTGCACTGAGAATGTATATGTGTGTGGAGGTGTGGGGAGTATATATATATATACATTATATATATATATTATATATATAAAGAGATCTATAAATATAGATATCTATACACCTGATAAATGGATATATACACAGATATATTTATTAAGTATCAGTTATATTTAAAAGATTAATGTATTTAGCAAAGGTATGGAATAAATACCTTAAGCTTATCAAAGATAAAAGCTATTTCATATTTAAATTAAAACATAACTTATCTAGCACAATATAAGATCATTGTGATATCACTGAATAAAATAGTTAAGCAATAATAATGACACGTGCATGGAAACACTTGGCTTTAAGGAGTCTCATGTAGTTGGTTATACATAAATTTTACAATTTTTTCACTTTGAAACAGGAAATGTACTTCAAGCTGGTCTTGAACTAATGATTCTCCCTCCAGTGCTCAGATTATCGATGGGTATCATTATATTATGCTTACATTCAGAATTTATATTTAAACCTACTGCTACTATAATTACAATAACAATACATCATGATTTGTGTTTTCTTTCCTTTGCTTTTATCTTTCTAGGGGAGGAGCTACCAACCAGCTTTATTTCAGAGAAGCTAACAAGCTGCATTTTTTACTTGGCTAATTAGTATTATGAGACTCCTTCCTTTGCCTACCACTCAAACAGAGCTTTAAGAAAGGAAAAAGAGGAAGTGGCACTGTGGTTCAAGTGGTAGAGCTATAGCCTTGAGCTAAAGAGCTCAGGGACAGCGACACAAGCACAGAGATCAACTCCAACACCAACCAAAAACAAAAGGAACAGTAAACGATACATGCTAGAATTTGAAAAACACTAATCTTTGCATCAAACATGACAATTTTTTTTTTGCCAGTCCTGGGCCTTGAACTCAGGGCCTGAGCACTGTCCTTGGGCTTTCTCAGGGCTAGAACTCTACCACTTGAGCCACAGCATCACTTTTGGGTTTTTTTTTTTTTCTCTATGTATAAGGTACTGGGGAAATCAAACCCAGGTCTTCATGCATGCTAGGCAAGCACACTACCACTAGGCCAAACTCCCAACCCTCCAACATGACTTTTTACACTGTGTGTGTGTGTGTGTGTGTGTGTGTGTGTGTATGCGCACACAACTTATTTCTGTGACAGAAAGTCCTTAGGTAGAATAAATTGTTAAGACTTATGTAAAATATACATGAGAAAGCCAAGTTAACTACAAATTACCAAAAAGTTTGTCAGACCTTGACCAGTTTTGATATAGCACAAAAAAGAATTCATTTCAAAAGGCCCAAAGCGGTTCACTCTAAACAGTATGAATAAGTGTGTTTTTATCAGGATTGTCCTGGAATTCATGTACACAGTGACTGGCTGAGCTACTGGTCAGATAAATCTCATGAACACGTTTCACTGGGGCTCCCCTTAAACCATAATCCTCCCAATATCCACCTCCCTTTCCCTTTCCCTCTCCCCCCCCCTCTCTCTCTCCATATATATATATGGGTTTTTTGGGGGGGCCAGTCCACTGTCCTTGGGCTTTCTCAAGGCTCTATCACTTGATCCACAGCACCAATTCCAGCTTTTGTCTATGTATGTGGTACTGAGGAATCGAACCTGTGTCTTCATGTATGCTAGGCAAGTAATCTACCACTACGCCAAACTCCTGACCCCTTCCTTTCTAATTTTAAAGTGACACATAAAAACATAAAAATTGCATGAACTAGGGGAGTAGCATGATGTTTGAATGCATGTATGTATTGTGCAATCTTTAAATTAGGTTAAACATAGCTATCTTCTCAAACATTTATCATTTATGGTGAAAATTTCTAATATACTTCATTCTAGCTTTTTGAGTTCACTGTTAAATACTGTGACTACTGTAGCTAGCAAAAGCAGACCAGGTCTTCTGGACCATCTCTAACTGTAACTTCACTATCCACTGATCAACTTTTCTCCACATCCTGTCCCCTTACTTTCTCTCTAGGTTCTGATAATTACCATTCTACTCTCAGCTTCTAGGAGATCAACTTTGTTAGATTCCATGTATGAGAACACAAGGTACTTATCTTTCTGTGCATGGCTTCTTTTGGCTTAACATAGCAATCTCCAGTTCAACCTATGTTGGTGCAGAATACAAGTTTTCATTCCATGTATGACTGAATAGTATTCCACTATATAGATAATATATTTATTTTATCCATTCATCATGATGGTAGGAGACTGTTTCATTTCTTCTGTGCTGTGAATCCTGTTCCAATAAACACCGAAGTGCAGATGTTTCTTCAACATACACATTTCAATTCATATTAGCAATGAAAGAGAATGTCTAATACTTCATACCCTCACCTACATTTTCTGTTTCAATAATTGGAGCGCTAGCTATCCCAATAGGTATAGTGCTATGCTATTTTACTGTACTGTTAATTTGCAATTCTCCAATTAAACAGGTTGGACATCTTTTCATATTCTTATATACCATCTGTACACTTTGTTTTGGTGAGGTGTTTATTCAGATTCAATTTTTCCCAATTTTTGTAAGGTTCACTTTCTTTTCATTAAATTGTAAGATTCATTGTGTACTGTTGATATCATTCTAACCAGGTATGTATTTTATCAAGATTTTCTACAGCTAGTCTCTTATGTTGTTGTTGCTATGACATAATCAAAGTAATGCCAGCCTGCCTAGTACAATGTACTCAGGAAAGTTTCTTCCTCTGCTATGTATTTATTGAGTGAGTTGAGAAAAACCAGTGTTAGCTATTCTTCAAATGATTGGCTGTTTAAATATTTAAATTAGTTCAATAAAAAGTTTTTTTAAAGTATTCTAATAGTTTTCTGAGATACAGCCACAATTCATAATCTTGCAATAATAAATGCATTTAACCAATCCTATGATGAAACTCTACATGGTTATGTTTTGCTAAATTTAAATCATACTAAAACTTATTGAGCATTTTCTATATAAGATAGTACAGGATGAAGCAACACTGATAGTCTTCAATCTATCATGTAATAAACTGAGTCATGGAGAAGCTTAAAAACACAAAAACAACAATGTGAGAAAGAAGTACTTGTTTTTATAGTTTCTAAGGTCAAAATACTTTTGTGTTTTTCTTTTTAAGAATGAAGACTTCAGGGGCCAGGAGTTTGGAATAGCCGTAGAGTGCTTGCCTAGCATGCATGAGACCCAGGTTCGATTCCTTGGTACCACATACATAGCAAAAAGCCAGAAGTGGTGCTGTGGCTCAAGTAGTAGAGTTTTAGCCGTGAGAAAACCCAAGGACAGTGCTCAGGCCCTGAGTTCCATCCCCACGACTAGCAAAAAAAAAATTACAAGTGTGAACCAACTCCACCTGCCTTCTTAAATCTTAACTGCCTAGAGGTATAAATAGGGGGATTGTGAGACCCTCCCTCAAAAAATCAAAAGTTTATTGTCTGTTACCTATTTTCTTTTTTTCCCCATCTTTTAATTATAATTATTATTTTATTGTAAAGGTAATTAACAGAGGGATTACAGTAACAAGTATTGAGTGCATTTCTTTTTGAACAACCCTCACCCCACCCCTATAGTACAAGCCCTATAGGAATCTAAGAGCCATAGATCCCAGTGGTTAAAATTCAATCAGTGGTTGGAGATTTTTATCATCCAGGAGGTTTTGGTTTTATTTTGTTTTGTTTAATACTAAGATCAGCTTCCCTTTCTCACCTATAGGTCAATTAGTCTTAAAAGGAGGTGCACATCCTTAGAATTAAATATACATATATTATATACATACATACATACATTCATCTAACTGGGCAGCAAGACTTAAGAACCACTGATATACTACAGTTATTAATGAAATTCTAAAGACTAAAAATTAAAATTTGATCAATAACAATCTAATGTCTCAGCCAGAAGAGGGCAGCAGGGAACTATTCTGGAACGTTAAATTTGAGAAGTACCAAGTATGGAGTTATTCTCAGAGAAAGAGCCCACTAAGATTCAAATATTCTAGGAGAAATGCCATGCCTAAAATGAGAACTAATGAATGAAAGGTAAATAATCAAGAGGAGATAAACTAGCAAGCATAGTGAGCTCAAGGAACAAGACAGAACCAGTACAAGTTAGGAAAGTGCTGACACTAAAAACAAAACAAAACAAAAAAACACATTCAATGGGCAAGGAGGACAAAATTAGAATTACTAGTAGTCAGATTAAGTCCCCAAACAAAGAAAGCAGAAGTTGCATTTCCGGAAGCTTGTATCTTCACCTTCAATAACAATTCCAGGTGAAATAGAAATTCACAATATGGGCTAACTTTAGAACACAGTTAAAATCTTACTACAATATAGAAAACATGTGAGATCCACAGTGAAGAACAGATTTTTGTTTTTAATCAAAATGATAGAATTTATTACTTTTAGTAATAAACTCTGAATTTTATACTTTTGAATCTTTTATGTTATCTTTTGAGGCAGTCTCACTATATGTTTTCCAAGATGGTTTCAAACTCATAATCCTCCTGCCTCAGCCATTTAAATGCTGGGATTACTCAGCCACCACGTTTAGCTCTTGAAATACTCAAACTCATGAAGACCAAAAACAGACAGACAGACAGACAGACAGACAGAGAGACAGAGAGACAGAGAGAGAGACAGAGAGAGAGAAAGAGAGAGAGAGAGAGAGAGAGAGAGAGACAGAGACAGAGACAGAGACAGAGACAGAGACAGAGACAGAGACAGAGACAGAGACAGAGAGGGGGGCTTATGCAATTGTGTTTATTGAAGCCAAATTATGGAGTCAGCCAAGATGCTCAAGAAGAGATGAATGAATAGAGAAGGCAGGTAGAAACTATAGATACTCTAGAATACTACACAACCATAAAGAAATATGAAATCATGTCATTTGTAGGAATATGGGTGCAACTGGAGGGCTAGCATACCCAGCTCAAGAAAAGACTGGTTCAAAAACAGTTTCACTCATATGTGGATTTTAGACCCCAAAAATATACAGATCATGGGTAAGTGTATGAATGTATTTACATAATAATACATATGGTATATATATGGATAAAGAATGCAAATCTCGAGGATCACTTAAGAAGAGACAGGAAAAGGAGAAGCCAAAAAAGAAAAATAAACAATAAATAATTTTGAAATACATTTGGATAGAGAATAAAGATGATTAAAACAGATGGTTTGTAACTATGAAAATAGAATAAGGAAGCTTGCTGAAATTGTTTGGGGAAGGTGAAAGGGGGAGAAGAGGGTGATGGGGGGTGATATTGATTGGAATACAGTGTAAACATATGCAGAAATGTAACAATGAAACCATCCCACCGCTAGGTGTAATTTATGTCAGATAATTTTTTCATCCTAAAAAAGAATAAATCCCACAAAAAAAAATCAGAAGTACTGCATGAGTGGAATTTATGCTATTCAGCTATCATATCAAGAGACATTCTTCTCCCATAATGTCACTATTAAGCTTCATCATTTAAACTGGTTATATTTCACCAAATTCAGTTCCAATCTTTTACCCAGTGGTTTCAGCATAATCTCTTAATGAAATATGTCTGCAATGTGTATTCAATGTTTATGAATTTACTATCTACAATTCTTTTTTATGTTTGTTAGCTGATTTGAAAGAATGACCATTTTCCAGTGATGGTGCTAATAGAGCCCATGGTAAAGATTAAGAAGAGTGGATACTCTCTTGAGGAGAGCATATGAAACTTACTACCTTTTAATATGCATTCTTTTAAAAATTTTTAAGAGATCTAATAACTGGAGGAAACCTGAACACAAGTAATTAGAACAATACTTCCCAATAAATCTTTCTGCTAAAGATGAAAAATGGCCACTGTGCCCTTAAAATGTGGCCAATAGTGTCAATGCATACAAATTTTCATTTATTTTACCACATGGCTAGTAGGTATTATATCAGACAATATACACCTAAAATATCCATTTCCATTTTTAGGATAGTTTTTCACCTAAATACAAATATAATAATTCAGAAGTATTTGAGTAAGATGGGATCTTAGTTACCCAAACCCCAAATTTTAAGCTCAAGTCCCTTACATAAAATAGCACAGCATCTGAATATAACATACACACATCTTTCTCTGCTTTTTTTTTTTTCCTCTTCTGGTGTTGAATTCAAGACCTGGGCACTATCCATGAGCTTTTTTGCTCACAGCTACCTTGCTACCACTTAAGCTCCACCTCAGGATTTTTTTTTTTTAATTTGGTCAGTCCTGGGTTGTAAACTCAGGGCCTGAGCATTGTCCTTGGGCTCTACCACTTGAGCCCAGAGCACCATCTCCAGCTTTTATCTATGTATGTGGTACCGAGGAATCGAACTCGGGTCTTCGTGCATGCTAGGCAAGCACTCTACCACTCCCAGCCCACATCTCAGGATTTTTGGTAGTTAACTGGAGATAAAAATCTCACAGTGCAACAATAATTTTCACAAGAGAATATGTTGGAAATGAACTTTGCAACTTGGGAGGAAATGTGGGAGAAAAACATGGGAAGAGGAAGCAATGTTCATGAAGTAATGTACTCAATACCTTACGAATGTAACCCCTCTATATATCATCCTGATAACATTTTTTTAAATATACTCATTACCTTACATATATAAGTGTAACTTTTTTGTACATCAGCCTGACAATAAAATAAAAATTTTTTTAAAAGTTTCACAGGACCAGGAGTTTGGCCTAAAAGACTGCTTGAAGAAATCCCTACATTACTTAAAATGCTTCATACAACATATGCTATGTAGAAAGTTGCTACACTGTATTTTTAATGGATGGCAGGAGAATGAGTTTCCCCCCATGTTTTCAACACGAGGATATGAATGGGAATCTAATGGACATGGATATGGATATGGGAAAGTGCACCTGTACTTGTAATACAAACTTAACCAATTTTCTAGGATTGAAGATTCCTAACTTGAAAACTCAAACTATTCTAAAATCTGAAAGTTTTAGGTACTGCTATGACCACAGTCAAAATTCAGGCACAGCAAAAATATTGCATAAAATCCACTTCTCAGTGAATTTTCTGTTCCGGGTTCCACTGCGTCCACACTCTGCCTCCAAGACACCTTATTACACATGTGCAAATATTCCAAAATCTAAAACCCAAGTACTTCTGGCTGAAAACATTTGGAATAAGGGATATTCATATGTAGCACCTATTATCTCATAAATTATACCGAAGTCCTGGCATTTCACATATATGCCTGGCTATGACCCTCTAATTTAACCTCTTTGAGAAATACTTCATAGTGACATTATCCACGTAATTGTAGCATAGATTCCCTAACAAAGACTAAGACCACAAAAAATGAAAGTTCATGTAACCTACACAGCATTAGTAATTTTAATGCTGTCGAAAATTTTCAACTGGAGGGAATAACCTCTATTGCTAAACTTCAATGCAGCAATACTTTACAACTCCCATTAAAAGTAAATGGCAAGAGGAGATAAATTTCTAATATCACCAGAGAGTTTAAAAAATAAATATACTAACTGGGCATGGTGGCTCACGCCTGTAATCCTATAGCTACCCAGGAGGTTCAAAACCAGCCCCGGCACTAAAGAACATGAGACTCTCAATCTCCAATTAATCACTAGAAAACAGGAAGTGGGGCTGTGGCTCAGAGGTAGGGTGGTAGCCTTAAGCTGAAGAGCACAGGACAGCACCCAAGCCCAGAGTTCAAACCTCATGACCTACTAAAAAATTAGAAAATTAAAAAATAAATATACTGTGCCTGGACCAAGTGATAAATTTTTCAAGTGAAAAATTAATCACAAGATTTCAGTTGGCATTTCATTCCTGTAATCCCACTTAATAGGGAGATGGAAGTAGGGAGACCACATTTAGGCCTGCCAAAGCAAAATCACCAAAACCACTAAAGTGAAAAGGGCTGGGGTTTCAGTCAAGTAGTAGAGTGCTTGCCTGAGTTCAATCCCCAGTATCACCAAAATTATGGTAAACAAGAAAATACAGGTCTATTTAAATGACATTTTGAAATTGTCATTCATAATATATAAAAGCAAAAACCGTATTTTAAACATAAACAATCTTCTCACAGAAAACTGGTATCTTTTGTATTGTAATATTCTAACAATAAAAGATATACAGTGAGATACCTTTCTCCCCAAGAGATTTTTTTATGAATCGTTATAGGTTAGGTATAACCACTGAGATTCATAAAATCAGACCCTCATTCTCTGAGATAGTATAATCTACAAGAATGTCAATATTTTAAATTTACAAATTCAATTCAAAAAGCATGTTAGTAATAATACTTTAAAATGTTCGAACTTGGGCCAGGAATTTAGCCTAGTGGTAGAGTGCTTGCTTAGTTTACACGAAGACCTGGATTTGATACCTCGGTACCACATACATTGAAAAAAAGCCAGAAATGGTGCTCTGGCTCAAATGGTAGAGCTCTAGCCTTGAGAAAGTCCAAGGACAGTGCCCAGACCCTGGTTCAAGGCCCAGGACTGGCAAAGAAAAAAAAAAAAAAAAAGCTCAAACTCCCATGCCCTTTATGATCATTTTCTGGTGTCCTTTTGCGCATATCCTGTCTTCTACAAAACCTTGGCAGCATATGTTTAAACTTTTAAAAGACATCAGTGGTATAGTATTAATACTAGAACTTCACACTAGCTACAAATTTCTAAATAACTTATTCTATTAGTGGATCTAAAATTAATTTTTTTCAAATTTTATTATTAATAACCCCTTAATGAACTTTCAATTCTATATTCCAATATTTAATTTTAGATCTTGTCTGCATGAAAGTTATTTAAAAGGTAGATGACATCTCTTACAACTCATGATTGCTATGAAATGCAATTCTTAAAGCAAGCCTTAAGAAGACACGTATTTGTGTGATTGTTCTTAATGTACTATGTTTTTCTCTTCTCTTTTTTTACCCTTTGGTTAATCTGATATAGTTATCATATCTGACTTTGTTACCTGGTATACTGTATATAGGTTTGTTTATTTGAAATAGGAAACAGAAGGGAGGAAAACAAGATGACTGAGAGGGTGTTGAGGGAGGGAAATGGGACAAAACCATGAGAAGGGGTATCAATGTGGGAGAAGTAACATACCTAACTATCTGGCGAATGTAACTGTAACCCCTCTATACATTACCCCAACAATAAAAAAATAAAATTAAAAAATCAATTTTATTAAAAGGGAAAAAAGACATATACTAAAAGAGTCAAGAATAACTTCTAGTTTTGAAGCATATGAAACATGAGATTCCTCCAACCCACCCCTTAGTGTTAAGGGTGGAACCTTGATAAACAAGGCAAACTCCCACTGAGGTATTTATCTCCAGCACAAGATAGGGAAATATTAAGGTATCACTGTCTAAAGTAGAGCTCAGAAAGGAAGCTACATTGAGAACATCTTTCTAGATGCTAAAGGGGACAGAACCTATCTATGAATTTACCTTACTAATAAAGAAAGGTTTTTATTCAAGGATATGGGTGTGGGGGACTAAAAGAAGGTAGTGCCCACTTTGTGGCAGATAAAAAAAGCAGAGAGAAGATGCAGAACCACTGTGATCTTCAAACGCCTACTCCTAGTGACCTCTAGATGAGTTTTACTTTCCAAATAGTCTATTACCTCTCAAAACAGTACTTGTTAGGGCCAGGAATTTGGCCTAGTGGTAAGAGTGCTTGTCTAGCATGCACGAAGACCCGGGTTTGATTCCTCGGTACCACATACATAGAGAAAAGCCAGAAGTGGTGCTGAGGCTCAAGTGGTAGAGCTCTAGCCTTTAAAAAGTCCAAGGACAGTGCTCAGGCCCTGAGCTCAAGCCCAGGATGGCAAAAAAAAAAAAAAAAAAAAAAAAAAAAAAAAAAAGCACAGTACTATTAGCTGAGGACCAATCATCCAAAACACCAGCTTCTAAGTTATATTTTATATTCAGACCTTACTAGGAGACAAGAATTACTCTTTGCCTCAATATGAAAAATTGAGGAAAATCTTTCTCCAACCCAGTACGTGAATTTATTCTTATTTACCACAGTGATCAACAGTCTTCCCAAAAGTTTGCTTTCCTTAAATAATTTCTTACATTCTACAGTTGCAAAAATGCTCATCTATCTTCTATACCTAATATTTCAGCTCTTTTATCTGAATAGAAAAGGAAAAAGAATGAGGATAATTCAATCAATAATTGTGCATTATAAATTAAAGTTAAAATGAATTCTATTAATTATCTAAAATTTAAAGAGATTGATCTCTGATTTGACAGTCTTTAGAACAGATTAAAGAGTTGGCTGGTTTGAGTGATGCTGGCAGCTTTAATTGTGCCTGCCAACAACCTAGTTCCATAAACAGTCAATTTTGTTCATCCAATGGTTCCTTGTCAACAAGCCATAATCACATTTCAACACACATTAGTAAATTTTTACAAAGCAGAATTAATCCTTTGTGTCCCCTTACAGCCTACGTTTGCAAGCATTTGCACTTTCTTTTAACAGAAAGGTCTCTATTCAATCAGTGTGTATCATTCAAAGGGGAAGGGGGGGAGGGTAAAGATCCAGAGGCAGAACTGGTTTTATACTTGTAATACTTCTCAGTATGGTATTAAGTTTCTGCTTATAGCATTTTCCTCTTGTTTCACTCAATTTTCATTTATTATTTTGTCTCTCAGAATATTTCTTGTGGAAAAGATGAAATCCATATTGTGTGTATCTGAAGGGGAAGAAAGGAAAATGGGTTCAGTGTTAACTGTTACAAGATTCCAAGTATCTGTGTTATATTACCAATGTAGGAAACAATATTTAAAAAGGTATATGGCAGGTACACAGGGCTAGGGTAAGTATATAATTGAGAGGAAAATGGTGTAAGTTATTTGTCTGCCTCTCATCACACCAACCCTTCCTCCAGCATGGAGAAAAGTTCCATGGTAACAAAAAGAAATCTGGTCAAGGGAAAAGAAGAAATATTGTAAAGAGTGGAACTCAGGCAGCACCATTTTAAAAACCTGTAGTGGATCAAATGAATAAGGAAAGTTGAAAAACAGCCCTCTAAGATTTAACTATATAAGCCTGATTCCAAAGTAAAAACACCAATGCCAACATGACACAAAGTAAAGAAAGGTTACCTCAGCAGTTTTTGTTTGTGGGACAACATACAGAAACTTTTTTCTGTTCCTGAATCCCTTCTTCCTATACAAATCAAAGGTCCTTTAGAAAACAGAGGTAAGCTACAAGGACTAGGGAGAAATGAAGCATGTTTTATAACATTATTGTATCTCCAACTATTCATTAACATGAAGTAAGTGTGAGATGATCCTTTTACATTTGTCTCTTGCTCTTAACAAAAATGGTATCACATGGGAAAAAAACTGTAAGAATGTTATTTGCCTGGGAAATATTGAAAAATTTTACCTTTAGAAGACATAAGAGGCCAGACAAGATGATATGCCAGTAATCTTACAATTAAGAGGCTGACACAGGAAGCTAGGGAATTTAAAGCAGCCTCAACTACATACCAAAAAACATTATGGAGCTCATGCTTGAGGAGAAATATGAATGGTTCCAGCAAACATTAATTAAGACACAAATGATACCATTATAAAGGTAATTTTTCTTTGCTTTTTCCCCAAATTTGGAAAATAGATGCTTCTGTTAAATTCCTATGTTCATTTTAAATCTAAATGATAATTATGAAAATGGCTCATCCTTATCAATCAAAAACATAGTCTGAAGCAAACCATCAAGAGATTTTCCTATACATTTATGATGCCAAGAAATTTAAAGCTTATTATTTCACAACTGCATTTTTATAAATGTTCAAATACTAATTGAAAGATCTTACCAGAAATTCAAGTCTTCTTTCTCCCTTACAGAATTCTCTCCTACTAGTTTTTTTCCCGAAACATAATAGTAGACTGCACTTGTACTGTTTTATCATTTCCTGGACTAAGAATCAATTAATCTGGCCAACACCTCAACACCTCTGTGGGGTAGACACTAATTGGCTAGCCACATTTTATCTCAAATCCTTATTTCAAAAGAGACTGCATGTGAGAAAAAATTCTCTCAAAAGGAGTTAATGACCTGTGCCAATGTGAATGACATAAAAGAAGAAATATCTGAATACTTGCCAAGAGTTACTGGTTTTCTTCACTAATCTCCCATCCTAGCCAAAAAGGGAAGTTATATGAAATGAACATTTATCCACTGTATTTTGGGGTTGTTGTTGCTGTATGGTTTGGATTGCACCCAAGCCTTCAGCATGTTAAGAAAGCATTTTACCAATTGAACCAGGTCTCCAGCATTTTGTTTCTATGTTTCTGAAATAAAACCTCTTTAACTTTTCCTTGGGCTGGCCTCAAATTTCAAGTTCCTCCTGCTTCCCCCTCCAAAGTAGCTAGTATTACAAGTGCTCATGCCCAAACATGTTTTTAATAACTGGGCAGCTGGGCAATCCAAAAGCTACATGGCGAGTCTTGACTTAAAAAAAAAAAAAAAAAGTACTCTCAAGGAAAGAAAGAATTAAAAAAAAATCAGCTGGGAAAGTAAAAAAGCTGAAGAGTAAAGAGAAAAACTAATAACTTACAAGGCAGGCAGGTGGGTCACTGGGCTTTGCTGGGGAAGTTCTTTGTTTAGCTTAAACTGACGGATAAGTTGACAGGTGGAGTTTTTCTAACAGATGTGCATGTCCAGATTTGTCAGGACCCTTCAGGATGACTGTGAGCAGCATGCTCTATACAGAGACTTGGCATTCTTGATTGAAGTCCTGGGCATTTTAGGAGCAAAGACATTATACAGTCACCACCCTTGTCCACCTGTCTTTTGCTTAGGCTAGCTTTGAGCCACAATCCTCAGATCATAGCTTCCTAAGTAGCTAGGATTACAGGTGTCACTGGCTCCCAGCAAAAATGTATTGTTGACTTCACTCACTTCTTAAACATGTATAATGAATCTCTTGTTTCCATATTCTGGAGTTCATTTTACTTAGTTTCGTTCTATATGGCCATATTCACTAGCTTTTTTTTTTCCTTTAGTTAAGTTTCAAATAGGATCTTTTGTTTTGCCCAGGGCCAACCTTAGACTGCAAGTCTCCTATATATGCCTACCTCACAGCTGAGATTATAGAGGCAAGCCACTATTCCAGGTTTGCTGTTGAGATCAAGTCTCTCTACTTTTTACTTATGTAGGCCTCAAGTGGAGATTTCCCCATTTTTACCTTTGGAGTCGTTGATGTATCTCACCACATCTGGCCCTCCAATCCCATTCTAGAAAGTCTAGAGAGAAAGTCTAGAAAGTCTAGAAAGTCTAGAGATTAACAAATCTTTGGTTTGTAATGGTTGTCAAATTTCCACAACACAAATACTTCCGATGTGACTGATTTCAACATATGATATCATTGAACAAGATAGGAAGAGATGCAGTCTTTCCCCTTATGTAATATTTCTATTGTATAGATACAATAGCAAAGATAATAGTAAGATGACTAGAAAACGATGGGTATAAAATTTGTTTTAAATATATTTGTTTTGTAAAGTAGTCTAGTTACATTTTGAATAATGGTTTTGTTTAGGAATTGACTCAAAAACTTACTGAATTTATATTCTTTGACCCTGTATGAGATAGCTCTCGTACATCATTGCTTTTACCAAGTAGATGCATGGTAGTGTTATTCACATAACTAAAAATGAAGATATCTAAATATTCATTGTACAATGGTAATTCTAATGATTAATCATTATTATTCTAAATTATTCTAGATGCACCTCTTAATTTATGAATTCTATGCTAAACTTAAACAATAGAAAATTTACAGCAGTGAAAAATGAATAAACTTAGAACCACATGTAGCAAGGTGGACCGACCTCTCGAACTTGTTGAGTAAAGGAACCATTCAGAGTACAGACTGATTTCAACTGAAGTTCAAGTTCAGAACTAATCTGTTGCCTTTGACATCAAGGTAGCGTTTATACTTTTATGATGGTAGCTTCTAAGATATTGTTTAAAATATGATTGTTAAAGGTTCCATCTTACCTCAATTAGAATGGGTATTATCAAGAAAACTAACAAAAAAAGATGCTGATGGGTATGTGACCAAAAGTGAACACTACTACACTGTTGGTGGGAATGTAATACTATCAACCAATACGGAAAGCAGTATGGAGGTTCCTCAAAAGACTAAACATACAGCTTCCCTATGATCCAGCGATCCCACTCATAGGAATGTATCCATTTGACCACAAACTAGGCCACCAGCACAACCATGTTTATTGCAGTATTGTTTACTTAGCTAAGATATAGAATCAACCTACATGTCCCTCAGTGGAGGAATGGTGTGTGTGTGTGTGTGTGTTCATACATTGCCTCATTCATAAGGAAATGAAAAGACTTGGAAAAAATTATATTAAGCAAAGTAAGGTTGCTGGTTTCCCTCATTTATAATGATTAGAATATGCCTATAAATCTACAAGTAAACCTAAGATAGTAAAAGACAAAAAAATTATACTTGGACATGATTAAATAGGATTCTAAACATTCAGTAAGACCAAAGAAAGATGTTCTTAGAAGAGGATCACAAGGGCTCAATACGTATGTGCAAATGATCAAACAAAATGATTATCAAAATTGAACTCCAAGATCTGAAATTGGATAGGGAATGGGGGAAAACAAGATGAGGGGTGGGGGAGGGGGGAAGGAAAATGGGGACCATGACATGTGAAAGGGTATCAACGTGTGGGAATTAATGCACCATTTATCTGGCAAATATCATGTAACCCTTCTATTAATTACAATAAAAAATATATTTAAAAAAATTGAACTCCAAGGAGTAGAATCAAGACATTTTCATTTTAATTTTTGTGGGGGTTTTTTGTTTTTGTTTTTCCCCTTTTGTCACTGATTTTGATTTCTGTAGCTTTGTCTTGTATGTGAATTTCTCTGATTTGGGGAGAAATAGTGAAAGCACATAGACAGTGAGACAAAGGGTGAACTAATTCAGCAGTGATGTCAGATACCAGGTTGAAAATAAACTATACAACCTGAGGGGAAAGGGATTTGTGGGGAGGAGGGAATGGAGAAAAGGCGGGAAGAAGTGACACTGTTTAAAAAGAAATGTACTCATTACCTGACTTATGTAACTATAACTCCTCTGTATATCACCTTTATAATAAAAATTTTTACCAAAAAAAAGGAAGTTGAACTTCCTAAATCAAAATAAAGGCTATGGAACATATTTGTATATTATTCTGCATTTGAGAATATGACGGTGAATCATCATGGGAAAACTGACAACACACACACAAATTTCTTCAAAAATGGAGAAACAGGTACACACACACACACACACATACGTGTGTATACATATGTACACACTTGTATAATTCCCATCACAATTCAAAATGTCTATGCTTGAACTGTCAGGTTAGCAAAGATTAGTGGGAAATGGTGAGATAATCCGTAATGTTAAAAATAAAAACAAGTCTCTTCTAGTAATAGGATTGCCAGTGATTATTACCTCTTTTCTAAAGAAAATAATTTACCTGAATGTCAATTCTGTACTTTATGTAGTATCATTTGATTTATCAAAACACCTGTGCACGTGCTACTCCTATGTGCGCATTCAGAAAGTCTACAGCAGCAAGAAATGGATACAGTAAACTTCACCGAAGTGTAAAACAACAATAGCAAAAATTTTCACATTATCTAGACTGGAGATCATTGGGCTTAAAGCAACTTTAAAGAAAAGCATCATTTATATTAAATGAAATCATAAAACACTTAGAACAGGCTTAGTACATAATAAGTATGTCAATTTATTATTTTCTTTTGCAAGTGTCATTTGCAAATATTGGATCCAATGGCAAAGAGGGAACACAGGCAAAAACCAGGGAAGTCAGGGTGGAAGACTCAAGAAGTGGAAGTCATGAGAAAGACTGTATTATAAATAGTTACAAAATTAACTAACCCTAAATTCCAGTCTAGGACAAAAGAAAAAGGGCTGTCCAAGAACATTTTATCTATTACATATCCCAGGCAGGATCATTCCTAAATCACACTACTAAGTCCTAGGATCAAGAGAGGTCACAAATATCTTTAAACATCCTCACTGTGAAAATTCCTCTATGACACTAAACTATCATGGTGCATTTGTTTCTTCTTTCTCTCTCTCTCTTGTAACCTTCAAAGACGTGTGTGTGTGTGTGTGTGTGTGTGTGTGTGTGTGTGTGTGTGTCTCAGAGGACAATGGTAAATGATTCTATTGTCTTCTTTAGGAAAATAAACTATTTAAATATGCCATAAGATCATGTTAAATGAGCCCATCCTCACCCTTTTCCACACAGCACTAAAGTGAATTCAAGGGCTCCAACTAGTGCTCTGCCACTCGAACCCCCCTCCAACCTGTTTTGTTTTACTTTATTTCTCTGATAGGGTCTCACTTTTGCTCAGGGCCTTTCTTTGGACTTTGATCCTCCCAACTCTTCTTCCCAAGAAGCTGGGAATTACAGAAATAACCAACCACCTCACCTACACTGAAAGTCAGACTTTCTGATTAGCTCTTCTATAGATAAAATGATTAAGCTAATTTAGTTTTCTACTGAGTGTACATCCAACATTTTGAGCTGAGTATGTTTTATTTGAAAGGGCACTGAAACTTAAAACACTGGCAATTAAAAAGGACTTCTTAATATTAAAATATAGAATAACTAAGTTTCCAAATCAGCTGATCATGAATCTTAGCATCAAAACTAACTGTTGAATAATCAGTTTGGCATAAATAAAACTTAATTGAGACAAGATCTCAAGATCTAGCCCCGAGGACCTTAAACTCACCATCTTCCATCTCTGCCTTCTCATTACTAGGATGATAGGTGCATACACAACATACGGAACTGTCAATTTTATTTTAAGATAATTACCCAGTTTTAAAGCATGCTTCAACTTGCCTGCCTATATTGAAATTAAGGGTTTGGGGCCAGGAGTTTGGCTTACTGGTATAGTACTTACCTAGCATACACGAAGACCAGGGTTTGATTCCTCGGTACCACATACATAGAAAAAGCCGGAAGTGGTGCTGAGGCCCAAGTGGTAGAGCTCTAGCCTTGAAATAGTCCAAGGACAGTGCTCAAGCCCTAAGCTCAAGCCTGGCCAAAAAGATAAAAAGTGTTTCTTGCTATTTCTTGCTATTGAATACTTAAGATACTGAAACTTTTACATTGCATCCTGGAAACTAAAACAGAACAGACAACTCTAATCACCAAATTCTACCCCAGAGGACAATGTGCAACTTCTTTACTGAGTAAACATTCATCACTGTAATAAGACTTTGATTGTGATGTTTATGTTACAGAGCTAATTTTTAAATGCTTCATTCTTACGTTATTATTAACAAAAATAAAAGTTACTGGCATTACTCTGAAAACACAATAGTAATTCTGCACTCAAGCACTTGTTGCAGAATTCATTACTGAAAAAGCTATGCAGATTGTGATACAAAGACTTACTAAGCAATTTAGCAGAAAAATACTAAACTAGACTATCAGCCCATTTCTTGTTTTGTTACAAAGTATAGAAAGTACACACTAGCAAACTGGGTTATCAACAAACTTATGTTTCTAAATTACATTAAGCCCAATTCAAATATAATGTATATAATTAGAAATAAATATGCCAACTGTTAGTGTACAGCTAAATAGTCACTTAACCTCAAATCCATGACATGAGCATACTTTTAAGGTATTTCCTTCCAATAGAATTCCCCTTTCCCAAGTAAAATCTAATGGAACTCCAAAGTTCTTAAGGCCAACATGGTGACATTCACCTGTAATCCCAGATACTCCAGAGTCATACAGAGAAGAATCACACCTACTTCCATCACAGAATTGGACACCTGAGAAATATAATAAATGCATTTTCTGTACATTCAAAATATTGGCTATAATTGCCACAAGCACCAATCATCCCTCACCACTATTGCCATCAGTTAGCTTGGAATAAGGGTATTACAAAATTAACACAGAAAAAAAGTCTCTAAAGAGCACTATCCATCCACCCTCACGTAGCAAGAATGGACCAATTAGCTCAACAATTGCACATTTACAGGAAAAGCAGAAACCATTTCTGAAGCCAAATGCTTCACCGGCAAGTCTGAAAGTCTAAGATTAAGAGCCTAAGCCTCTGGTGCATCTAAATGAATACAATAAAACTTGGTTTCTTAAGGTCAGAATAAAATTGGTAGCACTTAAAAGAATTAACCTAAGTACAGTTGAAACTATCATGGGAAAGGAGGAGATCCAGTTATAATGAATAAGCTTTGCCTCTAATTTTAAGTTGTCAACTAACAAAGGGCTTGAGTTCAAGATCAAGCTAAAAATTATAAAGTGGAAAAACCTAAATCATGACTTGTTCCACTTGTAGCACCATTTTATTTAGATAGTTTTATTTTTGCCCATTCTGTAGCTTGAACTCAGGACCTGGGTGCTGTCCCTGAGCCTCTTTGTACTCAAGGCTAACACGCTACTATCAGAGCCACAGCTCTACTTCCAGCTTTTTCAGAGTAGTTTATCAGAGGCTGGCATAGAACAGCAATCCTCAGATCTCAGCCTCTGAACAGCCAGGATTATAGGTGTGAGCCACTGGTGCCCAGCTATTGCTTTCAATTGTAAAATGTAAGTGGCCCAAGTATGCTTCTTTTATTTAAGTCAACTTGGAAACACAAAGATTCATTGAAGCAAGACCAGGTAAAAGGGACTGTTACATTAAAACAGAATGGATAAGGCATAGAACAGGTTCAAAACATTAGATATGAAATGAGAAATTAGTGCAGAATGATAATCACTCGGAAAATGAGGGTACTACCTACGAATTCCTTGAAGAGTCTCTAGGCTACAGTACACAGAAGAGCTAGGCAATTTAATTCAATAGTCCAACAGGCTCCCTGAATTAAGAACCCAGAATCAGAGGCTGGGGGAAGGGGCAAGATAGTTAAGTTTGCTGGGCAGATGATAGAGATGAATGGAGCTTCAAACAGAATTTTAGCAAGAGCCCAATCAGTGAATCAAGGCCTCAAAAGATGCAGGTAAATTATTCTTTCAGATTCACTCAACAAGAGTTCCCATCAGCCAAAATAGGGGGGGGGGGGGAAGTAATACACAGGGAACTGGGCAGAAAGCTTTGAAGGAAACCATCCAAGTGCTGTCTCTATAATAAAGCAAAATCAGTCCAAGAGTAAAAGCTATTATAATCTCCTTTAACAAAATTAAAAGCAATCTCAAAGAAGTCCTGTTTCTAGGTAACATGTAAATGTCACAAAGCATAGTTTAAGAATGTGTAGGAATATGAAAATATCCAGAATGAAATAGGATAAAATTCACAATGTTTAGCACTCAGTTAAAAATTATCTCAGTAATCTGCAAAAGTGGACAATTCGGTCCATGAAGAAAATAAAATCAAAAGAAAGCAAATCAGAAATGACACTGATGATGTGATTAATAGAGAAGGATATCAAAAGAAACATCATAACCGTTCCATTTTGAGTAAAATGCAAGTAAGAACACGTTAAGGACAAAATTGGGAGATGCTTTTTAAAGATCCAAACAAGTTGCTGAAATGGAGGGTGTTTATTTTAATACAATGAATGACATTAGAAATAAACTGTACACTACAGAATAAAAGTATTAGTAAATTAAGGATATATCAACAAGTCATTTAAAACAATACATAAATTTAAAAGACTGAGAAAAAATGGAATAGAACATAACTGAAGAGTGGGTATAATTCCATCTGGCTTAATATGTGTATAATTTGTGTTCCTAAGGGAGAACAGAGAATAGAAATAGTAAAACTCGTTGAAAAAAAATAATGGCCCTAAATTTTTTTAATTTACTAACTATAAGCACAGAATTCCAAGAAATTCCCAACAAATCTTAAATTTAATCAGTTTTTCAATGTTGAGATAAAAGAAAAAAAAAAACTAAGATAACCAAGGGAAGAAAGATTTTGGTCCAGTCAGTGATAGGTGACTTCACTGGTTGGGGCTATAGTAAAGCAGTATTGTGCATCACAGTGGGAAGCAAGCCATCTAAAACTACAAGTCCTTCAAATTAAAAAAAAAAAATTCTGATTTAGAAATGTTCACATGTGCAAAGTAAAGTATCTTGAAAATGGAACCCAAATCTAAATACAAAATCAATCTTTCATATATACCTTATGCATATAACCTAAATGTAATTTTATATTTTAGTATGCTTACACTTTGAAAGTAACCATCATGAAATCAGAATTATTTTTTGTACTTCATACCATCATACAAGTTTGATTTGACCATGTTAGATTTGCAATTTTTCAATTAGGGACCCTCAAATTGTATTCCATATTTGTTTACATTATTTACTATTAAGAGAACCACATAATTCTCCACAAATCTGATGAAAAGTGTGCATATAATTTCAAAGTATTTATGGATGTCTTGAAAACTATCTAAATGGGTTCTTGAAGTACAAAGAATCTCTCTCTGGTTAAGGAAGCTGAAATGTGTTTTGTTTGAGGGAGAGAGGCTCAAGAGGAAGAGGCAGAAAAATGGAAAGAGGAATGGTATGTGAATATAGTCAAAATAACAATGTACATATGTGAAAATGGAACAAGGTTAATCTGATGGAGTGAATGGAGTAGGGATAGACAGGAGAGAATGAAGGAAAGAGTAACATTGATCAAAACTTATTGTACTCAAAATAACATGCTGAATTGAAATCTTTTTGTGCAACTACTTAAAGATAATAAAATAAAACTTAGAATCTCTGGTTAGTAGAATACAATGACTACAAAATCAAAGAACACATAAAACTTAGTATATAAGGAAAAGAATTACCAGAATGAAAAAGGTGGACTATTTGCTAATATACTCTTTGTCATAGTGGCTATTTAAGGAAAGCTGCTGCAATAAATGCCCATAAACATATGAATGATTTATAGAACTAAATGTATAAAATAAATCACAAAATATTCAAATCTATTGCACTCTTTTTTTTTGCCAGTCTTGGGATTTGAACTCAGGGCTGACATTGTCTGAGGCTTTCTCAAGGCTAGAGCTCTACCACTTGAACAACAGCACCATTTCTGGCTTTTTCTATGTATGTGGTACTAAGGAATCGAATCCGAGTCTTCATGCAGACTAGGCAAGTACTCTACCACTAGGCCAAACTCCTGGAAGTCTCATGTAACATATGAAACCTACTTGCCTCAGTTGGTAAATCTGTAAAAATGTTAAACCTTCTGTACAAGCAAGGCATGTCATAGTTGAGAGCAAGAAATAAGAAACATGGAGAAAAAGAGATGTGACATATATGTACATATAAATACACATATGTATATAATGAATTATTTTAACTTTTAAAAACAATCCAAGCAACTAAAAATCAGTATAATACCTAACATAAAAAAAGAAAATGAATTAACAAGTACAAAGAATAAATGTGAATAAACACAGTGAGCCTAACCAGAAATTAAGGACATATGAATTCCTTTACTAACACATTTCACAGTTTCAGAGTAGCAAAAATTAAAAGTTGAGAGCTACCAGTGTTATTGAGTGTATGCTGGCAATGTAGATTGCTATAACTTTTAAGGGAAAACAACTGGAAAGTAAAAGATTTTCAAGCCCTCTAATCATAAAATCATGAATACTTTGTCCCAGCAATCCCATACATACAAATGTCTTACTGAAAAATGGTGTCAATGCATAAGGAGCTAAAGAGACCTTTGAGTATGGTTTTATAACACTTACAACACCAAGAAAGATAAATAACAAAAAGATGTGTGGCAGGAGCAAAGGGTGTGGGGACATTACTGGCACAACAGTTTAAATTTCATGGTACATGCATAATTTAGACTACTGTATTGCTATTAGAATGAATCGAATTTATATCTACTGATCTGGAAAGATGCCTATAAAACAAAAGAAGTTTCAGAAAAATATGTATAAAACAATCTCTTATCTGTTTTAAACAAAAAAGAAAAAGACAGCTAGGCAGACAAATCCAAGAGACTCAGGTGCAAGTGGCTCACAAGTGGCTGATATGTAAAACTGTGAGTCAAAGCAGGCTGCGGTAGGAAAGTCTGATATTCTTATCCCAATCAGCCAGCAAAAAGCCAGTTGTGGAGCTGTGGCTTAAGTGGTAAAAGCACCAGCCTTGATCAAAATAGCTAAGAGACAGCACCCAAGAACTAAGTTCAAGCCCCAGTACAAGCACAATAAATAAAGACTTGTCTCCAACTTATCAATAAAAAGCCAGAACTGAAAGTGTGGCTCAAATGATAGAGTACTAAGTTCAAGCCTTAGTACTAGCCAAAAGGAGAGATTAAGAGCAGAGGAGAGGATTTATATAATAGGAAACTAATTGTTGGAGTTTTTAGGGATTCTTATTTATCTATTTACTTTTTCTAATGGTCAATGAATGCACCTACTTCAATTAAGGGTCTCATTATGAAGGTATTTTTTGTCTTTTAATGCTCTTAAAAACTTTACTAGATAATACAGTCCTTTGGAATCTACTATAGTAGAAAACCAAAAAGCAACAAAAGCAATCCCTAATGACAAAATGTTCAATACCATTTTTTTTTTTTTTTTTTTTGCCAGTCTGGGGCCCTGGACTCAGGGCCTGAGTACTATCCTTGAGCTTTTCTCAAGGTTAGTGCTCTACCACTTGAACCCTAGCACCACTCCCAACTTTTTCTATGGATGTAGTACCCAGGAATTGAGCCCTGGTCTTCATGCATGCTAGGCAAGCATTCTTACCACTAGGCCACGCTCATAGCCCTCCTCTTTCTTTTATTAAGGCCAAACAATAATGATTAATTTTGTAATTTTACACTTACAAATAACAACCAAAAGTTTTATTTTCCAGTAGTCAAACTAAGTTATACGTCATTTCTTTGAGCAATATAATTATGCTGATGGTTATAAACATTGCACTCAACAAACTCATGATAGGAAGTGGATTTTTTCAAGATGATACTCACTCTTTGGTACTACTACTTAAAAATTCTATTCAAACAGAGGGGCCAGAAGTTTGGCTTAGTGGTAGAGTGCTTGCCTAGCATGCATGAAGACCAGGGTTCGATTTCTTGTTACCACATACATAGAAAAAAAAAAAAAAAACTCTAAGTGGTTCTGTGGCTCAAGTAGTAGAGCTCTAGCCTTGAGAAAGCCCAAGGACAGTGCTCAGGCCCTGAGTTCAAGCCAGGGAGGGAGGGAGGGAGAGAGGAGGGAGGGAAGAAAGAATTCTATTCAAACAGAAATCTTCATATAAGGTCAATATAAAATCTCAATCAGCCTGGAATAATAAAAGAGCCTTCTATTTGTACTCAGACATATCTGCGGTCAAACTGGTACTTATATGTGGTCCTAGGAAAATTATATAATCTTATTTCTACAAACAGAACTTTTTATTGCATTCTTAGAAGACCGAATAAAAGCATTACAGATGAAAAGAGGAAGAGTCTAGTGACTAGTCTGGTCATCAAATTATGCCTTCTGCCTTTATTTACTAAGGGGTCTAATTACTAATGTCTCTCATCTGTAGTCATTGTAGAAGCTGATACTGAAGAATCACTTGATGCTAGGAATTATGGACCAGTTCAAACAAACAGTCCCATCCTACCACATCCTACACCCCCATGTTAGAAAAAAGTCTAAAAATAAATTGGTATAAAGCTACATGAAAACACTTCTATGTATTCTGTACTTGAGGCTCTTTTTTAGGGCTTTTTTTAGATACCTGTTTGCTATGTAGCCCTAGCTGGCCTTGAACACACGATCCTCATCCTGCTTCATATACCTGAGTACTAGGATTATGGCAGGCACCCCCACAACTGGTCCTGGATTCTTTTTCAGAATTATTTTGATGAATATTTACTGTTTCATATCTATTTTTTTCTTTTCTTTCCTTTTTTTGGGGTGGGGGGAAGGGTTGGTCATGGGCTTGAACTCTGGACCTGAGGGCCGTCCCTGAGCTCTTCAACTCAATGCTACTGCCCTACCCCTGGAGCCACAGCGCCACTTCCCATTTTTTAGAGGTTAATTGGAGAAAAGGGTCTCAACTTTAGTGTCCCGCTGGCTTTGAACTGCAAGCCTCAGATCTCAGCCTTCAGAGTAGCTAGGATTACAGGCATGAGTCATTCCGCCCAGCAATTAACTTTGATGCTATTCCCAATGGAACTTTCTTATAAGAAAATTTTGAGAAGGCACATTATGTTCAAGCTGCAGCATTTTATGTTTTAAATAAGTATTTTCCTTATAACATTATTCAAGTTGTAGCTATGGAAATCACATGCAAGCACTAGAGAAAAAAATGTTAGGAGGAAACAATTTAAGTCATTTTATCTTACTATAATCAATCTAAGAAATTAACTCTAGATAGATCCAAATAGCAGTACAATAAAAAAATACAAATTTTTATTTTAATTTACTTTGAACTTCTAAGATGAATCACATTCTTATTGTAAAGCTTGGACACTGAGGCCAGAAAATGACCAAATACTGCATAAATGGTTCCAAATGCAAACCCATATTGTTCAACATTCAAGTTCATCATTAAAATGAATATTAATAAACATAAATTGAAGACCTCTTCAAATTTTACTTTAGAACTGAGAAATGGGAGTATCTTTAGTTTCTCTTTGAAACTTAATCACTCTAAGTCAGATTTGTTTGGTATTCTTTGTTTCCAAAGCTTTCCTCTAGGTCTTAAAAAAGAAAAAATGGAGCTAGTCAGCTACTCAAGTTGAATTACAAGTTAAATCCACAGCAACACTTATCTATACCATAGCACTTACGTTTGAATTATATTGCTAAAAGTACTTTTTTTTTCTTTTGCTTGCTTTTCAAAAGGTGTTTAAGATGATGGTGAGGTGAAAAAGTCTTTGCAGCAAACACTTCACATGACGTGTCCATATCCAAATTACAATCATGTTCAAATTACAACCTCTAGGGCTGATTTTTAAAAATGTCGTGGACATTTTAAATCACGTGGCTTTAGTCTCACTCTGAAACTTTAACGTCTTCATCAAAAATGCCGAAGTTCTCTACCAATCCCCAAAGCCCTTACTATTTGTACTTTTCCTGTGGGTGTTCACAATCTCACACCCCAACTTGTTGTATTTCAGGCCCTCAACAGCTGAAGGGACTTTACCTTTCAGCCTCATTTTCGTGCTTTCGCAGACGTCGGCTTCACTATGGGGGGGGGGGTCCCCACCTCCTCCTCTTTTACCTTCACTACACCGACACCGCCGAGAAGCAGCGGTGCGCAGGTACAACGCTGTGCCGAAGCCCAAATCACCCCTCGGTCTTTGCGCCACGGAGAAGGAATTTAAATCCCCGGATGCCTCACCACGGCGGGCAGAGCTCTCTCCCCTTAGCCTCCCAGTCCCTACCTGGCCGGCCTAGCTCGGCCGCCAGGGGCTCAGATCCCTCAGCGCCCCCCACCCCCTCCACACGCTCTCCAGAGTACAACTCGAGTTGATCGTCAGTGCTTGCGTTTCTCTAGCTCCCCGGCATCTCCATCCCGTTCCGTGCGTCCATTCCTCCGTACGCCTTCCCGCCAACCCCAGAGTCTGCCCCGATCTCGAATTCGAATACACTCGGTCCCCACCCCACCGCCCGCCCCAAGCCTGACCCCGTGGAGCTTCCCAGCTCCGCAGCTCCCGGAGAAGGCGCGGGAGCCGGGGCGCAGCGATCGCTTCCCCCCGACTCCCTCCTGGAGGAGCCCCGGCGCGCCCGCTACCTCTCCGGAGTTGGCTCTCCTCTCCCTCTCCCTGAGGAACGTCCGCTTCGGGGCGACCCTGGCCCCCTCGGGCCCGTGACCTCGCGGGCTCCGAGCGCCACTCGGGCTCGACCCAGCTCGGGGCCGGAGCGTGCGCCCTCGACGCCTCCCCGAAGTCAGACCCTTCACGTTACACCGAACGCCCACTTTCCACGGGCTGCACTGCCTGCCCGGACCCGGTTCCTTCCGAAACCGCTCAGCCCCCGACCCCGGCCGCTCGGCTCCTCACCTAGCTTCGACTGGGACTCCTCCAGCTTCTGGATCTGGTTCTCCAGGAAGAACATCGCCACCACGAAGGCCACCACCGCCAGCAGCTGCAACTTGGGCGGCATCATAATCCTGAGGAGCCCCATGAAACCCACCGCTCGGGATCAAGACATACCGCGGGGGGGCGGGCAGCGGGGGCCCCGGAGGCAGGCGAGGCAGACGCCCGGAGGAGCCCGCCGAGCCGAGAGAGGGGCGAGCAGGACGCGCCGGGCAGCGCTCCGCCGCAGCGACCCCCCTTTCTCGTCTCTCCGGTCCCCCACCCCCAGGCGCCAGCACCGACAACGCCGGTGCCCCCGCTTCAGCCCGGCCGACTCAGCCGCCGCCCCCCTCCAAGAGCCCGCGTAGCACACACAGCGCGAGGAGGTTGCCGGGCTCCCGTCGGCTGAGACTCCGCCGCCTCAGTCTCCGACCCCGGTGTGTCCGACAGCCTGCCCGCCCGCCTCCCTCGCCGGCTTCCTTCCCACCCTCCTCGGCTCGAGGACGCGCGCTCCTCCACCAGCGCTGCGGCTGCGGCTGCGCCGCCCTCGGCCCCGCCCCCTCCCCATCCCCCTCGGCCACCACGCGCGCGCATCTACGTACGCTGCTCGGCAACCACAGGCTCCGCCCCACCCCCCTCCGAGTCGGCACAGCTCATTGGTTACAAGAACCCCCGGCCGTGCGCTCCGAGTTCGGTTTACGGTTGGGTTCCTTGGCCACCGGGCTTAACCAAACCAGCATGCGATTGGTTCAAATTAGAGAAGGAGGCGGGCTGAAGCTGGCGGAGGCGGGGCTTCGTGGCTGCCTGACGAAATGTCGTGAATGAAAGGAAGGGAGCCCAGGGAAGCCCAAGAATGGGGAATTTAGAAAAGTGCCTGATTTGAGTAATCGCAAGCACCTGACGACTGTCCTGGCATCCGATCGTTCCAAAGTTCTTCCATTCCGTCGGTTAATACGTGTCTCTGTGGAATAAGAGTTTGGGTGGCAACGGCCTTTGGCGTCCCGTCTCGAATCAGGCTCTGGAGTGGACACCTCTTGGCTCGTTGCGGGGGGTGGGGGGGGAAAGGGGGGTCCTCGGCGCATCCGGAGATTGATGGTAGTTGGGACGCGATGGCGGCTAGGCCGGGCGGGTGGGTCAGGTCGGCGTTTGAGTTGCGGTTGCTGTTGGCGACTGTGCTTCAAGCGGTGAGTGTCGGTCACCCCCGCGGCGGCCGACGGCGGCCCGGGCCGAGGAGGAGGACGGCAGGCTGCGTCCAGCGTGGGGCTGAGCCGCGCCGGGGCCGGGTGGGCGGGCCTGGCCGCTGCGCGACGTGGCTTTCTTTCCGCTGGAGTTCCCGACCATCCCGGGAACCTTTCTTGTCACCCAGCTCTAACTGGAAACGCTCTGTGCATCACAGCGGGGGGGTGGGAAGCAATAAAGCTTGGGAAGGTTTCTTTAATTGGGCAGAAATACACGGAATTAACCCTCTGCCCATCCCTATAAGGCTTCTACATCCTACTGAGAAAGTCCTCCTAAAGACTAAAGTGTTCCTTTAGTCTTGTGTTTCTTTATTCCTGGTTTTTTTTTTTCAATTTCGATTTTCTCCATTAGCAGATACCTGTGTTCTTAATATTTGAAATAGGAAAATCGACCTTACGTGGGAAACAACGTTAGTTAACGGCGTGAACGGTGCAAGGTTAGGCATCATTCTTCAGGTGTTCTTTGCTAAGTGGTGAAAAAGTTTTCTCCTGCGCGGCTTTAATTGATGTATCTAATGGTCGGAGAAGTTAGGACTTTTAAGTGCCATGGTCCTCTGCAATCCTGTCTGAAGGAATTTGGAAAGTATCCTCTCCTTTGTCTTTTTCTTTTTTCTTTTTGCTACTTTGATCAAAACACAATTCCTTTTAAGTCTCTAATATTTCAATGCAGATTTGTTATTCGAGGACTTAGAAATTACTGGTATATCTCTCCCCTAACAAGCTGCCTGTTCCTAATTTGGCTGTCTTTTTGAAAGTTGGTGTCTTTGTATAGCCCCTATTCCCCAATATAAAATAATGTAATAACTTAAAAGTATTTTTGCATCATTCTGTGTCATTGGAGCATTTCTCATTATTAATTTCCCCTGGCCTCCTTTATACACTTTGGAGCTAGTTAACTCAGTTGCAAAGTATAAGGGAATCATCATTTAGAGTCGGTGCTGTCAGCTCTGTTCTCATATTCAATAGACTACAGACTTAATAATAGTCTTAGGACAGTATTCAAGAAAGCAAAAACTTAGTGCTTCCTAAGGTGTTGCCTTGAAAAATCATGTGTCACTTCCATCATGTAATATTTGTCAAAGCAAGTCACAAGATATGTCCATGTTTCAGAAGGGGATAATAGACTCCATCTCTACATGGAGGAATGAGTCACAATGCAAGGAACTGTGCCTACCAGGATAGGAAGAATTCATGACTATTGAACAGTGTACCACAGGAACTTGCACAGAATCCCAAGTCAGAAACTTGAAAGGTATCTCTGACTCCTTTCTTTAAATGCCATACTTCATGTACTGGTAGACACCAAATTATACCGGTTTTACTTTTCTTAATGTCTGAAATTGGTTGGCAAATAGTTTTCATTGGGCCACAGATCTCGCCTACAATTCTCTCCTCAAAAATATAAGGTTTCTTCTTTCCCCTTTTAAGTATCTCTGTCCATTTAAAGCCTAAATAATTGATTATTCATTTCCCTGTTGTCCAAGCCAGAAACTTTAATTTTCTTTCCCTCCACTCTTTGAACCCTTAAAAGTCTTTTTTGTTTAATTCTTTTCCCCATGTAGTACTTTAAGTTAAGTTCAGGATAGTATCTGGGCTGGCCTGAGATTACCCTGAGAATTTTGCTGTTTTCTCCATCTTTTCTCTCCCGTTACATCTAGAGTTTTCTTTCTAAAATCTGTCCTCATTAATGCTTTTTCTCTTGTTTGTAATATAGAATCAGTCCTTAATGTTCTTTAACAAGGCACTTGCTTGTGTAGGTTTATTTCCCAATATTTGCTGTACTGGGAAAACAAAAGTAGAAATGGAAAACTTAGCGCCACTGGTTTTACTATATTTCATATAGTATTATCCCTCACCATGCCATGGACTTTCCATTACCCAGCAGCTGCTTCCTACTCTCTTACCTTTCTCCTGGAAAACTTCTCACTAGCCCAGTTATACATTAGGAGTCTCTGTATGATAAGTATTTAGTCTTTCAGGTTTGTTTTTTTTTTTAACCATTTGATTACATTTGCTGCAACATGACATTCTCTCACTGAGTTAACAGGACCTTGACATAAGGAAGAATCAGTTCACTGTTCCTGATTTTTTTGTTTTTATCTCTAGCAGCATACATAATATAATACTTGGTTATCAAGCTATCTGATGAATGAAGTAGGGAATCCACAAACAAAGATGGAGTAGCATATTCTCAGAAACAGGCATCTTACACACCTCTACCAAACTCTGCCCATTAAATTCATGGCTTTGTATAATTCAGGTCAATAACTGACTATAAGGCACATAAATTACTCTTGTCCTTAATTTTCTTATGGTCTTGTGAAGTAAATTGTTTAGAATACATATTCTAAACAATTGTTTAGAATGCATATTCTAAACAATTGTTTAATTCATATTCACTTCCCAGATGTGGAAAGTCAGATGTAATTTCTCCTGTGTATATTCTTATAATTTTATTGTTTTAGAATATATATTTTATATTGCATTGTGATATTAATCAGGTCGGTGGTGTCTATGTACTTGTGTATACCTCCATTTTTCCTGGCCCATGACAATTTGAGTTGCAGAGAACACTAAGATAATTTTCCTTTACTTAGTTTTTCATTGTGCCTCACTTATTTTTGGTCATTTAAGTCCCCCTGGGCATAAATGACCTCCTGTTCCTTTGTCCTGGTCCTTTGTCTTGTTCCATGCTATCTCTGTCACTAAGATCACTGCACTTGCTTTAGGGCAGTGATAAGCCACACTCACTAAACTTAGTCTAGATGTAAGAAAGTAAGGTGACCTCCAAACAATAGAAAATTGCTCCAGCTCTCCACTTCTCCCTAAGAGCTCAACCAGCAAAGAGTCTAGGCATTCATCCTTATTGAACTATTTTAACCACTCTATGATGTATTTATTTCTATCTCCTTTGTAATTAGTAGTGCTCTTAAGAAAGGGGAAAAAAAAAACATGTAAAGGAGTATAGCGAATTGCTGGAAAAATTAGAAAAGAAAAAAAACACAGATTTCTCAGTTATATCAAAGGTCATGTTATTTCTGCCTGTATTCCCACTTACTCAGGAAGTGGAGGTAGAAAGATTTTGAGTTTGAGACCAACCTAAGCAAAAGTTAGCAAGACCCCATGTTAAAAAATGAAATACAGGGGCCAGAGTTTAGCCTAGTAGTACAGTGCTTATCTTACATACACGACAACCCAGGTTCAATTCCTCGGTACCACATACATAGAAAAAAATGAGACAAGCTGGGAATGGTGCTATGGCTCAAGTGGTAGAACTCTAGCCTTAAGGACAGCCCAAGGACAGTGCTCAGGCCCTGAGTTGATGCACCAGGACTGGTTAAAAAAGAAAGAAAGAAAGAAAGAAAGAAATGAAATGAAATACAGACGCAAAAGGGCTAGAGGTAGCTCACTTCCAGCTTTTTTCTATGTATGTGGTACCAAGGAATCGAACCCAGGTCTTCATGCATGCTAGGCAAGCATTCTACCACTAGGCTAAACTCCAACACCCCCGCCCCCCCCCCCCCAGCACTTCTATTGAGGAATCATCTTCCACATGAGATTTGATAGGGAACTGTTCATTTCAGGTTCTGAGGGTACGCCAGGATGATAATCCTAATGCTGATATCATTTCTGTGTAGTTCTAGACAAATTATCTTTACTATATATACTAAGCCCCTGTTCTCTGTTCAGTGGAAACAACAATACTATTCTATAAGGAATAATGTCAAGCTCTTAGCAAAATATCTGGACTGGGTTTCTGGTATTCATTATGTTAGTACATTCTCTAAACTCATCTCAGATTTGAGATTTGTTCAGAATTACATGAGGTTGACTTTCCAGAGAGTGAAGAAACAACTAATGTAAGAATAAGTAAAATAATGTATAGAAAAGTATGGAAGACTTCCTAGAAGAAAGACATTGATTAGGTTTTTAGAAATAAATAATAACACGGCAGGAAAAGTGATAAAAGGATCCTAAAGGGAAAGGAATATGGAATAAGGTGTTTTGGTTTTTTGTTTGGGATATGTTTGTTTTTTGCTGGTCCTGGGGCTTGAACTAGTCTTAAGTGCTATCCTTGAACGCTTCAGCTCAAGGCAGGTGCTTTAGCATTTGAGCTACAACACCACTTCTGTTTTTTGTTTTTTGATTTCCTGGTAGTTAGAGATAAGAGTCTATGCATGTCTGGCTGACTTTGAACCTCACTCCTCAGATCTCAGCCTCCTGGCAGCTGGGATTACAGGCATGAGCCACCAGTGCCCAGCCGTTTTTTATTTTATTTTTTTTAATCAATCTATTACTTTATTTTTTTATTTATTTTATTGTTGGGGTGATGTACAAAGGGTTTACAATTACTTTCATCAGGTAGTGGGTACATTACTTCTTGAACATTGTTACCCCTTCCTATGTTTTTCTACCACTTTCCCTCCTCCTAACCCCTCCCACTCATCTTGTTTGTCCCTTACCTTCCCTTTTTACATAAACAAATAATCATAATAGAATATACCAGTTACCACATTCAGATACAGTAACAATGTGAGATAAAACTTAAAGGGAAATGGCCGGGAGTTTGGCCTAAAGGGAAATGGCCGGGAGTTTGGCCTAGTGGTAGAGTGCTTGCCTAGCATGCACGAAGACCCGGGTTCAATTCCTTGGTACCACATACTTAGAAAAAGCCAGAAGTGATGTTGAGGCTCAAGTGGTAGAGCTTCTAGCCTTGAGAAAAAATCCAAAGACAGTGCTCAGGCCCTGAACTTAAGGGGAAACAAAGAAAAAAATAGCTTCACATAGTACATTAAGAACAATCACAAAGACAAACCTCTTGTTTCTATATCCTGGAGTCCATTTCACTTAGTCTCGTCCTATATGGACATATATATATGTGTGTATATATATATATGTATATATATATGTATGTATGTATGTATGATAGCTTTTGAGCTATTTTGATCTCTGTTAGGAGAATCCTAAACATATACTAATTGTTACAAATGAGGGAAACCATGGAGCCTATGTTTCTTTGGGTCTGGCTTACTTGACTTAATATGATTTTTTTCCAAGTCTTTCCATTTCCTTACAAGTGGGGCAATGTCTTTCTTTCTGATGGCAACATAGAATTCCATCTTCATAATCCATAAAGCTTTCCAGAGTAGTTGAACAAGTTTATGCTCCCACCAACAGTATGTTTGCGATGCCTTCTGGCCACATCCTGGCCAGCATCTGTTATTAGATTTCTTGATAATGGCCATTCTAACTGGCGTGAGGTGGAATCTCAAAGTTGTTTTGATTCGCATTTTTTCAGCCATTTTTTAAAATTTTAATGTATAGAGGGGTTACAGTTATATTCGCCAGATAGAAGGTGCATAACTTCTCACACATTGATACCCCTTCTCAATGGTTTTGTCCCCATTTCCCTCCCCCCACCGCCTCCTGTTTCCTCTCCTGTTTTGAATTTTTTTAATTTTCTTACTTCAGGATACCATAGCACTTCCTTGTATCTAGAAGGTAGTATAGCAGTTAGAGAAGTAATGAGAAGTGGTGCCAACAGCAATCATTTTAAGTCATTGAGGAAGAAAAGGTTTGAGAGCTCGATAAAGGACAGAATTGTGAAAATATATTAAATAGTTGTGAGGATCGTGTAGAGTAGGTGAGAGACCAAGTAGTCACAGAAATGGTACCATTTTTTTTTAAGATACTAAATACATTAGGAGAGCTTGATTTAAGAGAGAAGGGTAAATTCTGATGGAGGTTGTGAATTTGTAATACATATGCAATATCTAAGTCAGAATCAAGTAGGTCACTGGTTTTGAAAGCTTGCTGCTCAATAAAAAAGACTTGATAGCTTTTAGTAATGGCCCTAGCAAATATTTCCCACAGAAAATAGGTAAATTAAAAAGAGTCAAAATGACAGTTGTGGGAAACAACCACACTTAAGAGATGCACAGAAGAGAAAACAGGATGTGGAGGGTAAGCTTATGGAGGGCATAGCTGAAGAACAGATTTGAATGTCTTTGTATTTGACATGTTTTAGGAAACTTAGTGAAGTGATAGGTGAGAAAACATTACAAAATAGCAGTGCATCAAGAGCAACTAAGACCATAGAGCTTGAATGTACAATACGAATATACAGTGAAATTCAATCCCTGAAATAGGAGAGATGATAGACTCCAAAGCAGATATAAAACTGGCTTTGGACAAATGAAGATAAGCATTGTTCACTGTGAAGGGGACGGATGAATGGATAAGGGAGGAAAGGTTTGGGGTTTTGTTTTATTTTTATTTGCTGGTATCAGAGCCTGAACTCAGGGCTTCATGCTGTCCCTTAGCTTTTTCAGCTCAAGGATAGCACTCTACCACTGAAACCACACCTCCCTTGTAGATTTTTGCTGGTTAGTTGGATGATAAGAATTTCATAGACTTTTCTGCCTAAGCTGCCTGTGAATTGTGATCCTCAGATTTCAGCCTCCGTAGTAGCTATGACTATAGTCCTGAACCATCAGTGTGTGGCTAGTGTTATTGAAAGCCTTTTGTCAATCATTCAGATTGATTACAGAAGTCATTTAATCATTACAGTGTCTGGCTTATGTAGAAATATTGCCTCTTGCTTTATAAGTACAGAAATTAAAGCCTAGAGAAGATAACCCAGTATTACACATCTTATAAATGAATTGAACTAGTGCCTAAAACCAAAAGTTCTAATGTGTTTTTTCTTCCCTAATCCCATTCCTTTTCCTATCCTTCCCCTGCTGGATTTATCTACACCACATTGGTGTTAATTCGTATCTGTAAGAATAGGTACTTAGTCCTTAAAATGAAATGAAAATTAATTTTTCTTATTAGGAATTCTTTAAACTAATGAGTATTTAATAAAAGGCATATAATAACCTCATTTTAGTTAATCCATTCACTAAACTAAATGATGTCATATTTTTTAGAAAAAGACTGTCAGGCACCAGTGGCTCTCACTTGTAATTTTACCTACTCTGGAGACTTAAGATATAATGGCTATTGTTTGAAGAGTCTGAGATTCTTATCTTTACCCAGCAAAAAGTCAGAAAAAAGGAACTGTGGCTCAATCCCTTGAGCAGGAAAAGCTAGGGTCCTAAGAACCAAAGGTTCTAGAAGAGTAAGGTTATAGAGTTCAAAAATACTTTAGAATGTTGGAATTGCTTTTGAAAGTCCAATAAATAAGGAGTTGCACATTATTGCTCATTTTTATTTTCAGGTGTCTGCTTTGGGAGCAGAGTTCTCATCAGAGGCATGCAGAGAGTTAGGCTTCTCTAGCAACCTGCTCTGCAGCTCTTGTGATTTACTTGGACAGTTCAACCTACTCCAGCTGGATCCTGATTGCAGAGGATGCTGTCAGGAAGAAGCACAGTTTGAAACCAAAAAGGTACCATTTTCTAGTATTCCTTTTCCATTAGATGGTTCTAGTGATAAAAGAAAAAAATGTGTTTCTTTTTTAGGTATAAAGAAATCTCTGAGCCTAACACTGGTGGCCCATGCCTATAATCATAGCTACTCAGAAGGTTGAGATTTTTTAAAAACTGAGTTTTTAAAAAAACTCAGCTATTTTTTTTTTGCCCTGCCCACTAGATTAATCTGTCATCAGGAACGGGTTCTGTCCAGCAATAAGAAAGCAGAACTACTATTACATGTAGATCCTGCCATAGTCCAGAAGTATGGCCAAATGAAGGCAAAGGATAATTAATTAGATACATTTGCCTTTATATTAGGAAGCCAGTTTTATGAAGAAATTTAAGATTAGTGCAGAATACTACCTGGTACATAATTGTAGACAATAAATTATAACTAAATCTAGTTAATAAAGAAATGTTAACATACCTGTTGTTAATAATTCTAGATGCCTAATTTCACATCTGCAAATGAAGTTAAAGATGGGATAGTTTTGCCCAGTTACAGTGAGTTTGCCCAGGTATTTCCTTGGCAATATAATTATATATTTACTATATATATTATATATAATATATATTCTTCAAAAGATTGTGTGTGCTAAGTAAAATTGTTCTAGGCACTAGTGGTACAGCTCAGTGAATTTGCTTGAATTAAGGGCACTTGCCCCTAATTCAATCTCCAGAAATAAAGAACAAAAGGAAGAGGTTTACTTGGGTTCGTCTAGCAGAGATTTACAAGAGAACAAAACCTAGATACATAAAGCCATATAATGTGCCCCTAAATGAAAGGACCTCCAAGATATAGAAACAAAAGCTATATAATGAGTGATTGTTGTCCTTAATGTACTGTTATCTCTTATCTCTTTTGCTGTCCCTTGGTTATCTCATTGTTACAATATTTCACTTTGTTATCTGATATATTGTATATATGCTTATTTGGTTTTTTGAAATTGTATAGGGAAGGGGGGAAAACAAGATGAAGGGCGGGGTTGGGGGAGGGAAATGGGGACCAAGACATGAGAAAGGGTATCAACTTTTATGAAGCAATGCACCTTCTATCTGGTGAATATAATGTAACTTCTATTAATTACAATTAAAAATATATGGAAAGGGGCCGGGAGTTTGGCCTAGTGGTAGAGTGCTTGCCTCACATGCACGAAGACCCAGGTTCGATTTCTCAGTACCACATACATAGAAAAAAAGCTGGAGGGGCCGGGAGTTTGGCCTAGTGGTTAAAGTGCTTGCCTAGCATGCATGAAGACTCGGGTTCAATTCCTCAGTACCACATATACAAAAAAAAGCCGGAAGTGGTGCTGAGGCTCAAGTGGTAGAGCTCTAGCCTTGAGAAAGTCCAAGGACAGTGCTCAGGCCCTGAGCTCAAGCCCAGGACTGGCAAAAAAAAAATATATATATATATATATGGAAAAAATTAAAACAAAAAATTAAAGGTTTAGGTTGATCCCTCTTTTGAGAGAGGAAAAAAAATCTAGCATCTCTCCGTTAAGTTTCCTTTTAATATTCTCTATCACCTGTACATGTTTAATTCTGTTTGAGGTATTAAAATCTGTAATGCTTTTGAACACTAGTAATAAATTTTCATAGTTAATATTTATTTCCAGTGACAAGATCATTTTTATTGCTCTAAAACAGAGACAGGAACTTTTTCCGTATGGATATTTATGACAGCATTCCCAGGCATACAAAATTTATCATTACAGGCAACAAGAATCACAACAGCCAACAAGAGACATACATGTCTGTGTCTCATCATGGACCAGGTGATTTTTAGAGCCCTTACATGGCCCTACAGATGGGGAACCTTTTTATTCCCCACCCTTTTCTAATAGAAAAACAAGAAGAAAGATTTTGAGGTGTTAGTGCAATAAACATTTGGTATCTATGCATATGTGGTTCCAGGAGAGCTCCATTAAGCAAAATCCCTGAATGCTCAAAATGCATAGTGATTAAACAACTTTCCATACTTTAGGATTGTCTTAAAGCTCCTCTGCCCCAACTGGCTTTGTCATGCACTCAAGAGCTTTTTATACAGTTCCTGGTCAGAATGGTGTGATGCATCCTCAGATGTGGTGCTGAGCTCAGGGATGGGACTCTGGTTTGGAACATTGCCCTTAGGTCCTGGTCTCTCTTAGCTTCGAGTTCTGTTGGATGGGTTAGCCCAACAATGAGTGCTGAGCTGTAGGGTGAAACTAAGGTTTAGAGTACCCTTTGACCCTGTCCCTCTTGGTGGAGGCAGCCCCTCACTAAGCACTAGGGACTGAACACCATCCTTCAGACACTCTCTGTTTGGATTCCTGATGGTGTCAGTTTCTACCGTTTTGGTACCGGGCTCACTAAGAAGCCTTATCCTCACTCTTTGACTTGGGTGGACAGGGCACTAAATCCTCAGTTCCCAGTACAGGCTGAGACTGGTATGATCTCTGAGGAACCCAAGATTTTGTCCCTTGTTGGAGACTCACTTAGTCCCGAATTCTGTTTAAGTCAGCTGGAGGCGGAATTCTCTCATGCCTGGTGTGGGATGAGACAGGTATAGTCTTGGAATTATTCCAAGTACAAAGCTTTGTCCTTTGTCCCTGGCTCCCCCAAGCACCAATCTCTGATGCAGTCAGCAGGAGGCTAAACCCTCACTTTCCCCTAGACCCATGAAGTAAGTGTCTGAGTTCCAAGCTCAGAATTCTGTCTCTTGTTTCTGTTCCCTCCCTCCTACCCCACCTTCTATGTCCTGTGCCTGTTTTAGAGCCTGGCACTTGTTTCCTCCCCTGCCCTTTTTGCTGGTGCCTTGCCTGATGGTGGTGAGCTTGAGAATCACTGTGTTCAGTGTTGGGGTGGTCTCCTTGGGTTTCTTGGGTTTCTCATACAGAAGTACTTCCATGTGGCTCTAGTCAGTTGTCTTGATGCTAGTGGATATCTGTGATGAGTGAAGACCCACAAGGAGCAGTGGTGGGCTTCCCCAAGCAGAGAGCAGTAACACTGCAGATCTATGGGGAGCCACGGTTCTAACTAAGCCAAGGGCTAATTAAGAGTTGATCCATGCCATGTTACAGGCCATGGCTAGAGCTACATCAAGACCCTGGACTTGGCGTTGTTTTATGTTGCTATTCTCTACTTTCTGAGATGTAAGCTTTAATGTTTCTTGATTAGTGGTGCTAAGCTCTGCCTGTTTGCTTTGCCTGCTCTCCACTCCAGAGCTGATTTTCTTAGTATAGCTTTGTGTTTTTGATTGTGCAGACAGAGCTCTGATATTGTCCTATCTTTAGTGTGCCATCTTCGATCCGTTCCCCATAATCTTTATTTTGATAAAGAATCATCAAAGTACTCATTGACTTTCAATTTACATGGAAATTCTGAAGCCAGTTTCAGAGTTATATAGAAGTCAGCTTAAACAGCATTATTTAAGACATTGGCAAATTTTTAGCTTTAACCTGTCAGAGACAGAATGCTACTGCTGTGTAAAACATAGCGGAATGAAATGGAAGTTTAGCTTACTGAGCATGAAATTGTAGTGACTAAAGAAATTTCACACTATTCCTAAAATAGCTTTCCTTTGTGTTTTCTATAACATCAATACATGAACTGATTCCTTCAAAAGAAACAGAAGTACATGTGTCTTTTAAAGATATTCCAGTTATAACTTGAAGTATTCTTCACAAAGGAAGTTTAGATGAGTAATGTTTGATTAGAGTTGCCATATGAAAGCACCATTCCAACCAATAGAAGTTCATGGACATATCTTCATAATAGGTCAGTATCATTAGTAGTTGTATTTCATAGTTGAGTATTTAGCAAATGAATTTTTGGACTTTTGTCATCTCGGTGAAAAATAGCATTAATATTTTGATGTGCATTGGATTGAATTTGTAGATTGTCTTAGGCAGAATTGCAGTTTTCATGATATTCTGCCAATTCAGGAACACAGGAGCTCTTTCCACTTCAATGACCTTCAATTTCTTTCTTCAAAATGTTATAGTTTTTGTTGTAGAAATCCTTTACCTCCTTGGCTAAGTTGATTCCTAGATATTTTATACATGTGTGTATGTATGCATTTATTTTTGAGAATATTACAAATGGAATAGCATTTCTGATTATGTTGAAAAATGTTCTTTCTATTCCTAGCTTCTCTAGAACTTTTATTATGAAAGAATGTTAGATCTTGTCAAATATTTTTGGCATCTATTGAGATGATCGTGTGCCTTTTTTTGTCTTAAGTTCTGTTTATGTGTTGTATTTTTTGTTGAGTCACTGTCTGGATTGGGAATATGTGTAATACAGGCTTTATAAATAATTTGGCAGTAATCCCTCCCTTTCTAGTTTATGGAAGAGTTGAAGAATGTTGGTCTACTTTAAAGATGTTACAGAATTCAGCTGTGAAACCATCAGGATCTGGATTTTACTTAGTCGTGAAGTCTTTTATTCCCATTTCATTACTTGTTATAGCGCTGTTTATGCTGTTTATATGATCTTGGTTCAGTTTTGATACATTGATGTTTTCTAGGAATGCATCCATTTTTACTGCATTTTTCAATTTGTTTGCATAAAGGTTTGTAAAGTAGTCCCTTAAAATATTATGAATTTTACTTATATCTGTTGTTATGATTCCTTTTCATCTCTGGTTTTATTTCTTTGCGTAGTTTCTTTTGGTCAAGTTTGCTAAGGACTTAGCAGTTTTGTTTATTTTTTCAAAGAAACAACTTTGATTTCCTTGATTCTTTCTGTAGCTCTTGTATACTTAATTTCTTATCTAATGATCATTTCTGCTAATTTTGAATTTGGCTTTTTTTTATTTTTCTGGGATCTTGAAATACATCAGAATATGAATTTGAGGTTTTTCTAATTTGGGGGCACTAATCACTATAAACTTTCTTCTGTGCTGACTTAGCTCTTTCCTAAAGGCTCTCTTATGTTGCTTATTATATTGGATTCTAGGAACTTATATCTTCAGTGACTCACTGATCATTTAGCAATGTCTTATTCAATCTCTATGAGTTTGAATATTTGCTGTCATTTCACTGTTAAGCTCTAATTTTATTCCATATGAGTTGACAAGATACAGGGAAATTCTCTTAAAACTTGCCGGGTGGGCACTGTGTATTCCTGTAATCCTACTACAGGAGGCTGAGATCTGAGGATCCAGGTTCAAAGCCACCTCTCATACAAAAGGACCTGAGACTCTTATCTCCAGTTAACCTCTAGAAAACAGGGAAGTGGGGCTTGGCTCAAGGGCAGGGTGGTAGCCTTGAGCTGAAGAGTTCAGGGACAGCGCCCAAGCTGAGTTTTAGTCATGGCCCTTCCCCCACCCCCAAAAAAATTGTCTAAACTTGTTCTATGATACTAGGATAAAGTTTGTTTTGGAGAATGTTCCATGGGCTACTAAGAAGAATGTGTGATACATATTCTCAGTGAAATAATTCTTGTTCTGTGTAGTGAGTTTGCTGAGATTTTGGCTCCACTGCTGATAGTGGTGTGTTGAAGTCTCCAGCAATCATTTTGTTTGGATCTGTGTATATTTTAAAGTCTAATAATCCTAGTCCCTACTTATGTGTGGCCCTGAGTTGAAGACATTTACTCTCCTGCTGCTGTGGGCTAGATTCTGGATTTGCTATGTCTGCTAATGTGTGCCCTGGGTGGGAGCTACTCTCGAGGCAGGTTTCTAGAATTGGAGGGAGATTCAGTAGCACTTGTTCTAGCTTGTGGGATTCAGAAGTAGTTCACTCATCCATGGTAGAAATTCAGATCTTCTTCCTGAGTTCCTCATGAGGAGCAGCTTCTCTGTTGTTTAAAGGACCTTGTGTAGCCATAGCTCTCAGAGAATGATGGATACCATTTGTGCCACTATCTATCACTATCTATGCCCTTTTTGAAGCTTCCAAGCCTCCAGCCTCCACTGGTATGGTGGCTATGTGTCAAGTGTATTTTTTTTTTAAAGTGAGAAAGAAAACCAGTGACACCCTCCTCCCCAATCTGCAGTGATTACTCAGCCATAGATCCTTGATCATTTAAGTAAGAATTTTGTTTGCTTTTTCTCCTCCTAAAAGGTTAAGATTTGATATTTCTTGATTGGCACTATGCTTATAATTTGTCTGTTTTCCTCTCTGGAGCTGGATGTTTCTGGTAAAGCCCTTTACCTCTAACTGATCAGTGGAAGTTCTGATTTTTTTTCCCTGTCACTACTATGCTATCTTCCCAGAAATACGAAATCTTAACAAAAAGTTACTATTAGATCACCAAAAAATGGAGTCCCTTTATTATTTATACAAATGTAGTTAGAGCTTTAAAATATGTTTTTAAATATGTTTAATTTTTTAATGTCAGGAAATTCAAGATTAAACAGTGAATTAAAGTTTATGTTGTTTGATTTGGGAGCTTTTCTTGTACAGTAACACTGAGATACATCCCCAGTCACATTCTTATTTTTAAACTACATCATCATACTAAAAGAAGTCTTCAGTACATCTATAAAAATATAATCATGGACTTGGAGTTTGGCCTAGTGGTAGAGCGCTTGCCTAGCATGCACAACGACCTGGGTTCAATTCCTTGGTACTACATACACTGAAAAAAGCCAGAAGTGGTGCTATGGCTCAAGTGGTAGAGCTCTAGCCTTGAAGAAAGCCCAAGGATTGTGCTCAGGCCCTGAGTTCAAGCCCCAGGACTGGCAAAAAAAAAAAAATGTGTATATATATATATATACAATCATTTCTCAGCTCTGAATTCCATTCAGTTAACACTTTTGCTTTTGTCCACCCAAGCAGCATTTATTCGTAATTATTTTATGTATGCATAATTATGTTAATAGTTATATTAAACTGTTTTACAGTTATTGTAATATGAATAAAAGTATTACTTTGGGAGAATAAAATCCAAGTTTAATTACAGGATTTTTTTTTCAAGTGGAGCATTTACAAGACTATATGGCTAAAAAACACACTTCATAAAACCAGGAAAACATAATACAACCTTTGCCTTACTTTGTTGATGTTTACTTGGTTAACCTCTTTTTTATTGTTTTGGTTTTCATTTTAGAATCAGTGTGGTTAGTCTGTTGACCAGAAAGCCTTCTGCTACACCATTTTGCAATTTTGGCCTTAATATAGAATATACAAGTCTATGTTTCTTATCTCTTGCTATATTAAAGTCATTTAGGGAACTTAAAAGGTAATAATTACAATACTGATACCAATCTGGATAATTTTCAGGGGTTTTTAATTTTCAGAACTTCCTAGGAAATTCTAGGAGACTGTTAGAGTTGAGAACACTTCTGTAAAATAATTTGAACTTGAAAGAAAATTTTAGAGTGGCCATTCTGTTATATCTATGAATGATAGCTCTGAGTAGTCCCTACATAGCAAACTATTAACTGTGTATTAAAGTGGGTTTCATATATACAAATGGAATTATCTGTAATATGAAAGAAAGTACTGTAGAAATAGCTATTGTTATTTATCCAACATTAAATAGAAGCCCAAAGAATGACATGTCCAAAGAGGTATGCAGCTTTTAAATTAAAGAGCGAGATTGGTTCATGTATGAGCTCTTTTGCTATACCATGTTATAGGAAATTTTAGTACTTAATTTAATCCAGCTTGTATAACAAATTCATTTCAAGGTTTTGTCATTGTCTTCTTTCCTTAGAGCCACAGCTAAATATATTGTCTGTACTTGGAAGGTAGTAGAATATTTCTGACTTAGACCAGGTTTACAGATTTGCCATGACAGCAAGTTACCAAATACTTTTAATTCAAAGTATTTGTTAATCAGATACCAGTGAATCATGCCTATGATTATAGTTACTCAATAAGCTGAGATCAGGATCACAGTTCAAAGCTAGCCTAGGCAAAAAACGACTGTGTGATCTCCTCTGATTACACACACACACACACACACACACACACACACACACACACACACGGCCAGAAGTATAGCTGTGGCTCAAATGATAGGGTATTATCTTTGAGCACTAAAGCTCAAGACAGCATGTAAGTTCAAGCCCCAGAACAACAACAACAATAACAAAAAGTGTTTATGTTTAACTCAAAAAGTATTGCTTTTTGTTTTAAAATTATTTAGAAGTATAGTTGTATGATTAAAAAAAAAATCACAGGCCAGGAGTTTGGCCTAGTGATTAAAGTGCTTGCCTAGCATGCACGAAGACCCGGGTTCGATTCCTTGGTACCACATATATAGAAAAAGCTGGAAGTGGTGCTGAGGCTCAAGTGGTAGAGTTCTAGCCTTGAGAAACTCCAAGGACAGTGCTCAGGCCCTGAGCTCAAGCCCAGGACTGGCAAAAAAAAAAAAAAAAAATTAAATTAAAAAATAAATAAATAAATAAAAATCACAGGAGGACTGGAAGCATACCCCTAAGTGAACCCAAAGTAACCATGCCACCTAAAAGCCTTGAGTGATAGCTTTTTGTTTTAATATGAATATGAACCTACTTATAAAAATTAGTTGACTAGTTACAACAAAATTATCCAATATCTCCAAGTAGTAGAGATTCTTCAGGTAGGGAAATCCCTCAGGAGGGTAATTTGTATTCCAATAGTAATTTTTATTAGTGAAGTCTTCCTGTAAGAAAGGAATGCATTGTCCCAAAAGCGTAGTAAAATACGTGAAATGTATTCAATACCTTGAAATAATGATCCTGGTGATGCTTAAGATATCCATATATTTTTTATTATTTAGGCTAGTATAAGCCTAATGAAAGAATGAACTACTAATGCCTAGGGTTAGATTATCTATACAAATAAATCAAAGTCAACCAAAGTTTTCTAGAGAAGATCACATCCAAGCTATTACACATATTTCTAATACTTTGAGTTAGTTGGTATTTTTCATATTTGTTTTATGTATTTTTCTAAAAATTTTAAATAACCATTTATAGTGTATAAAATAAGGGTTACTTGAATACAAGCCCTGTGGTACTACTGCAGTCCATCTTTTTAAACAACAAGCAATTAATTGGCACTACTAAGAACTGCTTAATTTAAAACTTTATCAGACCTGGGCGTGGTTCACACCTGTAATCCTACTCAAGAAGCTAAGATCTAAGGACCATTGGTTCAAAGCCACTGAAGACTGTGAGACTCTTATCTCCAGTGAACCACTAGAAAACTGGAAGTGGTGCTGTGGCTCCAAGGGTAGGGCGGTAACCTTGAGCTGAAGAGAGTAGGAACTAGGCCCAGAGTTCAAGCCACATGACTTATAAGAAAACAACTTAATCAATTGCTTATTTTACTAATTTGCCATTTAATTCAAGTCCCTTATCAGCCCTGGGTAACTGGAATCACAGATAAAGGGTATTTCTGCTATAGCTCCTCTGTTCCCTCTTCCTGAGCTCTGACTTGGGGTGAGGAAGAGTATCTGTGAATCTGCTTAACTGTAAGATTAAGACTATTCCTTTTTTATGATGTTTCTGGATATGAAACTCAGGACCTCCCAAATGCAGGGCAAATTACTCTCTACACAGACAGCTCAGATCAATTTATAGCCATTTTTTAATTCCCAATTTTTCTTTTTGTAGCTTTATGCAGGAGCTATTCTTGAAGTCTGTGGATGAAAATTGGGGAGGTTCCCTCAAGTCCAAGGTATGTAGTAAACTGTTGAATCATTTTGCCATTATACAAGTGTATAAATACTCAGAAAAATAACAAGTTTTAGAAGTAGATTTTCTCAACAATATATGAATTTTGTTCATATTTGTTTTTATAGACATATAAAATTTAGATTTAAAATATAAAACATGAAGTGGTTATTTTCTTAAAAGGAGATTCTGTTGCCAAGTAACATTTATGATAACTCTTCTTTTAGCAGATGTAAATGCAAGTCCTTTAAATAACACACCATTCTAGTATATTTTAAATGTGACTAGATTTATGAAAAAGTGCATGAAGTTAGAATAGAATTAATTACCATATAATTTGGGTATACAAAAGAGAGTCATAATGTGTATGTCTTCACTGGGAATTTAATGTTAAGTATGTTAAAAGATCATTGTATTCTTCAGGTAAACATCAAATAATGGTAAGCTTTGCCTGTTCAAAAAGGCTTTTGGCTAAGAATAGTTTTGAACTCAGTAATGAAGTTCTTTTTTATTTAAATAAATAACCATTCTATTTGTATAGTTTATTCTGTTTTGATATTGTCTTGTTTTCAGTTGTTTCTTATATTCGTTACTAATAGTAAAATATTTTGTGGGTATTCATAGTTCATAAAAATTTCCTATGTGAACACATGACTTTGCTGACTTAGATTTGCTTATAATAAAATAATGCTTATTTTTGACCAGAAGTGTATGGATCAAGAGCTTACCATTTTAAAGTGAGTTTCAAAAAGATATCATCAAATATATTCTTTGTTAGAATAAGCACATATTCTAATGTAATGCAGATTTAATTTCTACTTCTACTAAGGATAAACATTTTTATTCTCCAATCCTGCCCCCATGTGTCACAGACACTTAAACTCAAAATTGTACTGTTGTTGTAAGGTAAATCCAGCCACAAGAAACAGAGAAACACATTTTGAGAGATCTATTTGGGGGTCTTTATTAGAAAGCAAGTGTCTGCAAGCAGACTTCTTGCCCAAAGGCCTGCAGCCCTGCTAATATGCTTAACACTGCTAGAAAACTGAGAAAGCAGGGGTGGGGGAGAAAAACAGAACAGATTAGCTGCAATGAAGAGCTGAAGTGGGATGCTGTGGTGACCTGAGAAGAGCCAGGGGACAAGACAGGAGACATGGCATCCTAGTGTCTGAACAGGTCTGCACTTAAATAGGGTCAGATCCAGGGCCCAAGGTCACATGAAACTCTAACATCTCCCAAGTTCAAGTCACAGGACTGACAGATCCATTAACCTGTTATCCACCTTCCTCCACCATGAAGATGATGGAGCCAGTTAAAACCAATTCCTTACCCGCCACATGGCCAACATGGTACCCATTAGACCCAACATCCCCACTTCAGTACAGCAACTAATATCAGTCTTTTATATTAGTTCTTCAATGACAGCATTATTTTTCTTATTTTTATCTACTACACTCAAATATAAATGGTAATGACTATTTTTAAATGTATTCGGAACACTAAACTATCTTAGCTCCTCTCTTCAAAATGTTTAAAAATTCTCTATTCAGATGTTTCCTATATTTTGTAGAATATCATGGGAATTTTCCCACTGTCATGTTATATATGTTCACATTGGTGAGTCAAATCCTTACTGTGATCAAATTTGTCCTCTCTCCCATGGTATTAGAATTTTTAACTCAGGGTCATGCATTTTCTGAGTTGTATAATCCTTCTTGCTTTTTTTTTTTTTTTTGTCCTGCCTAGCATGGACCCCTACCCACCTATTTATGCTTTCTGCATAGCTGGGATGACTGATGTACAACATGCCCAGAATTAGGTTGAGATGGATAACCTTTGCCCCGGGTACTGGCCTTAAGCTTCAGTTCTTGCAATATCTGCTTCTCAAGTAGCTGGGATTACGGGCATGAATGATACCCAACTAATTACTGTCATTTTTTTTTTTCCTGACTGGTGAAGATCCAAGAATACTGTTGCCTTTTTTAGCATGGCTTTGTTTTTAGTTTTAAAGTGCTAAAGAATAAACTCAGAGCCTTGCACCTGCTAAGCAAGAGTTTTGCTACTGAGCTACATGTTCTCCAGACGTTTCAGCATACATATTTGCTATATTTTTCCATTTACTTTCTCCATCAAAAACCTTGGCAGTTGTTTGACTACTATGAAATATCAATTTTTAAAAGTGGTAACTTAAAAAAAAGTTTAAGTGGTCTTTGAAATTGTGTTACAGAAAGGCCATTATTTTATATTAACTTCTTAATTTTTCAGTTCATTTTTGTTGCCTTTTGTCACTGATTAATATCAAAAATGTGAAATATTTATCCCTCCTAATTGTTTAAGCGTTCTGGTCCCATAATAACAGAGTCTATTTCCCTCATTTCACTTTGTAAATTTGCCTTGACTATTCCCATTGTTTTTACTAAGTTGGAAATGCTAATGTCTTAAAAAGATGTAGTCTTCCATGAAAGATGTAGCATGTCTCTCCATTTATTGACTGCCAGTTTGAATAAGACTGTACTTGCTGTAACTTTATTTCCATTTTTGGTATTGATCTTTGTAGCCAGCTGAGATTTTGATATAACAGTTTGAATCTTTTTTCTTATAAGCTTTTGTCAGAAGTGATAAGCCCAAACTGTTCCGAGGACTACAAATCAAGGTAAGAGTACTATAATGGAATTTCTCTTCCCCACTATTACTTTTTGAAGTTAAAAGGTATAAATAATAATTGTAGCTGGACACTGGTGACTCACACCTGTAGTCCTACATACTCAGGAGACTCAGATCTGAGCATTGAGGTTTCAAGCCAGCCTGGGCAGGAAAATCTGTGAAAATCTTACCTCTTTAACTACTACAGCTGTGGCTCAAATGGTAGAGCTCTAGCCTTGAGCAAAAAGGCTCTGGACAGTGCTCAGGCCCTAATTTCAAGCCCCAGAACCCACACAAAAGAATATTACTAGAATAAATATAATATAAGTAGTATAAATACCTATAAATAAGCTTTGACTTTTGGAGCAGTTCTTTGTATACAGAAAATCTGGAGTTTCCATATATTTTTTGGCGGTGTGGGGGCGGGACAGTCCTTGGGCTTGGCTTGAACTCAGGGCCTGGGCACTATCCCTGGACACTTTTTGTTCCAGACTAGTGCTCTGCCATTTGAACCAGAGCCTCCACTTCCTACTTTTTCTGTTTATGTGGTACTGAGGAATCGAACCCTTCATGCTTCATGAATGCTAGGCAAGCACTCTGCCATTAAGCCACATTCCCAACCCCTAATGCTTTTTTTTTTATAATTGTAATGTATAGAGGAGTTACAGTTGCATTCGCCAGATAGTAGGTGCATTACTTCACACACATTGATACCCCTTCTCATGTTTTTTCCCTATTTCCCTCTTCTAACCTCCTCCCAATCATCTTGTTTTTCCCCCTTCCCTTCCCTGTTTCAAATAATCAAACGTATATACGATATATCAGGTAACACAGTCAGGTTTAGTGACAATATGAGATTAACCAAAGCCCAGCCCCTAATTCTTCCTTAAAAGACTTCCTTTACGTTTTGTTAGGGTGTTATATCTAAAATTCTTTAAATTGCTATTACGTTTTTTAAACCTGGATTGACACGAGTTGAAATAAGTGCCTTTTGCAGCAGAAAGTAACTCTTCTGTCCTTCTTTGATACAGTATGTTCGTGGGTCAGATCCTGTACTAAAGCTTTTGGACGACAACGGGAACATTGCTGAAGAGCTGAGCATCCTCAAATGGAACACAGATAGTGTGGAAGAATTTCTGAGTGAAAAATTGGAGCGCATGTAAATCTTGCTTAAATTCTATTCTATCGTTTTGTTGCCTTATCAAATGAAATATCACAGCCCCTAGAAAGTTGTTTTGCATGCTTCCATTGATCAGCCTTTCACTATGAGGCATTAAACATTTAGTTAGAAGTTGAGGTGGCAGCACAGCCCATAATATGTAAAGAGTAAGCAAGCTTCACAGGAGCCACTTTTTCTAAATTTCAGCCCATTTGCATTTGTTGATACCACTAATAAAATGCTTTTTAACAGGCTTGCAGTTAAATGCAAATGATAGTTTAATTGGTCAGGTTCTATGAACAACAAATTTCTAAATTAGGAAGAGTTAATGGAGATAATACTATACCTCCCATGCTATTTGCTTTCAAAAATAATGACAGAAAACTACAAAGCAAGTAAGAAAACTGAGCCTCAACAGATAGCCTTCTCCTTTGAACACTTACGTTTTATATTCCACAGCTTTCTTTTTAGTAGAAATATTTAGATTGTAATGAGTGTACTGCAGAAAAACTTTGTAGCTTCATTATTATGAAAACAGTTTGGAGATCTACAGTAAAAGTGGGTCATACGCAAAGATTTGCATTGATGAAGACTACACAGAAAACCTTTCATAAGGATTTGTGCAGATCAGATATTTGGCAAATTTTTGTGCTTTATATTCTTTATAAAACATTCATTTAATACTGATCACTTGTAATACCAAAATATAAATAAAAAACATTCAAAAGTCTTGAATTTCAAGTTATTCTAATTTGTCTTTTCATGTTTAAAAATGTTAATATTATTGGTGCATACATCTCAGCTATTGATTTCTACGACTTGGGTTTAAGCATTGTCTCTTCTTCCCCCCTCCCCCGCACCTCAAGACTAGTGCTCTACCTCCTGAGCCACAGCTTCACTGGTTGGCAATACTGCATACTTACATCTCAGTCTCCCAAGTAGCTAGAAGCCACAGACACCCAGCTAAGCAGTTTTTGTGTTTTTTTTTTTGTTTTGTTTTTTGTTTTTTGCCAGTCCTGGGCTTGAGCTCAGGGCCTGAGCACTGTCCTTGGACTTTCTCAAAGCTAGAGCTCTACCACTTGAGCCTCAGCACCACTTCTGGCTTTTTTTTAATCTATGTATGTGGTACTGAGGAATCGAACCCGGGTCTTCATGCATGCTAGGCAAGCACTTTAACCACTAGGCCAAACTCCCAGCCCCTGTTTTGTTTATTTTTTAACAAAATGTAAAAACGTCCATACCGTTTAAGTTATCGTAACTTCTTCTGTTGGTAATAGAGATTGGTTATTAGTCTTTATTAGTAGCTTAGTATATTTTTAAAGGCAGCAAGAGACTATTATCTGCCTGATTTGGCTGTTTAAAATATCATAAGACATCCTGGAAAGCAGGGTACTGTCTACTTTGGACAATCAATGGCATGGATATTTGATAAAACAAGACCTGGTTAACATGCCACTGATCCCTAATATTTATTGCTATTTCAGAACAATGTGAGCATTGGAGAAAATCATGGAGTTTCCACTACATATTGAATAATAGTGGCATTGAAGAGTGAAACTTCAAAACTTTTGAAATTGGCATACAAAATCATTAGACTGATTTTGGGGCAGAAAATCCAAGTTAAATGAGTATCTAACATGTAATGGTAGTGAAGAGAGGCCTTAAAACTATTGTATTCATGTTATTGTGAGAGATCAAAGAAGCTGAAGAACCCCACTGTATTTTAGAGCTTCCAGTTCTCAAGCTGATGAATAATAGGGTATCTACCAAACCCCGGTTTTTTAATTGGGAGGTTCAATTTACTCAGCCAATTCAGAGTGGGTTTTGCCAGTTTCAAGGAAAGAAAAGGTTTTTAAAGAAACAAAAAGCACTGATTACCAGTTAAAGAGTATTAATACTGATCCAGAAAGTTTTGTTTTATAGCCAGAGTCTGACATTTGATTAAGCTTATTCAAAGTCACCACAGATATAGCTATTTAATAACTGCAACTTTGCTTACCTTGTCAAAGCTAATTACTTATACCTTAACCAGTTAATTTATCTCTAAATTTAGCAATTTTTTAATCATAGTAAAACTATAAATAAAAACAAAAGTATGCTGTTTTAAGATTTAAAGTTTGATAGCTTTCAAAAATTAAAATGAATGAAGTAAAAGAATGAAGTATAAGAATGAAGGTAAGGGCCGGGAGTTTGCCCAAGTGGTTAAAGTGCTTGCCTAGCATGCATGAACACCCGGGTTCGATTCCTCGGTACCATATACATAGCAAAAAGCCGGAAGTGGTGCTGAGGCTCACGTGGTAGAGTGCTAACCTTGAGAAAGTCCAAGGACAGTGCTCAGGCCCTGAGCCCAAGCCCAGGACTGGCAAAAAAAAAAAAAAAAAAAAAAAAAAAGAATGAAGGTAAATCCTGCAAATGTTTAATAGTTAAAGGAAGAGATAAAACTATGTTAGAGCACTTCTCTAGTATATACAAGACTATAGGTTTAATCTCCAACATGTGTAAATTAAATTGGCAGTAGCTAAAGTGTGAAGACATTTACAAATGCACAGGAAGTCATATAGATGTCATATAAGTAAGCCTTGTACTTGAAAATTAACATACCTTTTGATGGTCCATTTTTCACATTTTGTTGAGAGTTTTACTTTAAAGTGACCCAAGACAGAATAAAATGCAGTCTAAACAGAAACATAAAATATAAAAATGATGCACAGTCAGGTTGATGGGGAGGTGACCCACAGATTCCATATTTTTCCTGAGAGCAATGAATGGTTTAGTATCTGTTAATTCAGTAACATAGGGCAAAATGTTTTTTAAACATTTTTGAGATGAAATTCACGTACTTAAGGGTATACAATTCAATGCTTATTTAGTATGCTCACCATACAGTTTTATCCCTCCAAAGATGAATTCTGTGTCCATCCTGTGGTCATTCCCCATTCCTGCCCTTCTAGCCATGGATCTAGCATGGTTCATGCTGGGAGCTGAGTAATGCCATGTCTAATAACTTTCTGCTGAGACAAAGCGTAAGAGGCAGGGCGCAAGACTTGATTACCATTGGTTACAAATGTGTTAATTGCTTTATCACTCTCTGCTGAGACCTAGAGGGTATATTAGCTGATGGGGACTTCCTCGGGAAGGGGTTTTTGGGGGAGAGAGATTCCTGCCTTGACAAATCTGTTTGTGCTCCAGAGAAGGAGGGCTGGGTGTGGGTGGTCAGTGGGCCCTCTCCTCGCTTGGCTTGTCCCGGTCAGACTTGTTCTCCCTATCCCTCCTGCTGATCGAGAGGGACCCAGGACGAAGGAGCCCGACAGTTCACTCAGTATATTCCAGGGTTTCATCCAGTGTTCTTTGTCTATGATTGAATAATGTCCCTTTATATATAATCAGCCCCCCATTTATGTGGTAATGCAACAATATGCTGTTATATACAACTTTTTTCTTTTTTCTCATGCTGGGGAACAAACTCAAGGATTTGTATATACAAATGACATCTCCACCTTTTCAGCCCTCACTTAATTCTGAGTAATTTACAGATTTTTTTCTAAATAGGCATACTGCATTGCCATCACCAACTTAAGGTACCTGACTTCCGCATGCCCTGTAGGTTTCTGATCTAATGAAGAGCATGGACATTTTACAATACTGCCAACCAACAGGAGCCACTTTAGTGCATTAAGCACTTGACCTTCACTAAAGAGTCTTCAGACTAGTATTTAAATCTTTGATATTTTTAGATTCTCAATTTTTACCTGCCTCTTCAGCTTTCTGTATTCTGGTCAGAAAGGCAACCTTTGAACAGCTTAAAAGCCTAAGTATACAATTACAGTTATAGTACAAACAAAATTGAACTTACTAAGAGCGAATTACAAAGGAATCTTTGAGAATATGACCTTCAAACTGAAGCTTAGCTGAAAGAACAGAAACTATCAAGAGAAGATACTGAGATAAAATGCTTTCTAGTCAAAGAAGACCACATGGAATCACTCCAGTCTAGGAGAAAGCATCTTCACTCACCTGAAAAAGAGAGCCAACTTGTCTGGGACCCAATAAGCCAAAGATAAAAGTAATAGGAAATGAGACTGGAAAAGTATGTGAAAAGGATACTGTTCATACTATCTTGATACTTGATGTTAAAAACAAAACCAGTACAAGAAAAATCTTTAAGGGAATAACAAAATCCAGTAAGATCAATTGTGAAGTTTTAGGTCAATCAACAAATGGTCGCTTAAGGAAATAAATGTTTTATCTAGTGCTTTAACTTATAACCAATAATCTCTAGGAACTTTATAGCTTTTTTTTTCCAGTTCACTATTTTTTAACTACTCAGATTCTTCTTAAGGAAAAAATTAAAGACAAACCTAAGAATAAGTCTTAAATTGAGGTTTCAGGGTTGGTTTGTAAATACTCAAAGAATCTTTAGAATATTCACTAGCTTTGTAAGCTAAAGGGAAGTATCTGTTAATTCACACTAAATTTGGGCACTCTTCCCCATCTTTGTTGCTGTTGCAATAGTCTCACTGTTCTGCCTCAGCTGGTTTTGAGCTTCATGGACTTGTGATTCTCCTACCCTGGCCTCCTAAGACTCCACTACAGGCATTTGCCACCTCACCCACTGTCCTCAAAGTTTGTTCCACTATCCTCAAAGTTTGTTCCTCACTTAGCTAGAATGTTGACCCAATTCCTGGCTCTTGGTGTCTCATGTTGTAGATCATGAATGTCTAATGTGGCTCATTTCATGCCCCATTTTCCACTCTGTTTTGAAATCTGATCTGTATTGAATTATTTTCCTGTTGCCATTAACTTGAACACCTGGATACTGCCCTCTGATACAGTGTCTACATTTTCCTACCTGTGAACACTGATCCTCAGATCTCAGCCTCCTGAGTAGCTAGGATTACAAGTGTGAGCCACCACACCCAGCTCTAGCCACATTTCTATTGCTGTATTACCAGCCCAACACTTAATGATTTAAAACAGTAACTATTTCTTTTGTTCATGACTATGTAATATGAACAGAGCTCCATTAAAACCACTCACCTTTGCATTTACCAACTAGAGTAGCTCAACTGAGACTAGAAGGTCTACTTCTGAGAGATAGCTTGGAAAACAAGGAGAGTCTGTCTTACTTTCCATTTGGGCATGTGGGGCTTCCACATAGTATAATGCATCCTAAGAGTGGGAACTGCCAATTTATTAAGGCCTGGGCACAGAAATGTCAGAGTCGCTTCTGTCTCCTTGTCTTTGTCAAGGAATTACAAAACTCAACTTTGAAAGAAAAGAGATTAGATCCAATGAAGTCTGATTTTGCTTTTAGTTGCTGTGATGTTACCTGAAATAACTTAAATGTGTGTTTACTTTGGCTCACAGTGTCAGATGCTTCAGTTCATAATTGCTTAGCCTGTTGCTTTTAGGTCTGTGATAAGACAGTATCACAGTGGGGGACAGTGTCAGAGAAAGCTAATAGAACAAATAAGCTCATAGAGGGAAAAATGCAGAGTGGGGAAAGAGGTGACATCTAAAAAGAAACATACTCTTTACCTGCCTAAAGGAACTATAATTCCTCTGTACATAACTTTTAATTAAAATTATTTTTTAAAAAACTTTTAAGTAGTGGAAAAGATCAGGAACCCAATATTCCCTGTAGGCACACCTCACATACTCCCTTCCTTCTACTCAGATTCACCTGCTAAAGATTGTCACCTCCCAGTAGTACCACAAATTGTGGCCCAAACCTTTAGTGCCTTTCAGAGACATAAGTGTCAAAAGAATTCTGAAGAACTTGTTATGAAGCTTCCACAGCTTCATCTACAGCCCAAAGCATTTGGGTGAGGTGGAGTGTGTGTGTGTGTGTGTGTGTGTGTGTGTGTGTGTGTGTGTGTGTGTGTGTGTTGCCTTATGGAATTTTTTATGATAAATTATTAATTACTACATGTATTTCCAGGTCTTTCCACACTTAGGGATTCTAATAGTATAACCAGAAATAAGAATTTGCAACCAGGCATCAATGGTTCATGCCAGTTAACCACCAACAAGCCAGAAATGGATCTGTTGCTTAAAATGGTAGAGCACTAGCCTTGAACATAAAAACTCAGGACAGTTCTAAGGCCCTGAGTTCAAACTCCGAATTGACACCAAAAACAAGAAAAAGAAATTGCCTTCCTGATTTCTACTTTGAGAGACTCAGCTTCATCTGCTTTATACTGCAAAGACAGTTAATGAATTAGCACAAGCCTCTCTAGAGTCTTTTGAGCAGATCTAGTGGTACAGGACATGCACAAGTCATCTCTGTAGGTGGGGTCACTTTATGATCATTATATTTATGAGTACAATAATTTATTGTAAATAGTTTAAAACATCCTTTTCTAATTGCATTGGTTAAGCTATAGTACCCATCTATTTGGTCAAACACTAGCCTTTTTTTTTTTTTTTTTTTTTTTGGCCAGTCCTGGGGCTTGAACTCAGGGCCTGCACACTGTCCTTGGACACTTTTTGCTCAAGGCTATCACTCTGCCATTTGAGCCACAATACCACTTCTATGTGTGTGGTTCCGTAGAGTCGAACCCAGGGCTTTGTGCATGCTAAGCTGAGCACGCTATCACTAGGCCACACTTCAGGCCCAAACCTTAGCCATTCTTATGAAGTTACATTTTAGATAAAAGATTGGCACTTGTAATCAGTAAGTAAAGAAATCACCTCAAAATGTAAATAGACCTTATCCAATCAGCTGAGGACCTTCAGGAAAGACAGAGGTTTCCCTAGATGGAAGGAATTCTTCCCTAATCCTGAAATACAGAAACTGCCTGAGTCTCTAGCCTTCAATTTTGCTTGTGTATACCTGACTCAAGATTGCAGTACAACAGCAACCTTTCTGTTAGCTCTATTGTTCTACAGATGTCAGAGTTTTCTGCACCTACAATTAACATGAGCCAATTTACTTAAAATAGAAAAAAAAATTAGATTTTATATAGCTAGACAGATTCTGTTGATTCTGTTTCTCCAGAGAACACTGACTAGGTCACCTTTTGCAAAACTTCATGCATTAATGATCAACCTTCAGTTATAAAGATTTTGCAAGAAAAAGATGAACCTTAGTCTTCACTGGTTTAGGTCCTGTGCAAATTTTGTTCTGAAATTACTACTTTATGTTATTGAACAGAATTCTGACAGACTTCTCAGTCCTCAGCCCCTTTCCTAAGGTAGTTGTTTTCCTCATTAGTTGTTAACACATGGGGTTGTGTTTATGTTTGGCTGTACATAAGATACACCATCAAAAGCTAATTGAATGAGTCACAACACTGTTTACAAGGAAAGACTGAACAGATGTAAAAAATAAAGTCATCTTTTGTGTGTAAACAATGATGTTTGGAATCTGCAGAACAATATGACACAAAAAGTAGATTTTGTAGTTGATTTGCGAGTAGAAGGGAAATGTTTCTGAGTGATAAACTAGCTCTTGAAGAAATAACCTCTTGTCACATTTTATCATCTTTTTCAACAGTTATTGGCCCATTAGAGCAGGTGAAGTTGAAGAATGTCATTTACCCTCAATGTAGCAAGATATTTTATCCTGTCTAACATTGCATAGATGTTAGTACTAGGGGGAAAAATGCGAAGTACGCCTCCGTTCTTAAGTGGTGCCTTTGAGAATGCAGACACCGGATTTGTTCAGAGGAATGTTCAATAGATCACTATCAACACAGAACAAAGCCAGCATCATCTTCAGGTTTCCATTATGATGTGACTTTTGCTAGAATCCTGGCACTTGGCAAAGAGAAGTGAGAAGGGGAAGGAGGGGGTAGTAATCATTGGGGATTGTCTTACTGACTGTTCCTATGTTCTCTCCTTGGAACTTCAAGAATGCATGGCATATTTGCTCTGCTTCTCACAGAGGCTGCTGGCCTCTGTGTGGGACCCTCTGCCCCCTGTTTTGACTATTTGTCATCATGTTGGGTTTTCTCATGACCTCTGAGAGCTTCGAGCCTGGTTTCCCCAGTGCTCTTTTCAGAGGAAGCTCTCCAAATGTTCCACAAATTGGAGTTGGAAGATTTCTTTTGATTTTGAGCTTTTCAATATTTCTTTCATGTCCATAGATGATCAGCTACTGGCATGTATCAGTCCCTCATTAAGATCACCTGCACTTGCTAAACAACCAGGAAAGGAATTACATTTTAAGGGATTCTTTGTGGAATAACAATTTAAATCTTTACTAGTAAAAATGCAATATATTTAAATAAAAATGAAAACAAAGCTTGGGCTCTATATAACATTGGTTCTTAAAAATGTAGGGTTCTTGAGAATTTTTCACACATTAGAATTTTCACATTGGGAATCCCTGCTATTCAGGAGTCTGGGCAGAAAAGTACACAAAACTATCATCATAAAAATAAGCTGGACTGGAGGTGTGACTCAACTGGTAAAGCAGCATCCATGAGTAGAAAAGAAATCCAACAAGAGTGTAAGGCTCTGAGTTAAAGCACTAACTAGTACCAGCATGTGCACACACACACACACACACACACACACACACACACCACACACACACACACACACACATACACATTAATATCCACTGAAAGTCACCATAAGCCAGGTATTGTAGTTCATGCCTATAATCTTAGCTATTAAGAAGGTAGCCTGGCCCTAACGAAATGAACCAAAAAAAAAGCAAGAACTAGTAAATATTTTTCAATCCTAACCCTCAATATCAAGGGACTTAACTCTCCAATTAAACAGCATAGACTGGCTAGTTGGATCAAAAAGCAAGATCCATCTTTCTGCTGTCTTCAAGAGACACACCTTCCCCCCCCAAAAAAAACAAACATATTTTGAGAATGAGAAGCTGAAATAAAATCAAGCTAACAGCCCCCATAAACAGGCTGGAGTCATCATTTTCCTATCAGATAAAATAGACTTCAAACTAAAATTAGTAACAAGAGACAACAAAGATTATTACATACTACTAAAGGATCTCTCCTCCCAAGGATATAACCATACTAAGTATCTACACACCTAATGCTGGAGCACCCAATTTCATCAAACAAATTTAACTTACACTAGAACCACACATATATCCAAACACAGTGATTGTTGGTGACTTTAACACACCACTGTCACCTCTGGATAGATCAACCAGGCAAAAACTCAACTGAGAAACCTCAGAATTGAACAATTGCAAAGACCAACTAGAGCTAACAGACATCTGCAGATTATTCCATCCAGCAACATCACAATATATGTTTTTTTCAGCAGCAGCACATGGAACATCTTCTAAAATAGACCATATTTTAGGGACTAAAGCAAACCTTTGCAGATTCAGAAACACTGAAATTATTCCCTGCATTCTCTCAGACTACAATGGCATAAAATTGGAACTGAACATGAGTCTCCACCAAGGAAAACCCTGCAACTCATGGAGATTGAACAACACATTGTTGAATCACCAGTGAGTCATTGAGGAGATCAGGACAGAAATCCAACAGTTTATGGAATTTAACAAAAAGGAGCATACAAAATATCAGCTCCTTTGGGACACAGCAAAGGCAGTACTCAGAGGAAAATTTATAGCTCTGAGTGCTTACATTAACAAATTGGAAAAATCTCAAACCAACAATTTAATGGTGCACCTTAAGCTCTTGGAAAAAGAGCAACAAACCAATCCCAATTCCAACAGAAGAAAGAAAATTATTAAAGTTAAAGCAGAATTAAATGAATTAGAGTCCAAAAAACCATAGAAAGAATAAAACAAGGAGTTGGTTCTTTGAAAAATTAACAAACTTGACAGACCCTTAGCAAATCTTACCAAGAAAAGAAGGGAACACACCCGAATAAACAAAATCATGGACGAGAATGGAAATATCACAACAGAAAATACCAGGATCTAGAGCATCATAAGGGAATACTTTTCGAACCTTTATGCCAAAATTTTGAGAATCTGGAAGAGATAGGTGAATTTCTAGCCAATATTAACATACCCAAACTGAACCAAGATGACCTAAACCAACTAAGCAGACCTATTTCAAGTATTGAAATAGAAATGGCAATGAGACCTCTCATCCAAGAAAAGCACACGACCTGATAGATTCACAGGTGAATTCTTTTTTTACTAAACATTCTTTTTATTGTAATTAATAGAAGGATTACATTATATTAGCCAGATAAAAGGTGTATTACTTCACAAACGTTGATACCCCTTCTCAAGCTTTTGTCCCCATTCCCCTCCTGCCTCCCCCTCCCCTCATCTTGTTTTCCCCCTTCCCTATCCTATTTCAAATAAACAAATAAACATATACAATATACCAGATAACAAGGTCACAGCTGAATTCAATAAACCCTATAAAGCAGAGCTCACACCAATACTTCATAAGCCCATCAATGAAATTGAAAGCAAAGGCTCTTTGCCAAATTCATTCTATGAAGCCAGCATAATCCTCATCCCAAAACCAGACAAGGACTCATCAAAGAAAGAGAACTATAGGCCCATTTCTTTTTTTTTTCTTTTCTTTTTATTTTTTTGCCAGTCCTGGGCTTGAGCTCAGGGACTGAGCACTGTCCTTGGACTTTCTCAAGGCTAGAGCTCTACCACTTGAGCCTCAGCACCACTTCTGGCTTTTTTTTTCTACGTGTGTGGTACTGAGGAATCGAACCCGGGACTTTGTGCATGCTAGGCAAGCACTCTACCACTAGGCCAAACTCCCAGCCCCAATATAGGCCCATTTCTATGATGAATATTGATGCAAAACTTCTCAACAAAATACTAGCCAACCATCTACAACAACTCATCAAAAAAATTATACACTATGATCAAACAGGATTCATTACAGGGAGGCAAAGCTGGTTCAACATACGCAAGTCAATTAATATAATTCATCACATCAACAGGAACAAGGACAACAATCACATGATTGTCTCAATAGATGGAGAAAAAGGCATTTAAGAAGATACAACACCCCTTTATGCCAAAAGGTCTGGAGAAACTAGGAATCCATGGAACATTCCTCAGTATAATAAAGGCTGTGTATGACAAACCCACAGCTAGAATTATACTTAATGGCGAAAAGCTAAAGCCATTTCCTCTAAAATCAGGAACAAGACAAGGATGCCCACTCTCTCCACTCCTCTTTAACATAGTATTAGAATTCCTAGCCAGAGCAATAAGGCAAGAAGCCAGCATAAAGGGGATCCAAATAGGAAAAGAGGAAGTGAAACTTTTCCTCTTTGCAGATGACATGATTCTGTATTTAAAGAATAGACTCCACTCCCAAGTTGCTTGATTCAAAACTTTGGCAAAGTACCAGGGTATAAAATTAACCCTCAAAAAATCAACTGCTTTCCTGTATGCCGTCAATGAGAAGAGCAAGGCAGAAATCAGGAAAGCAACTCCTTTTGCAATAGCCTCAAAGAAAACAAAGTCCTTAGGAATTAACTAAGAATGTAAACTCTAAAATCCTGAAAAAAAAAATTAAAGCAGAACTGAGGAAGTGGGAAAACCTCCCATGCCCCTGGATTGGAAGACTTAATATCGTGAAATGGCAATCTTGCCAAGGGCTATCTACTAATTCAATGCAATATCCATCAATATCCCAATGTTATTCTTTAAGGAAACAGAAGAAGCAATCCCAAAAGGAATAATAAAAGACCCCTGTATAGAAAAAACAATTCTTAGCAGAAAGAACAGTGTTAGAGAAATACCAATACCAAACTTTAGACTCTATTACAGAGCTATAGTAACCAAAACAGATTAGTACTGGCACAAGAACAGCCCTGAAGACCAATGGAATAGAACTGAGGACCTAGATATTAACCAACAGACCTATGGCCACCTAATCTTTGATTAGGGAGCCAAAAAAGTAGAATGGAAGAAGACAGCCTTTTCAACAAGTGGTGCTGGATGAACTGGATAAGCACCTGCAGAAAACTAAAGTTGGATCCTGCTTTGTCACCCTACACTAGAATTAACTCCAAATGAATCAAAGACCTCGAGGTAAAAACCGACACACTGAAAACTTTACAAGAAGGAATAGGAAATACACTAGGTCTCCTTGACACAGATCAAAGCTTTCTTAATAAAGACTCAGAAACACAAAAAAAAAATCAAAGAAAGTGTGGACAAATAGGATTCATTAAACTGCAGAGCTTCTGTACTGCAAAAGACATAGTCAGCAAGGTAAATAGAAAGCCCACAGAGTGGTCAAAGATCCTACTAGCCATACAACAGACAAAGGCCTCATATCTAAAATATATCTCCAACTAAAAAAAATGAATCACTCCAAAACAAATCTTCAAAGAAACCATCCCATTAAAAGGTGGGCTAAAGACTTAAAGAGAGACTTCTCTGAAAGGGAAATAAGAATGGGCCTACATATAGTATGAAGCTAATTGAAAGGACCTCCAGGATATCGAAACAAAAGCCATATAACGAATGATTGTTGTCCTTAATGTACTATGTTGTCTCTCATCTCCTTTGCTGTCCCTTGGTTATCCCATATTGTTATAGTATCTCACTTTGTTATCTGATATATTGAATTTATTTGTATTTGGTTATTTAAAATTTGATAGGGAAGGGGGGAAAACCAAGATGGGTGGGGAGTGTGGGGGGGAGGGAAATGGGTACCAAGACATGAGAAAGGGTATCAATGTACGTGAATTAATGCACCTTCTATCTGGCAAATATCATGTAACCCTTTTACTAATTACAATTAAAAAAATTATAAGTGAGAAAAAAAAGAAACAAAAATAAAAAAGAATATGGAAAAAGAAAAAAAAAGAATGGGCCTATAGACACATGAAGAAATGCTCAACATCTCTGGTCATAAAAGAAATGCAAATCAAAACAACTTTGAGATTCCACCTCACTCCAGTTAGAATGGCCAGGATCAAGAAAACTAATAACAACAGATGCTGGAGGGGATGTGGCCAGGAGGGATCACTACTACACTGTTGGTGGGAGTGTAAACTTGTTCAACCACTACGGAAAGCAGTATGGCAGTTCCTCAAAAGACTAAACATAGAGCTCCCCTATGACCCAGTAATTCCACTACTTGGCATTTACCCAATGGTCCAGAAACAAGGACATACTAAATCCACTAGCACAACGATGTTCACTGCAGCAGTATTTCCCATAGCAAAGATATGGAATCAACCCAGATGTCCCTCAGTAGATAATAGGATCAAGAAGATGTGGTACTTATACAGAATGGAATTCTCTGCTGCCATCAGAAAGAATGACATTGCCACATTTGTAAGGAAATGGAAAGACCTGGAAAAAAATCATTTTAAGTGAAGTAAGCCTGACCCAAAGGAACATAGGCTCTATGGTTTCCCTCATTTGTAATAAGTAGTACACATCTAGGACTCTTCTAGCTGATGATCACAATAGCTCAAAACCTAGGTACGTAAGGTCATATAGGATGAGACTTAATGAAAGGATCTCCAGGACATGAAAACAAGAGCTTTATCTTGTGTGATTATTGTTCTTAATGTACTATGCTATTTTCTTCTCTTTTCTGCCCTTTGATTAATGTCATGTTGTTACTGTATCTAACTCTGATACCTAGTATATTGTATGTACGTTTATTTGTTTATTTGAAATAGGAAAGGGAAGGGGGAAAACAAGATGCTTGGGAGGGAGTGGTGGGTGGAATGGGGACAAAAACATGAGAAGGGATATCAATGTATGAGAAGTAATGTACCTACTATCTGGCTAGTGTAACTGTAACCCCTCTATATATTACCCTGACAATAAAAAACTTTTTTAAAAAAGAAGGCAGCCTTGGCAAAGTCAGCAAGTGCCTTGTCAAAAATAAAACAAAAGTTCTAGAGGTGTGGTTCAAGTTGAAGAGGACCTGCCAGTAAATTGCCATAGATCAAACCCCAGTACCAAAAATAAAACTAAAATTTATCTGTACACTGGTAACTTACATCCTACTATAACTACTGAGTTCAGAAGGATTACATTTCAGAGCCAGTCTCAGTATATACAAAAAACTGACTTCTAGCCAGTAGCTGGTACCTGTCATTTCAGCTACATAGAGATGAGTTCAGACAGAAGTGGGAGAGCCTGGAGAAAAGAGGTAAGCATGGGACAGGAGCATAGAGACATACTGGGATAGAGAAGGGGAGCTTTGAAGGAAATTAGCTTTCTCAGAGACAGAAGAGGCAAGGCCATCCATTAGGACTGGACAGTAAATGGGGGCAGGTTTGAAAAGAACTGTTTGCAAAGAACCGTCTCCTCTGGAATAGGTGCAGAGGAAAGCAGAAATTCTCCTATATTGAGACCAATTCCATCTGTGCTAACTTACTGCGTGACTTTCATTACATCATTATTCTACATCATGTTACTCTCCTCTGGAAACAGAGTTAACAATGGCCATTATGTACATATCACATTTTTATTTGGACATTAAGTATGAAAAGGTAATATTTGCAGTCATTATCAGTTGCAGGCTACTTGTATTATCCAATACTAGCACTCTGGTTTATCAAACTGCTTCTAACTTCTTTCTCACTTTTCTTTATTGAGTTTCTTCTAGGACATTTTTTTCAAATAGGAAGTGGACTGGGGGAGATTTGAAGATGATATTCCACTTCCTTCCAGAGCCAAGGACCAGTGGCTCACATCTGTAATCCTAGGTACTCAGGAGGCTGAGATCTGAGGATTATGGTTCAAAGCCAGCCTGGGTAGAAAAGTCCATAAGACTCATTTCCAGTTAACCAGAAAAAAGCTGAAAATGAAGCTGTGACCTAAGTGGTAAAGTGCCAACCTGGAGCAGAAAAGTTAGAGTCAATACTTAGACCCTGAGTGGGTCTAGGTACACACGCACACACACACACACACACACACACACACACACACACACACACACACACACTGATGCCACGAGGTATTACATTACTCATTCAGTCTTAAGGATTTCTAGAGTATCCATGAAGCCTTGTTTTCTCTCCAAGGGTCCAAGCCATACATATAGCAATACATTTTCAAGTGAAAGTAGATACTGAGCAAGACACTTCTACCAGGAATAAATTCTGCTCTGCTCCAAACTGGCTTGAAGAATTGTAAACTGAGAGCAGATTTTGCTTTTTAATATCCTATAGGGACAATAAGTCAGGACTTCCTGAAATTAAGCAATCAGGTAAAATGCTTCAACACCTTCTAGAACTTAAGCTTCTTCATACCAAGAAATCAACATGTTTGTTACTTAGCAACTCTTTCCTATGCCCCAGTGACTTTAGTCAAGGCCTTTCCACCAGGCCCAGAGTCGGTACGACGGTGTAGCACAAGTCATCACTGGAAATTTATTTGTTCTGGAAACCTAGTGCTGATGGCTATTCTTGGGGGAGTCGGAGAGGGGAGGATAGATTCCAAGTCTCAATCATGGGCTTATAGTAAAGGCTACACTAGCTATTAGTCCTATTTCAATTCTTGGCATCGCTTTGCCTGATTATCACCCGGTAGTCTAATTGTTAATCTTCTGCTCTTATTAAACCTGAGCTTCAATACCAATTTCAACTAATGTTGACAGGTTTTGTTTGCAAAACCCTATTTCCCCCAGATCCCTTCTAAAGCTTTCCTCGCCATGGACTTGTGTGCAGTAGCCCTGAGATAATAGATGTCTCAAGGTTACCTTGTTGCCCTTCCTTCTATCAAGTTTCAGAAACAAGGCTGCAAGGCTGAGTCAGGCAGGTGACAAAAAATTCAGATAGAATTAATGGGGAGGAATGACAACTTGAACATAGAAAACACATTCCCCAAGTATTAAAAACCACAGCTAAAAGCTTTCTAAACATTGGCTTGGCCAAAACCACTTCGTGGACTGGGCTGTATAGGATTTTAGTGATGGTTTTTCTCAGAGCACTTCTCTTTCTGTCCAGGCTTTTAAGATCAGGATGCATCTATATTGAACCCTGCATAATAAAACAATAATCAGTCCTCATGATGAGTTTAGAGGCCTTGGATAAGTCACTCAGCATGAGTTTCTTCCTTTTTTCTTTTTTTTTATGGGGGTGGAGTGGGAAAAGGCAAGGAGCAGTATTGGAGCTTGAACTCAGAAACTGGACATTGTCCCTTAGCTTTTTTTTTTTTTTCCTACTCAAAGCTAGTACTCACCATTTGAGCTATATCTCCACTTCCCACTTCAGGCTTTTTGGTGGTTAATTAGAGATAAGAATCTTTCCTGTCTTGACTACCTTTGAACCATAATCCTCAAATCTTAGTCTCCTGGATTTTAGGCATGAGCCACTCAGGGCCTGGCTCATGAGTTTCTTTCAATCTGTTAAATAGGGCCTCGCTGGAAGCATGTGTATCTTTGCTTTTCCGTTTGTTGGAAGTTCTTTTACTGAGTGACATGGCTTTTATCATCCAAGTTTTCTGAAGGACACTTTTCTGTTTCTGTGACTTAGAAGTGACACCTCCTTGACATTTTTAAACGTCTGCCTTCATCTGTGGTGGTTTGCTAACACGGCTGTCCTTACTCTGTGTACAAATCTCAACAACACAGCACTCACAAGCCAATATTTCATTTTTTCTTCCAGCAATCTTAAAATTGTTCATTTAAGTGTTTGTGTGTTTGGTAAAACTGGGGTTTGAAGCCCTTTTTGCTTACTATTTAATTTATTACTTTATTGCTTGTTCCAGGCTTTGAATTCAGGACTTCCATTTCACTCAACTTTCTTCCTTTTCTGGAAATTTATGACTTGAGCCATGCTTTGAGCCACAGCATTTTGTTGATCATTTTGGAAAAGGATACTTTTCATTTCTTTTAACCATGACAGCTTCAAACCTAGTTCTTCCTGCTTACTTAAATTCAACACCCATCCACACTGCCAGGGCTTTGCTTCTGAGATAAGGTCTCAGTTACAGTGGTGCTCAGACTGGTCCTCCAACTCTTGATTCTCCTGCCTTAACCTCCTAAGTGCTGGATTATAAGTATGTGTCACCAGACACAGCCATGTACCAGATATTCATCTTAGTAATTCTCTCCAATTAATGTCAGAATGCCCATAACTCTAAAAGGCTTCCTCAATTCTCTAGCTCACATTAATCTTGTTCTTTTAATAGGGACATTGCAAGTCTATATTATACAAGGTAGCATCTAATTGCATTTACAATTATATATAGAATGTATTATACAACTTAGCATCTGATTGAAGTTTTTTCAATTTTCATGTAAAAGATGGTCTCTAAAATCATAGTAAGCAAAGTAAGCCAGACTCAAAGGAGCTCCATGGCATCCCTCATTTCTACTAATTATTAGTGTACATCTAGAATTCTCCTAGCAGAGGATCACAATACCTCAAAAGCTATGTATATAAATAAGGTCATGCAGGATGAGACTAAATGAAATGAACTCTAAGATATGGAAACAAGAGGTTTATCTTTGTGATAGTTGTTCTTAATGTACTATGTGAAGTTATTTCTTTTCTCTTTTTTGTTCACTATGGTTAATCTCATGTGGTTACTGTATCTGATTTTTTACCTGGTATACTGTACATACACTAACTTGTTTATTTGAAAAAGAGAAGGGAAGGGGGAAAATAAGATGACTGGGAGGGGGAGGGGGAAGGAAAGGTAGACAAAAACACAAGAAGGGTTATCAAATTTCGAGAAGTAATGTACCCATTACCTGACAAATGTAACTGCAACCCCTCTATACATTACCCCGACAATAAAATGCAATTCAAAAAAAGAAAGAAGATGTTCTCTATAGTTAAGTTTTTTCCAGTCAGAGCCTATATGGTTGTTCAGTAAACACTGGAGATCCTTGTAAGTCGATATTTAGGTATAATATATACATCTCCCAGCAGGAACCCAGATGATGACTGCAATACTCAGTTTTAAAGTAAATCCACTTAATTCCAGGAAAGTCTGAGTAACTGCAAGAAATTAGGGAGGACAGAACAGGCAGCTTTGATCCAAGAAACATGAAATCCTTCGTACAGCAGTCATCTCCTGAGCAGGGTGATAAATTCTCTTGGCAAGAACATTTGGGCCTGTCTTTTCTAAAGATCCCAGCCTACCTTGCATATAACCCCCCCTTCCCCATTTTTTACAGGAACTTCTCTACAGGGGTCTTAAATATCTGAGGATGACAGTTTCTGGGATCGTTTTGTCTGCCTTAATTCACTTTAGTCTTGTTGGACTCGTGTTTTTCTTTTGTGACAAGTAGGTAAATGCTAGTTAAAATTCAACTCCTATAGATTAATATGTATCTATGACATACAAACCCTTAGCTTAATTTTAATTATGTTCTAAAACCTAAATGCCAGCGATTGTATACAGAGATTCCCTTCTTGAATACTTGTTTGTTAAACATGACATTTGAAATATGATACAAAAATCAATGGTAATAAATTCTTTAACAAAAGTTCAACTTCTGGGTCCATAACACATGACCTTGAATAGCAATTACAATTTAGACTTAAAGCAAGTTTTTGTGGGTTTTTCTAATTCTGAAAGTTTTTATTTGGTAAGAGGAATGACCATTTTCTCTACCAATAGGCAAATTGTGACATATCAGCTGAATTAAAGTGATATTTTATCATATAGAGCTATCAGGAGTCTTTTTAACCTAATGGTACAGATCTAACTTACCTATTCTAAAACAAAAGGGAATTTTGTGACATACTTAACTGAAAAGTATTAAGATTGTTTGGTTTTAGGCACCACCAAAGGCAGGAATTGGTGAAACCTGATCCATTGCCTGTTTCTATAAATAAAACTTTACTGGAACACAGACATGCCTCTTCTACTTACTGTCTAGGGTGGTTTTAAAGCCCCAACTACACTTCATCAAACTTGGGAAAGGGAGGGGGGCAGAGAGGAGGACAGGAGGCCCTGGAATGCACATTCACCTAATAATTGGTCACACCCATGTTTCACTATGAGGACCTGGCTTGGCTGGGTTCACACCACCAGCCCTGGTGCTGAGATTGGACCAGCCATGTTGAAGACACATAGATAAGGAATAAAAGGAGCGGTTCTCTGAGAGAAAGATGTGTAGAAACCCAAACAACAAATTTCCTTTATAAGGCATTTCTGTCCACCTTGTGGACATTTCTCAAGACTTATTAATAAGAGTTTGTTGTGATCTCTGAAACCCTTAAGGCAGTTCCTATGAAAAACAACAATCACTTATTGATGAGACATAGGAAACACTTAATCCTTGTCTTGTTTATCCCCTGAGCAGTTCCTATAAACTAAGCATTTTAAATTTACTATCTAGGTAACTGCAGATGAGACGTTTAATAAACACCTGCTCTAATGGGCTGGGGTTGGTATAGGAAAGTTGACAGCATTTGGCTTACATTCATGAGGCTTTCAGCTCGATCTCCAAAAATAAATTAGTAATCAGAAACAACAACATTAAAACCAAACAACATTAACAACTTGCCCTAAGTCCCAGAATCAAGATTGGACCTTACTCCAACTGAACTATTCTGTCTCACACTCCTTGGCCTAGGAGAATCTCATCTCACATTCTGTAAATTCCTGAACACATTCTCACTGCTTAAATGATCAGCAAGACTGAGTTGCAATGAGTAGCTGGGCTAGTAGCTGGGCAACTCTAACTTGATGCTAAACATTTAGTAAATTACTTTCTCAATGAATATCATCTGTGAAACAAACACATCCAACAGCAGTGATTAGCAAACCATGTTCAGCAGAACATAGGGACTTCTGTTGCAGTGCTGTAGTATCCGACACAGGAAAAGGTACACAGAGTGCTCTCTAAGCTAGGCACCTTTGTCCTGTATTCCGACCTACTCTGGAGGCTGAGATCTGAGGATCACAGTTCAAAGCTGGCCCAAGCAGAAAAGTCCATGAGACGCTTACCTTCAATTAACCAGCAAAAAGCTGGAAGCGGAACTGTGGCTTTCATCCTGGCAAATACTATGGAACACGTGAACCGACTTTGGCATTGACATTGGTCCTGGAGATAGAGGCTGATCAGAAGTATCAACAATTTCATGAAAGATGAGTAAACAAATATATTTATTAGTGTATTCATTCAAGGTGAATACCCATTCCAGAATGATTCACTTCCAGTTACTGCGATAGCATTTAACATGACTTGGTATCAGCTTGTACAGATTTCAATAGATACGATGAATGCTATTGCTAGGATTTTTGTTGTTGTTGTTTGTTCTCTCTCTCTCTCTCTCTCTCTCTCTCTCTCTCTCTCTCTCTCTCTCTCTCTCTCTCTCTCTCTCTCTCTCTCTCTCTCTCTCTGTGGGGGGGGGGGGCTGGTAGGCCTAGGCAATGTCTCATTGTGTCTTTGCTCAAGAATAGCACTCTATGGGCCAGGAGTGTGGCCTAGTGATAGTGTGCTCACACGGAGACCCGGGTTCGATTCCTTTTCCTTCTTCCGCCATTATTTTCCAAGAGTGAGGTTGGACAGTCAGAGGTTTGTTGCCTGACAAGAGCAACAGCAGCAGAGTCCCAGCCAGGCCTTTCCTCCCAGCCTTTTCCCTGTCTTTCCTTGGTTTGCATGCTGCCATCTGCTGGCCACTTGAAGTTAAAATCATCACATTGGGAGAAAGATGAAAAATGGTTGAAGTCATGAGCATGTATGAAAATAGAGCAATGCAACCTTTTTCTTTTTTAAAGTGGGGAGAACAGGATAGGGATGGGTAGATGCTATGCACATTGTGGATATGTGTGAAATGTTATAATAGAACATCCCCTTGTACAACTAATGGATGCTGATAAGAATTTTGTATCATTAAAGAAAACTAATTGTCTGGTAGAAAGTGAATTCTCCATTTTTTTCATTTCAATTGTAATTATTTTTTGCTAGTCCTGGAGCTTGAACTCAGGGCCCGGACACTGTATCTGAGCTTTAGTACTCAAGGCTAGTGCTCTGTCACTTGAGCACACCTCCACTTCAGACATTTTTGGTAGTTCAGTGGAGATAAGAGTCATAGAATTTCTTGCCCAGGCTGGTTTCAGTCTGTGATCCTCAGATCTCAGCTTCTTGAGTAGCGAGGATTATAAATGTGAGCCACTGTGTCATTATTTTTATTGTAATTAGAAATGTTAGTTACAAGGAGGTTACAGTTACTTAAGTTAGGTGATGAGTACATTTCTTTTGGGACAATGCCACCCCTTCCCTTGATCTCTCCTTTTTTTTTTCTTGTGGATTTATTTTCTTTTCACTTTTCTGACCTTATGATTTTCTTCTGCATGCAGGGTAACACAGTTGATACAAATGGAAGTTCTTTCTCATCATAAAATAAACTATGGACATAAAAATTACCATGTTGATGCTGGTTCCTTATGTGCCTCAGCCCAGCATCCTGTGACATTTTCAGGGCACCCATTGGGCAGCGTTCAGCACAGCGAGTTCAAGACTAAGCATTCAGTCTAACAGTGCTGGGCCTTGACTTCTGCTTAGGAGCAAGGTCCTTGTTGGTCAAATCCAGAAAATTCTCAAATCATTATCCCTAAGTTAATAATCCTCTCCTGCATCCGATAAACACACTATCTTGTCCAGAGCCACCTGCTTCAGGGGTCCCCAACTATTTCCCACCCACTCCCGGACATCCTTCACCCACATGCTCAGCTCACATGAGCCCTTTTACCATGACACTCATCCACTTCACATTTTCTTCTGGAAATAGTTTCCTACGGGAAAGTACAAGAATAGCACAGAGAATTCCCCTAAATCCTTCTCCCAGGAATGTCAGTTCATCTTTTCCAGTGACTTAGCAGCTCCTTTATGGCACAAGATTCAAGCCAAGATCACATGCTGTATTTGTTGCCGTGTCTGTTTTAATGTCTTCCAGTTTAGGACATTCCTCACTATGTCTTGGCTTTTACAGATTGGACATTTTCAAGAATTATGGACCATTTTATAGAATCTCTCAGTTTGGGTTTGATGTTGTCTCACAAAACTCAATGTCTGTTTTTAGAGTTAAAACAAACAGATCCTCTTTCTCTTCATTATATATTAGCCAGGTACCTTTGCTCCTTTTTGTTTACACTTCATTTTCCTCCTCCTCCTCCTCTTCCTCCTCTTCCTCCTCCTCCTCCTCCTCCTCCTCCTACTCCTCCTCCTCCTCCTCCTTCTTCTTCTTCTTCTTCTTCTTCTTCTTCTTCTTCTTCTTCTTCTTCTTCTTCTTCTTCTTCTTCTTCTTCTTCTTTCTCTCTGTCTCTGTCTCTCTCTCTGTCTCTCTCTCTGTCTCTCTCTCTCTCTTTCTTTCTTTCTTTCTTTCTATACTGTGGTTTGAGCTTACCAAGCAGGAGCTATGCCACTTAAGCCATGCTATCACTTTTTTTGCTTTAGTATTTCTAAGTAGGCTCTCTGTTGTATGGCAGGTCAGGTCTGGACTCTGATCCTCCTACTTATGCTTCTTGTATAGCTGATTGACAGGTATTAGACATGGAACTTAACATCTACTGACTGAGATGTGGTTTCACAAACTTTCTGTCAGGGGCTAGCTCTATCTCAGACTCCCCCTTATCTATGAATGTGAGCTTGCTTACCCAGTTTGTGTGTCTAATTCTGATTTGATCACCTTAGAATAATTTCTATCATATTTCTCTGTGAAGTTATGATTTTTTCTTTTAGAATTATGTTAGTTTACATTATTGAATGGCAATTCCCATGTAAAACTAAAGCTAATAAAAATATACTAAAAATTAAAAAAAAACTTAGTAAATTAAAGCAATACTTTCTTTTTGTGTATACCAGTCCTGGGGCTTGAACTCAAGTCATGGATGCTGTCCCTGAAATTTTCTGCTCTTGAGCCATAGCTTCACTTCTGGCTTTTTAATAGTTAGAGTAAGATGAGTCTCAAGAACTACTGCTTGGACTGACTTCAAAACACAGTCCTCAGATCTCAGCCCCCTGAGTGGCTAGAATTACAAGCTTGAACCACTTGCAGTTGGTGCATTTTGTTGTTGTTGTTGTTGTTGTTGTTGTTGTATCAAATCTCACAGTTCTGAAGCTCAGAAGTCTGAAATGGGATTCACTGGATTACAGGATAGGTGCTGGCAGGGTTGGTTGACTTGAAGGAGGCGTGGAGACAATCTGTTTCCTTGCCTTGGTTTTAGCTTCTAGGCAGGTGCTAACACCATGTCGTATCCTAGCTCTGAGTTCAGCCTCCAGAGCTCACTTGCATGCCTTAGCTGTGGTCCCTTTCACTACCTTCAAACTTAGCAGTGCAGTCTCTTCAAGTCTTCGACTCCCACTTTCTCATTTCCTTCTCTGACTCTCTTGTCCTCTTTTACATATAAGGTCCTTTATCAGGCACAACTCAATATTCTCTATACCGCAAAATCACTGATTTAATTATACCCACGAAGTTCATTTTGCTAATTAAGCTCAAGTGTTCACAGGATCTAAGGAGTATAACATGGACATCTAGGCAGAAGCCTACTACAGGATTTAGTAAATATTTTGTGCAGAGATACTTTGAAACTAATGTCCCCCTTCATACTTGAGTTACACGATCTATTGATACTTCTTTCCTGATTATCATTATAATAATAATCATTATAACTTCTGGTGCAAATGGTTATTTTTGTTTCCTTCCTTCCATCCTTCTTTCCTTTCCCTTTTCCTTCTGCCTTTCTTTTCTGCACTATGGAAACTGAACTCAGAGTCTTATGCTTACTAGGCAAGTACTCTACCACTTGAGCATGTCCCAATCCCAAAAGGTAATTTTCTTTTAAAAACTTAATTGTTATGATAAAGGTAATGTATAAAGAGGAGTTACAGTTACCTAAGTCAGGTAATGAGCACATTTCTTTTTGGACCATGCCACAAGGTCTTTTGCTCTTTCCCGGGTTTTCCCTCCCATCCCCACCCAAAAGTTGTAAAGTTCATTCAATATAGTGTCTGGTGAGTACCACTGCTGTATTTGTTCACCTTTTGTCTCTCCATATCCATGCTCCCCCTTACCCTCTTGAAGACAGATAAAAGAACAAACAAGACAAAAAGAAAATAACAACAAGGAAATAAAAATCCTTGTTTGTGTTTCCTGGAGTTCATTTCAATATACTATTTTATATGATAGATGCATACAGGCATTGTGCCTTTGTGTTGCACTCCTAAGAATATCTTCCTTTGGTCTCATTCACGGTGTGAATGTCTAGAGTCCCACTGTATTTTAGATCTAGATTCCTCATATGCAAAATTTTCTAATTCTGTCATTCCTTCTATACTTATTAGTTGGCTTTATACTGTAAAGTGGGATTTTCTCTTCTCACAAATTCCTCGTTCTTTCTGCCAATGTTGACTCGTGGGTTCTTTATTGAGTTCCATAGGTCATAATTCATTACAAGAGGCACTCATCTTGATGGTTGAATTGTAGACTTCTGGCCAGTGGGAGCCCTTCAAGCCTTTATGTGCTTTGATGAAAACATCATTCTTCACCTTCAGACTTGTCGCTTTCTTCCTCAGTCCTAGAGCAGCCATTTGTCCAACAAACCCTACTTCCCTGAAGTGGACAGAAGAGGGCAGACCATGGTCTAAGACCAAAGCAGTAGATAGGTGCTGTCATTGTAACATGTACTGTTCCTGGTCCCTTTTGGTTGAGAGAATTGGGAGATATATATATATATATATATATATATATATATATATATATATATATATACTTAAATAAGTACAGTTCGATTTTCTTTTTTTATATATTGAAAACCAAGACTGCATTGATACTGCCTCCAATTTGAACCCCCAAATCCAGGAATTTCTTCTTTCCATATTTATACTTCCCTATGATAAAATTGTCTCCATATTACTTTCAGTCTATTTACTTAGTTGTTCAGCCCTGCTGTATCTCTTGACCATGCTTAACTTCTGCTTCAGGCCTGAGTTTTCTACTCTGTTATTTTGCCTTACTTGGCCCTGTGTAAGGGTTTTGGGGGAAGAGAAGAAAGGAAGGAGGGCTGAGAGGGAAGGAGAAGCAGAAATAAATAATTGGTTTTTGAAGGAAAAAGAGGGAACTAAAAATAATCATGTATATTCTCTTAGTACTATTGTAATGAATTATTCAACAGTTATGTTCCCTATTTACTTTTAAACTTCAAGGCAGCAATAACCAAGTTTGACTTGTTCATTGTGGACTGAAACTCTAGGCTTAATATAACACCTACAACATAATAACTATTTACCTTTTTAATTCTTCTTTAAAATAGAGAAATTGTATAACGCAACAGTAGTGAAACTATAACCCTGAACAGTTGAACACAACACATCTACAGTGTCCAAATTGCCAAAATCGTGTTTTTTGCCCAAAGTCAAAACTTGACATTCTTTTAATTCTAAAAATATATGCTTCACACATTTTTAAACTAAAATTGTTCATAGGAAATTATACTTGGAAACACAATTCCCACCATCACATCACTCTCCTCTACTTTGGTAGACTATTAACCATTGTCTTAGAATCATAACTTTCATCAGTGCTATAACAATGAACTTGGAAATAATTTATAAACAACAGAAATTGATTTCTTTGGAGCTGGGGATTGAATAATGCAAATATCTTGCTCACTGTTTGGGGGAGTCAATGCTTCAGTAGAGTTTGTGTCCACTGAGGACTTTCTTGAATCTTCATTGAAGGCACTTTCAGCTGTGTTCTCATCTGGGGAAAGGATATAGCATCTTTCAGAAATCATTGATCCCCTTCATGAGGAAATGATCTCAGCACCTTCCAGCCATCTCACCATGTCATAAGATCACAGGTTAACCAATTTGTTTGTGGAGGAGGAGGGAACACCCAATTCAGGCCATAGGAAAGAAATGGGCAAGAGAGTAGAATGTTCCAGAACTATCTTGTGAGAAATAAATGGTAGTGTGCTTCCAGGTCTGCCACAGGTCTCTCCTAAAAGAAAATAATAATAATAATAATAATGCCATTATTTACTCCCAACTTATAGCAGCAAATATCAATAGCAGACTTTGCTGCTCATCTCTCTCCTCTCTTGTTTTTTTCCCTGGTAAACATCAAGTCCTCAGGCATGTGTGTTGTCCTCAAATAAAAGGTGTCCTTTTCAGTGAGTTATGGAAGGGAACAGCTGGACTTTTTGAGAACACGCATTAGGAAGTGATGAAGCACACTGAAAAGCATCTGCCGTGGCATGAAAGTGGCTGCTCAGCACAAAGAGCCTGGCTTCTCCCTCTCAGAAAGCCTGCCTCTCAGGGGTCACATTGGTTCAGAGGGAAAGAATCCTAAGTGCCACAGCTTTCCCAAAGTGACAGCCTCAGTCAGGGGCAGAAAGGGGCTTGCTACAGCAATGCACAGGAATGCTCCCTTCTGGTGACCCTTGCAAGGCCTCCCAAAGATGGTCCCTGCAGTTAGACCCAGTGCCTCCCACTCCACTCCCCTAACTCAGTATCCCCCCTACTCCTTCCCACCCCCAGTGCTGTGAGGCTCTGTAGATCTAGAAAAGGTAAAAGCGTGTACCTCCCAATAGCTACTTCTGATTCCAAACCTTGGCCAAAGCAATGAACTGTCTTCTCCACTTTGTGTCACCTATAGCCAGTCTTCCTTGTCTCATGGCTTTCTATCCTCCCTGCTTTAGGAATGATCTACAGCCATTTAAATTAAAATACCAGTGTCCAGGAACTACCAGTAAAGATTGGGATTAAACTGGATTAGGTAGTTTTGGACTGCATCCATTTAAGAGTCCTGGTTATTCCCCTGTGTGGACAAGATTCATGTTGTCAACCCTGGAACGTGGAGCCCAAGCTTTCCCTCCAGCCATAGTGGTTCTAACTTCAGTACTCATCAGAGTCACCGAGCGATCTTTCTAGAATTCCAGTCGAAGGCAGATAAATTATATTATAATCTGAAGAAAAGGCAAGAATTTTAATTTTTTTTAAGTTCCTCAATGGGTGGCACATGGCTGTTATCCCAATGCTTGGGAAGTTAAAGAATGAAGACTGGGAGTTTGAGGCCAGCCTAGAACTGTGAAACCCTGTATTAAAAAATGAATGAATAAATGAACAAAAATTAAAATAGATGGCCCAGTGTCTGAGAGATATGAGGTGGAATGTTTCACAGTATAGTGCCTTTTAAACTCCATATAGTAAATTTTTTTTTAAAAAAACTATTCTTTTTAGCTATTAATCCTTTGCTAGATAGCACACTTAACAAATACAATAAAAATGAAATCACTAGAAAAATGAGATGAAAAAGTAGATGTACAAAACCTGTTCAAACAGTTTCATTATTAGATTCTAAGATATAAAACTGATATTAACATTTTTTAGTCTTGGGCTAGGAGCGTAGTTTGAGCATCAGAATATTGCCTAAGCAAGTATGAAGATATAAGGTCAAATCCCAGAATTCCTCCTCCACCTAATGTTTTTTCTAGTTTCAGTTTTTGTGAAGAATTATCAACTTGAGAATAAGTTATTATGTATGGCTCAGCAGTTATCACTGATTATCTGTAATTCAGTGATTAACACAGTTCTAACAGACACCTTTACAGAAAATACAAATAGATATTTGTGTTACTGCTGCTTCTGTTGCTGGTGGTGGTGGTGGTGGTGGTGGTAGTGGTGTGTGTGTGTGTGTGTGTGTGTGTGATACATTTAATGAATACATTAGAATATAGAACTGTTTGGGGGAAAAGGTCTACGCTATGAAAGGCACTGATAAATTCTGAAGTAACAAAACCTCTTGGTTTAATTCCTCATTTCCCAATCATATCGATAAAGAAATCTTTTCCCCTGAAGCTCACAAACACTTAAGCAAAGTAAAATCTGTTTAACAATCTGATCTCAGTGTTAGGAAGCATGCCAACTTAACAAAAGGGAATAATTTTGCAGAATTCTTCCCTGCATTGCTGTATGCCCAAATGTATCCCATTCATTTGTGGCTTGAATTACTGACTGGCATTATCTGCCATCCAGTGACAGAGCTAGAGCTCTTCCTTTCCCTCAACATCTGAACAAGTGTCTTATTCTGTCAGAGCTTTCCCTAAAAGTGCCCACTGGCATTCCTAGCTTCAGCTATCCCTGAACACCATTCCTCTGTTAAATAGTAGAGATCTCATCTTTCCTGGTCTTCCTTCCACTATGCCCATCCTTGCCTGATGCCAGAAGGGTCTTCTTATGGCTCAGATCTGGTCACGTCACTTGTGTTTTCAGCTCTTCTTTGACCACCATTGTCTTTAGCATCTTCACATGGATATAATGCCTGTTGGAACCATCTTTGTCTCCTCCTCCAGTCTCCGTGTTCATCCCTCCCCACTTGACCATACTGAACCACTGAACAAACAGTTCCTCCGGCTTACTCTGGATGTCCCACCACATTGTCACTTTTGCCGCTCCAGCTAATTGAGCCTTTAGGCTCAAAGATTCTCCTCCCTGGGAAACTCTCCTTACCCACCCAGGCCAGGATGACTGTGACCCCTTAAGACAACTTGTCTACTTGCTGTGCTGTGACTGGCTGTTGATCCTGCTTAGAGAGTGTCTCTGTTTCACTATTTCAGGACAGGATTTCTGTTTTCCTTGTTCTGTCTTTAGCACCCCGACTGGCAGGTACAAACAAGAAAAGGACAAACTTGTTGAATGGATGAATTCATAAATGGCTGAATGAATCAAATGTCATTCCATCCCTGAACCATAGAGGCTCTAGAAGAGCCCTGAAATCACATTTATTAATTATCTAAAAAAAAAAAAAGTCCCCTGTCAAGCCTAGTACTCCCATTCTGTAACCACTGGATAAAGGCTGGGGAGGTCTCAGGGTCAGAGACCAGATAAGATCTCCATGGGTGTTTCCAGTTTCTAGTCATCAGAGAAAGATCAAAGTAAGGACTTTGGAGAAAGTTTATTTCAGGGCTGAAATAAGAAGTTAGAGCAGGCTTCCTCGGAGATAAATGTATTGTCAGGGATTTTAGATAACATCTATAGGCAAAGTTTTCCTGGGGCTTGGGAAGGATTATTTATGAATTAAGTGAGGCAAAATGCAGTAGGTTTTCTAGGAATAGTGTTTTTCTAGAATAAGATTTGCTCCCTGAAACCTCTGTTGGATCATGTACCTGGCTTATAGATTTTTTTGTTTTTAAAGTTTGTTCTTTTTTTTTTATTTTGTTTTACTTTTCTTTTTCGAGAGTTTTTTTCTTTCTGTTTGTGTGGGGAGGGGGTCCTATTATGTTGCCCAGGCTGGTCTGAAACTCCTGGGCTTAAGCAGTTTTCCTTCTGGTTTCCAAAGTAGCTAGAACTATAGAAATATATCATGATTCTGGCCAGGTCTTGCTTTTTTGAGGCAGCTTTTAAGATCATTCTTAGAATCAGTCCATATCCCAAGAGTCACATACAGGGCAAGTTTTCATTTCCTAAACTTAGTTCACCAGTATGCACCCCAACTTTTCCTGGAAGAATTTAAGGATTTATATATGCATCTGCTTTGAACCATCTTCCAACCAAGAAGATCTGGCCAGCTCAGAAGGCTTCTGAGACTTTTGTCATCACTCTGCCCATCTGCAATCGTTCTCCACTCTTCTCTGCACTGTTCTGTGCAATACAAGGTTTCTTGACACTTGGATTTTTTTTTATTAGTAGACTTAGATACTGAGATATCAGCCAAATTGGTGGCTGTGGAGCAAGAAAGTTTAAATATACCTGAATACTCAGCACAGTATTTCTGCGTAGCTGGACTTGCCTCTTACCCAGCCCAAACTGTGGGTTTAATTTTTGAGAGTATGTTGCCTGGAAGTTAGCACTATCTCCTCATGATCATCTGACCAGAACCACAATGGATCAAAATGAACACCCTCAAAGACCTCTCAAAGGCCCCAAATTTAATTTTAGTCTAATTGCTATATGAAGTGACATACTTCTTGGCAATCATAACAGGAAGCACCAGACCATAAAAGGAGGAGCAAAGAGAAGTGGTACTCACTTTCTAGAAAATCTCTGCCTATTCCAGAATAAGACATACACATCCTTCACCTTTATTAGCCTACCCTTCCCATTCATTTCTTTTCTCCTATATCTGTGGGAAGGATAAATTAGTTAAGACCCAGAGTTCTTGGACAACATCTTGGTCAGCAAACTGAAAACAGATACAAAGGAGATATTATTCTGGAACATCTTGATTCTGTGCTTTCCTATCCTCTTTTAGTTTTGATAGCCTACCCAAAGACCCTGGGACCTGGTTAAGTATTATCAACCAGTTTGAATGTTGTGGGACTATACCAATAAAAAGTCAATTTCCAAAACACCTAATTATAATAAGAGTGACCAGTCAGAGCCACCAAGTGGAGATGAGACAGAGAAAACATAATATACAAGACAGAGAGAACACACAGAAAAAGGTCTGAGAACATAGGACAGACAGAGCCACAGCAGCCTTTGATCAAAATATATCTTTTCTGACTAAAGTTCTTACATTCACTCTCTGCTCTGCTAGACTTCATTCATCAAATTCTGGAGACAAGAACCTGCAGCCTCTGGCAGTGTTGCTGCAACACTAAGCAGGCATTCCTACCATTGGGCTGTAAGCCTGGTCATCTCTGCCCCATGAAAGATCCAGTGTGACACCAAAAGGGTATGTGGGCTTTACCCACCATAAACAACAGCAGAACAATTCCATATCTTTTGGACTTCTGTGCCATTAAATGGGTTGAGAAGTTAATTTACCAGCCGGAATCTAACTTCTACCTTGCATGATAACACACCTTTGCGCCTTCCTGCTGTGCTGGAATTTTGGTAGTGCTTTGTTATAAGTGAGCTATGTAAGAAACAAACATGGACAGTCTTGTATCTTTCCACAATGACAAAATTGTTGGAACAAATTCACAGACTACATCAATTTCATTGGCTTTAACTCACCAAGGATTCTTGCTATCATTTGAATGACCTCAGCCACTGGCAGCACAGGTTCTTTGCTTTCTATCTTAATTATTCATAGTAACTCTCAGATCACGTATTACATGGCACACATGGCATTGCATGCAGGTCAAAGAATAGTAAGAAGGGGCTAAAGAGGCTGCAGAAATCAGGGGTCAGCATATCTGTCACCACTTAGTCTTGGAGTGTTCCTCCTTTTATAGTTCTAGGTGAGAGGCTTAGATCTGGTATGATCCTAGGCGTTCAGATATGATTTTCACTATATTTGCACATGTAATTGTCAATTGGTATAAATAAAATATTTATCAATTGTGCCTAATGTTATGGTGACAGATGATATTGCTTTACATGCATAAAGAAAATGTATATTTGAAATTGGATAGGGAAGGGGGAAAACAAGATGAGGGGTGGGGGTGGTGGGGAGGGAAATGGGGACCAAGACAGGTGGAAGGGTATTAATGTATGTGAATTAATGTACCTTCTGTCTGGCAAATATCATGTAACCCTTCTATTAATTACAATAAAAAACATATGAAAAAAAGAAAATGTAGTTACTATGATTTTGCACTTATACTCAAAATGGAATAAGTTAGGTCAAAACTACACTTTAAATTAACAGATTTCCAGTGAAAAAATCATATCTCACGGTTCCTTCTAGAGACCCATGTTTCTATCCATGTTAATTAATGGTGTATTGTAAAAAAAATTTCCTAGCTTCAATCTACTTGTTAATATGACTTGTGGCTGCTTAAAAATATATGGAAGTGTTGCATAGTTTATGTAAGTCAGATGCACATAGATCTGAAGTAAAAACGCACCTACTTTGTTTTGCATATTATTCTTTCCTGCAATACATGATCCTACCTATTCAGGAGACTGAGATCTGATGACCATAGTTTGAAGCCAGCCTAGGCAAGAAAGTTCATGGAGACTCTTATCTTGAATTAATCAGCAAAAAGCTGGAAGTGGAGTTGTGGCTCAAATGGTACAGTAAGAGCAGTGAGCACATAAGTTTAAGGACAGTGTTCTGAGTTCAAGCCCCAAGTACTATCATCACAAAAATAGACAGATAAATTTCCTTCTCATGTAAACCTTTGTTCCACATGTGCTTTGGAATTACTTTATTATGTAACCTCTTTTTAAAAATAAAATCCCTTTGGAATCTTATTTTCAACCTATATATTAATTCTATTAAACCTGTATAATCATTTAGGAAAAACAAAAGCATTTCTTTATGGATGGGCATTATAGCTGCTGTTCTGTAGAACATGGAGTAATCTAGAACAGCCCCAGGCTGCTGTCTTCATGCTTGAAAGCCTCGGTAACAACAGTTCCTACAGACTGGCTTCTCTTCCAGGGATCCAGCTCTTACAGACTCTAAAAGTATCATTCTCTAACCATGGCCCTATTTACACAGGAGGATGGCGGGTGACAATGCCTCCCTGTCGCTGTGTATGAGTCTCTGGATGCTTCATCCACCCTCCATGGTTCCCGTCCTCCTGCCCTTGGGTCATGGTTGGATTTTAAGTGGTCCTGAGGTCCTTTAGCTGAAGACTTGTCTACTATGAGGTAGTGAGCTTTCAAGTGATGGGCTCGTTCTTGGAGGGATAGGGGCCATTAGAGGCCTTCCTTGCATAGAATATCGAGACCTGGCTCTGTTCTCTCTTTGCCTTCTGGTTGTCATGAGGCGAGTGGCTTTGCTTTATACACACTCCCACTTCCAGATTTCTCTCATGGCACTCTCAAGAAACGATGAACTGAAACTTCTGAACTGTAAACCAAAATGGACCTTTCTTCCTTATAACTATTTTCTTAGATGTTTTGTCACAGTGAGAAAGACCTGATATGCATACACACACACACACACACACACACACACACACACACACACACACACACACACCCCATAGCCCTCTAAATAATCTCTTGATTAAAGCCTCTTTAATTCACCTTTTGAATATATCATCTGTGTCTTGCTGGGACTACACAGTGCTTTCAGTTGAACAAGGAGAACTGAGATGCCTGGACTCTTCCATGGCACGGATGCTAGCTCCTTCCTCTATCATCCAAGTATCAAGCATGTAATAATAGCAACAGCTATCATTCTGGTTTTGAATGTTTTGAGTGTTGTGCTAAGTGTTCTAGAAACATGATCTCTTTCTATCTTTACTGAAAATCTGTAAGGCAAGCCTTTCAAAAACGTTTTATTATTTCCATTTAAAAATGAAAACCCATCATGTGGTAGAAAAAGTCCATATTCTCTGCACTTGAAAGTCAAAGGTAGAAATATCATGTTTGATGTTTCATGCCAACTTGGGCTACACAAATAAAACTCTGCCTCAGAAAATAATGATTAAAAAAAGGGGCAAACAGATAAATGAAAAATGCCAAATGTGGTGCTCCTACTTGTAATCCTAGCTATTTTGGAAGTATAGATCTGGATCACAGTTGGAGGCCAGCCCAGGCAAAAAGAAGTATGTGAAACTCCATCTCAACCAATGGGTTGGCACATACCTCTTGTCTCAGCTACAGAGGAGTGCACAATGAAGACTGCAACCTAGGCCAGTCTGGGCATAAAGCAAGATCTGGGTGTAGCTCAAATAATCAAACATCTGACTAGCAAATGTGAGATCTTGAATTGAATCCCCAGAACCAATGGAACAAACATCAATAACAATGACAACAAAGAAAAAACCTAAGAGAATAAAAAGGTTAAGGAAAAAGAAAAGCAAAGAAAACTTTAATCAGAGACTAATTTATCTGGTTTAAATCATGTGGCAAGTAAATCACAGGACAGATTGTTGTCTCAGGGTTAGTTATTCAAAAGTTTTGAAAATACATTAGGCCAAATAGTACAACACTAAATGTAAGGACCTCCAGGATAAGGAAACAAAAGCCATATAATGAGTGACTGTTGTCCTTAATATATTATGTTATCACTTATCTCTTTTGCCATCCCTTGGTTATCTTATATTTCACCTGGTAATCTGATATATTTTATATGTGCTCAATTGGTTATTTGAAACTGTATAGGGAAGGGGGGAAATCAAGATAAGTGGGGGGGGAGGGGGGAGGGAAATGGGGACCATGTCATGAGAAAAGGTATTAATGTTTGTGAAGTTATGCACCTTCTATCTGGTGAATATAATGTAACCCTTCTATTAATCACAATAAAAAATTACTTAAAAACGTTTTGAAAATGTGTTTGTTTTTTTAAAATAGGAAATTGTTATGTAATCTAGACCTCAGCCTCCTGAGTGCTGGAATTATAGGTGCAAATAATCATGCCCCAGGGAATGTTGGAGTGTGTGTGTGTGTGTGTGTGTGTGTGTGTGTGTGTGTGTGTATTACAAGTGTTTGTGCACTAGTAACTGGGGCTTAACTTCCCTATAGTTTCTTCATACTTGGGACCTTTGAACTCTTTTTTAGTTCTTTATAAAATAGACAGTAAGTCAAAGTAGACTACAGTGCCCTTACTGTCGTGTAGAACACTAGAACTTATGGGTCCCTAATTGTATGTTGGCTTCCCTGTCTGACCTCACTCCCCATCCCTTCACCTTTCTAGCCTCTGATGGCCACTCTCCTACTCCTTCTATGAAAACAACCTTTTTAGATTCCAGAAATGAGTGAGAATGTATGATGTCTGTCTTTCCTGGTCTGTCTTATTTCACTTAACCTAGTACTCTCAAGGCCCATCCATATTACAGAATGAGTACTTAGACACTCCTGGTTTATTTGTATGAGAGTAGGTCCCATCAAATGCTTGACTCTTTAACCTCCTTGTCCACTTAATCCCTGGCAAGAGATAGATGTAGCATGGCTGCAGTGTGCTGGGAATTTAGAATGGGGGTTAAGAGAAGAGAAACAGACCAGGAGATAGCACAGGGAGAGACAGTTCTGCTTGAACAAAAGAGCCAGCAGAGCTTGGCAACCATGCATTAGCAAAGGAAAGGGCAAAACAGATTTCAGGTAGAAAACTCTGCAGGCAGTTAATACCACTCTCGCCAGCGGGGCCACCCTTGGTGCCCAAAAGGCTGAGTAACAAGGGCTCCCAGAGTTCTCAAAGTAGTTCTGGGGTTTTAAACAGCAGGAGAGCCTTCTTGGCAGCTGTATCTATTTGGAACCAGTATGAGCCATCCAGGGCAGTTAAAATATACTTTGTCACTGACATCTCTGGGTGAAGGAAATGAAAACATAAGCCTTTCAACACAGAAAGACCAAATTTCACCTTCCGCAATCTTCTGACTCTATCTGGCCTCAAAGTAAGCAAAATAAGCCCTTTAATCCCCACCCCATAATGATCAGAAACAAGTTCCCTCTATTATTTTAGCTCTCTTATATGTATGCCTTCTTAAAATATATATGCCATTTTTTCTCATGAAAATACATTTTTGTGAAAATCGTAAAAAGAGAAAATAAGACAGAAATAAAACTCAACTTTAATTTCATCATTGATTGCATTTTGGCAATCAATGTTCTCGTGGGCTCTAGGGAACTTGGCTTATGGAAGTATCCAGCCCACAGCACCCAGAAGAATTCATAAGACAGGATCCTAAGTACCTCTGCTGGATTCTACCAGATCTATTATCTTCAGTGTCCTCTATGACTTAGAGTTTTGAGTAAGATAAACAAAGCTGTTGTAAAAAGCTGTGAGCTAAATGCTGGTAGCTCACCAGCATCTTAGTAATCTTAGCTACCAAAGAAGCTGAAGCCTGAGGATCCTAATTTGAAGCCAGCCTGGGCAGAAAAGTCATCATGAAACTCATATTTCCAATTAACCACTGAAAAAATCAGAAGTGGAGCTGTAGCTCTAAAAAAACCAGAAGTGGAGCTGTAGATCAAAGCAATAGAGTACTAGCCTTGGACAAAAGAGCTCAGGGACAGCTTTCAGGCCCAAGACTGATACAAAAAAAGAACAAGAAAAATAAATGTAAAGACTACCTATGTCTTCATAAATTTGTTCAATTTTCCACCCAAACTTGGACCAGGTCTATCTTCAAGAAGATATATTGGAGTGGGACAGCCCCAAGTGTCTGTTGGAGGAGTGTCAAGCCTTCTCCCAGTCAGACACCATGACACTTACTTCACTAGAATGAAGCTCCATGTTCTCCAGATCTCCACACTATTTCAGATGATCAGTTCTGCAGCACCTGTTTTCTGTTCTACCAAATACTTGATTAGATTCACGTCCATAAAAAATGACTGTTACCTGAAGCTCTGCACACCTACCTCAATTGATACAATGAAAGATTTCAGGCAAGATAGGAAATGCAGTTACAGTAAAATTTATTAAGGGCCCCTCTCCAGGAAGAGCTATGGGAAATGATTGGCCTGAAAGTTATGAAGGAATTAGGATATGTTTCAAGAATCACTCTTGGCTACTTATGAAAAACCCATGAAATCTTATGAAAAACCCATGAAATCCCACATCTGGGATGTGGGAAATAAAAATTGACATGGTAATAGGCCACTTTAATCTGCTGAAACAAGAGCTTTTTTTTTTTCCATTTTCTTTTTGTCTTTTCTTTTTTGGTACTGGGGTTCAGACTCAGGATGTTGCACTTGCTAGGCAAGCACTTTGTCACTGAGATATATCCCAGCCCAAGAGCTTATTTTTCATTTGTAACCAAGTATAAAGGGATGTAGTGATGACTCACATTCTGAGATAGTCCATGGGACAGCCCAGCAGCGTCAGTTCTTCCTTCTCTGTATCCCTTCCCTCCAGGTCATCTCCTGACTACCCTCGCAGGGTGTTTTCTTTTTATTTAATTTTAAATATTTTTTCTTGTGATTAATGGAAGGGTTACATTATATTCACCAGATAGAAGGTACATAACTTCACAAACATCGATACCCTTTCTCATGACATGGTCCCCATTTCCCTCCCACCCTCCCCCCTGCTTATCTTGATTTCCCCCCTTCCCTATACAATTTCAAATAACCAATTAAGCACATATAAAATACATCAGATAACAAAGTGAAAAATTGTAACAATATGAGATAACCAAGGGACAGCAAAAGAGATGAGAGATAACATAGTACATTAAGGACAGCAGTCACTCATTATATGGCTTTTGTTTCTATATCCTGAAGGTCCTTACATTTAGTGTCATACTATTTGGCCTAATGTCTCTAGATTTTGTTCTATTGTAAATCTCTGCTAGGAGAGCCCAAAGTTTCTACTGATTATGACAAATGAGGGAGACTATTGGGCCTATGTTCCTTTGAGTCTCACAGGGTGTTTTCTGTGATTTCAGGTGTTTTATAAGAATGTCAAGCTTCGTTTTAGTAAGTTTAGTTTGCAACATGTAAGCAAGCAGGGAGAATGAAGTGGGGAGAGCGAAAGGAAGGGAAAGGCAGAGGAGGAAGAGAAGAAAGGATGGGGGAGGAGGGAGGGAGGGAGGGAGGGAGGGAGAGAGAGAGAGAGAGAGAGAGAGAGAGAGAGAGAGAGAGAGAGAGAGAGAGAGAGAGAGAGAGAAACAAGACAGCACATACTGAAACAATGATTCTCTAGGTTCTTTTTGCATAGCCTCGTGGCTCCTGTCTAACTGCTGCCTGTGACAATGGTATTTAGTGGGTGCTGGTAACATGTTCCTTCTTCCTGTGATTTCAGAACTGTGGATGAATTCTCGAACCCTATGTTTCTTCCAAAGATGAAGTACATCCCTCTCCAAGGTGTTTTTCTATGAACCATGGATCACTGGGCTTTTCCCCTCATTCTAATCATGAAATTATATTCTTGGTGCCAGTGACATTTCTAAAGAAAATGGACTCGTGTTATAATGATTTTCAAACTCACTTTATTCTATCTCTCTGATGGCTGAATCATCGCTCAAATATGTACTAAAACAAGTCCTTTCCAGTGGCTCATAACTTCCAAAGCACTATAATTAAGAGGTGGTAGTTTGGAGAGCAGCAGTAAATATGTGGTAAAGGGGCCAACACAAGGGACTTCTGGAAGGAAGAGTAAAGCTGGGAAGCCAAGGCACAAGGAAACAAGAGGAAGCATGGCAGGTATTCAAGATGCTTCTCCTTCTCTCTGTGCTAACTCTGTAAAGAAGCATTCATTGCCTCTCAAGCCTAGCCCTGAGGTTTAACTTCCTGCTTCCCAGGTGCACTTCAGTTAAAAAAGCGCATTTTATTTGTGGAGGGATAACTTCCAGTTCTTTTCTTTTCTGAAGTGGCAATTTCCCAACTCATTATTCCAATTTTAGCAGTTTTACTTCTACACATAATTATGTAGCGACATTTTAATGCTTTAATTCACTTTGCAATACAAAATAGTTTCCCTTTAATCGTTTGTGTCAGACACCTATTAACATTTCTTAAAAATTTATAAAACAATTCTGAGCTGTCAGGATTTTTAAAAAGCCTATTTAAAATTCAGATTATTAACTTGCTGTTCTTTATGTAAATGTGCTTTCTACCAGTCACTGATGTCACCAAACTGTGCAGGGCTTAATATTCAGAAAGCCATTTTATAGTCTTACATGTGAGAAATGTTTCCTATACTCTCTGATCTCTGATCTTAAACATGCAGTTTGACAACTTCTCCTGTTATGTTTTCCTTTATCTTCAAAACATCACTATCTTTCATCTTTGTATATTTGTGTGTGCACGCGCACTCGCGTACACGCGTGCGTGATTACCATAGGGCTTGAATTCAGGATGCTGTCCTTTAGTTTTTTTGTTCAAGGCTGGTGCTCTACCACTTGAGTCACAGCTCCATCTCTGACTTTTGGGTGGTTAATTGGGGATATGAGCCTCATGGACTTTCTTGTTCAGGCTGGCATCGTACCTTGATCCTCACATCTCAGCCTCCTGAATAGTTAAGGCTACAAGCATGCCATCTGGTGCACAGCTACTATGAAGATTAGTGAAAGTTATCAAGATTTTTTTTTACCCTTATCTTTGTCATCTTAAACAGAATAAGCTAGCAATAAAGATAAGCTTTATTGAGACAAGTACACAATGTGAAATGAGAGTTACATGATGTCATTAGATATTGTTATAGGCTATTTGTGTTTTCCCCAAATTTATTTGAATTTATTTGAATCCCAATCCCCTAAATGATTGTGTTAGTAGATGAGGGCATTGGGAGGTAAATTGACTATGAGGGTGGAGCCCCTACAAATGAGATTAGTGCCTTTATAAGAAGAGGTATGAAGGCATGGCCGTCAGTTGTAGCAGTACACATCTGTAATTCCAGCACTCAGAGGCCAGATTGGGTTATATAGCAAGGTCCTGTCAGTAGAAAAGAAGGGTGGGTGGAAGGAAGGAAGGAAGGAAGGAAGGAAGGAAGGAAGGAAGGAAGAGAGGAAGGGTGGGAAGGGGAGAGTGGGGAAGAACAGAGGAAGAAGGAAAGGGGCGAAAGAGAAAAGGAAGAGGGGAAAGGGAGAAAAAGGAGGGAGAGAGCAGAGTGAAAGGAAGTAGAAAGGAAGGGAAGAAAGAAGGAAGGAAAGAAGGAAGGAAGCAAGCAAGCAAGCAAGGGAAAGCTTAAACACCTGTGGGAAAATCAAGAAATGAGTCTGCCCTAGACATTATTTATCCCAGCCTTCCCAGCCTCTAGAACCACGAGAAATAAATATTTGTTGTTAAAATCTCTCCAGTCCATGGGGTTTTGTTATTGCAGCCTGCATGAAGATAAACATTGCACAAATAATTCCTCATTTTCATCTATTTGGAAATAGCTTTAGTGAACTACAAATCACATTCCAACTAGGCATGGTAAATGTAAAGTTAATAAACAATGCAAATAGAAAAACATGAGGTAATGCCTGCTGCTATGGCAGAGAGAGAGGACCTAAAGGCTCAGTAAAAAATGCTGGCTTGATGCCTGGTCACTTCAGGGTCCTGGATGAACAACTGAAAGTTTCCTCATCCATGAAATCAGGGTGAAAATGAATCCAACACAGAGGTGGACATCAAAACGCCAATTCTACATTTGGGCCTCATGGGATGCTTAGCAAATATTAGCCCCTCCCTGCAGAGGGCTAACAGGATTTGGTGAGGACAGATGATTCAAAACAAAAGGATAGAGAGGGAGAAATAGGTGTATCTAGGAGAGCAAATGGAGCCATCTTGGAGGAGAAATCCAACAAATAGCACTGTGCTGGTGAGAATGGTATCACCAATGAACCTGCTGAGAAGAGAACCCTAGCTTCCTACTGAGAAAGGAAGTTGGAACCTAAATTGGTGACTTGGACTACTAGGACTCCATCCAGAGCCCTGTCCTTCGCTTCTGTGGGGAAACAGGATTACGAATCATAAGCAACAGGCTGTCTGTGGTTCCAGGGGTTCAGTTCTTCAGTTTCCCCCCTTCAAGAAAAGCAAATAGATGGAACATATTTGCCTAGTCTTTTGTCTTCTTCAGCAGTTTAACATTTGAGTTATTAAAAACAAACAAGCGTGGTTGCTTCAAAGCAAAAACAAATTTCCCTCCTATCTTTTCCTTCATCCGATAAGTTTCTTTCTTTCTTCTTTCTTTCTTTCTTTCTTTCTTTCTTTCTTTCTTTCTTTCTTTCTTTCTCTCTCTTGCCTCCCCTCCCTCCCTCCCTCCCTCGCTCCCTCCCCCCTCTCTTGCTGATCCTGGAGCTTGGAACTCAGGTCCTGAGCACTGCCCTTAGGTCAATAAGTTCCCTTCTTTGTATCTGTTTCCCTTCCTGACCTTTTATTGTTGTTCTGGTTCTGGGGCTTGAACTCAGGCCCAGGGCCCTGGGTGTGCTGTCCTTAAGCTTTTGTATTCAGGGGTTTTTGAGCCATAGCTCCACTTCCATCTCTCTCTCATCTCTCTCTCTCTTCTCTCTCTCTCTCTCTCTCTCTCTCTCTCTCTCTCTCTCTCTCTCTCTCTCTCTCTCTCCCCCTCCCTCCCTCCCTCTCTCTCTCTCTCTCTCTCTCTCTCTCTCTCTCTCTTCTCTCTCTCTCTTCTCCTCTCTCTCTCTCTCTCCCCCTCCCCTCCCTCCCTCCCTCTCTCTCTCTCTCTCTCCCTCTCTCTCTCATCTCTCTCTCTCGTCTCTCTCTCTCTCTCTCTCGATCTCTCTCTCTCTCTCTCTCCCCACACACCCCACCCAGACTTAGTAGTTAATTAGGGGTAACTTTCCTGCCTAGGCAGGCTTCAAACCATGATCTTCAGATCTAAGACTTCCGGTGGCTAGGATTACAGATAAGAGCCACCAGTACCCAGATTCCTCCCCTCCCACTAGCCCACTTTTCTTCCTTGTCTTGGGTTCTAAAATCAGGTTGTATGTCTAGGAGAGGAATCTCACAGGCAGTTCACAGTGGCCTGGAAGCACAAAGGAGCACTTACCCTTTCCTGGTGCATTTTGTTTTCCCTGTAGTGCACTTGGTTTTGTGTTTCCACTTTTCCCTGTTCTGTAACTGCGGCCAAGGAAAAGCTCATGGGAGTTCTGAGAGGCACACTGAGATCCTAGTTGGACCTTTGAAACTAAGTAATATGTGTTTACACTCCTGCCCTTTGCAAATGACCTGAAGCCACAAATGGACTTCTCTACAACAGCAAGACATCTGTTTTGTACCAACAGAGAGGAGGGGGGATGGGGGAGATAACTGTAGTCATCTTAGTCCTGTCCTCCAGAGAGCAAAAAACTAAGTTAGAGGGAAAAATATTCTCAAATATGCATCTGAAAGCCTGGCCCTTGTGAGCCTTGACTTGTGGCAGGCATGTCAGTAACCTCAGGCAGCTCTTTTTGGCCACAGCACCAAGAAACAGCTCTCTCTGTCTCCTACAAGAGCCAGGCCAGGAGCAATAGAGTAGGCACTGGGCATTGGAGAAGATCATTCTGTAGTGGGCTCTAGAATTTGCAGCATATGTGGCTTTTAAGCTATAAGCAGGGGGTGCAGGACATGAAAACTTGCTACATAGAATATGTGAAAGAAAACAGGAGGGTGATGTTTAAACATGGAAAGGTTCTGATGGAGAACAGAAATGATAGTGAATTTGAGCCAGGAGGCATAAAATACCCTCAAACCAACATTCACAAAGACTAAACTGCCCAGAGAAATGTCTAGTTTAGGAGGCGAACACAATGGGAGAAGATATTCTGAGCTTTCAAAGTGTCTTCCAATCCTGAAGTCCTTTGAACTTCCTCTCAACACTCTATTTTGGTTCACACTTACCATGTGAACTCAGGTGCTTATTCCATGTATCCCACTAAGTGACTTGGCTAAACCAAACAAATTCATCATGGTCGGGGGAGGGGGGAGATGAAGCAGAGAGCAGACCCATGCTTATTTGGCATGTCCTTTAAGAAGAAACAATAAACAATAAGAATTTCTCCTAAAAATACTAAAAGAGATACGTTTTCTCTTTTCTGATAGAAATGAACATAGAAGAAGAGTCTGAATTTCTGTTGGAAGATTTTTTGGGGGGAAGAGAGGCAGCCTTTAGGAGAAAGGAGAGATGGGGAAAGAAAAGAAACCGGGACTCGGTTGTACTGGTGAATAATGAGTAGAGTCTTACCGGAAACCAGATTCATCTTTGGGCCTTTCAGTGCAAGAATTAATAAAACTCCTTGAGGATCTGAACTAGTTTTCATTGAGCTTCCCTACTATTGCAAATCAAAAGCATATGTTAACTACCGTGAGAGTGATAGCTGGGAGAGTAAGTTGTAGTCCCTGTCATCGAACACTTTTCAATGGAGTTTGAGAAATGGAACATTTTGCCAGGATAAGTGAAGCAATACAGAAGGGGAATACAGAGGCATCAGACATCACAGAAGATAAAAATAATCAAAACTACGGGCAATCATAGAAAAGATAGACTATCTGGTAAGCATGGTGAGGCCTCAGTCGGGCTCAGTGCTTTACAGCATGCTGTCACAGTTTATAGACCTGAATCCCAGCTTGGACATTTACTAGCTTTGTGGTCTTGGAACTTCTCTGAAGTGGAAAGTAGATAAGAAAAGCTATAATCAGCTGTTAGTGTTATTACAAGAGTTAGTACAATCATTACCAGTGCCTGGCACACAGCTGGCATACACTAAATGCTACTACCTTGATTCAGCAAATGATTCTTGAATACTATGATCTACTAAACACTTTTTGAGCTGTAAAAACAGCGATTAAAATACTGTCTTACTCCAGTGATCACAATATCCACATGTAATATCAACATTCAAGAAACAAAGGCAAAATGAGTCTGAGGCCATCATCAGTCTCATAGTGAATATAATATAAAAGCAGCTTGAACAGAAAAGGAACAAAGGGTGAACAAACACAGCAGTGGTACTCACTAAACACTATGTGGGAAGTGAACTACACATCTTATGGGTGGGGATGGGAGTGAAAAACAGAGCAAAAGAGAGAGGGAAGAGGAGACATGTTCAAAAAGAATTATACTCATTATCTGACTCATGTAATTGTAACCCCTCTGTATATCACCTCTACAATAACAATAAAATATATTTTTTAAAAACTGCAAAAAAATAAAAATAAAAGCAGCTTGATCTACATAGCAAGACCTTAACTCAGAAACAGATGAAGAAACAAATAAAAGATAGTCTTTGTTCTTATGGAGGTTACAACTTCTAATGAAGGATGCAGTCAACTGAAGAAATTGGCAACTGAAGCATGTGACACATAAACACAGGAGAAATGTATTTAGTTAATACTGGTTTTGAGATGGAAAAAATCTAATCTTTTAAGGAAAAGAAAAACATTTTAAAAAGTTGCGGATTTAGAGTGGGGCTGGAACCATGAACTAGAAATCCACTCTGAAATACTCCTTCTGTATACTTGACTGAATTCTTCCTTTTCTAAAGATTGCCACTGAGCTGATTGCATCTGCAATCCTAGCTACTCAGAAGGCTGAGATATGAGAATTGTAGTGTAAGCCAGCTTGGCCAGACTCATCTCCAGTAAATCACAGAAAAAGCCCTAAGTGGTGCTGTTGCTCAAGTGGTAGAGTGTTAGCCTTGAGCAAATGTTGCTCAGGACAGTGCCCAGGTCCAGAGTTCAAGAATATGGGCAGAAAACAGAAAGGATGGTCCTCTGGTTTCTTTGTCTCCAGAGACAGGGTGATAACCCTGAGTTCCCTCCTGAGCTTGTTTATTCCAGTGGTTAGATGACTGACTCTAAGTCCTATATCAAACTTCTGGAAAAGAGAGTTTACTTAGCCTCCTAAAGTGAGCCTTTCGACTCTGGTTTAGTTGGAAGGGTCATAGTGGAAAAATGGCAGTGACCAAAAATTGTGAGGAAGTGCGCAAATGCGACTCAAAGACGAAGAATGGTCAGGGCCCAATCAGGTACTTCTACAGGGAAGTACTTAAGATCCTAAGGTAAGATCTCTGACCCAACTTGGATTTAGAGGAAGCATCTTACAGGACAGCATGTCCAGTTGACATTTTGAAGGCTAATGAGAATTAGCAAGTGGCAAAGATGGGCAAAGAGTAATCCTGTGGTAAGTGGAAGTCTGAGTATCTCTGGAGAATGTCAGAGATGGTGAAGAGCCCTCTCAAAGCCATCAAAAGGTAGATCATAAAAGGTTTTATAAGTTTCCCTGCTTGGGCTTTACTTTGAGTTCTGAGGGAAAGTACTAAAATATTTAAAGAAAAGTGAGGGACATGCTCAAATAGTAACGAATTTATTCTGGCAATGGTATGGAGAATTATTGGGAGATTGGCAACATTGCTGAAGTAGTAATAATGAGAAGAGAGGGAAAGATTATGTCAGTCTCAGGACACACAAGTTATCAAAGTGCCTGATTTATATCTGGATGTTTGTTGGATAATAAGAGAACAAAGTCAAACCAACTGGCCTGTGTTGTTTTATACTTATAAACTGATTTGTTGAATGCCTTTGTACAATTTCTTAAAGCAAACAAAAATATAACTTAGAGAAAAGAACTTCCCTTTGAGGATTGGTATGGGGATAAGGGCCAACTGACAGCTCCTCACAAGAAAAGTGTGGAAGCCGAGCAGGAAGGGAAGAGCCCAGTTTGTCGTGGGTACCTGACACCGATAGGAGGGTTTCTTAGATCCCTGTGGAATCTTCATTCAGAAATACCTGGAGAGGAAGGGAAAACCGAAGGGGAAGGGCTGAGTAACTGCACTAGCATATACATTTTTATGCAGTGAGTGTGGTAATGCAAGGGGGTTTGTCTTGTAATTAGCACAACACTGTATGAACTCTAACTATTAACTGAAGGCCTGTTCTTTGAACCAGCCAATCCGGTGTCAAGAAAATAAAAGAGAACATTGTAGACAAATAGTCATTTATTATTCTGTGCCTATGTCACCTTAGTGGAGGTGTTTTGGCTCTGGGTCTGCAGGACATAGTATCATTCCAGTATGGCCTCAGGGTGCATCTTTCAAAGGCCTCAAGCAGGACATCTCAGCTGCACCTCTTCTGAGGTCACGAGAGTATTTTCAACCAGTCAGGCAATTTAGAATGTTTAAAACAAAATAAATGTCGTCTGTAGCTTCCTCTTTCTCTTTCCTTACCTTCTCTTCCTCATCATCTTCCTTCTCTTCCTTTTCCTAGTTCTACTTCTTTTGTTGTTGCCTTTCTCCTCCTTGCGTTCCTCTTTCTTCTAATTTTTCTTCTTCTACTTTTGCTTCTTCCTTTTCTTTTTCTCCATCCTCTTTAGTATCTAGAACTTCTCTTTTAAGATTAAAAAAATTTTGCTAGGTTTTTTCTAAGCCTCATACATCAATAAATTTTTTAAAGAAATTTACAAAAATATGTGATTATTGTTTAATTATAAAAAGCTCTAAATATACTTTAAAGAAGATGGGTAATAAAGTATTTGACCAGGAATTTTCACTCAAATTACCAAAAGATCATTTACAATTTGATATAATTAATACATATTCTTATAGCGGCAAATGTATACCTTAGAAAAACAAACTCACAGCTCATTTAACTGAGCCAGATGCCAGTGGCTAACATATATAATCGTAGCAACTCAGGAGGCTCAGATCTGAGTATCCCAGCTCAAAGCCAGATCTATGAGACTATTTCCAATTAACCAGCAAAAACTTGGACGTATAACTATGACTCAAATGGTGGAACACCAGCCTTAAGTGGAACAAGTTAAGGAACAGCATCCAGGCCATGCATTCAAGCCCCAGTACTGGCACAAAAACAAACAAACAAACAAACAAAAAACAAAGCAACTGTCTATAACTAGATATTTCCTTTAAATAATCATGTGAATTATGCTATAATTATTTTGCATTTTATTACTATTGAGGATAATTTCTGAATTGAATCTATTCAATTCTCTGAACATTTTGTCACAAGAAATAGAGTTGTACTGTTTTGCAAGGAATGTTGGTGAATTTGAGTCACATTTTAGTACCTTGAGGATGATATTATTTTTTGTACAAGAGAGGAATGTTTTGCTTGATTTGATTGTTAGAACGGCCCTGAACATTCTACCATGCTTGGATTCTATGATTGTAGTAGGTCCTTCCACATTCCCTATCCATTTCAATTTGTCTCTGTGTCTTCATGCCCAAGCACTCATGCTCAAGCATTGAAAAACCTGCCAGTGATCTGGCTGGAAGTACTAGAGAATTAATTCTACCCAGGAGCAATCCTCAAAAAAAAAAAAATACCACTTAGCAACTGGTGTATAACAATTCTAGTTCTAAATTCTTTGGGTGGAATAATTTAGCAAGTATGTTTTATTTAGTTTCCTACAATCTCTCTGTAAGACTAAATTCAATAATCTACCCTGTGCTGGCAGCCTTCCATTTCTAGTGTTACATTCTCATTTCCTTTCCAAGAGTTCATCCACCTCCAAAATAAGCTGATACACTCAAAGTTCTGCTGAGAATCTTACTTCTGATCCACTCAGCGCTCCTATTTGTTCAAAATGGGATCATCCTGCTATTTCACATTCTGCTAAATTCTGGTAGAGCGTCTAAGCATAATGTTCAAACAGTTCAAAAGAGAATTCTTATATAAATAGATAGTATGTGGCAAGGTTTTATTTGGTTCCATTTGGGAAAGAACTGGCAGAGTAACAAGACTGATTCAATGTACATTGTCAATAGAAAAAAAGCATGCTGGGATGAAATTGCAAAATTAAATCACTTTCATTGTTTGGATTTGGAATGTCTACCCAAGGTCCATTTCCTCTCACCTCATTGTCCTCTTCTCACGTCACTGGGAGGCAATGCAACCTTTAAGCAGTTGTGTCTGGTCAGGTTTATTTAGTGAAGATCATTAAGTCTTTGCAAATATGTCCTTGAAAGGGATAGTGGGACTTCCTTTTCCTCCTTTTCACTTCCTAGGCCCAAGGTGAGTGATTTTACTTTGCTGTGAACTTCTTCCAGGTTGTACTGTCTTACCACAGGCCCCAAAGCAATGAAATCCACTGATCATAGGTGAATTAGCCATAAATTTACTTTTATATACTTACTCATTTAATTCAAGAGGGTCTTATGTAGTTCAGGTCAGACTTGAGATTTACATGTATGTATACGTGTGTGTGTGTGTGTGTGTGTGTGTGTGTGTGTGTGTGTGTGTGTGTGCATGTGTGTACCAATACCAGGGCTTGAACTCAGGATCTTAAACTCTTGCTCAGGGCTAGCACTCTATCACTTCAACCACATTTCCAGTTTTGCTTGTTAATTAGAAGATTCCCAGTCTTTTCTGCCTGGGCTGGCTTTGAATTGAGATTTTAGCCTCCTGAGTGTCTAGGATGACAGAAGTGAGTCACCAGTGGCTTGTTTAGCTTTCAACTTGTGATCTTCCAGCTGCAAACTTCTTAGTGCTGGGATTATAGTCGTGTGTTACTATACCCAGGTTCAGAACTTTGTTCATTAAAAGGTGATTATCTTGAGTACATCCAACAGTTGATAAACACAAACATAATCTTTGAGCATCACTTAAAGGAATAAATACCATTATAACAACATTTTTCTATGAACATAAACTTGAGTTTTGTGGCTTTCGAAAAGATCTGGGACTGTGAAATAATATTAAACCCTATAATATCATATAGTTTATCAGATGGGCCTTAGCATGATCAAAAATCTTATAGAATTATCTTTTTTACTTATTCTCACATTTGAAATCATCTTTTTGAGTAACAGAAACATTTCATGGTGATTTATAAATAATGCATGAACTAATAAGTTTAACATTTTTAATGATTGCTTAGTAAATTGTAAGAAGTTTTCTGTTTTCATTTCACTCCTTTGAAATGAAGTATATTTTGAAGACATTTTAAAAAATGAAGAAAGCTGCTCAAAGCATCCCTTTATCAGGTAAGAGTTTTTGCCTTTTCTACTTTGGTTTGTATTAAGTATATCTAATATTTTGGTGACATTATATGGAAATTCAGTTCTGGAACCTTTTTACAAATATATTATGTAAAGATTTTCCTTATTGAAGAAGTGCCTTTGGGAAAACTAATAATACTAGATTGATTTGGAAATTTTAAAATATTACTGACTTGGCTGTTCTAAGAAGCTTCATGATGGTCTTTAACAAAGAAAAGGAAAAGAAGAAAGGACATAGGGAATGGGTTACCTTTCCCTGACAAGTATAGTTTCTTGGATTTTTATCTTAAACAAACCTGAATAGACATCTTTAAGATGAAACCTTTTTCTACCCCATGGCCAATTGTAGCCAAAAATGTAAACAAACAAAAAACAAAAAGTCAATTTTTTTCCTTTGTGAGAGAGTGTGAAGGGCTAGTTCAGTTTATTTAGTGAGACCCATCTGCCTTTGCCTAAATTTAAAAATTCAGGAACAGTAAGGAGCCCCTCTGTTCTCTGATACAACAATTTGGAGTGATATGCCTTTGTATGTTACCAGGAATTAAGTGGAGGGGCTTTAAGAGAGGTTCTCAAAGCATGAATTTCCTTAGCTCTTGAAATGCCAACAAGCCCTGAAAGCTGGCAGTAGAAGGAAGCCAGCTTTATAAATTGAATGACTGGCTCTCTAGCTGGATTCCAGGAGGAAGCATGATGTCATTTCAACCTCTGACCAGAAAACTTCTTGCTTAATGAGCGCTTTGAGCTTACTGGCAACCAAGAAGGCCTTTGTTTGCTTAGCAGCTGGGGTCAAAGAGTCTTTTCTGGCTCTTCAGAACAAAGAGACAGGCTTACTAGCTCTTGTCTGTGAGCAAGTCTCTGAAAATGACAGACAAATACAATCTGGCTCCCCAAAGGTTATAACGCCTAAGAGATCCACCGGTTGAGAAAGAGGCACTGAAGTGCCATCCAAGATGGGTGGTCTTTTGGGCACTGATGGCTCATGCTTGTAATCTTAGCTACTCAGGAAGCTGAGATCTGAGGAAAGAGGTTTGAAGTCAGCCCAAGGAAGGAAAATCCATGAGACTCTTATCTCCCAATCACCTAAAAACTGGAAATGGAACTGTGGCTCAAGTGGTAGAGTGCTGTCCCTAGGTGCTCAGGGATAGCACCTAGACCCTGAGTTAGAGCCCCGACTAAAAAAAAAAAAATGGATTTTCTGCCTCCTGCTAATAGTGCCCAAGCCAACCCTATGTGACCCCCATGGTGAGGCTGAATTTCAGCCAAGAATCCTGTAGCAGGTGTGTGACATCCCCCTGGGCCACTGCTCTCAGAAACTCCTTCCTTCGCCCCTGAGCTTCCTTCAGCTGTTCCAACAGTTGCTGGTGGGCTGGACAGTTTCACCCACAGCTGTCAGGATGTATCCTGAGGGTGGAAACACATCTCTAGGACACTAGTTACTAACTTCTAGGGACAATGCTAGGCAGATCAGAAGAGAAAAATGTACTGGGTTGATGCCTACTTAGAGGCACGTAACAAATTAAGTGTTAGGCCAAAGTGGTAAATAGAGGTAAGTGGAAGGGAAGCAAGGTGGATCTCATTTTCCAATAGAAATAGGATAATCCTCTTGGTAATTGTGCTTCCTTTCTTTCCTTTTTTTTTTTGTGTGTGTGTGTGTGGCGGGGGGGTTGGGTCTTGGAGCTTGAACTTGGCCTGGGCTCTGTCCCTGAGCTCTTCAGCTCAAGGCTACCAGCCTACCCTTGATCCAAGCCCCACTTCCTGTTTTCTGGAGGTTAATTGGAGCCTCAAGTCCTTTTGTGCCTGGACTGGCTTTGAACCTTGATCCTCAGACCTCAGCCTCCTAAGTAGCTAGGACTACAGGTGTGAGCCACCATGCCCAGCTTTTCTTTTTCTTTGGAGCCAGTCATAGAACTTGAATTCAGGCCTGGGTGCTGCCTCTGAGTGCTTTTTTTTCCCCCCCCCTCAAGGCTGGTGTTCTACCACTTGAGCCAAAGCTCCACTTCTAATGCCCTTCCTTTCCCTCCCTTTTCTCCTTCTTTCACTTCCTTCCTTCCTTCCTTCCTACCTTCCTTCCTTCCTTCCTTCCTTCCTTCCTTCCTTCCTTCTTTCCTTCCTTCCTTCCATTTCTGTAGTTAACTGGAGAAAAGAGTCCCAGAGACCTTCCAGCCCAGCTGTCTTCAAACTGCGATCCTCAGATCTCAGCCTCCTGAGTAGCGAGGATTGTAGTTGTGAGCCACTGGTGCCTGGCTGATACTTTGGCTTTTTAAGAAGTACCTTTGTTTTATGATAATTGCTAGGCAATGAGCTGCACACACTTGAAGTATATAATGTGAGAAATGTTGACACAGAATGATGTGTCCATGTATGTCCATCAATTGTGGCAACACACCCCTGTGGCAGGGGTGGGGGGGTGGGAGGATAGGGGATGAGATGGGGATGGGGGTTGTGGGTGTGGGGGGCTGCTGGTAATGAAGAAAGCTGTGCAGGTGTGAGGGGAGAGGAGGAATATGGGAAAGCTTGATTTTGTTGGGAACCTAAAGTTGCTCTTAAAAATAAAGTCTATTTAAAAAGAAAGGCTAAGGAAATTTTTCATCATCTCAGGATGATCACTTTCAAGAGTTTGCTCCTGGCTCTTCATAATCATGTGTGGCATCCGTCAGTCCTGGGCATACTTGCCTTTCCCTAGTCTAAGGCCCTGTGATACACTTTCTGTCACTAAAGATTAGTTGGAGGCCAAGCATAATGGACACACTTACAATCCCAGTTACTCCTGAGGCAAGGATTGAGAGGATCTGGATTTCAGGTTAGCCTGGGCTCTCTCTCAATTAATAAGCTGTATGTGGAGGTGCTCACTGTGCTTTAGGTAGGAGAATCACAATCCAGGCACAATCTGGGCTGGCCTGAAGCAAAGCATGTGAGACTCTACCTGAAAAACAACAAAAACGAAACAAAACAAAAAGGGCTGGGAGTGTGGTACAAGTGGTAGAGAACCTGCCTAGGAAGCCCTGAGTTCAAACTCCTGTAATGCCAAAAAAGAAAACCTTTATTCTCTAGAACATGACATAAATTGAATCATAATATTTTGTACTCTCTTCTTGTCTGGTTTCTTTTACTAAATAATTTTATTTACTTATTTTTAGATTTTATTGTAAAGGTGATGTGCAAGGGGTCACAGTTCTTTTTGTAAGGTAATGAGTACATTTCAATCTGTGCTTCATTTCTCTTATTGTGAGGTGATAGTCTATTCATAGCTATGCCTTAATTTGTCTACTTACCTATGAGTAGTTAGTTATGTGGGTTATTTCAGATTGGGTTTGAACACTGTGCACAAATAATTCTATAGATATTTGCTTTCATATCTCTAGGAGTGAAATAGTTCAGTCAAATGAGAGGAGTCTGTTTTACTTTCAAAGGAACTGCTGCACTGCTCTGCGAAGATTCACTCTTACCCATTTCACATATCAGTTGTGAGATTTCCAGTTCTATATTCTCACCGATGCATGGAGATGGAGATGTGTGTGTGTGTGTGTGTGTGTGTGTGTGTGTGTGTATGCTAGTCCTGGGATTTGAACACAGGGCTTAGGCACTATCTGTGAGCATTTGTGTTCAAGTCTAGAGCTCTTCTATTTGAACCACAGATCCACTTCCAGCTTTTTTGGTGGTTAATTGGAGACAAAGAATCCCAGGGTTTGTTTCTTGCCTGAACTGGTTTCAAACTTCATTCCTCAAATCTCAGCCTCCTGAGTAGCTAGGATTACACGTTTGAGCTGCCAAGGCCCAGTTTGTGGTGACTTTTAAATTCTGATTTTCTAGTGTAGTTTTGCTTTGCATTTTCCTAGTGATTAAGAACAATGTATATTTTTTATGCTTTGTTTATAATGTGTTGATACATATACTAAGAAATGCTGTATGTAGGTTACAAAAATGTTTTTATGGTAAATTTCTACATAACTTCTTAACTTGAAGATAATGAAAGAAATTATTTCAAATTTAGAACTTTAGAAATCTACCTTTAGAAAGATATTATCTGTTTACTGAAAATATTTATAATTTAAGATTGTGAAGATATTAAATCATTTCTGTCAGATAATTATGTAATTTAAAAATATGACTAGTGTTTAATAAGTATATTAAAACAAATGCATGAATGAACGTATTTATTAGTTATCTTTATAGAAATCCATGCATTCATTGAAAATCTTTGGATCATTTGATGCTTAATATTGTGATTGCTTTCAAAATTTGACATCTAAATTAATTCAATGGTAGAAAGATAGTATATCATTTAGTCTACAATTGATATTGGAAAATAAAAAAATTAGAGAGAATCTGGTATTTATAAATCACAACAGATAATATATATTTTATTAAACTTATTTATATGCTATTTAAATATTGTACATATTTATTAGGTGTCCTGTGATGTTTCAATATGTGTGGGCATTAGGTTGAAAAAAAGAATAATGTGCATTTTCTTGTGCTTGTTTGTTATACCCTTTTTTGTTTAGGTGTTGGCTATCTACTCAGATCTTTTGACCACTATTTTATTGAGCTGTTAATCTTGTTATTGAATTTTAGAAATTATATATTGTGGATTATATCAATTATAAAATACTCAGCAATATTTATTTTCATTTTGTGACATATCTGTCATTCTTTTAATAGTATCTTTTGAAGAACTAACCTTAACATTCTTACTTTTTATCATATTCAAGTTATCAACTTTCTTAAGGATATTTCAAAAGGTTAGCGGACAGTTTGACTGTGCCTTCTCAGATCTATAACAATGCAATTTTAAGTGACTTCTCAAATCTTATGACTTCATTTTTAAATGTTGCTTAGAAAATTCTCTCCTGGTCAAATTTTATTACCAAAACATCCCTGTACCTAACAGCTCTTCAAGGTCCAGTGTATACCTACCTGCTTATTTCAAACAAAACCATCATTGAAAAAGGAAAAAAATGACAGTATTGCAAGACCATCTCGGTAGAAATAGAAAGCTACAGTGGTGAAATTTTTGTAAATGCAGCCCACAGGAGGATAAAGCCTCCAAATATGGGTCTCTGTGGGCATGATATGAGCAGCTTTCTCTTCAATACTGAAAGATAGTCAAGGCCAACAAACCTGAACCAAGGTTATAAAGGCTGGAGTTCTGCTAGTATGAGGGAAATAAGCTACAACTCATGCAAAAGGTGTTGGCTGCCTCTACATTTTAGCAACAAAATGTCTCCAGGTGTCTCTATAGAAAAGGAAGACCTTTACAATTTTACATTATTTATAATAGAAAATAAAAGATCATGTGTATATACAAATAATAAAATTAGTGCTAGTGCTCATGCTTGTTTATGTTTTTTTATGACACTTTATTCCCCCAACAATGGTGGTGTGTGTGTGTGTGTGTGTGTGTGTGTGTGTGTGTGTGCATGCACTGCCATTGTCTTTTCCACATGAGTTAATTGAAGAGCAGAAAGCTTAAGAGAACAGTACAGCAGTGACATCTATCCATCTCACAGGCTGTGTTCTTCCTTCTCATTCTCTACTACCATTTTTTCATGGCCCCTCCACAAATGAACTTGTACATTAGATATTGTTTATTTTAGTCTCCTTAATATTCCTGGTTTCATAGGATAAACATTTAATATACCAACTGCATTCTCCTTCTTCCCTGTTCATCTGGCCCTGGAGGTTGACCCTCCCCCTCCCCCTCCCCCTCCCCCTCCCCCTGCACAGTTCAAGCACCAGCTTCCTGATACTCATTTTGTTAGACTATAAGTTGTTCTGAAGAGTTACACCATTAGGATCCTCCCTTGCACATTGATTAATGTGTTTGTGTACATGTGCATATGACCCTGCATATAATTACTCATATATTTATAAATTTAATCTTCTGCATATCACAGAAAAGATGTATCCTTTGTCATTCTGGGCCAGACTTACTTCACTTCACATAATTGTTCCTAGGTCCATACATTTTTGGCTGATGAGTTGTGACAAGGGCACAAGCTCATTTTGTGTTCTTATTTCCATACATTGCTTTCCATACACCCAGAACTTCTCTAAGCTCTTGTATTCCACTGGGGATGTTCCTCTCACTAGACTGAAAGTTCCTGGGTCTTATGAGCAACAGAGTCTAATCAGTTCTTGCTATGTGTTCATCAGGGAAATAAACAAATTTCCTATTCTAGCAATGAAGTGCTTGGCTCTACATTTAGATGGTCAAGAAATACTGATTACTTCACGTAAAAAATTGCTCCACATCCAGGTAACAGAGGGCGTTACCACATCAATTATTCCTATAGGGCAATTGTTAGACTAACTCCAAAGATAGCTCAGAGGTCTTTCTTCTGGGAACATGCTATTGTCTTGTTACCAGATAATGATCCAGAGCTTCTGTGTGTAGGTTAAAATCTATGAGTTTTGACAGGCACAACCACAAGGCTATGGGTAGTTGTCCTAAGGTGCTTGTGCCACAGTCATAGGAGAAAATAAGTTGGAGGCTTTGCCCAGATCAGCTCCTTCAAAACCACTATTATTATAACAGCTGCACATTACTGTAGCTATTAATCTACACTGTACTATTCTTTACTTTTGTCAATTCGTTTAATCCTAAAGGAAGGTAAATGCCACTGGATCACCAACACCAGCGCAAATTGACAACATGACTCTCCTGATGTGCCTTGAAGAAGTATATATTGTGTATGTAGTATTTCCTCTTCTTTCTAGTCACACACACACACACACACACACACACACACACACACACACACACACACAGTTGCTTTACTAAGTACTCAATATCCCTCAACCCGTTTAGATGAATAATCAAGATTAACTATCAAGCTATAAATGTCAACATTTTTTAAAAATGTAGAAAGACATCTCAAATAATATGATGCACTTCAAGTTCTTAGAAAAAACAAGAACAACATATACCCAAATTTAGAGATGGAAAGAAATAAAGATGGGAACATAAATTAATTAAATGGAGATTAAAAGAATAATACAAAAGATCAATGCAATAAAGTTTATTCTTTAAAAAGATAAGATGGAATAATCCATATCCAAACTAATCAGAAGAGAGATGATATAAATTAATAACTCTAAAAAAAGGTGATATTAATAACAGATATCAGTGAAATTTATAGGATCATTAGGGAATATTTTGAAACATATATTCTAATAAATTAGAAAATCTACAAGAACTGGATAAATGTCTAGACGTATATGATCTATCAAAATTGAATCAAAAGGATATAAATGTACTAAGCAGATGTCTAACAACCAGTGAGGTTGAAACATAAATGAAGTTTCCAAAGACAGGCCCAGGGCTGGACAGACTGACTCCTGAACTCCACCAGACTTTTAAAGAAGAATGAACACAATGCTACACAAACTACTCTATAATATACAAGGGAAAGAATGCTACCAAATCATCCTCTGAAGTCAGTATTTTTTATGATACTGGATAAGGATATGACACAAAAAGGATCCAACTAGAAAAAGAAAATTATAGATCAATTTCCTAATTAACATGAACACAACAATCTCTAAAAACACTTGTAGGCTGGGAGTTTGGCCTAGTGGTAGAGTGCTTACCTAGCATGCACAAAGACCAGGGTTCAATTCCTTGGTGCCACATACATACAAAAAGCCATAAGTGGTGCTGTGGCTCAAGTGGTAGAGCTCTAGCCTTGAGAAAGCCCAAGGACAGTGCTCAGACCACTTGTTGCCCCAGACTGGAAAAAAAAAAAACCAACAAAAACTCCCCCAAAACAAACAAAAAATGCTTGCAAACTGAATTCAACAATATATTTAAAAGATCTTGTACCAAAACCAAATTAGCTTCATTCCAGGGATGTAAGGATGATTCAATAGACATAAATCAATAAACACAATATAAAATAGAATAGAATAGAAGTAGAATCAAGGATGAAAATCACATGACAATTTCAATAGCTATAAGAAAAGTTCTTGACAAAAATCAACATGACTGAATAAAATGAACATCAATTTATTATAAAAGTGATGAAGAAATGAAGAATACCAGGAAGATACTTCATCATCATAAAGGCTATAAATAACAAACCTATAGCCAAAATTGTACCAATAGAGAAAAACTAAAATTGGTTCCTCTAAAATCAGGAATAAGAAAAGGCTGTCAGCTCTCTTCATTTTATTTAATGTAGTACTTGAAGTCTTAACCATAGTAACAAGACATGTAAAAGAAGTGAAAGAGATTCAGACAGGAAAGGAAGAATACAAATTTTTCCTATTTGCTGATAATACAATCCTATATTTAAAAGGCTCTAAAATCCAGCAGAAAACTCTTGAGTATCTGATAAACACTTTCAGCAAAGTAGCCAGACACAAAATCAGCATACAAAAATCAGTAGCAGTCAGGAGTTTGGCCTAGTGGTAGAGCGCCTGCCTAGCATGCACCAAAGCTCTGGGTTCAGTTCCTCAGTATCACATATACAGAAAAGGCCAGAAGTGGTGTTGTGGCTCAAGTAGTAGAGCATTAGCCTTGAGAAAACCCAAGGGCAGTTCTCAGGCCCTGAGTTCAATTCCCAGGACTGGCAAAAAGAAAAAAATCAGCAGCTTTCATTATATATCAGTAGGTACCATTCTGAGAAATAGATCAGTAAAGCTATTACATTCACAAAAGCCTCAAAAAATATCAAGGAACCAGCCTAACTAAAGAGATAAAAGATCTTTAAAACAGAAGAAAGGAATTTAGGAAAATGGAAACTTTTGTGTTTTTGTTTTGACAGAACAAATAATGTAACAATGAATATATTACTAAAAGTAATCTACATAATCAGTTTTATCCACAGCACTATCTCAATGATACTTTTTAGGGGAACAGAAAAAAATTCCCAAAACCATATTAGAAGCACAAAGAACCCTAAATACCAAAAATAAGACTGAGGATAAAAGAGAAATATAGAGGATTATAATACCCAATCTCGATTACAATATAGAGATGTAGTAATAAAACCAGCATGGGGACCAGGAATATGGCTTAGTGGCAGAGTGCTTGCCTAGCATGCATGAAGCCCTGGGTTTGATTCCTCGATTCCACATACATAGACAAAGCCAGAAGTAGTGCTGTGGCTCAAGTGGCAGAGCACTAGCCTTGAGCAAAAAGTGTCCAAGGACAGTGCCCAGGCCCTGAGTTTAAGCCCCAGGGCTGGAAAAAAAAAACCCAGCATGGTATTGGAATAGAAATACACACATGGACAAATGAGATGAAATTGAAGCTCAGAAACAGAATAGAATCCAGAATTAATCTCATAAAGGTTGAGGCACTAGTATTTTTCAAGTATTTTAGACATAGGCCTCAAAAGGGAACAAAGGTTCTAAAAGCAGTCTCTTCATCAAATGATGTTGAGAAAGCAAGATGTTCACACTGAAACAGACCTCTGACTCTCTGTAGAAAAATTAATTCAAATGGTTCAGGTACCTTGCAGTTTTAAGACTTACAGCCTTAATTTATTTTCTTCATTATAAACTCCCACTTTTTTCCTCTGATGAGTTTTATTAAGACCTAGGAATGGGGCCTGCCATGGAGATTTGGCAACCATGAACTCAGTTTAGTCTGATGGGTCCTATGTGCTTTTCGCTTTGCCTGATCTTCTCTGTTCTGTACTAGACCCCATTCCCTCTCCCTCATTCTTTTTTTTTTTTTACCGCCTCTCCTTCATTCTTATCCCTATTAATTTTCTTTCTTTTCAGAGTTCCATCTAATCACAGTTAATATTTATTAAGCACTAATTATGGGCACTTACAGTAACTCAGGTATTCATCAAACCTGTGACACCTATAGTATTATCATGCTCATTTTTGACACATCAAGTCATAAAACTGTTCATTAATTTCTTTAAGATCATACATGCAGTACAGAAGTCAAACACAGCCATTTGGTTTAGAACCTAAACTTGAAATCACTATTGTCCTATACTGTATTTGTGCTACTTATAATTTTTTTTTTAATTTTTTACCTGCCATGTACGTTCAGCTGAGAGCTCCTTAGCTTATGCATATGCTGGCACTTGGCCTAGGTCCAGGTTATACCAATAAGTATTTGTTGACTTTTAAAAAGCAGTATGGTTAGTGTGATGGGAAGAGCAAAGCAATAGAATCCAGAGTTAGTTACTTGGCTACTTACCAAACAGGTGATTTAAGAAAAAAAAATAGATCAGTTGCCCTAGAAGCACAGTAGTTTTGGACCTAAAAAACAGGAGTTAAATTATTGTGAAGTTTATTGCTGCTATGTGGTAAATCATTGTAAAAGGTTGGTTTTGGTCCTTTCTTACACCTAAGTATGGTTCTTTTCACTCTCAGAGCAGAAAAGAGAGACAGTTAGTAACCAGAAAACTGTAATACTATGTCTGCATTGACTAGTCCTTCTAGAAAAACCTGGAACTCTAAGTTGGTCTTGAGAACCTTCAGTTGCCCTAAGAGTCTTCAGAGGGAAGTTGAATGAAGTCTTATCTGTGCTAATTTATTTCAATGTCTTATTTTCATGTAGTTTTATAATATTCATTCCATCAGCCTCCCTAGGAGACATTATTCTTATCATTCTAATTTTACAAATTAAAAAAATGAGATTTCAAGTGATTAAATGGCTTAGTCATACCATCTCAAAGGTAGGAAGTGAACCTGAGTCAAGTTCATGCAACTTTCAAGTTTTATTACAGTAAATTTACAGAATTTACGGTTGGACTTATTACTTTTTTCTTTTTCTTTTTGCTTTAAGCTCAGGGCCTCAGCACCATTTTCTCAAGTCTAGAATTCTACCACTTGAGCCACGGCACCACTTCTGGGCTTTCTTCTATGTGTGTGGTACCAAGGAATCGAATCCTGGTCTTCGTGCATCCTAGGCAAGCACTCTACCAACCAGACCAAACTCCCAGCACAGGACTTATTACTTTTAAAAATTGTTGTAATTTTTCCCTTATCTTTACAAAGAAATTTGGGGCCCAGATAGAATGGTGTCTGTGTGTGCCCTGTTTGGGATGAGGAAGTCAATATGTTCATATGGAGCTTGGAAAAAGTGGCCCTGGGGAAAATCTTGGAACAGATGAGAGAAATGGAAATTGTGGTCCACATTCATCTATGCATGCAGACATCTAGTACCATGGAGGGATGGGACCGACAGGCTGAAGTTTCTGTAGAACTCAAAGCTGAGAAAGTCCTCCTGTATACCGCTGCTCTAAGTCATTGGCTCTTGTTCCACAGATGTCATTGTGAGCAATGTGACTGGTTCTGTTGGGAAAGGTTGGGAAAATAAGAAAAGTAAAGGAAGTTTATAAACATTTGATTTGGGCTAGGTAAGTAAGGCTAGTACTATCTTTTTTAAATCCCCTTCAACTTAAAAAAATTGTTACTGTAAAGGTGATGCACAGAGATACTACCAATTACATAAGTCAGATAACAAGGTACATTTCTTTTTGGACAATGTTACTTACTTCTTCCTCTCCTAAGGCTAGTTCTTTAAAATATTTAATTATCAATGTCTGCAGGTATTTAGATGCTTACATTTGGCACCATTATAGAATGGTTATTAAACAGATGTTTCGTTAAAACAGAGAAGAAACTCATGCCTCTGTGAGCTAGAATGAACATGGCAAGAATGAGTGATGTCTTTGTTAACAGATTGGATGTCCAATTAGAACCCATGGTGACCTGCAGTCCAGATGGTATGGCTTTCAGAGAACTGGACAAGACTTTCTAAAGGATACAGGGAGAGAAATATGGGTTGCATACAACTTTCTTCTAGGTGCTGGGCAAGACAATAGAAATGTGAATATAGCAAGTCATGGTTTTCCCCTTACTCCCAAAGCAGCTCTGTTTGTGGGTTTTAATGTAGATTAATTCAAAAAGGTTAAAAAAATCAAGTTGATGGGAGGGTTAAGGAAGGCTCTATTGAATTTTTATTTCTAGTGTGATACTACTCATCCCTGCCCCCCAAATCTAATGGTATGGAGACACAGAGCAATGACGATCAAATTTTTAGGTAACAAAACTCAGGGAGTGATAATAAAAATATTAGAATAAGAAAAGTTTAGACCTAAGTCCAAATTGAATATGAGCTCAAGTTTAAGATAATTAATTAGGTACGTGTATTGTTAACAACTTCTGATTTAGTTAAAAAGAAGTTACAATGTTTTAAGTCCACCACAGGCTGAATATAAGCCAGAAGTATAATGTGTTTTCTGGAAATACGAATGCAACTCAGAAATGGACTAATAGATGTGTCTGGAACAACAGAATTTATACCACCGCAATTGGCTGTTTTGGCCCAGGCTTTACTGGAAAGAATTGTGAGTGTTTTTGTGTCTTAAAATGATTAATTTTAAGAAGGGGTATTATAAATTTTGTTTTTCTTCAATAAAGTTTGTCTTTCACTTTTAGCAGAGAGATGATTCAAAATGAACTAAACATTTTTTAAGAATCAAGGTAAAAAAACACTTTAAATAATGATCAAAACCAAAAGCGCAGGAACTGAATCGTTCCAATATTTAGATTTTTCTGGGGATTGAACTCAGGGCTCTGCACATACCAGGCAAATGATCTAAATGATCTATCACTAAGCTACATACTCTGCCCTTATTTTTTTCATGATTATGTGTCTTTCATAGACTTAGTAGGCCCATATATGAATGAAAGCTTTGAACAGGACTGTGGCCATGATTTCAAAAAGAGCCCAGCAGGATACTCGTAGTGCTCGTACTTGGAATCCTAGTTGTTCAGGAAGCTGAGATCTGAGGATGGTGATCCCAGGCACAAAAGTCCCTGTGAGACTCTGATACCAAATTAACTTCTTTAAAATCAGAAGTAGAGCTGTGGTTCAAAGTGGTAGAGTACTAGCCTGGAGTAAAAGAGCTCAGGGACAGTATCCAGGCTCTGTGTTCAAGCCCCACGATTAAAAAAAAAATCCATATTTAATTCTTATGTAAAATTCCAATACATCAAACATATAGTCGATAGTTTCCTACACTGGAATACTTATCAGTGTAGAATATAAAGGAAGAAATTAGGCACATGGAAGTTAATTAATGACAAATTATAGCTCACGAATCTTGTCAAAACACTGAGGAGGGTCGGCACCCAGGCCTTCCAATTTCCAGTTGTCACTTTTATAGTTCTCTACATTTGAATCTGCTGAAGACAGAGCAAGAATAGTCTCACATTGGGGGTTGGGGGGAGAGAAATGGGGACCAAGACATGAGAAAGGGTATCAATGTATGTGAAGTAATGCACCTTCTATCTGGCGAATATAATGTAACCCTTTTATTAATTACAATAAAAATATATGAAAAACAAGAATAGTCTCATATCTCATCACTGTGGGTGAGAGGCAAATTCCACAAATGTAGACCTGCTGGAGAGATGCTAATGGCCTATTAGGATTTCAGAACTCTGGCAATTTCTTACCTTATAGACATTAAAGAGTACAGTTAGTTATCCACCTTAGTCTGACCCTGGGAAAGTCGATCATGTGTTCTCCTGTCCTATATAAAAAGATAAAATAAAAATTAAATAAACCCCTCTGCTACCAGAGAAGAAAAGGCTAGATATTTCCCACTGAATTCATAGAGGGTGAGTGGTTCTAATAGTTTGAGAATGTGAACTTTCATAAAAGGCACCTTATCTTGCTGGCTTTCTCATATGTCTTCATCTGTTTTATTGACTCTCTTTGATGGAATACACCAGCAGGCACTGCAAAGTGCTTTTTAATACTTTAGTAAACAGTTGAGAAAGAAACCTCATTACAGATAACGTGAGAAGTAAAGTTGGACAGTCAATTTATCTTACTCAAGATGAAATAAGGGCTATTGTTCAATTAGGCCAAAATACAATCTCTCATGTTTCCTTCCTAATGTCTTGTTTGGGGGCAGAGGTAGGAGGTGGGGGAAGTGAATGGCAGGATGAGTAAGCTTCTGAAATATTGCCCAAGAATGAACAACACAATGTTACCAGGCTGAGGAGGAAAAGGCAGCAGCTGCTTCTATACAAGTTGCTTTGAATTCATTTCTGACTGCAGGAAGCAGGGGCAAAGATAGCTAAGGATCTATGGGAAAGAGCCAGCCCAAATCCTTCCTCAGTCTTGGCTTAAAACTTTCATTAGCATGCCTCAGGAAAATGGAGGAGGGGGCAGTTGGCAGTGGATTATAGATGGGGCTTAAGGAAGAAGAGTTGAGAGTCAGTCTGATCAAAACATACAATGTATAAAGACTGTGCATCTGTTCGTATTCCATCTGTTCTCATTCTTTAGCCATTAGCTGTAGTAAGATTTCTTTGTTGTTGATTTTTTAAATGGGGATGGAGAAGGAGAGGATGGTAGAGAAGGAGGAAAGAATTCCAGCTGTCTTGCTGCTCAAAGTTAGCACCTGTCTCTTACTTGGTCTGCTGTCCTGCTTAAGAGAGTGCACCTCCTCCCATTCCTGCGTGGATATGCGCACATATCCTCTAAAAAACAAAAAGAAGAAAGTTCAGTTTCTCGGCTGAGACTGATAACTTGATAATCTGATAGAAGGCTTTTGCTAGGAGATACTCCCTTACCCCTATGGTCAGAACTAGATCCTGCGTATGGAGATATTTGATACCTATAGATCTATAGATATGTGCTTTAGAGATTCAAAGTACAAACATGCCCTTCTCTCCTTATGTGCTAATTTTGTTTTATATATGATATCTGTAATCATAAAGACTATTATCTACCAATAGTACTATGGCTCAGGTATTGGTAAAAAAAAATTACTTAGATGCAAAACAGGAATAATTTACCTTTTCTTAAATCCTTCTTACACAAAACCCAGGTTTTGTCAGTGGTGTTTTGTTTGTTTACAATTTTTGTTTGTTCTGAGTCAGGTCTAACTCTTTGGCCCAGACTTACCTTGAAATTACAATGCTCCAGCCTTAACAGAAATGCTGGAATTACAGGTGCATGCTACATTCTGTCTCAATGGTGTTTGCATTTAACTCTCCTCATTAGGTTTTTGAAATAAGAAGTTTCACTTTCTCCAATGTTCATCCCCATTAAAGGATAACCAAGGGCTCAGGTTGGAAGGCAACAAACTCATGAGCTGGCCCCCAGGGCAATCAAACTTCCACTGTCAGTACTTGAAAATCAAAGTGCACTTTTTTGTCCCAGAAGATTTGGAACTGTCTCAAGCTCCCAGAAAGGGATAATGCACTTCAGAAATCACTTACTGTACTTTATTTAATCATATATAGCAGGGTGAGTTTGGTTTATAGGATAGTACATAAATAATCTCTTGATATGAGGGATGTTGTCATGACGCAACACACAGAATCAATGGAAAAGTTCCCCAGCTACTTGGTTAAATTTGAAGTAAGAATTCAGTGTGGATGCTTGTTTGGGGCTAGATAGAGTTGGGCAAGAATCAAACGTAGAGCTGAGGGGCCAAAGTTGCTTCAATGTGTTAGGACTTTTTAGCCCCTCTCTAAAACCTCTGGCAGCCTGCATCGCTGGGAAGAAGAGAGCAGTATAGCAGCCGTCATAACTGATGTGTGCCTGCAGCTAGGTCTCACTTACAATGTACAAACACCTGCAGACAGAAATCCCATTGTTTTTATTTATTTTTTACACAAAGTGTAATAAATGTGAGGAAACTCAAAGTCAGTGGAGAGCTTGACACATCCTGTCTCTGTAGTCTACAGCAAATATAGCCTCATTTACTTTTCCATTAAGTCCAGTAGGAAGCCTTCATCAAATAAAAGGCTAGAAATCACCCTGGAATGCAAAGCGTATTTTAGCATAAGTATTCCTATATCTCCACAGGGGTATGTGGTGTGCGTTGGACAGGAAAAGTTAACTCAGGCTTTCACACAGTTTTGAATGACTTAAGTAACACTCTGAATCCCAAACCAGTCTCTGCTCATCCAATTATGCTTGATTTACCAATCAGGTTTACTTTCTACCAGGAAGAAGACACCCAGGCAAGGGATGTTTGTTACTGAGGAAAAGAAAGGGAAAACTAAGATAAATTTTTATAATCTTTTCATTCAAGAAGCTTAGAACTTCATTAAGAAAACAAAATAAGCCAGGCAAAGTGGCTCACACCTGTAACCCTAGCTACTCAGGAGGCTGAGATCTGAGGATACTGGCTAAAGTCCATGAGACTCATATCTCCATTAAGCCACTAGAAAACCGAAGGTGGGACCGTGGCAGGAGAGGAAGGGCTGTAGCCTTGAGCTGAAGAGCTCAGGAACAAAGCTCAGGCCCAGAGTTAGGGCCATAGCCTTGAGATCTTCTACTCAAGAACAGGATTTTAAAGAAGTGGGGAAATTCAGACAACTACAGAATTGTCAAGTCAACATTAGGAAGTGATATAGTTGGAATTGAGGCTCTAGAAATTAATTCCTCTAAAATTGTCTAAAGGCTTCATAAAAAGCTGTTTGTTGACTCCCAAAGAATGGGTAGTCATTGGAGGCTAGAGGGAACACCCCAAGGCCTGGGAAACCTTAAGTCTAACTCCACCTTTGGTCTTGGGTGCATTGGAGCATCAGAGCTTGCAGTTTTCTGATCCCTGTTTCAGCTTGGGAAGACTCCTCAAGGTCAAACAGAATTCCTTTCAAATTTGTGCTGCCCGTTAATTGTGGCTTGTTTTCTTTTTTCTTTCTTTTTTTTTTTGTCACCCATGGGGCTTGAACTCTGACCTGTCTGTAGTTGTCTGAATTTCCCCACTTCTTTAAAATCCTGTTCTTTAAAAGATAGACTTCAGAAAGGCACTGCTGACTCATACCTAATAATCTTAGCTACTCAGGAGGCTAATACTGGAGGATTACAGTTCAAGTCAACCAGGGAAGGAAAATTCATGAGATTCTTATCTTTCATTAAGCACCAAAAAAAACAGAAGTAGAGCTTTGGCCCAAATGGTAAAACACTAGATTTGAGCAACAAAGCTCAGGGACAGTGCCCAAGCCTCAAGTCCAAGTTCTAAGACTGACGCGCGCGCGCGCGCGCGCGCGCGCGCGCGCGCACACACACACACACACACACACACACACACACACACACACGACTTTACCCTCACCCTAAAGTTTATTGGTGTGGAATTGACCCAGGGTGCCAAATGAATGATTCCAGAACGCCTCCTCTTGAAGACTGGGTGTCAGCAGGAATAACATCCTGACGTAATCCAAAAGATGGTTGGCAAACCCGAAGGTCCATCCAGCCAGCCATCCACTTTTGAGTTCGAATTTAAAAGTGAGATTACTCTAACTGCTATGTACATTAATATGGTTATTTGAATTAAAAATTGAAGTATACATTTTTATAGAAAGGAAATCTGGCTGGGCTGATAGTTTTAGAATAAGAATTGGTTTGCCAGGTTTGGTGGCAAATATTGAGTACAAATACAATGATCTAAGTATACTTACTGCTTCAAGATCTTGACAAGAAATATAATCAGAGCCTATTTATTGGGAATTAGACTTATAACTAATATGACTAGATGTTAGTTGAAAGTTCTGTAAGGTGTACATAGACACTTAAAAAACAATTAAAGAGTACATACAAAAAACTTCGCAGTTAACTACTATAGGGACTTAAAATGGCTGGAGTAGGTAATAGCAAACTGAGGAGATGTCTTAAAGGAGTAGGACTGAGCTTTGTGTTTGAGGATCATAAGATGATTTAGAAATGAAAAGGCAGGGAATGGCTAGCTAGTCCTTTCTTCAATGTCAGTAGTATGCTCAAAGACTTTAGCGTTGTATCAAATATGCCTGATGAAGTCAGGGCAACTTCATTTCAGGACAAGAGCCAATGGAATGGCAAGAACAGTAATTTTGGTTGCCAATCTCAGTTCAAAAGCTTACTTGTTGTAAAGTAAAGGGACAGTAGTTTGGACAGGCAAAGGGACAATGAAATATGTGTGTGTGTGTGTGTGTGTGTGTGTGTGTGTGTGTGTAAACTCTTTGGCCACTGAAGCCAGGAGAGGACATGTGAAAGAGCTATAAAATTTAGTGGCAAGGGTCCCCAGTATTGTACCTGTACCCTTAAAGTCTGCTAGCTAGAAATCCTCCATGTTGGACATTGTTACTGCATCATACCTAGCCCCTACCTTTCCTTTGTTTCTTAGCTAAGAGACTCCTGATAATCTTTTAAGATATCCATCTCCCCTCATAAATCTAGGAGACTGTATCTGCAGCTCCTAAGATGGATCTTGCAGGTCTAAGAACTAATAGGTAGGGGTAAACTAATTATAGTCATTCCATCTCCTCTTCTAGTGATTGGTTTAAAAATGACCAGAGCAAGCTGCAATGAAAATTCCTTTATAGAATGAGATTCCTGGAGGAAATGAATTTCTTCAGACTAAATATAATTTTAGGGGCAGGGAGGAGGTTCTCTTTAGGGCCGTGGCCATATGTTAGGTAAAAGTGGAGTTGTTGTTGTTGTTTTTTATGTTCTCAGTGAAGTCAGTAAGGATCTTAATTTACTTCTTATGCTTTGCTTAGACAAGATAATGCACTTAGTACTGCTTGGCTGGTCTCAAATGCTTGGCTGCCTCTCAAAGAGCTTTTGATTTGGAGAAGGGATAGGACAGGCATTCCCAGCCAGGCTTATCAGTACCAGACAGTATTTAGACTACAGCCTCAATTGTGAGTGTGCCCTTTTGTGCAGCCTTTAAAGGCCGGATCTGCTTACAGAGCCATTAACTGTGGGGTCCCACAAGTCACCTTCCAGAGATGGCTGAGTATCCTTCCCTAAGTGCACATCAGTCAGCCTTCTTAACCATTTCCATCCCAAAGCATTTTTAGTAGGTATGGCAGTAATTACACCAGCTTTGTGGGTGGGATTGTCTGAAGAGAAGATTAGAGGAATGGGATTTTCCATTTGTTCATTTACTGATAAAATCAGTCTTTTGTAATATGGATTCTTTTTTTTTTCTTTCCTGTTTTGTGTTGGTCCCATGGCTTGAACTCAGGGCTTGGGCACTGTACCTAAGCTCCCCACCCCCAAGTCAAGCACTCTACCACTTGAACCACAGTTCTACTTCTGGCTTTTAGGTGGTTTATTGGAGATCTGAGTGTCATGGACTTCCCAGGCAAATCTCAGTCTTCAGCTCGCAGCCACCTGAGCAGCTAGGTTTAGAGACATCAGCACTGCGTACCTGCTGTTGCCATTCTTGAAACCATTCAGACAATTAGAGATGGGGTATTAGGCCTTATCAAACTCCACATCATTTATTTAGCATATTTACTGATGGCCTTCTGTGTGCAAGTTACTCTTATAAGGACTGGATAATAGTGAACAAATGAAACCTTTACTTTCATGGAGCTTAAAATTCTAGTGTAGAATTTAGACTCAGCATAAATGGAAACAATATGTGTATATGTATGTATGAATATGTATGTATATAGCATATGTAACATATATGTGTATATAACATATATACAACATGTATATATAACACATAGACATATACTACATACACATGTTATTCTACCTAGTAGAATTGCAGACTATTTATCATGATCTGGGAAAGCCTGGCCATATGGAATTTGATCTAGGATCTAGCCACTTAATGCTCTCAGTTGATAATCTGCCCTTTACCTCATTTTCTTCCCTAAAAACTTTATCTTCCAATTTCCCAGCTCCTTAGGCTCAGCCCACTCTCTGGTAGACTAGATAGATGCATCTGGCATTCAGAGTTGATAATGAGCTATCCCTGTTAAGGACCATTTATATCATAATAGCCCTTTCTGTGCATTTAGTTCACAATGACAAACATATGCTAAGTATTCCATAGTGAACTCACAGAGATGCTGTGGGATATTTTGAGAAGGACTAAAAGGCCTAGAATGCTTCAATTCTGAACTCAATTCTTTCATGGAACTCCAGTTCATTTATTTGAAATTATTTATTGAGGGCCTCCTATGCAGTAAAAGCCCTTGTACATACTAGTTATACAGTATTGAAGCTCTTGCTTTCTTGAAGCTCACATTTTATTATAGAAGGAATACAATAGAAATTATGAGAATCACTTGAACCCTAAACATGTCTGTTTGCCCATGGTGTTATCATGAGAATTTATTTTTAAAAATGTACCATCAGAATTCACTTTTAAAAATGTATAGTCTTTGTATGGTTGTTGTTCTTAATATACTATGTTATTTCTCTTCTCTTTTGTTGCCCTTTGGTTAATCTCATATTGTTACAGTATCTGATTTTGTTACCTGGCATATTGTATATTTGTTTATTTGAAATAGGAAAGGGAAGGGGGGAAAACAAGATGATTGGGAGGGGTTGGGGGAGAGAAATGAGACAATGTGTGAGAAGTAATTCACCTACTATCTGGTGAATATAACTATAACCCCTCTATATATTACAATAAAAAAAGGAAAAGGAAAAAATGTAGTCTTAAGAGGCCTATTGTCTCAGACCTGTCTGTAATTGTAGCTTCTCAGGAAGCTGAAGTCTGAGTTTCTCAGTTCAAAGCCAGCCTGTGCAGGAAAGACTATGAGACTCTTATCTCCAAGTAACCATGAAAAGCTGGAAATGAAGCTACGGCTTAAAGTGGTAGACTGCTAGCCTTGAACAAATAAAAGCTCAATCTATCTATCTATCTATCTATCTATCTATCTATCTATCTATCATCTATCTATCCATCTATCTATAGAGAATATATATATATATATAAGTAAATATATATAGGGGGGACTGTAGTCAGTTGTCATCTAGGATAGGACTTAGAATTTGTGGACAACTGGTGATCTTAACCCACTGGAATGGTGGACATTTACCTACTCACCTATGTAGTGTTATCTGGGGGCCTCTGAAGGGATATTTTGGCTCACACATCCTTTTCCTTAAAGCTTTTCTAAGGTGGCCCAAATGTCACTTTCACCTGCTTATTAGTCTTGAGACATAAGTTCCCAAAAGTTGTATTCACAGCACATTTATTGTCTTAATATTTTTTGTGGCTCTTTTAAGCCAAAAGAAATATCTAACATTTGTGTTTATTAGTTAAGTAAGTCCAAATCACTTAATAGTTGTAATTTGGGCACAGTCTGACAGATGTCTCTGTGTTCCCCTTGAAAATTACAAAATATCCCACAGTGTCCCTGTGAGTTCACTATGGAATGCTTAGCATATGTTTGTCATTGTGAACTAAGTGCACAGAAAGGGCTATTACGATATAAATGGTCCTTAACAGGGATAATTCATTATCAAGTCCAAATGCCAGATGCATCCATCTGGTCTACCAGAGAGTGGGCTGAGCCTAAGGAGCTGGGAAATTGGAAGATAAAGTTTTTAGGGAAGGAAATGAGGTAAAGGGCAGATTATCAAATGCTGCAGGAGGCAGAAAGACCCATGTGGATTAAAGATTTCTTTCCAAGAGGAGAAAGAGGAAGGCACAGATCCCTTAGAGCCATAAGAAAGTAGGAAAAGGAAGAGGGAGCCACAAGAAAAGGTAGGGTTGATCTGGATACAAATTATCTATATCCTGGAGGGCCTGCAGCCTGCTAAGTATTCAAAGTCAATGAGCTCTTCCCTTGCAAGAGGCTCCATGAAGGCTTTGCTCACCCTCTTTAGTTGAAGTTGCACCTCCAATATTCTTTATTTCATTGGTCTCTACACCTATGTGTACTTCCAGGACAGATAGAACTGACAAAGCTGGCTTCTCTCTCACTTTATTCCTGTCAACAACCATTTACCGGGCTCCACTCTGAACCAGGTTTTTAGGTGCTATGGATGAGTGAAAAACAACCCCTGTTTCCATAAGCTTAGGGTCCTAACACCTACCAGGAAGGCCATGGGATCCTTCCTGATACTTTTATTTATGGCTGGAAGATGTTCAGGTTTATCAGGCTTTAGTGAACTCTTCGTGAGCTCTGTTCCACATATTGCCTTTGTTTTTTTTTTAAATAATTTTAATTACTTTATTGAAGCATCATTTATATAGCTTAAAATATACATGTTTAAACTTGCATGTAAGTTTTTTCATATTTTTTATTGTACTTAATAGAAGGGTTACATTACATTCACCAGATAGAAGGTGCATTACCTCACATACATTGATACCCTTTCTCATGTCTTGGTCCTCATTTCCCTCCCCCATCCCCACCCCTCATCTTGTTTTCCTTTATTCCAAACAATTCCTTCCTTTCTTTTTCTTGACTCAGAAAAACTGAGTGGGAATTAGCAAATTCTAAAGGCTAAAATAATAATGATTATAAGATGTACCTAATGTTCATATATCTCTAAGCCAAATTTATAAGACGTTTACATATGTCTAAGAAAAATGCTGCCAAATATAGTTATCAAATTAAAGATATATCTTATTTTTAAAAAATATTAAAATATGAGAGGTAAGACTCTTAACCTCCAATTAACCACTAGAAAAAATGGTACTGTGGCTCAAGGGATAGAGTGGTAGCCTTGAGCTGAAGAGCTCAGGGACAGTGCACAGGCGCAGAGTTCAAGCCCCACGACTGACAATAAATGTCTATTATGGAGTCATTACCTTAAGCATCAAGGACTGAAATCTGTAGGGACCCAATCTGAAGCCTAAAGGGTGGCTTCTAGAATGGTCTATTCATAGGACAAAGGGTTTGGGTATTTGTTCAATTTTTTAAAAAAATTCTCCATGTGTTGAGGCTTTACTATCTCTTCCTGATTGAACCTGGAAGAGCTGTGGGGACTGAATGAGCTCCTGCAGGCTTGGAGAAAGTTCTGAATACATGATACTCGAAATGAGATGGAAAAGAAGTGACACAGAAGGACAGGAGACTGTGCTACACTCGTGAGAAAACACGGATGTATCCAAGGTGCCTTTTTTTGCTTACACTAGTTATTGAGACACTTATCAATCACTTGACAAAACCTAAGCTTGTTCAAAGACACCATATGAAGTGGTCCTGAGATGGTAAGGAGACGTGCCTGGCCTGCCCTTGGCATCAACTGACTACCATCTCATGGTTAACCATGCAACAGAAATGCCGAACTAAGCCTCCTGGCTTCCTGGTCCACAGAAACATTAAGAAGTAATAAAGTAGTTGTTCACTAAATTTTGGAAAAATTTGTCATACAAATTTTAACTATTATGGCTCAGTCGCCCAGGTCCAGTCTAACCATGGACAGGCAATAATTAAGGGCTCCAGCCTACATCTGGATTCAAAGCTACTTGGAGAAGAGTTGTATGTCATCTCTGTAGTAGTTAAAGTCTCCAAGAAGAGGACTTGATATATTTCATTCTAAAAATCTGCTGGAAGAGACAAACATGGGACGTAAAAATTGTGATTCAGTGACGGAAAATAGTCCAGTACATTAAGAAAGAATTAATGTAAGGGCAGGCATTATTTAGACGGGAGGAGAGTCAGTGCAGGAGCAGGCATTATTTAGACGGGAGGAGAGTCAGTGCAGGAGCCCTGGGAAACTGACAACTCAGTTCCGACTGGAAAAATGAGAAAGCACTCAGTCTGGGAAGAGTAATTTAAGTCCGTGAAAGAACACTTGTGGAGGCTCTGAGGCCAAAAAGAGCTTGATAGGTGTAATATATTTGCTAACATGTTTGTCCAGACTTGCTCCAAATTATAGGTGTGGTCCATTTGTTTCTTGCCCCATTTGAACAAATGCAGCTCTTACAGGCTCATCTCATGGTAATGGCAGATGCCCAAAAGGCACTTACTGGGCAAAGATATTACAAGCCTCTGCATATCATGCCTGCTACCATGGTTTGGATATGGTCCATGTACTAGAAGTTTGGTCCCCAGTGTAATGGTGTTAAAAGGTTGTGGGATTTTGTTGTGGTCAAGTGAGAGATGGTTAGGTAATTGTGCTGCTTCATGCTGGTAGGAAGGAATGGGTTAGGTTCTTCAGTAGTGGTAGAGCTCTGGCCTAGAAAGTACAAGGACATGAATTCTAATCCCAGTACTATTGAAAAACAACTTTGTTTTTAAAAGAGCGAGCCTAACCTTCCCTAGTTTTTTGCCTTTTCTTCTTCCATTGTGTAATGATAGCTGCCTCAGAGCTGTGGCTGAAATAGTAGAGTGCCAGACTTCAGCAGAACACGTAAGCGAGAGGACAAGGCTCTGAGTTCAAGCTTCACTGTTGAACCAACAACAACAGCCCGCCTCCCATGTTGGTGCCATGCCTTGGGACCTCCAGACATGTGAGTTAAATAGTTTCATTTATTTTAATAAAGTACCAGTTTGGGGGTACAGCAGCACAAATGGACTGACTCCTGCTAGCATGCCAATGGATGAAGCAAGCCACACAGATAAGCCCATCTTCAACAGGCAGAGCAGAAGCAGACATCTCCATGGAGATGATGAAATGGGGAATGTAAACTTACTTTTAGGGGACAATCTTCTGTATCTGTTGAAAGCACTATTGTAATTTGCTACCCAAGTTTTATCTATGCTATTGTCTTTGCGGTTTGAATCCTGCTAACTGTTCCCTTGGATTTTCCAGCTGTGTTGTACTTCCTTCCCCATCTCCTCTAACCATTCACATTAGCTCATGCCAATACCTTATTTCATTCTTCGTCTTACCTGCCCCATTCCATTCCACCTGACTGCCGGTGCTGGATGTATCCAGCTATGAGAAGAAAATCTGAACAAAATGTAGCATGCTGGCAAAAACAATTTCATGGAGATAAATTAAAATAAAATCATCTAGGCTGATTAAAACACTGAAGAGGAATTGAATTGGAACAGGATAATAAAGCTCACTGATGGGAATGCCATGAAAATTAGCTAGTTAGTATTCATGGTTTGAATGAGAAAGAAAAATTGTTATTGATTTATGTATAATACCTCTGTCTTCCAAAAGCCTCTAATATATAACAGGAGATGGTGAAATCAAGTGTTACATTTAAGGCGCATCCACTTTGGCTTTACTTTTTTCTTCCGATCGAAGAATAACAAACATCAGCAGTGGCAAAGATAGCAACTCGTCTCTTGGCAAGAAAGAGGGTGGGGGGTGAAGAGAAAGGCTGGCTTTGAACCTAAACATTTAAAAGTTTAGATCATAAAACTCCACAACATTCATAAAGATGGTTCATTAGGTTTTTGATGAGAAAATTTAAGGGACATCTGTTTTCCCTGCCTCTGTTCTTGCTTTACCCCCAGTCCCATTAGAGACCATTGTAAATTATGGCCTGTTCTCAAGCCTGATTAATCAGGGTCTGTTTGAGTTGGTTGTCTTTTTCCTCCTGCCAACTGCACTCCTCCATTTTGCAGCTTCTAGGCCCTAACCTCTGAAAGCAAAAAAGTAGAAAGAGGAGAAACTTGAGCCCATTCATTGCATCCATTCCTCAGCATAGGCTTGGTAGAACAACTCTGCCACCATGGGTCTGTAGTATCTCAGTGTTTAGGGACAAAGTCTCCTTCTCCACATGCTCACCATAGTGCCAGCAGCTGAAAATGGCTTTCCAGTGGGTTTTGACTCTTTTCAGGTGAGGTTGTGGTGGAATAGTAATGGTCAGAATCACAAGGTGAACAAGTACAGGAACACAGTGCTAGGTCCTGAGCCAAGTTCTGCAGGCAGCTGATCTCTACAAGCACTTTAGAGGTGAATCTCCCAGGGCTTTATTTAAGTAGAAGAAAGTTACCCAAGGTCACACTTCAGAGCAGCCTGCTATTCCTCAATGCAAATAGTTGGCCTGCCAACTCTTCCTTTTCACTGACTGCATTCTCTTTCAGAGGCACAGAAGTTTGAGGGTTCTATCACACATTCTTTCTGTCCCATCTTCATGCAGGGACTTTCCAGGTCTTCCATTCAGCCCTCTTTCTACTTGCTTGCTTCAGAGCTGACTGCATAGCAGAGCCATGAATTTGGCCTTGGGTATTGTTCCTGTTGCTCAGAGAGCACAGAGTCATTGAGATGCTAGAGCACAGCCATGCATATACTGCATTTCAACAAACTGCCTGGGTCCTGCTTCAGCTTCTATACTTACCACTTTTGGGAAATTGGGAATCACAGAATTTCTGTAAGTCTCAATTTCTTGAGCCTCATAATTGTGTCTGTTGCCTAGAGCTGCTGTGAAGGCTAAATGAGATAGCTCATGTGGAGTACTATCACATTTGGTAAATTCTCATTAAATGTGATCCATTACTATTTACTACTACAGGCTTGTCACTGCTATGGGACAAAAGAAGTGTGAAAAAGGCTTGGATTAATTTCATGGTCTCCAGGAACTCTATCCTGTGTGTGAGTATACTGCCAATTGTTAAGCATATTACAGATTAAAGGGATTTCAGTACACTGACCAGAGCACCCTGCTCCCACCATCTGTAGAACACAAATGTGCTGTTAGGATTCAAAACACTCTGCACAAGTTCCTGAGATGAGCTGAGTATATTAGAGAGAACAGGAGAGTTGCTTACTTCCTGTAAAGATGAATCTAGGGAGGTTCCTATTTACTCTTTTCAGGTACTAGAAGAGTAAGCATCATAAGTTCCTTAAAGGAACCAGGGGAAAGGGAATCTTTCCTGGAAGAGTGCTCATGAGGTAACAGCCTTCAGATTCTGTGTCAGTTGTTGGTCTCACTGCATTGCAAAGGCTGAACTCAGTTACAGAAGGATATGTCTCTGCTCCTAGACATGTTAGACCCCCACCAGGCTATATAATAGTTGTTGGGGAGTCCTCTTTGAAAGTAAATCTTTTGGCATCAAGGAGCCTTGGATCAAGTCTTAGGCTCTGCTGCTCTACCTGGCCATTTGATTTAAGGGCATTCACCCACCCATTTTGAAAACCACAGGTAAGTGTAGTACTTGCCTAACAAGTTGTGAAAATAAAGTAAGTATAAATCACTTTAGTACAATACCTGGTGTTCAGTAAGTACTTAAATCATTACAATTTTTATTTCATTTATTCCCTAAAGTTGCAAGGCTTCTGTTGAAGAGACTTTCAGGAAAGAGGAACCTGGAAAAGGAGCAGAGTGGGTAGGCAAAGAATCCCTTCCTAGTCACCTTCTCATTGCTATAGTTCCTGTGATTAAATAAAACAATAACTAGAAATGGAAATCTCTCAACCATAACTAGATTTCTTTCCTTCCCTCCCTTCCTTCCTTCCTTCCTTCCTTCCTTCCTTCCTTCCTTCCTTCCTTCCTTCCTTCCTTTCCTTCCTTCCTTCCTTCTCTCCCTCCCTTCCTCCCCCCATCCCTCTCTTTTCCTTCCTTGTTCTTGTGCTGTACTGGGGTTTGAACTCAAGGCATCATGCTCTTTCTCAGCTTCGTTGCTCACAGCTGGTGCTCTCCCACTTGAGCCATGCTTCCAGTTATTTTTTGCTCATTCATTGGAAATAATTCCTGAATTTGTCCACTTGGGCTAGCTTCAAACTACAATCCTTAGATGTCTGAGTAGGTAGGATTATAGGTGTGAGCCACCAGTGCTAAGCACTCGGTGCATTTCTGATATTGACACATGGTTAGAAGAGCTTGGTTAAATTTCTAGGTCTGTACTAGTATCTATTCACTGCCAAATGAAATTCTTTCTGCGCCTGTATGTACACACACACACACACACACACACACACACACACACACACACACATTAATGTATACATAGCTCTCCTTTGGTTGATATATGCTCTCCAACTTGGTGAAATGAAGATAGGACCCATAGTCCTTATAACAGAAATAGTAAACAACTGTTCTCTATTCAACTCTGTACTTTAGTATTGTTGCAGTAGAAACAAGATAATCCTAATGGAAAAAAACTAGTCACATTTAATAATTTGCATGATAGTTGTCAGTGCTATGTGGCAGTGAAATAGAAATAGTAAGCTATTTACAAAAATTGCATGCTTCAGAATTTCTCATTGGCCATCATCTTTTTAGTTGTTCTTTGCCTGTTGTTCTGTCTCCTTATGCTATCACTCTTGATATATTCATTCATTCAATTGGGTTATGACTCTGCTAAATTGCTCCTCTTCTTTCCCCTCTGAGGGTCTTTGGAGTTGCTATCCCAGGGGTCTGTGATTTCAGTAGCCCTCCTAAAGGCAGTTGTCTGGGGGTTGAAGGGCTCAAGTTTGCAGAAATTGAGTTTAATGTTTAGCCAGAGTGGGCAACTGTGTTAAGAATTAAAAGAAAAAAGGGAATGGGTCACAAAGGACAGTTTACACTTCTGGCTTCCTGTGTTTGGCAGACTTGGGTGAAGTAATAAAGGACATTAACATCAAGATAAGAAGATGGAAAGGAAGATGCTGTCCAGGAAATCTATTGTTTCTAAAGACTCCGGAGCCTCACAAAGAGCATAGGAGGTGGATGTATAAGCTGTAGTTTCCTCATGTGTAGAGTGAGGACCATCTCAACCATAGCAGCTTGCCACAACAGAATTAGATATTGTGAATAAAGCACTTCTCACAGTGATTAGTACCTAGTAGGTGCCATGGAATAGCACCCATTATATAATGTAACCATAAGCCCCCCACTCAAATTACCCCAGGGAAGAAACAAAATGATCCAGATTTCTTATCTTGGTGAGAGACAAAACATTATATCCTTTTAGTTGAATTTTCATTGTCCTGAACATTTCTACCATCAAATTAGTGAATACCTTTTTTTTAATTGATAAAGACAGCAAGTAAAATGGTACTACATTTCAGCTTAATTGCTTGGTGTAATATTTTGGAAACTGTCATTATTCTTTCTTACTGTTTTCATTAGCAAGTCAGCTTTGAAGTGAAAGAAAATTCTGATGTCTCTATTTAAACAAGTAGTTCTCAAAAATGTGTATAAGAATCTCCCAGAAACTGTGAGCTGGTGGCTTATGCCTATAATCCTAGCTACTCAGGAGACTGAGATCTGAGGATTGTGGTTTGAAGCCAGCCTGGGCAGAAAGACTTATGAGACTCATCTTCAATTAACTCCCTGAAAAGCTAGAAGTAGAGCTGTGGTTCAAGTGGTAGAGAACTAGCCTTCAGCACAAAGCTCAGAAACAGTGTCCCAGGCTCTGAGTTCATGGCCCAGAACCAGTGTACAGAGACAGAAAGGGGAGAGAGAGAGACAGAAAGGGGAGAGAGAGAGGAGAGAGGAGAGAGGAGAGAGGAGAGAGGAGAGAGGAGAGAGGAGAGAGGAGAGAGGAGAGAGGAGAGAGGAGAGAGGAGAAAGGAGAGAGAGAGAGAGAGGGAGAGAGAGGGGGAGGGAGAGAGAGGGGGGGGAGGGAGAGAGAGGGGGGGGGAGGGAGAGAGAGAGAAAGGGAGCGAGGGAAAGAAAGGTAATTAAACCAAAACTGATTTGTCTACTCTTTTAGCTGTGGTGCTAGTAGGGCAGACAGATTCCCACTTAGCGTGATGAATCTCGTAGGTACTTTTCACTTATAGCTATATTGTGTTAACAGCATCACATTTTCTACCCCAGGCAATGTTGCCAATACAAAAGAAACAAAGGGCCAGGAACTATTAGGGAACATACCAAAAATGGGTATCTATAAAACATGATTAGAAGGTTGAGCTTTTGAACTAGGTAGATAAGGAAAAAGATCTAGCACTACCACTTGCTAATTGAGCAGTCCTCTACATTCTGTATGTATAATAGGTCCAAGGATATTTCGTTGCTAGGTTTAAGGAAGGTAATATTCAGAAACAACAGATAAATGTTAGGAATTTTTCCAAGGGAATATTGGGAGGGGTGGGGGAGGGAAATGGGGACAAAAACATGAGAAGTGCTATCAACGTGTGAAAAGTAATGCACCTACTATCTGGCAAATGGAACTGTAACCCCTCTGTACATTACAATCATAAAAAAATCCCTAACAATATCTATGATGGTCAGTGCCACAAACTTGTATGCTCATTAGAACTCACATGAAAGGATGAGTACAATGTGTATCCTTTTCCTCAGTTGTGAAGCTTAGCTCACTCGAGAGAAAGAGGGATTTCCAAAGGAAATTGTTTAGCCTTTTCTAGAAAATGTGGATTAAGGAGTTTTGTCATTTAAAATAAAATAGAAGTTGCATCAAATACCTGCTAGTTGCATTGTGCATACTGCTCAAGTTGAACCAATAAGTTGGGGTTTGACTTAGTTATTATTGAAACCTGAAGATGGCTTTTTTTTGACATATTACAATGCAAGAGATTCAAGGACCTTAGAGATATTTTTATTTTACAGATGAAAAATCTGAGAGTCTAAGAGGGCAAGTGAATAATTTGCCTGAGGGTACACAACCAGAGATTTAATTTCTACTGGATTTGCTATCCAAATAATCTCTAAAAAGAATGATTTATGATGAACTCTTCTAAAACCACAATAGCTTTAGTTTCCTGCAACATGTAATTGGATTGTATCCAAACACCCCATACTGAAGACAAATTCATTTAGTTTCCTAGAATTACATAAGGAAATGGATTTATTTCAAAGCATTCATCAGGAAAGTGCAGGAGAAAAGTTACTTATTTTATAACTGCATGATAGAAATTGCTTTATAACCATAGCATGCAATTGACAAATGTGCTCTCTGAAAAATTTCAGGTCAAAGTGATTGTTTACAATCTATGTTCTAGAATATGAGAGCTTCAGTTGTCCTATATTTTTCCCTGCATTAAAAGCAAACACTGGGCTATTTTCTGAGAAAAATCTTGCCCTTTTCTTCAATGCCTCTTTTTGCAGAGGTAGAATGACTTCTTATAAGGATTTTAGTTTCTGGTAAAAAGAATTTCAGCTCATTCTCTAGATGATTGATTAAAGCATAGGGATTTGTACATCACATACTCATCAAAAATCTTAACCTTAAACCTCTGGCTGCAAAATTCTGACAAAAAGCTTCCTAATGAGACATACTTAGAACTCTGCTTAAAAAGTTCATCATTTACCTATTACTTTAAATATTCTAATAATGATGATAGTAATAGCTCCATGACACTGGCAAGGTTAAGCTCATATCAACTAGCACATCAACTTTCATATAGCCTTTGGGTTTGTGGGGTTGCTTTGTTCCACAGTAGGAGCCCAAAATTTGCATTTTAAAAATAAATTCCTATGTGATAATAATGTTGTTCTGTGAATATATATATATATATATTTTGCCAGTCCTGGGTTTTGAGCTCAGGGCCTGAGCACTGTCCTTGGACTTTCTCAAGGCTAGAGCTCTACCACTTGAGCCTCAGCACCATTTCCGGCTTTTTTTTTTTCTATGTATGTGGTACCGAGGAATTGAACCCGGGTCTTCATGCATGCTACGCAAGCACTCTACCACTAGGTCAAACTCCCGGCCCTTTGTGAATATTTTTGACTATAGTTTGCTACCAACATAGAAGACACTTCAATCTGTACTTCTTAGATGGGGAAACAGACATTGAGGTTATGTAACTCATTCAATACGTAGCTAAGAGTAGTAGAGTTTGAATTTCAGCACTTGCTCCTTTGATTCTAAGTTGACATTTTTTTTTTGTAAAGATCTTATTGTTATTCTAAAGGTGATGGCCAGAGAGGCTATCATTACATAAGTCAGGTAATGAAGACATTTCTTTTTGGACAATGTCACCATTCCTCTCTCCCCATTTTTCTCTCCCTTTCCCACACACAAACTGCATAATATATTCTCAAGTGTCTAATGAGAACCATTGCTGCATTTTTTTACCCTTTGTCCCTCCAGTTCTGTGTCTACAATTCTTTTCTTTTTGATGGTCATGGGCCTTGAAATCTGTGCCTGGGTGCTGCCCCGTCCTTGCTAAGGTTAGTGCTCTACCATTTTAAGCCATATCATCACTTCCAGTATTCTGGTGTTAACTGGCCATGAGTCTCATGGATGTTCCTGCCTGGGCTGGCTCTGAACCCTGATCCTCATATCTCAGCCTCTAGCTAGGATCATAGGCTATGAGATATGAGCACCTGGCTTAGTCTTAATTTTTTTTTGCCAGTCCTGGGCTTGAGCTCAGGGCCTAAGCACTGTCCTTGGACTTTTCTCAAGGCTAGAGCTCTACCACTTGAGCCTCAGCACCATTTCTGGCTTTTTTCTATGTATATGGTACTGAGGAATCGAACCCGGGTCTTCATGCATGCTAGGCAAGCACTCTTACCACTAGGCCAAACTCCCAGCCCCTAGTCTTAATTTCTTTACTAAGTGGTTTCATCAGTATGATATTCTGGATAAAAGAGTAGCACTCTATAGCAATAGTAATGGAGTAGGAGCTTACTGCTAAGGCAGAACTCAATGACTTCCAGTAGAGAAATGCAAGAGTATTAAAAAATGTGGATATTCAGCCATACCACTCCTGGGCATCTACCCTGAGCATCATACTCAGGATATGATAAGGACAGTTGCACAGCCATGTTCAAAGCTGCACTATTCACATTAGTCAAGTGATGGAAATAACTCAGATGCCCCACTACAGAAGAATGGATAAAAAAAATGTGGTACATATATACAATGGAATTCCACATAGCCAACAGCAAGATAAAATAATGGCATTTGCTGGGAAGTGGATAAAATCAGAACAAATCATGTTGAATGAGGTAAGTCAAAACCAAAGGAACAAAAGGCGCATGGTATGTGCCTTGATAAGTGGCTATTAGATCCAAACAGTAAAAGAGTGATGACTCAATATTTGGGTGCCCAAGGTTACTGACAGTCTTGGAGATAAACGTAACTATATAGACATAAAAGTCTATGTTGGATATATACTCTATATCTATCTATGACAAAGTCTCAGCTTAATTTTAATTATGTTCTAAAATTTATGTGCCAGTGATTATATATAGAGATTCCCTTCTTGTTAAACATGGCATTTGAAATATGATGTAAAAAAAGTTGGAAAAAATATGGATACTGTATGATGGTTCTAAATGAAGCTAGGGTATTAGAGACCATGACAGGGAGGGACTTCCTTATGAAAGCAGAAATGAACTAGCAGCTCCCTTCACCAAAGGTTATATGACAAGAGGAAGACTTGGTTCCAGGTGTGCAGTGTGTAATAATAGACTTTACCTGCATCAGCCATCCTGATTATCTGGGAGTATTGTCCTTGTGTTGATAAATTTTTGTGTGTCTCAATGCTGGGCCTTGAACTCAAGGGCTGGGTACTGTCCTTGAGCATCTTTCTGCTTGCAAGGTTAGCACTCCATTACTTGAGCCACAGAGACACTTGTGGCTTTTTCTGAGTTTATTGGAAATAAACCTCATACTTTCCTGCCCCAACTGGCTTTGAACCATGAGTCTCATATTTCAGCCTCCTGAGTATCTAGGATTACAGGCATGAACTACCAGTGCCCAACTTGTGTTTGTAAATTTTATAAACGCTTGTGCTTAGAGAGCTATACTTTCCAAGAGGCTGTGGTTGAGGGTATTATGCAAGAAATAGCTTTCTTTCCTCATATCCTATTGCTCTGATTTCTGGTCGGAGGTAAAGCGGGTAGGCACTGGGGCTGTGCAATGTTCGATGAGGTGGAAAGTGGAAGCTGGAGGTCAGCAACAGCATAGGGTTGGCCACATAGACCCTGTATAGTGTCACTGTATGGGTTCCTATCACTTGTACCATCAAGGAATCTCTCAGGTAACCCAGGTAAGATTTTGAGTTTTGATAAACATGATTTCCTTCAATTAAACTACATTAAATTAAAAAAACTACATTAAATCAGCCCACTATAGCTATCTTCTGTAGAATGTTACCTCTAAGGACAAGGTTGACCTTCCTATTTTACCAACTTTCAGCAGAGTAAGCCTTTATTTCACTGCAGTAGCTACAAATTTTCTAAGCAACTTGAGGTAAGGGTGTAAAATGGGGTGGAGGACTCTTAAAACCAGTAGGTGAGGGAGGTAATTGGTGGACATAAATGTCTCTGCAGAATGTCTCTGAGAAATGTACAGGGGAGAGCTAACCTCTGCTTTCAGATGACACAGTATCAGAAAGAAATCAGGCAGGTTCAGTCATTGAATCTCAGAGTATTAAAGAAATCACGTTCATTAATGTTGAGGAAAACCTCAATGAAGCTGTTACATAAAATGTAGTGAGTGAGGGTGAGAACTCTGGCCTTTTCATTCTGGCTTGCTGCTTAATGAAGTCTTCTGTGCTCCCTGTAGAGTCTATGAGTGGCTCTCTGCTCAGTGGCCAACATGCATCTCTCTGTGAGTAAATGGTCAATTTGAAGTTTGGTCAGATTTGCCATTCACAAATAGCAACTGAGCAGGCTCTTCTGTATACTCACATTTTAATCATTGTTTTCACAAATTTACCTTTTTCCTTGTAGGTGGCAAATCTTTTCCTGTATAACATTTTTGAAAGGGAGAAGGAATGTGTTCAGAGATGGGAGAAAGGGGAAGTAGAAAGAAAGAGAAAATTTTAATGAAAAATCTACATTGAAAAGCTTCATGGAAATATACTACTAATAAAGGTAAATGACTTTAGATTTGAAGTATACCTATAATCAAGATATCCAACCTATAATAAGTTTTGCAAAGTCAAATCACTGATGAGGACTGTACAGTTAATGAATCAATGGGAAAAATGAAAAGTATGATTTGTCTACAATATTGATATGCCAAATCAATGTCAGTGTTTCTTAGGGTAGCTATACATACTGACACCATAGCTGAGTCGGTAGTAATTTGCTTATAGAATATTAGAATGATTCAGGCCTCAAAGGGCTTGCTGCTACTCAGCATCAGGTATAGTGTGCTAGATGGTAAGGATACAAAGTCTCTATTTTTGAGCTTGGCTAAGGTAGAACATACTAAGGACTCAGGGCAAAACATGTCAATCCTGTGAACATATTTTGCCTAAGGTAGTTCAGAGTATCTTCATAGTGTTTTTAAGCTTAGACAAATGAGTGGGTTTTTAGGTGAAGCAGACTAGAAACTAAAGACAAAAGGCAAGCAGGCATCCAAGTGCTTATTGTTGGAAACTACATTTTACTAGTAAGTCTGACTAGGATAAACCACTTCTAACTTGTGTATCAGACTCTGAGAAAAGTTGCTTAAAGTCTTTTGTGTTGTTTCCATAGCCCTGAAGCTTCTTGGAGACATATCTTTCCCTAGACTTCCTGTAATTTTTACTACTTTGTTTTGTTGGAACTGGGCTTCATGCCTGCTTGGCAAGTGCTCTTCTTGGGCTATTCCTACCCCAACCAGTAATCACTAAACACTTGTTGTTGGCCGAGTAGTTTGGTTTGTATAAAACCGGACATATCCAAATGTTAAAGTGGGTAGATCTCTGAGGCTTTGCTGTGTACTACAGCTATAATCCTGGGAAATTTACCTTTTTGGAAACATTGTTGCTCAATTTAGCACTAACAACACTTCTCTATTTTCATGTATAAAAAAAGCACATGTGCATTTTCCTGGAGATGTGGTTAGCTAAAATTACCTTTATTGAGCCAATCGTCTGTGGTCAGGTTCTCATAGGTAGAAGTCAGTTCCAGCTCTGAAGTCCAAAGCCCAAAGGCCAGCTGTGGCCAAGGGTGGTACAGCTGTAAGTTGGAAGAGGAACTCTGGTATGCTGATACTCTCCTTTCCCCCTTTAAAAAGAATTACTGCCACTTTGCCATACTCCTGTAAAAGCATGGTACATGCTGAAATCTTCACCAGGCACCTTGAATTATCTGATTATCTGATTGGAAAAATGAATCAGACTGTGAAAGAAGAGTTCTTGTGAAAGTACATAGTACTGTACCTACAAAATCTGTTCATTTATTTTCATAGCTTTCAAGATTTTTATTTAGCAAAGACTGATATTTACTCCACTGGCTGACAATAACAACTGCTCGAATCACTCATTTGGCAATCCTAACATAGATTTGTCATGTGGTTGAGCCTATCAATATGACCAGGTGATTTAATCATGGTTACTTTCCTTATCATGAACATACTCCCTAAAACTATCAATGTTTGGTCTGCCTCAAAACTAAGCCTCAAGTCTATTTATAATAGTTCTATTTCAACAAAGATCAGAAAGAGGGTAATGATTCAGATAACTCCTTAAGAAGCTGGTACTGCAAACTTTCCCAAAGTCTCACAAAACATTACAGTTGAGGGAAAATTAAGACTGCTCTTTAATTTTGCAAGGTCTTTGTAAAAATCTCTTACCATGATTGTTAAACCAAAGACTCTAGGAACATTTAACTGGAAACCCTTCCAAACAAAAATATCCCTCCTCAAATTCATAACATTCCTTCACATATCATGATTTAAAAAAGTGAAAAATACCACAATATTTTTAAGGGGGCAAAGTGGCAGTAATAAAAGTCTAAAAACAAAACCAGGCGTATTTTCTCTACTACTAATCCACTTCACAGCATTCATATCAAATAATTAGGAACATAAAAGATTTAGCAACACAATGTTTATTAGTGAAAAATTAGAAACCTAAAAATTCCACAGTGGTTTAATGATATGTGGCACTTATGAAACACCATGCGGCCATTAAAAAAGATGTAGAAACACAGGTGACACAGCAACACAGCAATGAGTCATGATACTGTTGAGTGCAAAAGTTACAAAACAGCTTATACAATTGATCCTGTTTTTTTTTTTTTAATCTATAAATAAACAAGTCTAGGCTAAATAATAGTGCTTATCTCTGGATGATGTCTGTAGCTGTATTTTACTTTTTGCTAACATTGCTAGGACACATTAAAAAAAAAAAACTAAACAAAACTGACAATTCTTTTTAAAAAAAAGTCCCAACTAGGAAAAAGAGGTGAGCATAGCAACCTGAGACACACCTTAGTCTACTGCGTTAGTGGTGTGGCAAGGTGTTTTGATGTTGGTCATCAGTTAAAAGGCACTGTACTGAATGAAAATGTAGGTGGTGTAGACTGAGGGATCCAAACTCCTAGAAACCTTCCACGGTACCCAGGTACAGATGTTCTGATATTTAACTTACACTAAACATACTCACACTTTGTACCCACTTGTAATATAGACCGGAACACTTCCTCTACCGTGCTGCCAAGAGTTACAGATGACAATTTTCAAGTGATGTCAGATAGTAGGCCTAAAGGTGAAAGGTGAGTTCTGCAGTTATTCTCAAACTTAACTGCGGCAACCTCATTCAAATGGCTTGTTAAAGATTGCTGGGCCTCACTCCTAGTGTTTGATTCTGTTTGTCTAGGAGCAAGGCTTAGTAATCTCTGTTTTCTTTTTTCATTCAACAAGTATTTATTGAGTATATGCTGTGAGCTAGGTCTTGTGATAAGAGCTAGGAATCTGATACAAAAGAATTAGTTTCTATCTCAGGAAGCCTGCATTCTAGTGCAGATACATACTATAACAACAATTTAAGTACAATTATTAGCATTAGAACATAGAAAAAAACCTAGTTTTTGTTGTAAGACATTTGAAAGCTATCACATTCAAGAGTAAAATCAATTACACAAGCCCTTGAAAACAAAAGAGGTACAAATAAATATTTGAAAACAGCAGTTTGCATTTGAAATAACTATCCAAGCAATGGGGATTTTGCTGGTGTGCATCTGAAAATCATTGCTGTAACTAGAATACTGGGGAACTCCATCCCAGCCTGTGTAGTCTCACCACAAGGAAAGAGCAAGAGAGGGTTAAGAAAAACTGGTTTTGGGTCTATCTCTCCTTTTTACCTTTTTTTTTTTTTTTTTTTTGGTCGGTCGTGGGGCTTGGGCTGTGGGCCTGGACATTGTCCCTGAGCTCTTCAGCTCAAGGCTACCACCCTACACCTTGAGCAACAGTGCCACTTCCAGTTTTCTAGTGACTAATTGGAGGTAAGAGTCTCATGGCTTTTAGTGCCCAGGCTGGCTTTGAATCAGGATACTCAGATCTCAGGCTCCTGAGTAGCTAGGATTATGGGCATGAGCCACTGGGCCCGGTTTCCTTTATAGCTTTTTAAACAGACTTCATGTGCAAGTAGGAAAACATATTTCAAACTGTCATATGTGAAAGACAGGGGATTCCCCCCCCCATCCCAAATCCCATCAACAAAGAATGGAGATATGCCGGCCTTTCTTAGAAATTAAGTCTGCTGCTTCTTGGCCCCTCATCATTTCCACTTTCCATTTACTTCAGATGTATGCTCCCCAAACCAGCCTCCTCTGCTCCTTTATTCTGGTGAGGGCTCACAGCAGACTAGGAGGATGTTATTAGCCCATTAGGGATGCTGGCCCCAGGTTCCTTATCTTTCCGTGTTGTCAAGCATAAGGCATGTTCCCATTTTGGGACCTCATCTTCCACAGTATCAGTCTTTTTTGATTAGCACCATAAAACCCTTGTAACATAACAATCTTGCAGGTTAGATTTAAGCACAGAGAGATACAATTCAGTCTTTTTATCAATTTGCAAAAGACTAGGTATTTCCAGACTTTAGTTTACTCATATGTACATGCTTCACGTTACTGTCCTTTTGAACTAAACTCAGGGACATATTTCTTTAAACAATTCTGAACTGCACCATGAAATAAAAGGCCTCCCAAGTTTTTTTTTTTTCCCTTATGCCTAAGAACCTTCTCAGGACTTCACCTGAGTAAAAACTAAACTATGACATTAAGCCCAAACCCAAATAAAACAAGAACCCAAGCAAATAAAACCCTACGAAAATAAAAATACAACAAACTTAAGAAGCTCTCTTATTAGCACAAATTTGTTGTAGACAAAGGTACAAGAAGACTCTGAACCTAGTAACACTATAGTAGCACATTAGCATGTTACTATAACACACTACAACAATATATCCCATTTCTCTGATGAAAGGCAGATGTTTCTAGTAAAGAATTTATGCCGTGGTAGGGTTCATTCAGGGTCTCATTTAAAGAATGTGGAGGACTGAAATGAAATAACCAGAGCACGGATGCAAGAAGAGACCCTTCTCATCCAGTCATGAGCAAGGTCCCTCATCTGAGTAGGTCACTAAGCCACAGGGACTGACGAAGGTTAACAGAATGGGTCTACTAGGTGCCAAGGCTTTACCTAAAGCACACTAATACAAATAACATTTGCTGCATAATGTTCTAACAGCATTAAGGAACATAATTATCTAAGTTTACTCATAAAGAAATGGCAATCACCTATCTTAAGATGAAGCCCAAAAGAGCTTAGTATATGAGGAAGGCTGGATATAGACTCAGATCATTTCATTCCGCTATCTGTGCTTCATCCTTGTTACTATACTTTCTATAAACCTGATTTGGGGTTGCTATGACTTTTTATTTCAAATGGCAGCTTATGTTATTTAAAATTTCCTTTCTAGATGAGGAGTAGCTCTGTCCATTTGGTTTTATAGAAAACTGGCAGCTTCTGAGGTGAAGTGTAATTCACACTGTGAATCAGAATTTCTTTCCTAATTTTTTTAAATTATAAGTTTTTTATAGCACAGAAATGAAAGTTTAGACTGAATTAAGTGATTAAGATGCTTACCAAGCTTTTAAGAACTTAGATATTCTAAGTGTTTAAACATTTAGCATGCATACTTATTCAGTCTTGCTTGCTCAGGTGGTGCTCTAATACTAGAGCCACAATGCTAGCCTGGCTTTTTGTTTTTGTTTTTTTTTTTTTTTTTGAGATACTATCTTAAAGACTCTTCTATCCAGGCTGGCTTCAAACCTGGATCTGAGATTCCTGAGTAGCTAGGAGAACAGGCACAAGCCATCAGAACCCAAAGTAAATACTCAGCATTTTGAAATTAAAAAAAAAAAAAAGCCACCAAATTAATAAAGATTCCCTGAATAAAAGAACTACATTTTGTAATTTATTAAGCCAAACTCAAATACTTATGCTGCACATCTTTTCCTTTCTATGTGGGATATTTCCTTCCAAAATATTCTTCTGTCCTCAGATTTGAGTTAGAGAATTCCTAACACAGTATAATACTTCCTATTTCTTCAACATAATACAAATCTTGCTTCAGAATAATTATTTACTCTTCTGGCCTTTAAACTCTGCAGGGGCAAGAACTATATGCATCTTGTTTATAATATACCCAGTGGACCAACAAAGCAGCTCTTTTTTTTTTGGCCAGTCATGGTGCTTGAACTCTGGGCCTGGTCACTTTCCCTGAGTGCTTCAGTTCACTCTATTAATTATGCCACAGCGCCACTTCCAGTTTTCTGGTAGTTAACTGGAAGTTAAGAGTTTCACAGACTTTAGTGCCCAGGCTGGCTTTGAACCATGACCCTTCCTCAGTTTCCTGAGTCACTAGGATTATAGGACTAAGTCACAGGTGCCCGGCTAAGTAGCTGACTCTTAACAAATGTTTTGTTGAATAAATATGAGATATCCTAATATAGAAAAAAATTTTCCATGTTAATTTAGAGCAACCACTGATTCACACAAATGTCTCAAATGACAATTCTCTGGCTCCAAATTTGTCACCAATAATTTCAATAGTGTGCTCTTGATAATTAGAGATCCTAACCATGGTTGCCTACCTTCACCAATAAAATTTCAATGTTTTACTAGTGAGCTAGAAGGAAGCAAGTTAAATTTTTATACAGGTGCAAATTATTCCATAGTGAATATAGTCCAGTAATTCACATTTTATATAGATTTTGTTTAATAAAAAATCTTTTCTGTACTAGTGTAGTATATTCTTAATGGATCTTTTTCTGATTATTAGGCTTTGTGCCAAATGAATGATCTAAAATGTTAACTACATCAGAGAAATAAAGTAATGCTTTAACTTAAAAGAATCTATTCACAAGTGTTAAAAAATAAAAATCCTAAACATAAAATTCAACAAAACAAACCCCCCCCCCCAAAACTCAGCAAAACAAAAAAATCTCCCCAATATGTTCAACCTACTAAAAACACTGTACTGAAATAATTTTATTTCTACTGGGCACAAGGTAAAAGTGGTATAATTTCATTTGTTTTGGGAAGCATTTAAAAACATTGTTTTCCACAAAAGATCTATATCTTAAGAGTGTTTTAAAAACCAAAAGTTGAAAATTTCTTTTCTATTCTTTGGCTATTAATTGTCCCTAGTAAATGAGCCAAGTATATCAAATTCACAATAAATTTATTTTACATAAAAGAAAAGGCTTGCCATTAAGGAAAAATTCAGTAGAAAACAAGTCTGCTTCAAGTTGGGGCTCAAAAGAAGAGTTGTGTATTAACGAAACTTCAGTAGAAAGAGAATTTTGTAAAAAAACATTTGTGGCATGAAATTTCTAACATAAATTTTGTAAGGAAATATTTACCATGCAATTTAACTAGTAGAAAGGATAGTTTCTAATGGTAGGATTTTTTCCTTTCAATCTCTTAAGACATTAACATGGAAGATACTTAAACCAGCTTTATTTAGAATTAATTGTATATAAATATGGTGTCATGATGGGTAATCTTTCATAGTCTCCCTATTTAATTGAGCAGTTCTAAGTAGGTAATTGGCACCTTGCCCTTCTGATTTCCTCTTTCCCCCATTAGCCAGTCTGAATCCATTCCAATGATACTGAACACAGTGATCACCTACAAAATAAAAATTCAAGTTATTAACTATACTAAAAAATAAACACATAACAAACAAATCAGCTTATTTAAACTGCTATTGTTAAAGAATTGTACTGCAGGTAGATTTATATACAACTATTCAGCAGTTAAAATTTTTGTGACATTCTTTTATGTTTAATAATAAAATCTTATAAAACATCTATATAAATATCTGAAATCCATGCAATGCTTGTGACAAAGTACAGGTAAGTAACAAGGAATCTGTTTTTTCCTTTACTTATAGTATTGGAGTTTGAACTCAAAAGACTTATGCTTATTATTAGTCATGTCTCCAGTCTTTCACCCTAATATTCTATAATATTTCTTAGAAAGTATGTCAATCTGTTGTATGTATTTCTTTTCACCCACATTACCCACCTCATCAGCCAAAAGTGATAGTTCAGTACTGTTTGCAGCATCATAATCGTAGAGAACCCTGGCCTTTCTGCTGCCACTTGACTCTTTAAGGTCACTGATGTTAGGAGATGTGATTACTAGGCCACTTGTTGAAGCCATAGCAGACGAACCAACCACATTTGGTAAAGCAGATGGCATAGGTGTCCCAGAATTGTGATTGTTGTTACAAAGATAATTAGAAGGAAAACTGCTGAAAAGAAAACAGCCGATTACTAATTTCCAAGAGACTAAAGGCTTCTTACTATCACCACTTGGTGGCACTGCTGCTATCTACCAATCTCAACTGAAAGATATTTATAGAAGCTATTTTAATACTGTAATGAGAAAGTATGTTGTCTACCTTCTTCATCCTTTTTGGGCCCCTTAGCCAATTTAAGTGGCATTCAAATATAAATCCTTAAAAGTTTATTTCAAAATTGTCTTTTTAATACTGACTTTAGATTTTTCTTTTTTGGGGGGGAGGGGGATTGGTCATGAGACCTGAACTCTGGGCCTGGGCACTGTCCCTTAGCAATTCAGCTCAAGGCTACTGCCCTACCCCTTGAGCTACAGCACCACTTCTGGTTTTCTGGTGGTTACTGGAGATAAGAGCCTCATGGACTTTAGTGCCCCTGCTGGCTTTGAATCACAAAGCTCAGATCTCAACCTCTTAAGTAGTTAGGATTACAGGCATGAGCCACAGGAACCCACCTCTGACTTTAGATTTTTAAGTGGTTATATTCCTGCTAGAAAATGGTTAATCCTGGGCCGGCGGTTTGACCCAGTGATAGAGTGTTTGCCCAGCATGCAAGAAGATCCAGGTTCATTTCCTCTGTACCATATACATAGAAAAAGCCAGAATTGGTGCTGAGGCTCAAGTGGTAGAGCTCTAGCCTTGAGAAAGTCCAAGGACAGTGCTCAGGCCCTGAGCTCAAGCCCAAGACTGGCAAAAAAAAAAAAAAAGGTTTATCCTCCAAACATTGATAAGAACTTCTATTATATATTACTAATCTGTCTCCTCTCTTCAATGAAAAGCTACATTTTAGAAGTTTTCTTGATTCACACTCAAATGGTATAACGAAATAATTAAAATGAAATATGAATAAACAGGATAATTCAGAAACATTACAGGCTCATATTGCTTTTTTTGAGAGAAAATAAATCTATTAATGTCAAAAATCTTTCGACTAATATGTTTACAAACAATTTGATAAGGCCACGGTTTCTTAAACAGGATAAAAGTAAACTGCATGCAAAGCAGTATAAAACAGCTGGCCTATTACCATTCTCATCCAACCATTTCTAAGGTCAGAAACAGGGACTGGACCCAAGGCCTAAACATATTAAAAGTATTTTCCTCATTATTACATTTAGATTTTTTTTTCTCTTTCCTATTCTCCCAATTTTCACTAACTTTATTCTTTCATGGGAAATGGTGCTGTAGCTCAGCTTTGAGCTGAGAGCTCAGGGACAACATCCAGGCCTAGAGTTTAAGCTCCATGACCAACAACAACAACAAAAAAGATTTCAGTGCTTAATACTTTCACTGTCTCTTGCTGCAAATGTCTCATCTCTAAAAAAAAAAACAAAACAAAAAAAACAAAAAAAAACCCCAAAAAACTCTTGGCTAAATTGTAGCTTAGTTCTTGGTAATTTTCATATCCAGTTAGACAATTTTCCAACATTTAGCCTCAGATCAATAAACTCTAGCAATTCAGTTGTCTCCCAATCCCCACACCGTCAGATGTACATACAACTTAGCATTTCAAATAACTACATTTTTCTATTAACTGAAATTTCTAGCATCCCATCCTCTCATCTTTCTAAATAAAAAGCACTTGCACTTCAACAACCCTATCAGGATCTATGACCCTACCAATATATATGTACATATACATGCCTGTTCTAGGGTCTGAACTCAGGACCTGGACACTGTCCTAGAGCTTCTTTGGCTCAAGGCTAGTACTGAGGAACCAAACCCAGGGCTTCATGTATGCTAGGTAAGCACTCTACCACTAAACTACTTTCCCAACCCAACCCTACCAATATTTCATTCTTTTATTACTATTTTTTTTAATGCCAGTCCTGGGTTAGGCTCAGGGCCTGAGCTCTGTCCTTGAGTTTTCTCAAAGCTAGAGCTCTACCACTTGGGTCACAGCACCACTTCTGGCTTTATTCTATGTATGTGGTACTGAGGAATTGAACCCATGTCTTCATGCATGCTAGGCAAGCACTCTACCACTAGGCCAAACTTCCGGCTCCCCAATATTTTATTCCTATTTATAGTTAATTATGATACTTACATTTGGGCATACACCCCTCTCTTAGGCCATTCACATCACTATACTTGATAAAAATTCCAAATTTATCTGTACTTAGTACGCATGCATCTACTGTGACATAAAAATTAAATAGAGGGCTTGGAGTTTAGCCTAGTCATGTAGTGCTTGCCTAGCATGCATGAGGACCCGGGTTCAATTCTTTGGTACCACATACATAGAAAAAAAAAAAAGCCAGAAGTGGTGCTGAGGCTCAAGTGGTAGAGCTCTAGCCTTGAGAAAGTCCAAGGACAGTGCTCAGGCCCTGAGTTCATGGCCCAGGACTGGCAAAAAAAAAAAAAAATTTAAATAGAAAACCATACAGTAAAGCCAGGTACCAATGGTTCATGCCTTTAATCCTAGCTACTCAGGAGGCTGAAATCTGAGGATTGTGGTTCAAAGGTAGACTGGGTAAAAAAGTCTCTGAGACATCTGCCTCTAGTTAACTATCAAAAAGCTGGAAGGGGAGCTATGGTTCAAATAGCACAGCACTGCTCCTGAGCACAAAAGTTCAAGGATAGCTCTCAGGCCCTGATTTCAAGTCTCAGGACAGACACAAAAATCCATACAAATAACAAATGCCCATGTTATTAGGTGATTGTAGAGCCTCAAACAGCTCTGCAATGCTGCCTGCAATGAACATTCTCTAGTCTATTCATTTTTTGTTCTCCCTTAAATTTCAGTAATTCTTCCCTAAACTTATGCTCAATTGATGAGTTTGCTTTTTAACTAAGAAGAAAAAGAACCATTAGGAAATTGGTCACTTCTGAGACTTTTGCAACATTTTTTTTTGTGTGTATGTCAGTACTGAGGCTTGAATGCGGTTTTGGTTTTTTAAGGAAGACAGACTCTCTACCACTTGAGCCATAGTTCCACTTCTAGCATTTTGCTGGGTATTTGGAGATAAGAGTCTCTTGGATTTGTTTGGCTTCAAAGTGGGATCGTCAGATTTTAGCCTCTGTGTAGCTAGGATTATAGGCATAAGCTACTGATGCCTGGCCTTGAAGCAATTTATCTTGATAATTCCTCTGAAATATCATAAATCATTCCTCTTGCTTCAATAGCGACATAAAACTCCTAACCATAATTTATACTTAAAACTTTAATATACATGGATGGTAAGACTTTGTCTAACTACTCTAGACTCAACTCCCTTAATTCTTTTTTTTTTTTAATTTATTTATTTATTTTTTTTTGCCAGTCCTGGGCTTGAGCTCAGGGCCTGAGCACTGTCCTTGGACTTTCTCAAGGCCAGAGCTCTACCACTTGAGCCTCAGTACCACTTCGGTTTTTTCTGTATGTGTGGTACCAAGGAATCGAACCCGGGTCTTCATGCATGCTAGGCAAGCACTTTAACCACTAGGCCAAACTCCCGGCCCCTCAACTCCCTTAATTCTTAACTTCAATAATATGCCAGAATGAACTACTGTATTTTTTCCTCTAGTCTTTTTATAAACAGGTCCTGAGATTGTATGGAATATTCCTGATTCATTTTTATCTACATTACTACTAAAAAACTTCCATCTAGAAAATTTTGCTAGACACATCTGACTTACAGATGTTTTTAGGCATTCTGCCCTTCTTGTACTTTTCCATTTTATTTATGTTCTGTATACCTACGGCTTGTGTTTCTAAGTGTTGTGAGAATGGACAAACCTGTTCTGTATTATTTCCAGTTTCACCTTAGGAATGCTGTACAGGCAAGCATTTTTGCATGCTTTGTTGGCTAATTTAACTGCAAATATAAAACAGTTCTTGGTACATGGTTAAGTATTCTATAAACATCTGATGAATGAATTATATACCTTACAAACTATCATTTTATTTTAGAATATACTAACAGCTGGGTACCAGTGGCTCGTGCCTATAATACTATTTCTTAAGAGGCTGCAATCACAGGATTGACTTCACTTAACTAGAAAGAAAAAGGCTAGGTTAGAGTAGATGAGTGCCAGCCATGATCAAGCAAGGAGACAAGATCAAGAAGAACCAAGTTCAAACCCTGAAGACACACACACATATATATATTACATGCCTGAAACAAGCATGTCAGTGTGTCAGAGGTTTTATAGAGTATTCTAAAACTTTTTCTAATAAGCCAATGTAGTTCTTCCCTAATCAAAAAGCAGAAAGCATTCAGTAGGAAGAGAAAAGAGAAACAAACACTTTTCAAGTTTTCTTTATATGGTACTGAACAGATATTAAATCATCTTCTTATTTCTTAACATCCTTATGTGCCAGGAAACCTCAAAATGTTTTGTTACCTAAGAAGTCTGACAATTACTTAAATACAACTCTTTATAAGCTAATAAAAGCCTTTAATTCTTCTAATCCTCATCTTTATATATTAGTTCACATCTGTAAATTTCTTATCAGAACTTTTTATGTTAAAAGGAAATGTCTACCTTCCCAGTTGTTTCTGGAGGTCTAACATGTACTGGTAACACTGGGCATAGTAAGTCATCTGGGCTTCTACAAAGTCATTCAGACAGCGGAGATGATGGGCCTGTAAAGAATAAGTTGCAGTCAGTTCTCAGCAGTTCTTCAGGGGCAAGGGACAGAGGACAACACTGCAATGAGGATCATGCACCTTAGTATCTTTTTAAAATCTTAATAATAAGATTGACCCTGATGAAGAGTAACCAAGGTTGCTTAGTCAATAAAAAGCCAAAAAGACAATTTGGTATGGCTAAGTGATCAGTTATATACAAATAAATAGTTTTAGAATTATTAGTCCTTTTTTAAAAAATTTGCTTGTTTGTATAAAGACAGGGTCTTGCTGTACAGTTCAGACCAATCATGCATTCAGTCCTCCTGCCCTGGCCTCCCAGATACTACATCAAAATCAAATTCTTTTGGTCCAAATCAAATTCCAGTGGATAAATACTCACATGTGTACTGCTGATTCCTTCTAGCAGAAGTCTGGTAATTTCAGCTTGACGATCAAATTCACTTTGAGTTATTCTTACCTCCTGTTCAGCCTTAAATTAGGACACAGTTTGGAATCTCATTAGAAAATTTATTTTATTTACATCCACTTAGTTAAAATTCATCAAAAAAAATCCCAAATTAGAGTCTGGTAATTTCTTGATTCTACTTAGGCTCTAAATTGCTCTGTAGTTTCTAGGCTTTACCTTTCTGAATCACTTAATCTCAAAACACAGTGATTCCTTAACAGCAGTTGACTCAAAAGAATCAATGCCAAGGTTTAATGTTGTTCTCATGAAACCCTAGAAAACTTAAAATAGACAGCTGTCAATATATTTTCAAGTACCTAGTCTGCCAAATTTTATTAAAAAAAATCTGAGGAGTATAGTTTTGTGTATAAAATAATTGTCAAATACCTCTTAGTTATTAATTTACACCAAAATACACGACAGTGATTTCAAATACAAGACAGTGAAAGAATTTTTCAAAGAATTCTTTGTCCTATATTTTAAATTTTCTTTCTAAACTATGTATCAAATAGGCATTAAGTAAAAATACTATGTGTCAAAATTAGGGTTAAACAAGTTTTTATGCAAATTTTTTGGTGCTGTTGTCAGCTGTTGTTATGATGGCATAATGGTTCTCAAAAAGGTTCTTATAGCCTGTGATAAATTCTGTCTCCTTGGATGGTTTCAAACTACTAATGTAAAGCTTCTGACTTTGGAATTCAATATGCCACTACAAGTTCAAACCATTTGATACATTTATACTGAAAGAAAATAGTTCACTGAAAAAAAAAATCAAAATCTAAAAAGTAAACACTAACAAAATACTTTCTAAACTTCTGTCAGGAGTGACTGGTAATAAAGAAACAGAAAATAAAACTTCACTGCTGATTCAAATAGGATGCCCATCATAGGGCCCTGGTGACAATGTCATGATGATAATTTTTACCACATTTTTAGTAATAGTTTCCCTCTATGCAAATTATTTACAACATTTCTACGTATACTTGGACTTGGTGGTTTTTAGTAGAAATGATAAAAAAAGGCCTACTAAGTGACAATATTCCTGTACAAATATAAAATAGTAAGCTAGGGCTGGGCTGCTAGTGGCTCACACCTATATTCCCAGCTACTCAGGAGGCTGACATCTGAAGATTGTGGTTCAAAGCCAGTTTGGGCAGAAATTTCTGTGATATTCTTACTTGCAATTAACTACCAAAAAGCTAGAAATGGATGGATCTGTGGCTCATGTGACAGAAGGCCACCCTTGAGTGAAAAAGGTAGGAGAAGCTGGGCTTGGAAACTCACGCCTGTAATCCTAGCTACTCAGGAGGCTGAGATCTGAGGATCACAGTTCAAAGCCGGCCTGGGCACTAAAGACCATGAGACTCTTATCTCCAATTAACCACTAGAAAACAGGAAGTGGCGCTGTGGCTCAAGGGTAGGGCAGAAGCCTTGAGCTGAAGCGCTCAGTGACAATGCCCAGGCTCAGGGGTGGGGTGGTAGCCTTGAGCTGAAGCGCTTAGGGACAATGCCCAGGCCCAGAGTCCAAGCCCTATGAACAAAAACAACAACAAAAAAAACTCAAAAACCTAGAAGAGTGCCCTGACCCTGAGTTCAAGCCCCACTACCAGTACAAAAAGCAAAAAGTAAAAACAAAAAAAAGGAATCTAGATAGCAGATTTATGTGATCAGGGAGCCTGAGACTAAATGGAAATAATGTTTTTTAATGCTAAGAATACTGAATAAAGACAATAATTTCATTAAGAACAAGGCATCAGTATTCTAGGTTTTAAAGTAGAAAAAGATACTATGTGTTATTAAATCTTAAAAAGTCATTCTCTATCATTTACACTTTAAATTTAGGAAAGATAAATAATAAGAGAGGAATGAATCTCATTTCCCAAACAAGTTTGTCTGTATGTTCTCTGACACATAAAATTGAGCATAATAACTTCAGATGCTCAGGAAGTTAAATTAGGTTGAATATAATCAATTTACTCAGGAAGAAGATATGTATGTTAGAAGACAGATGAGTAAAGTTTTGAAGATCATTTTAACCACTGATCTGTGTACCAGAATGTTACTCCCTAAACTTCATTTTACAAATGAGGTGTAGAGTTCAAGGAAAAGACCTTTTATTAGGAATTACTGGTACTTAACTGGCTAATCCATGCTATTTGATAGTATACAACAAGTTAAGCATATAGTAAAATTTCTTTTAAGATATGACTTTTAAAATGGGCAAGAATCTGTTGGTCTGTGACATCAGAATTATATATAAGCTAGAAATTTTTGCTAATCTCTACATCTTTATGGACCTTCATATTCTAGAAACATGAAATTTTATGATTTATGTTTTCAAATTATAAAAATTTCAATTGTAAAATGACAGAAAAACCACAGAAAAACTGTTCAAATTCATTCACATGTTGCCTTAATATTTTTCTTATGTAACTATATAATATACATATTCATTTTGTGATTATTTACATCATCTATTTCCCAAGCTTGTAGAAGATGCAACATCAAGTCAGATATATATTTTGGGGACTGGGCATGCCTAAGAAATCAGAGGGTAGACACTCTGGCTTTCTGTTCAACTTATTTCTCTCTTATCTTCATGCTGAAAGGTTCAGGAGGAAATCAGAAGCCAGGACAGACTCATACTAAATTGATCAAAATATTCACAGTGATACGAGCATAAAAATTTCATAATGGATTTCTAAATCATAGAAATGATAGCTCAATAACCTATGCAAGAAAGAGACTACAACCAACAATCCTACAAGTGCATAAAGAAATAGTTGCCACCTGTCTTTGATCCCCACCCAGAGGATGACTTTGTTAGGACTAAGCTTCTGAAGATCTACTATGTAAAACAAATATACATAAGTGTCATAATTTTATTCTTTAAATTCTTGCTTTATTACTTGCTTTACTAGCTCAGAGAAGATTAAAGTGGTAACACACATCAAGAGACTGAAAACGTTAAGTCATACAGACAGCTTCTAGAATTAACAGTCTGACACTGAGAGAAAGGACAAAAAAACAACAGTTCCAACCATTACATCTGGGATATTTGTACTAATGATCTTAACTGTAAATAAAACACTTGTCATCCTGTGTTTAATAAAGCAGTAAAGTTGATATTTCATAGATATTTTCTACAAAGGTGACAGAAAAAAAATTAGCTTTGGTGATGGAGACAACTAATTTGTTTAAAAAAATAATTATCGGGGCCGGAAGTTTGGCCTAGCGGTAGAATGCTTGCCGAGCATGCATGAAGACCAGGGTTAGACTTCTCAGTGCCCCACATACATAGCAAAAAGCCAGAAGTGGTGCTGAGGCTCAAGTGGTAGAGTGATAGCCTTGAGAAAGTCCAAGGACAGTGGTCAGGCCCTGAGCCCAGTCCCAGGACTGGCAAAAAAAAAAAAAAATAATAATTATCAATGAATAAATCAAGTACTGATAGGCTCAGCAAGGTGCTATAAAACTACAAACTTAATTATTCCCTAGGATTCATCATGGTGTGTGTAAACCACATCTCCACAGCCTTTTTCTATTGCTCTGTGGAGATGCCACTAGCCAAACAGACTTGAACATTTCCTTAACTCTCAAATTTTTTTTTTTTTTTTTTTTTTTTTTTTTTTTTTTTTTTTTGCCAGTCCTGGGCTTGAGCTCAGGGCCTGAGCACTGTCCTTGGACTTTCTCAAGGCTAGAGCTCTACCACTTGAGCCTCAGCACCACTTCTGGCTTTTTTCTAGGTATGTGGTACCGAGGAATCGAACCCGGGTCTTCGTGCATGCTAGGCAAGCACTTTAACCACTAGGCCAAACTCCCGGCCCAACTCTCAAATTTTTAAGATACAGAAAACTAGATTGTGACTGGCTTCATGGTCGGTGCTCAGTAAATGCTTACTGAATGAATGGTAATTAAATTCTTGTTTCATAATTCTGTAGTTTAATGATTTACTTACTTTTGTCACTTCCTCTGCCCAAATCTAGCCAGCATTAAAAATTAGAGAAAAATATAGAGCATGAAATAAAGTTGGAATTTAACATTTTCTACAATTATAGAAAAATGCATTTTAATTTATATGGCATACTTTTTCCAGAATCATTAACAAATTATACACAGTAGTAACTAAATCAGTCAAGTTTAATATATTGAATATGCCTTCTATACCTATCAATATGATCAAATAAAAATCTGTATTAACTGAATTATAACTTTCCCATTTTTGAAATATCTAATCTGTATTAGTATGAATTCTCTCAACTAAAAAATGAAATGTTTGGGATGATTTTAAATTTCTTTTTCAGGTATAAATTATAAAATTTTAGGAAATAAAAAAACAAAGTAAGGATATATGGAGACTAGATGCTGCTGATATAGTCATTTTGGAGAGACTATAAAATAAAATAAATTTAAAATCACCAGAGTTAAATATATCTGACTATAAGTAGACAATAACTTATATAAAACAGTATTTATCACATTAAGCAAAGCATTGCTAATTGTTAGGATATTTTTACCTAAAATGGAAAAAATCCCTGTAATTTATATACTCAATTAGCAATAATTGAAATATTTTCATGCTTTTCACTTATCTATAGCTAGGACAATGATAATAAATGAATGCATTCTCTTGCTATCTAAGGAAAAGCCCAAATTTAGACAGGGTTTCAATAATTATAAATTTTGAAAAGATCAAATATGAATTTAAGAGAGATTTTTTTCAGCTTTTAGTTCAATGCTAATGAAATAAAACAAGTCAATTAACTATCAATTTATCTGTACTGCAGATTTCATGTCTAAATGGGAATCAAACTATAATACGAAGACTTAATTTACACCGGCTAATGAATGAATTTTTGCGATTTCCTACTGTGTTAAAATTTTAAAAGTTCTAATATCAAAAGTTCCCTCAAAGTGAACTCAATATGCACATTTAATGTTACAAACAATTTTCATTCTTCATTTTGTCCCAGACTATCACCCTCCTGAAAGTGAGTTAGCATAGGATATGGAATGGGTGTGGCCACTGTTGGACTATTCAAACTCTTGGAGTTGGTGTTAGCCAAAATTAGCAGAAGAAACTAATTTTGTTGGGTTTGTAAATAGTGAGTTTTGAAGCCACCATGAATCAAAGTCAATTCGTGTACCTTTCCTTTTTTTTTTTAAAGGTAAAGCTTGTTAATTTTTAATGTCAATAAAATATGAAGTGCCAGCTTCGTACCGTAAACATTTCATCTCTATAATTCTAAAATTTGCATCTGGCATTATCAGTATATTGAGCAATTAGAACATATACTTTTTTTGGGCCAGGAGTGTGGCCTAGTAGTAGAGTGCTTGCCTAGCATGCATGAAGCCCTAGGTTCCATACCTTGGCACCATACATACAAAAAAATGAGCTGTGGCTCAAGTGGTAGAGTACCAGCTTGAGAAAGTCCAAGGACAGTGCCCGGAGTTCAGGCACCAGAACTGGCTAAAAAAAAGGACATATATATATATTTTTTCCATGCCCCAAATTTCAGGTAATACATTTTTCCAGACATAGTGTGAGTGTATGACTTACACCTTTATTTTAGTTTTATATACAGCTAATAACAAGAGAAGGCACTTTATTCAAGATGAAGAAAACACAGTAGGCCAACAAACCTTCAGCCATTTTACATGCAGGAAGTTGAGCATGTAAAAGAAATTTACCATGTTATCTCCTTCAAGGCGAGCTGAGTTTAGTTGCTTAAATGCATAGGTAAGAGACAAAGAACACATTATACCAATGAACACAGTGAAATAAGATTATGTCTGCACAATAAAGCAAACACTAAACAAGTCTTTAAAAAACTATTGAAAATGTTTTAAAAAATACAACTTTATTATTCCATGAAATTTCATATGGTGATGCCTATTCAATTAGTCTCATTTTGAGGTCTATCACTTAAAAATTGGCAACTAGCTAAAGTTATTGAAGTTCTCACCAATGAAGTAAAAACTTCTACTAACCCACACTTTCCTACTTTAAAAATCATTTCTGTTTTTTGAATTTAAGATGTCTTCAACCATGTTCTTTCTGAACCAGTCTCAGTCAGGTTTTGCTCTGAGTCTCTAAATACTAAACTTTGAAACCAGCTAGCATTTCTTTTTTTCATTAATGATACTAGATTGATATTGGGTTATGGCTGACCAGTGGTCCACACCTATAATCCTAGCTATTCAGAAAGCTGAGATCTGAGGATCATGGTTCAAAGCCAGTCTGAGCAGGAACATCCACTCTAATCTTCAGTTCATCATCAAAAAGCCAGAAGTGGAGCTGTGCCTCAAGCGATAAGAGTGCTAGCCTTGAATACAAAAGCTCAGGGACAGGGCCCAGGCCCTGAGTTAAGCTCCAGGACCAGCATAAGAAAAGAAAAGGATTAGGGAAATAGATGTAGGTACAATGAAGTTTAATTGTATTTCACCATTATACCTCCAACCTAAGGTAATTTTTACTTTGTTTCTTAGATTTGAGACTGGACCTAAGACTTAGGAATGTTATTGGGCTCAATATTTTTAAAACTATATTTTTATTTATTCATTGTGAAACATTATATTTTTATGTTAAACTAGAATATTTTGAGACATGTGTTTGATATTACCATTCTTTGATATGCAAACTAGTAAAACAATTTACTAAAACAGCAAAATTAGATATAAGAATTTTTTTAAACTGATAAGTCTATAATTAAAAAGTCTGAGTTTGATCTAGGATTAGGAGCAGTGGCTCACACCTGTGATCCCAGCTACTCAAAAGGCAGACAGCAGGCAGAAGGAGAAAAAAAAAATTGAGACCTCATCACAAATAAACAGGTCAGGTGCATTGAAATACACAATAAATTAGCCAGTCATGGTACTGCCTGCTTTTAAGTGAAGATATACAGGAGGACTTAGGTAAGAGTGCAGCTAAGAATTTACAGAAAAATAAAGTACTGGGAGCAAGGCTCAAAAGGTAGAGTGCCTACCCATTGTAAGGCCCTTAATTCAAACTCCATAACTACCAAAAAAGAAAAATGTCTAATCTAATCCAATAAATTGTGAACTAAGTATGTTGGAAATTTTACATTTTTACCTCTGAAGGCTTCACAAAATTCACAATAAAAAAGTAGAGAAGGTAAACTAGAGATCATAGGAAACTATTAAAATGAAAGTTTTACAAAAAATTAGTTACATGTGTAAGTTTTTTTTTTTTTTTTTTGCCAGTCCTGGGCTTCAGCTCAGGGCCTGAGCACTGTCCTTGGACTTTCTCAAGGCTAGAGCTCTACCACTTGAGCCTCAGCACCACTTCCAGCTTTTTTGTATGTATGTGGTACCAAGGAATCAAACCTGGGTCTTTGTGCATGCTAGGCAAGCACTTTAACCACTAGGCCAAACTCCCGGCCACATGTGTAAGTTTTAAACCTTACTAGTAAATCAGAAATTAAAGTCTGGGGTTAGATAAATCTTTTCAGTTGCCACCTAGGAACCAAGGAATGTGTCAAAAAAAGAAAAGAACAAAAGTCTGAACAATCTGTATTAGCATTATTTATGTAAATAGAAAAGAAATATAGAAGAAACAACAAAATAATCAACAAATACAACATTCTTTAATGTTTTCTCAAGTAAACACAGGCAACTTTTCTTATCCAAAGTAAGTCATACTTAACTGATACCGTGTCTGAAATAAGTTGATTATCTAGAGGAATAAAACTAAAACCAGAAAAAGTGAGCTTTTGTCTAGACTAATATCTTTAATATTTGGCTATAAATTTTATTTTACATAATAATGAAATTCTAGAAAAGTTATGCATAAATGAAATGGCTGGATTATGTCACTTCTACCACCTTGAAAGTTAAATTTTAAACAAAAATTTCCTCAGAAAAAAAATTTGTCCTCTAAAATACACAGCACAGAAAAATTGCCAATATTTTCCCCATATGTATTAAAAACAAATTTCCACAAACTTGTCTACTTTATATTGTATTTATATTTTTATGGCACTGGGGTTTGAACTTAGGCCTTGAACTTCCTTGGCTTGCTTTCTGTGCTGGCATTCTACCAGTTGAGTCACATCTCTAGCCTAGTTTTTGCTGGTTACTTTTGGAGACAGAAGCTAGTGAACTTTCATGCCCAAGTTGCTTTGAATTGAAATTTTCCAGATCCCATACTTCTGAGTAGCTAGGATTCTAGTCAGGAGCCACTGGCACCTAGCTTACCATTATATTTAATTCTTATAAATCTTAATACTAAAAATAAGTAAAAAAAAAAAAAAGTAATAGTAAAAATGTCATTATGTACTTCCTGGCACGTTTCCAGGTAAAAAAGCAAACAATCATTATGTTATATAATGCGCACAATGTGTGTTAAACTTTTGTAATACAACTTTAAAATACTAAATTGAATAATCATCATTGGACATATACAGATATTTTTTAAGGTTTTGTTCTAGTTCCAACATTCATTTCTACATAATGGTTAACTTTCTCCTGATTATAAAATTAGTATCTTAAAAACCAATGTGTTTATAAGTTCATTCTTAACAACTAAAAACTAGTAAAATAATAAATTGTAGGGTCTTTTGCTGTTTACAGTATCTAAAAAAAAATAAAACCCAGGGCACTGAGCAAATTAGGTAAGCAACTTATTACCTGAGATATTTGTCAGCACTACTGTATCAAAATTTAATTCTACAACTCATCACTGTGGATATGTGACAGTAAGTTTTGAGGTAAAAACAAAATTGAATTTGAAATATCAGAGATAGCTCTTCTCCAGCAGTAATTAGTACAAAAGTTTCCAAAAGGCAAATCCAATAGAAAAAGCACATTTTAGCTGGGTGCTGGTGGCTCACACTTGTAATCCTATGTACTTAGGAAGGCTAGAATCTGAGGATCTCAGTTCACAGCCAACTTGAGTAGAAAAGTCCATGAGACTCATATCTCCAATAAAGTACTCGGAGCCAGAAGTAATACTATGGTTCAAGCGGCAGTGTTACCCTTGAGCACAAAGAATCTTAGGGACAAAGACCAGGCCCTGAGTTCAAGCGGCAGGACTGGCAAAAAAAAAAAAGGGGAGAGGGGAAGGGAAGCCTGGAAGCATGGCCTACTAGTAGAGTGCTTGCCTAGCATGCACAAAGCCCTGGATTTGATTCCTTGGTACCACATACACAGAAAAAGCCAGAAGTGGTACTGTGGCTCATGTGGTAGAGTGCTAGCATTGAGAAAGCTCAAGCTAGTGCCCAAGCCCTGAGTTTAAGTCCTAGGACTGGCAAGGGGAAAAAAAAAAGTGTGGGGGAAAGCATATTTTGCTTATGTACTGGGGTAGTATCATGTCTCACTATAACACCTAGTTACCAACTTTTATTTCATGCTATATTATCTCAATCAAATTTAAAAAACTGACTTCTATCAGCATTATATTAATGTATTCACCAAGGGAATGATCCTGATAGCAGTATGGAGTTAGAAATGAGGCTAGAATTTCTCTTCTCAACAAAAATATAAGCCTTTGCAAATTAAGAATTCGTAACAAACTGGATTTGTTACAGTAAAAACTATTCTAGTTTAACTCTGAATAAACTTTTTCAACTTTGGACTGAAAATACAAATAGTAATTAGATAACCTAAAAAGCTTGTAAGACCTTACAAAACTGGGCACTAGCAGCTTATGCCTGAAAATCCTAACAACTTCAGGAGGGTGGGGTGTGAGGAGCATGGTTTTGATGCCAGCTGGGGAAAAAAAAATCCATGAGAGTCTTATCTCAATAATTTACCTGAAATCTTGGAAGTAGGACTATGGCTCAAGTGGTAGAGCACTAGCCTTGAATAAAACAAGCTCAACAGGCCCAGAGTTCAAGCCTCAAAACTGGATTACAAAAAGCTATATGTAAAATCAATGAATCCTTTTATTTACCATAGTTTGAAAAACAAATCTGAGGTTGAATTCAGAACTTAATTTATCCAAATGGGCTTCTTTCCCTTCAATATAGCTACTTGGGAGTCTAGGTTGCCACTTTTTGAATCCTTTTGGAACTATTCTTGGTAATAACCCCTGAAATGCCTTGAGTCAAATACGGAAAGTAAATTTATTTAACTTTTTAAGCTATATATATGTGTTTTTAAACTTGATACTTTCTCATGTTAAATTCACTACTGACGATATTTATTTCATGCTTCACCCTTAGAAGGTACAGTTTTCAGGCAACAGTTGATTTTTCCTCTTCAGAGGACTACTTTGTACTGACTTGAATGAATTTAGTTCTGATAATTTTGCTTAAACTAAAACTAAGACTCTAAAAGAATATTCTTTTTGAACTGACAGTCTGTGACTTACATATTGGCAAAAAATATTGCACAAATTGAAAAGTTAGTAATCTAAACTTTCATTAAAAAAAAAAAAACGCTACTTACTGAACTTTTAGTTTCTGCAGTTTTTGCCTTTTTTAGTCTGGTTTTCGCAGCATCCAGATCCAGTCTCTTATTTTGTAATAGTTTTCTTTCTTTCTATAAATTATAGAAAAGAAAAAAAGCTTAGCCTTTATAACTAAAATAGTAAGAATACACAAATTTCAGTTACTCCTTTAAGTACATGTACCATCTGATAAAAGGATTTATGACTACAAAATTTTTTATACAGTAACTATACAGACAATTTTCCTTTTCTTGCCCTCTCTTTTAGGATTTTTCATTTTAAAATGATAGACATTTTAGACATTCTACATATATCTGAGGAAAAAGCAAAGGAATATTAGCTTTAATATTTTGCTAGTTTGTTTTCTTGCCTATAGAGAACACATGGCAAAATTTTTTTGGTTGCTAAAATTAGAGGATGTTATTAGTGGCTGCTGAGTAGAGTTGAGGATGCTACTAAACAAATGATAATGCAACACAGTTACCACAACAAAGACTCATTTGATCTGCAATGTGAGTGGTGGCCAAATCCAGAAACCTTTACATTTTTACAGTTTATCCACGAAGTACTTAGGGTGAAGGAAAAATAAACCCAGGGCAAGGTTTCTTGATGTCCTATGTGATCTACTTCATGGACTGGGAAGATTGTTCTTCATGCATCATAGCAGTGAATGTAATGTAACTGCTCTAAAACAGAATTTCAAACATAAATAATGAATAATAAGCAGTGGCTCACATTTTTAATCTTAGCTACTCTGAAGGCTGAGATCAGAGGATTGCAGTTCAAAGTCAACCCAGGTGGAAATATCTGTGAGACTCTTATCTCCAATTAACTACCAAAAAGCTAGAACTGGAACCATGGCTCAAGTGCATAGTACATTAGACTTAAGCAAAACCAAAAACAGAACCTCAGGAACAGCAGCCAGGCTCTGGGAAGCTCCAGGACTGGAAACCTCCCCCCAACCCCCCCAAAAAGAACAAATAATTATTAGTAAAATATAGTAAAATTGGTTATAACTGCCCATTTTATGGTTAGATTCCATACATTAAATTTTATGCTTCTGGTATCTTTTAAATCATATTTCAGATGGTAGTTCTTCTGTCACGTCAAATATTTTACACAGAAACAAATTCATGGCAAATACACTGATGAAAAGTTTCTGTATTTTGTAATAATATATAAATTTCAGAAATACCTATCTTATTTAGGAAAAATAGGATCTTGGTGAGTTGACTGATTTCATTAAGGATTAACTGTATACATAACACGATTTTAATACTGCATCTACATAAATGTAATTGTTCAAATATGGGGCTGCATAATTATGGCAACATACAACATATAAGAATAGTTGGTTTTCTCCTTTCAAACCTCACTAACATCCTTTTGTATAATAAATTACTTTGTGAAATTAGCAGAAATCTTTTGTGAAGATATAAAGTAGTATGTATGTATGTATGTATGTATGTATGTATGTATGTATGTATGTATGTATTTTTTGTGGGTCATGGGGCTGTCCCTGAGCTCTTCAGCTCAAGGCTAAATGCCCTCCCTTGAGCCAAGCCCCATTTCCTGTTTTCTAGAGGTTAATTGGAGATAAGATTCTCAGGTCCTTTGTGTACGGGGCTGGCTTTAAATCTGCATTCTCAGATTTCAGCCTCTTGAGTAGCTAGGATTACCGGCTTGAGCCACCATGTCCAGCTTAGTAGTAACTATATTCTAATTTAACAATGTCAGTTTTTCTTCTCATTCTTCTTTTTGAATACATACAATGATGTCTCTGGTAATACGAATGGGCACCTGACATTCTAGTCACAACACTCAAGCCATATAAACATACACAAATTATCCAGTATTAACTCGAAATAAATATTCAACATAAATTATGACCTTCCTCCACCTCCAAAAAAGAAATATGAAAATTAAGTCAAAAGTTCTATTTACAACAAAGAACAACAAAAATCTTAGGAAAAAAAATCTACCAAGATCTTCATTATAAACAGAACAAATTAAGCTAAAAATAAACATTAACAGATTAGGTTTTGTAAAAAATGGTGATAATGTTTATACTTTGGAAATAAAAACAACACTATGAAAAAAAACTTCTAGGATACATGTGGACATAAAGTATAGTAGCAGAAATATACATTCCAATAGTTAGGTTTATGGCTTGGGCTTAAATAAATACATAATTCATTATTTTCTATACTCTATTTTCCCAAATAATCCATGAACTTGAATACAAACTTTAGTGTTGGTAATAAGTGAGAATGAATGTAAAGATATCTTTATAACCGTTAATGGTATTAATAGTCCATTGTTTTAGTTTAGCTTTGTGTTTTGGAGAGTATACCTACTTAGAATACTTAAGTGTTGGGGTGAGGAGTCTGGCCTAGTGGTAGAGTGCTTGCCTAGAATGCATGAAGACCCGAGTTCGATTCCTTGTTATCACATACACAGAAAAGGCTGGAAGTGGTGCTGTGGCTCAAGTGGTAGAGCTCTAGCCTTGAGAAAGTCCAAGGATAGTGCTCAGACCCTGAACTCAAACCCAGGACTGGCAAAAAAAAAAAAAAAAAAATACTTAAGTGTTCAGTTACATATGCAGTCATTAAAAAGGAAATTATTCATTAAAAATTAAGCACATATCTAAATTACTAAAGAAAAAAAGACAAGGAACATTTTCCAACTCACTGCAATTGTTTTGTAATCTCCTTCTATGAAGTTTCTTAAAGGGGTGAGAAAATTTAAGGCTGATGTTTGAATTAGCTCTCTGTCAGCTGTTCCAATTCGTTTTTGTGTTTCTCCACATTTAATAAGGGCATTACCTGCAAAGAAAAAAAAATTAGTGATTAGTTAGAAAGTTAAAAATTGTAGAAAGGTATTTCACCTCTTAGTTATGCTTAAAAGTTATTTGTGCCTTTTGTCAGTAATGAGAAATTTATTTAAAAGTAAATATAAGAAAAACATCTAAATGAGAAAGACAAATTCCATATCATATTAGTTGCACAAATTCTATCAATGACTTTAAAGAGAACAGATATAAAATAATAATTTTTAGTTATAGCTCAATTAGAGTAGTTATACTCAGAAAAATATAAACTTGGGCTAGTAAATAATGTTCAATGGTAGATTTTTGTGTATTTTAAGAAAATGTGTTTTATATAATCTTTACCTAATATTTAAATAGATTATAGCATAGTTGCTGCAAAGTAGAGTTAAAAAACAGAGCAGAAGCTGGGTGCCTGTAACTCTTACCTGTAATCCTAGCTATGCAGGAGGCTAAGATCTGAGGATCAAAGTTCAAAGCCAGAACAGGCATGAAAAGTCTATAAGTAATCTCTAACTACCAGAAATGAATGGAAACAACAGAATCCATGTTAAAAAAAAAAAAAAAAGATAACTTGTACTCCCAGCACTGAGTAGGCTGACACAAAAGAATCTTGCATTCAAGGTCAGACTGGGCCACCTGCCTGATTTCTGTCTCAAAAAACTGCCAACAATTTCAGGACTTATGACCATCAAAGTAGTGCTTAGCCCTATGCCTGGGATATTCATTTTACTTTTACTACTAATAGGTTCTCAAAGCCCAGGCTAAGCATCAAAATATATTTCCCAGAACTTCTAGAGGTTCATACAGATTAAGCAAGTTTAAAAAGGGAGAAAATATAAAACCTTTTTTCATTTCGTGCCAGTGAGCGTCTTGGGCTCAAGTCTAGCACTTTACCACTTGAGCACCACTTACAGCCTTTTCTGAGTAGTTTATTGGAGATAAGAGTCTCACACATCTTTCTTCCTGGCCTGGCTTCAAACCTTGATCCTCAGATCTCAGCCTCCTGAATGGCCGGCTATAAAAGTTTTTCTAATGTGTTTATATTCTAATAGGCTATTAGCTTGGTAGATGAAGAGAGCTGAATCTCCTTCATATAACTTTAAGAAGAGAACAAAAAAGCTTAATAAAACATGTTTAAAATATTTTTCTGAGGGTTAATTCCAGAGATAATTTCAAGTTTTAAGTATTTTCAGACATTTGAAAGGATTAAAATTTGAAGAACACACTGTAAGTATCCTAATGCTGTACATCTAAGAAAGTCATTCAATGGACCAGTAACTACTAAAACTTGACGGCAATGTAATTCAAGAATTTAAGAGCTATTTCATAAACCAAATCTGCAGAAATTCACTAAATGCCTCTATCAGTTCATAGTCAAAAAGGAATAACTTTTTTTTTTTTAATTGTAGGGGTAATGTATAGAGTGGTTACAGTTACATTTGCCAGGTAGTAGGTGCATTACTTCTCACACACTGATACCCCTTCTCATGTTTTTGTCCCCCTTTCCTTCCCCCTACTCCCTTCCAATCATCATGTTTTCCCCCCTTCCCTTCCCTATTTCAAATAAACATATATACAACACACCAGGTAGCAAAGTCAGATACAGTAACTACATGAGATTAACCATAAGGGAGAAAACAGAGAAAAGAAATAACTGCATATAGTATATTGAGAACAACAATCACAAAGATAAACCTCCTTTCCATATCCTAGAAATCATTTGATCATTTTGTACAGTCTCATCCTATATGACCATATGTACATAGCTTTTGAGCTATTGTGATCCTCTGCTAGGAGAGTCCTAGATGTGTACTAATTATTACAAATAAGGGAAACCATGCAGCCTACATTCTTTTGGGTCTGGCTTATTTCACTTAATATGATTTTTTCCAAATCTTTCCATTTCTTTACGAATGGGGCGATGTCATTCTTTCTGATGGCAGCATAGAATTCCATTGTTTATAAGTACCACATCTTCTTGACTCATTCATCTACTGAAGGGGCATCTAGATTGGTTCCATTAACTTAGCTATAGTAAATAATGTTGTAATGAACATTGTTGTGCTAGTAAGTTTTGTATGCCCTTGTTTCTGGACATGTGGGTAAATGCCAAGGAGTGGGATTGCTGGGTCACAGAGGAGCCCTATGCTTAATTAGTCTTTTGAGGAATCGCCATACTGCTTTCCAGGTGGTTGAATGAGTTTACACTCCCACCAACAGTATAGTAGTGTTCAAAAGGAACAATTTTTAACATAGTCTTAAAGAAAATTATTAGCTATATACATCAGAAAGTCATATATTGTTATGAAAGTAGCTATGAGTGATAATAAAGCTGTAAAACATCAACTTGAGAGCTGCATATTTGAAAGTACGGCAACTAGCAAAGCTAGCTTGACTGAAAAACAAAAATATAAAACGTATACAGAAAAAAATTGAAATGAAATATAAATCCAAACATGGAATTATTATCTAAAGTTAATAATTTAGGGGTAGTGATTATTAAACAAAATGTAAAAAAAAAAAAAACAGCCAACATTTACCATGTGTAAAGTGCTTTAACAGAAAAGAAAAACTCATACAAGAAAGCACAAAAAATGCTGGGCATGGTGACTCACACCTATAATCCTAGCTACTTAGGGGGCTGAGCTCTGAGGATCTTAAAAAAAAAAAAGAAGAAAGCACTAAAAAGAAAAAAAAGAGGATACATATATAAATAACTGAAATATAACACAAGAAGTATGAAAATAGAGTTGCTGGGAGATTGATAAGAATGTAAGTAACAGATTAAAAAATCTAAATGTAAGGTATTTATCAGAACCTTTTGTCCTTTGCTTACCATAAGCTGTTCCTGGGCCAAACTCAGTTCCTGCATCGATCATATATTGTCCCAAAAGTTCTGGGTTGTTTACACGACTTGGTGCTTTTCTATCCAGTTTTTCATAAACAAATTCTTCTATCCTGGCATCTAGGAGAAAGGTTAAAATTATTAATAGTTCCAAAAGAGCAAGTAGTCGGGTATGGTAGGTATCCTTGTAATCCTAGCACCTGAGAGGCAAAGGCAGGAGAACTGTAGTTCAAGGCTAGCCTGAGCTATAAAAGCAACAGCCTGACTGAAAAAACAATTTAAGTAATTATTTTATTCTTCTACCAGCAACTTACCCCCTTAAATAATATATAATTTATAGATCTAAGAAACATATTTTGAAGCCATTGCGGCTGCATTTTAAATTGTAAATATAATTACAAATTTCAATTTTTTAAGCTAGTAAATATACTTATCTAAAAGAATCAAAGACTCATATTTGACACCCTTAGTATGATCATGCACTCACTCTCTCTTGCCAGGTCTAAATATAAATGTAGAAGCTTAAGAACTGGAACAATCTAGTCTTAGAATAATCTCAGAAGTACAAACCCTTAGATTTAGTTATGCTTAAAGTACATAGGTTTCCAGGTATTAACCCTGAATATACATTCATTTAAAACAATTTAATCGTTAAAAATGTTTAAGGAAAAGGCGTGTATGGTATCCTTAATATATGGCTATTAGATCCACATAGTATAAGTGTAAAGACTCATTATTTGCGTACCCAATGCTATGGACATGGCATTGGAAATAAAAATGCAACTACATAGGCCTAAAAATTTATGACTCTATAGACATAATGTTTTATTACATAGATTAAAATGTATCTATGACATATAAACCCTCAGCCTAATTTTAATTATGTTCTAAAATCTAAGTGCCAGTGATTGTATATAGAGATTCCCTTCTTGATTACTTGTTTGTTAAATATGTCATTTGAATATGATGTAAAAATCAATGTTAATAAATTCTTTAATTAAAAAAAAAATGTTTAGGGCCAGGAGTTTGGCCTAGTGGTAGAGTGCTTGTCTAGCATGCATGAAGATCTGGGTTTGACTCCTTGGTACCACACACAAGGTAAAAACCAGAAGTGGTGCTGTGGCTCAAGTGGTAGAGCTCTAGCCTTGAAAAAACCCAAGGATAGTGCTCAGGCCCTAAGCTCAAGCCCAGGACTGGCAAAAAAAAATAAATAAAATAAATAAACATGTTTAAAATATAAGACAAACGATAAAAGGAGTAACAGACATTACAACAAATGGGGAAGGAAAAAAAATTCAAACTAGAAAAACCTAATAATGCTTGGTTAGGGTGATATTTAAGACCCAAGAAATTCGCATTTACATTGCGAACAGCAAAGTACTTGAAGATTAAATAGATGAAAGTTTCAGAAACAAAAGTAAATATAACATAAAATTATAATCCAAAATTCAGCAAAATCAAATAGGTTCCTTGTAAGTATTATACTGTATACAGATTCTTACGTAGTCATAATTTTCACAGTGTGCTGAAATTTTAAGTGTGTTGAATTAGCAACAAATTCTCCAGAAGTTAATAAAAGGTTGTAGTATATAAAAGGGATAATATGAAATATACATAATATAATAAGCCTGCCTTTTTTATATTACATGAAGTCTGACCATGGTCAAAACAAAAAACAAAAAAAAAATGAGGCCTAGAGTTTAACTTTAGCCTAGTGGTAGCGTTCTTGCCTAGCATGCACGAAGACGTGGGTTCTTCAATTCCTTGGTACCACATACATAGAAAAAGCTAGAAGTGCTGCTGTGGCTACAGTGGTAGATATCTATCTATCTATCTATCTATCTATCTATCTATCTATCTATCTATCTATCTATCTATCTATCTGGATAGCTAGCTAGCTAGCTATTTTGCTAGTCCTGAGGCTTAAACTCAGAGCCTGAGCATTGTCCTTGGGTTTTCTCAAGGCTAGAGCTCTACCTCTTGAGCCACAGCACCACTTCCAGCTTTCTTCTACTTACGTGGTACATAGAAAATTGAACCTGGGTCTTTGTGCATGCTAGGCAAGCACCCTACCAGTAGGCAAACTCCCGGCGCCAACAGCTCTAGCTTTGAGTTCAAGCCCCAGGATTGGCCAAAAAAAAAAAAAGCAGATGAAAAGTTAAAAACCACCGATTTGTGCATATATTATATAGCTTTTAATGTAGAGAAACTCTCGGTCAATCCTTCCTTATTGTCAGTTGTGTCTAAAGTATGAATGTTCTGCTGTTTCCCTACCCTTAAGGGTACTCCAAAAACACATTTTGTTAATATGCTTAATTTAAGTGATAAGGGAAAATCATCGATTGGCTGAAAGGTGGTATGTCTTTAGCAGAAGTTGGGTGGTATCATGGGGAAAAATGAATCCAGCATTCATAGTACAGTACTAAACTTTACATCCTGAGTATTTGTGGTTATCCTTTCAGGTGGTTTCCTTAGAATCATAAATCCATAGAAGGTTGGAATAATATGTCCTTTATAGAAGATTCTTATACAAAAATTAAAAAGCAAAATTTGAAAGGCTTATAATAGCTAAAGTCAAAGAGTATCTTAATTTCAAAACAAGCATTTAGGAAATGTTCATGAATTTTTTTTTGGCTTTTCCCTCATCTTTAAAAATTTTAAAGACCAATCTTATGCTGATCTGATGATTCAGTCAATCAGATGTTTGGCTTATTAATAAATAACTGATTAATTTTAAAAGGTCATTCAATAGATCATAAAATCATAAGAATGAAATTCTGCTTTAATTGAATACACATATGTATTCAACTTTTGGAAAGAATGTAGCTTATCAAAAAAAAATCTAACAGTAACAATAACAAGGTTAAAGAGGTGGATGTGGCTCCTGAGGCAGAAGATCAGTTCTGAGCAAAAAAGCCAAGTGAGTACAGGCACTGAGTTCAAGCCCCAGAACTAGCATAAAAACAAAAGAAATACCAAGACTTATAGGTCAATGAAAATGTGACTGTTCACTTAAAAATCAATGTAACTTTACACAGAAGAAGCAAAAACTTGTTACTATTACTTTACATTAATGGAGACAGACGAATGGGGGCAGGGGATAATTATATTTCTTACTAACTCATCATGTAAAAGTTTATTTGCCCTTCGGAAAAACAAGTGTGGGGACACACATGTTTCCTATGGGGAATCTCTGCAAAGAATAATGAATGAACAAGAGGGAAAATGTCTGCTACTTTTTAAAATGGGTTCTAGTATGTAATTTAGATGGCCTTAAATGAATAAGAAATATTATATGATGCCAAAGACAATAATCTTCACTTAAGGGTCAAAAGGCTTGCTTATAAAGAAAATTATAATTCAAATGTCAGAAATTTGCTAGTATTACTAGCATTTTTTAACCTGGTCATTTAGGACCCATGGGGGGGGGGAGAGGAGAGGGGAGAGGGGAGAGGGGAGAGGGGAGAGGGGAGAGGGGAGAGGGGAGAGGGGAGAGGGGAGAGGGGAGAGGGGAGAGAGAGAGAGAGAGAGAGAGAGAGAGAGAGAGAGAGAGAGAGAGAGAGAGAGAGAGTGTGTGTGTGTGTGTGTGTGTGTGTGTGTGTGTGTGTGTGTTTTCAGTCCATTGTGGGGTTTGAACTTTGGGCCTGGGCACTGTCCCTGAGCTCTTCAGCTCAAGGCTACACCCTATATCTTGAGCCATAGCACCACACTCTGGTGGTTAACTAACTGGAGATAAGTGTCACACAGATTTTAGTACCCAGGCTGGCTTTGAACTATGATCCTCCTATCTCAGCCTCTTGAATAGCTAGAATGACATGCCCTGCCTGTCATTCAGTTTTGATACTTAAAGTTTATAGCAAAAAGGGCATCAGTACTTTTTGATTTTAGTCATGTTCCACTTTTAAGTAGCTATGCTACGTTGGTTAAGAGGCTAACTGGGAGATTTCATTCAACAAGTAATTATTGTTATCTAATTGGATAATTGGTAAAACTTCATAGATATCTAAAAATCAAGCAGAATAATTTATGTGAAAATATAAAATATAAAAAATACAAAATATAACAAATTTTGGATTCAGCAAAGGTTTGAATAATGCTATTTGTAAATTTCTTAGCAGCTAAATAAAGAAAAGTGTTTATCATTTAATCTTTATCCAAACACACATGCACACTCAGCAAAGACCCTAAAGCCACAAAAATTTTCTTTGTAACATTAAGAAGACCTACTAGCAATATTTTAATAAAGATAGATTAAAAGTAAAAAATTTCTTACTTGGATTTGGCTGCAATAGTACTTCTGTTTGTTTCATTATTTTTTCTGTCCATATTTTGGTACATTCAGCTTTGCTAAGAAGGTTTTCTAAGTGAGCATCCAATTCTGTCTTCTCTGCTTGGCCAAGCTTTTCTTCCGTAAACTATTTAATAAAACACACACACACACACACATATATATAAAAGCTCAAATGTTAAAAATTATTTCAATCAATAGTAATCAAATTCAAAGCCAGGCAACCAGTGACTTATACCTGTATTCCTATCTACTCAGGAGGCTGAGAACTGAAGACTGAAGTTCAAAGCTAGCCAGGCAGGAAAGTCTTAAGAGACTCTCATCTCCAATCAAATCACAGAAGTGGTATGCTGTGGCTCAAGTGGTAGAATGCCAGCCTTGAACAAAAGGAGCTCAGAGACAGTGCCCAGACCCAGAGTTCAAGCCTCAGGACTGGGAAAAAACAAAAAACAAAACAAAAAAAACCCTCCTCAAATCCAAATAATCATAAATAAGCAACTGTGCTTCCAGTTTGTTGGTATGATAGCAAAAACTGACTAAGAGCCTTCAATCAGATGGATATGAAGTCAAATCCTGACTGTACTGCTTGTAACCTGAGAAGGCACTGAATACATATTTTAGTAACTATGATAAAAGCAAGACAATACCTTTTCATTTAGAATAAGAGTCCTGTTATCAGAGAAAATGTCCCCTCAATCTTAACTTTTAACAATGAAACTTTAAAAAAATATTAAACACATTTTAGTCATTTCTAACCTGTTCCCTTTATTCTAGTATGTTATCAAGCATCTGGCAGACAAAGTTAAGGGTTTTTTTTGGTGCTAGTCCTGGGGCTTAAATTCAGGGTCTGGTGAAGTTTAACATTCCATATGGTTAAAAAAATTAGGCCTGAGGCCAGCAGTATGGCCTAATGGTAGAATGCTTGGCTAGCAATCATGAAGCCCTGGGTTTGACTCCTTGGTATCACACACACAGAAAAAGTCAGAAGTGGTGCTGTGGCTCAAGTGGTAGAGTGCTAGCCTTGATGCTTTAATCATGCTCAAGTAGACAGAATATGAGATGTTTTGGAAAAGTGTTATTTGTTATCAAGTGTATATTCCAGAAATTCATTCTTTTTTTATTGGTTATTTTCTAATTTTTGTGATGGTATAGGGCTTGAACTCTGGGAAGATCTTGCTTAGCATTTTCCACTTAAGGCTGGTGCTTTTTCACTTGAATTAGTTCTCCACTACTGGCTTTTTACTGGTTAAGAGAGCAGTGTTTCAACTTGCATACATGGTTGGCTTTGAACCACAATTCTCATATCTCAGCCCCCTGAGTGGCTAGGATTACAGGCACTAGCCGTCAGGTCCCCAGTTGTGGAGGTGTATTATAGCCAGTAGAAAGGAAAAAGGGTTGATTTTTTTTTTTTATGGCGCTTACTGGAAACTTAATTCAACACTACATATAATGACTCAAGCAGTTTATCATGTATAATTTTCCTTTAAAACATATGATTTTTCTCTTTATTACAGGCATCCGGCAGTCTTTCTATGCTCAATCATGACTCATTTTTAGCTAACAGACCTATAGCTACCTTGACTTCTCATTTTCATTCCTTAAAATCTTTTCTACTTTCCTCTTTTCTGAGTTTCACTATCTGTTTCTCTGGGCTATCCCAAATCAACAAGCCCAGCTTATCTTCCTTCGTTTATTCTCCACCTCCTACCCCATTACTGAGGTTAACCTGGGACCTTGTATTGCTTGCTATTTTGTGAGGTAAGGCCTAGCTTTATGCTTGAGCTGGACTGTGATTCTTTTACTACTGTGCTTCCTGGTGTGACATATCCAGCCATTGTGCTTCTCCTGTAGCTAGGATGATAGAAACCAAGTCACTGGTGAAAATAGAATATGGCATATTATTTTTTGTTTAGGGTAGCCTTGAACTTCCACCCTCCAATCTTTACCTCTCAAATAGTTTGGATAACAGGAAAGAGCCATTCTGCCCAGCTCTTTATCTCCTGTTTTTAGCAGGCCTGAGTGCTCGGCTATTTATGAATTAACAATACCTGGACTTAATATGTTTAAAAAAATTCCATCTATTAAGCATTCATTAGGTACTCAAGGAAATCTTACAGGTAAGAATTTTAATTTTAGTGCTGAATAAATAGGAGTTTATAGCAGTGAAGCATTCTGCCCAAGGGTCAGTACTGACATTTAATTTTATCCATGTTAGAGTTATTAAGTCTTATACTATACTATTTTTACATTGAAAACTTGATAATTTAAAGAAATTAGTATTTACTTCTTCTACCACTATCTATTACACATTTTGTGCTTCCTTGCCTGAGTTTATTTGTATCTCCTCCAGCTCATTCCTGCCTTTAATGACTCTAAATAATTATCAAATTGAAGGCCACCTAAATGAGTTCTTAAACTGTATTACGTGTTAACAACAAAAAGTACACTTAATACATACATTTTTATCTACAACATTCTAAAGAATGTATAAACTACAAAAGGTTATTAAGTAACTAATTACTTATAAAAAAATTTATTTATGGGCAGGCACTGGTGACTCATCCCTGCAACCCTAGCTACAACAAGAGGCTAAGGATTGTGTTTTGAAGTTAGCCTGGGCAGGCAAGTCTATGAGTTTATCGCCAATTAACCAACGAAAAAGCTGGATGTAGAGTTAGGCTAAAGTGGTAGAGCACTATCCTTGAACAAAACAAGCTCTGGGACTGGCCCCAGCCCATGAGTAAAAAAACCAAAAGTAATTATGTGGAGGAGAATGATGATTGATCAAGATGCATTATACTCAAAACTGTATGGAACTGTAACCTCTTTGTACAATAATAATTTTTAAATAATAAAAATATTTAAGGAATTATTCTATTACAAGATGATCAGCCTATGATGTGATTTTGTCACAGAGTTTATGTTCTAGCTAGAGTAATAATGCTACTTATGGCAAATATAAAATTATAAATAATAGTACCCTTTCCAGAATACAGAAGACGTGATATTTCTCTTCTTTTTCTTAAAGATTCCTTTCCTGTTATTAAAGGTTTAAAAATAAACAAAAAATTTTCATTTTCAACATCTTCAAGTCCACATCACCACTGACTTTGTAGTTACTTGGTAATAAGACTTTATTAAAGACCAGAACTAATTTAAAGTGATTATTTTAATAAAGAGACAGTGGTAAATTATTAAGAACTTATAGTAAAAGTCAGAACCTAAGTAGGTTATAGAAATTCAAAGCTTATGTTCCCTAAATATTCAGATTCATAATCTTTTCATACTACTTCACTTGTAGCATAGTAAAATAATATGAAAACACAAAGTTTAATTCTCTCTTCTCTTTATATTTTTCCTAAATTTTTTTTAATTTTTATTTTATTATTGGGGTGATGTACAGAGGGTTTACAATTACATTCATCGGGTAGTAGGTACATTACTTCTTGAACATTGTTACCCCTTCCCATGCATTTCTCCCACTTTCCTTCCCCGCTACCCTCTTCCAACTAAATATTTTTTTTTTTCCAGTCCTGGGCTTGGGCTCAGGGCTTGAGCACTGTCCTTGGGTTTTCTCAAGGCTAGAGCTCTACCACTTGAGCCTCAGCACCACTTCCGGCTTTTTGCTATGTATGTGGGGTACCGAGGAATTGAACCCAAGTCTTCGTGCATGCTAGGCAAGCACTCTACCACTAGGCCAAACTCCCGCCCCCCCCAACTAAATATTTCTTTAAGAAAAGGATTGTAGCTGTCTTATGCCAGACACAGCAATATTTTTTCTTTTTTTTTCTTTCTAAACAAAATAGGCAAATAGCCTACAAAAAAAAAGAGACTAGATTCATACTTTTATAAGAAAGAAGAAAAGGTGGAAAATGTTTTTTAAAAGAAAGCTGTGTGATAAAAGACATCTATTTAATGTACACTGTGACTACCAATTCATTGGCTAGTAAAAGTCTAAAAATAATCTAAACTTCTTTGAAGAAATCAGTAACAAACTCTGAGTATATTAATTTACTAATGTGGACTGTTTCTCAATGTGGGCTGCTCTTTAGCATTACCTGAGGGAGGGGAGTTTCAAAAGCAATGTTGAGCAATAAATCCCCAAATTCTAATTTCATATGACTAGGACATAACCTACATATGGGTTGAAGATTCCCCAGATAAATTTACACATAGTCATGACTTAAAACTATGTTTTAGGCTTCTAATTATTTAAATGTGCATTACTTATTTTAGTGCAGTTGGCATTACTTTCCTCTTGGGCACTTTCAGGCTTGATTGTTATTACTGTCTCTTCACTGTAAAAGAGTTTTGCTTCAAAAACATTAGTTGGAGAAAAGGGAAAGGGTGGTTCAGGGGTGGTGGGGTAGCTGAGAATGTTAAAAGGGGTGACACTGATACATTGTATTCACAAACTGCTTTGTAAAATGGCAACTATTTTACTACTAACAACTATTTAAACATTAAAATTAAGAAAGTCAGTTGTGTTGAAGTTCTACTATGAAATCTGTCTTCAAATTAAATTTAAGTAATAGACCTACTGTTTCATCATTTCAAATAGCATAAGGAGTGAATGAATAAGGAAAAAAATAGTTTAAAACCATTTGTGACTTTTGTAATCACTTAAAAATATTTTCATGAATTATGATGAGTTGAAAACAACTTTTTAACTTCTGTTGTATAAGTGAAGCAGTACTTTGGCATAAATTTTAGCATCAGCTAACAAACTATCTTCTATCTAGTAGTTTACTAAATTAAAAGGTTGATGCCATCAAAGGATGTGAAAAGTTTAAAGTAACAGTAAACATGTAGGGCTATTATAAGAAAATGCAGAGATTGTAAATGTGGTATGTTTCATTAAAATTGAAAGATATAGTGACCTTATCAGTTTAAATTCTAAAAAGGAAACAGGATTTAAGAACAACAGAAGAAAGTTATGGAAACTGAAACTCCAAATAGGATACAGCAGGAGCTAATCATGGTATTATCTTTACATCTCTGGGTAAGACACTCCATTATGCTTGGTGAAAGAATGTGAAGACTAAGACCAATCTTAACTATGTTTTTAAGACCTACTCCCCAAGAAAAGAGCTGACATTCATAAAATTCATAGAATAACTGTGGTAATTAAAAGAAATCTTACAAAAATTTAAAAATGAGCTCCTTATCTAAGTATTTTAGTTTGAAAAAGAGTTTGGAAAGTATGTGTTCCCTTATTTTAAAGCTGGGAAATATCAAGTGTCAATTAAAAATGCACTCCTTATTCAATTATTTACTTAAAAGTTATCAGATGAAATGACAACCGTAATTCAAAAGGTAGATATACAAAAAATAAAATATTAAACTATGACAAGTTTGGTGCTAAATTATGAACCTGGTCTTACCCTTTCAGTGCCAAATATTTAAAGGTACCCAGTAAATGTGTGCTGAAATGAAAAGGACCCATTTTCTTTTAACATGCTAAATTTAACTTGTTAAATTCCGGTTGCCCTAAGAGTAAACTCCTCTAACTTCCTTGGCTAAAATGGTACAAAAATTAGGATAAACCATGCCTGATATTAAAAGAGGAGCGGAAAATAACAAGAGTTGATTCCTTAGGATATATCTTATGAAAGATGTAAAACTATAGTCACAGAATTTGAGAGCTCCAAAGGATTTTATATAACACTTCATTATAAGACAAATGTCACATGAACATAGAAAATTTAAAAATGTCAAGTGATTTCACATCAAATTCATATGTTTTCGGAAACTTTCATAGTTGCATTTGAAGCTGTTGTTTTGAAGGAAAAAAACTAACCAGAGAGGGATGAATGGCATTCAAGAAGAGTTTTTCAGAAGCCCATATTTAGACAAGTACCAGGCATTTTGGAAATAGAAAGAAATGGTACAGTAAGAATAGTCCTTACTATGTAAAAACAAGTTTACAACTTGATTATTTAAAGCTCAATTAAGGAACTTAGACTAAAAAGATTAAGTCTAAGAACTAACAAACAGCTATTAAAAAACCAGTAAACTAAACAAGGGATAAATTACCTAATGATTTTCATTTCATTGCTTCTTGTTTTTTAAAGCAACAAGTATACAAATAGACTAAATTCAATATTTGAACTTACTTATTCTACCTTAATATTTTTTAAATATCAAGGTTTACTCATTTTAGACAATACACAGTAGTGATAACTCATATACTTTTGAGCTGATAGTTTTTAAAACAAAACAGTTCAGGGTGTGTGTGTGTGTGTGTGTGTGTATGTGTGCTGCTCTTTAGGTCTGAAGGGTGAGTGTGTGTATGTGTGTGTGCTGCTCTTTATGCCTAAACTTAGGGCCTGTGTGCTGTCCCTGAGCTTTTTGTGCTCCTACCACTTCAGCTACAGCTCCACTTCCTGCTTTCTGCTGGTTAATTGGAGATAAGCATCTCAAGGACCTCTTAGCCTGGGTTGGCTTCTTGTACCTCAGCCTCTTGAGTAACTAGGATTATAGGCACGAGCCACCAGTGCCTGTTGTGGAAGTTTAAACTTAAAATTTCCAAAGCAAAATGGAAAAAAAAAAAAAAAAGGAAAAAGCAAAGTACAGTAGGTGGCTTAGCACAGGATTCTTTTAAAAGTACAATATGAATTAAATGGAAATTATTCAGGAAAGAAAGCTTAGACTCTCACTTGACAGTTTTCTACACTTACATAGTAACTGGCATAGCTCTGAAATTTTTTACTTTGGCAGCATAATGATACCATCTTAAGGGTAGCAACTTAGTTATTGACAAAATAATGAAATGAGAAAGCAGTCTTTTAAGGAAAGTTAACACAGCTTTTCAAATTTCACATTCTATTTTGGAGATATCGTTTTCCCTGATTTTATTTTTAAAAATCCTGTGGAAAATGTCAAACATATACAAAAATACAACAGCAAAGATGAAAATAGTACAAGGATGTTTTTATGACCCTTATTAACTCAGTTTAAACTATCAGCATTCTGCTGATAGATGTGCTCCAGAGCCACTCTCCTAGTCAATTCTGGACTATCATCTAAGTCACAACCACCTTCTTATTTGTCTTATGGCCACAGATCCCTAACTGGTACCTTCAATATTCTTGAAGTCCCAGCCTTTACACTTGTTTCTTCTCTCTGAAATGCTTTGCCTTCCCTAAATGAAAACAATAATAACATAAACAACACACTCAAAGCTGTATTTCACTGAGGTCTCTGAATTTCTTTGATTTGCCCTGACCATCTTATCTGAACAAGACAAAATCCACCATGATTGCCATTAGCCTATTCTCTGTCTACACATGGTATGTTAATAGCTTGTTCTTGGCTAAAATGTAAGCACCAGGAGAGTAGACACTCATGATTTTATTTACTGCTATATCAATGGTATTCATAATACTAACAGGCAAACTGGAGTATGCATCAACACGTGTAAGACTGAAGAGAAAATCCTCTGATGACCAATAGCTAAAAAGATAACTTAAAAAGCTTTTCCTAAAGCACTGAAGCAATAATTAAAATTCATCTACAAAGTATATCTTTTGAGAGATTTTCTAGATTTACCTTAAGTTGAATCCATCAACAATTTAGGTTTTTAGTAAATATATCCTATTTAAACAGTATGGAATATATCCAATTACATTGCATTACATCGTGTCAAGTCTTTATTAAGCATCAGAATCATTCCCCACTAAGACAAATCATCACCGGTTTTAGTTCTCTACTACAATCAACATTAAGTCTAAAGACTTAAAGTGTTTCAGAAGTTGAAATTTATTTTATACTCTCAATCTCCTCTCTATTTTTAAGGAGAGGAGCAGGGAGAAGAACAGGCTTGCTACTTACTACAGATTTAGGAAATAAGTTAGATGGAATTCTCCACCTCTTGTTAGTTGCTGTTGAAAATAAAATATTCTGTTTGTACTAGATGATCTTTAAGGTTTCTTTAGGTCACATCCTTTTACAGTTCTACAGATCTTGAACCTGTAATGTTTATCCAGAAAGATAAAGCAGCATGCAGTAATAGGTCAGACAGCATCTGGTTATTTACTAGCCATGCAAGTTAATCAAGTTATTTAATCTCTGAGGCTGCTTCCTTACATATAAAGGGGAGTTAATAACATCTGACAAAGTGTCAGACAGGACTGGAGATTGTATATCAAGCCAATTGCAGTGACTACCTTGCTGTAATGCTCCCATTCCTTTGCCAAGTTTAACGCAATGTATGGGTGAACTGTACTATTAAAAATTGAGGTAAAGGAAAAATAGGGAAAGAAGGCAAGAGAACATATTTACATGTCAGTACCAATCTGGCAACACATTTGAGAAAGTTATTTTTGTTTTCTAAAAACAAAAGGGAATGCTGCTGATACTCTATGCCACTAAACAACAGATTGTTTATAACCCATGTTGTGAAATTTACATGTGTTCACAGATTTGCCGAGTTAGCGCAATGTGGGTGATGACTGTAGTGCATTATCCAAGTTCCTCACCACAGACACTTCCCTGATTACGGAATCTTGAGAAGCAGCGAACTTTTCCCTTTACAATGCACTTGAAATAAACCACTGTGACCACGGACGCAACATCACGAAATTGCTCATCTTCCCCCCCCCCCGGCTTTACCAACAGGGAGTTACCAACGGGGGGGGGATGGGGGGGGGTTCGGAAGACCTCCCCTCCCCTTAATTCTAGGGTTCCCAAGGCCTGGACACCAACAGGCGATCTCCACTTCCTCTAGGGGCTGCCAAGCCCAGGGACCGTCTTTGTGGGGTGGGGGGGGTGGTGGGGAGCTGGTGGGAGCGGCGTTGGCAGCTTCCAGGGTTGAGGGGCAGGAAAAGGAACCTCCCTCCATGACCACGCAGCCAAGGGGAAGAGACCCGAGGGAAGGGTGGGGGCGGCGAAAGCGTGGTGGGCGTCGTCCTGGTCACTTCCCGGGTCCCCCGAGCCAGGCCTCCCGAGGGGTGTCGCCGGTCCCGACGGCAGGCGGGGCCGCGCCTCCGCCCCGGGGTGAACTCAAGGTGTCCTCCGGCTGTGGAGGAAGGTCCCGACGACTTCGCGACCCGCCCGGCCTCCTCAAGAGCGGACGGTTGGGCAGAAGCGGGGCGGGAAACGGCCTCCGCGGCCCCGCAGGAGCAGCAGGCCGTGGCCCTCGCCCAGGCCCCGGCGCCCCAGGCCGGGGTCCGGAGGAGGCAGCCGCCTCGGAGCTCGGCCCTTCCCGGTACCCTCCCGGGACACCACCACCCCGGCCGCGGTACCTGCACGGCGCGGCTGAGGAAGGTGCCCGCGTCGGCCGCCAGCTTCTTCACGTTGAAGTCCATGATGTTCATCCTGGGCGGCTGCCGGGCGGAGCCGCCGGCCGACCTAGCTGGGAGGCGGAGGCGCCGCGTCGGAGCCGGGGCGCGGGGCGCGGCAGGCGGAGGGAGGCAGCGCCAGCCCCGCCGCCGCAGCTGTTGTTTCCGCGGAGGGGGCGGAGGCTGGGGCGAGGCGGGGTGGGGAGGACGCCGGGCGCCCTGGAGCGTTGTTCAGCTCCCGGAGACCGCCGCCGGAAAAACGGCCTGTCGGATCCGGTGAGCCGCCGCTAACGCCGACGCCGGCCGAGGCAGGCGGGCGGGCGGGTGGGCGGGCGAGCCGGACCCGGGCGGGCGGTCCCGGTGGTGTGGGGCTGGCCCCCGACGCAGGAGGCCGGCGTCGGCGCTGGGCGGGGTCTTCGGGACGTTATCGCGAGAACAGCGACCCCTAGAGGCTCCCGACGGCCCAGGCTCGGGGCGCGCCGGAAGCTCCGCGCCGCCCCCAAGAGACCCGGAGGGCGTGGAGCCGCCCCGCCGGGGACTTAGTTCCTCTTTTTAATGTTAAGCTTGGACACGGAAATTACAGCACAGAAAAACAATATCCATGACATAAGAGCCGATGGACTCAGTCATCTTACAGTAACGGTAATGTCCCACTGACCCCCGAGGCCTGTTTGCAGAATAAGATTGAATTATTGTCCTCCATGACACTGTTAATCTGTGACTCTGCACTGCTGACCTACTATGTGCTAGGCACTGGCTCAGGGGCTGGGGAGAGCCACCTCTTAGTTTCCTTACTTAACCCTGGGATTTAACTGCGTTAAGAAACACCATTCTAACTTACATGTGAACACCAAGTTCCTACCTGCACTTTAAAAGATAGTGACATAGGCTAGTCCATAACTATTGAGCTTGAATAATTTTCACATCTATGTGACATAGGTCACTTCGAAGAACTCTTAAAGTAGAATTTCCTACAAAACCTATGCTTGAAAGAGATTTAAAAGTTACAAGCGTAGAGGGAGGCATGTTGGTATTTCAAGAATAATAAAACACTTTTTATTTTTTTGGTGTGGCTATGCCAGCTGGTGTGAAACAATGGGTCTGGGGGAATTGCAGGCAGTGAAATCTATCCAAGCTTCAGGGTTTTACTTCCAATAGAGAACACAAAGGCAATAGCTGTTGTTAAAAAAAAAAAAGAATGAAAGTGTAGTAAAAGCATTATTAGGACAAGAAAATAATATATAAGTATTTGTGTGGCGATGACAGAAACATCTACCTCCTTTTAAAATAACTCCAGTAGCAGAGGCTGTCCCAACTCTGAAATATTCCATATATTTCATCTCTAATCTTATCTTTCCAGAAATATAGAAAAGGAAATATATAAACAGGAGTTGAGTCCTGTTTTCCATAGATCTTTATGTTAAACAGCGCCAACCTCTCTTCAGATTATTTAAAACAGAATCACGTCTTAGTGCCCCCATTTTGAAAAATAACTCTACATCCTCTTCTTTGTGTTTCGATTTTCCTAGACATGAAAAACAAACAAAAAAACCCCAGCAAATCTTTTATTTTTAGTTTTTGGGCTCTTTACAGATTCAATCTTGTTTGTCTTTCTCTTATGTATTCCCAGCTTCTGGTGCTTATTTCCTTTTCTTTTTGTTATACCCAGGTCTTGAACTCAGGACCTCTTGCTTGCTTGCTTGCTTTGCTTGTGCATGGCTGACACTTTACCACTCAAGCCCTGCCCCTGTCCTTGCTTTTTGTTGACTTATTGAGGATGGAACCTCTCAGCCTTTTCTTTTTTTTAAACTTTTTTTGGGGGGAAGGGGTTCTTTTCATTTTTTTGGTACTGGAGGTCAAACCTAGGACGTTGCACTTGCTAGGCAAGTGTTTTGCCACTGGGCTACATCCCAGCCCATTCTCCGCTTTTTCTTAGTGGTCTGGCTTCCAACCATAATCTTCCAGTCTCTTGGAAAGCTAGGATTACAAAACTCCCTTTTTTCCTTCCACCTCCTATCCACAATGCTTCTTCCTCCATTGTTGTCAAATGTATCAAAGGAAAGGGGGTGGGTGTCTCAAGTGTTCTCTTCTACTGGAACTTCTGCTCTCTTAATCTTAGTTACACAGTAGCATTATTGGAGAGTCTAGGCAACCACTGACTCTTGGATCTCTTCCTGAGTCTGGGATATTTAGAAGCTCTCTCAGTTGACTCTAATACATATCCGTGGTTGAAAATGAACTCATCCTCTAGACTAGAACTTGTTCTTCCAGTTTACTTTGCACGCAGATCCATTCCATTTCTCTTACCAAGAGGATGTCCTTTAAATTCCTAGTAACATTGAATTTTCAAATAATTTGTTAAATGAATAGCATAAACAAACATGTACACTGTTTTAGGCTCTTTTGTGAGACTGCCACCTAAACATAAACTTTATTCTTTCTTGTTGTTTGAGACTGGAACTTGAACTTGGTACCTGATGGGTCATTTGCTGGTGCAATACCAACTCAACCATACCTCCAACCCCTAAACCTAATTTATAAATAGAGTCAATATTTCCAGTGATCAGACTATTGTTTGCTTTTCTCAAAGGTTGATTCTTTTTTTTTTTTTCCTGGTCATGAGGTTTGAACTCTGGGCCTGTGTGCTATGCCTAAGCTCTTCAGCTCAAGGCTAGTGCTCTACCACTTGAGTCACAGTGCCACTTCTGGTTTTCTGGTGGTTAATTGGAGATAAGAGTCTCATGGACTTTCATGTTTGGACTGGCTTTGAACCATGATCCTCAGATCTTAGGCTCGTGAGTTGCTAGGATTACAGGCGTGAGTCATCGGGCACTCTGGGGGTTGGTTGACTTTGTGTGTGTGTGTGTGTGTGTGTGTGTGTGTGTGTGTGTGTGTGTGTGTGTGTGTGTGTGGTGTCCATACTGGTGAATTGAATCATGCATGAAATCTCATAAGCCATAAATCTAAGACTTTGTTATTTTCCATCTTTGCTACCTCCAATGAATCTAATTTTGTAGTTTCTTCTTTAAAATGTTTTTTTATCTCTTGGTCTTAAAAAATTTGAAGCCATTTAAAACTAACAAAACAAGCAAGAATAGTACAAAAAGTTCTGCAGACCTTTTACCTAGAAACCTCACTCAGGCTTCAGCAAGTTGTTCCAATAACATCTTCCAAGCCAAGATCACATGTTGTAGCTAAGTGCAATGTTGCTCAATCCTCCTTCAGTCTGGAATATTTCCTCAGGCTTTTCACATACACCCATTTCCCCTTTCTTCCCTAGAAATGACCACCACTTTTAAGGTGGTATAATTAATTTCAATTGTATGTTTCTATCTTCCTAATTTATATGTATACATAAGTGAATATGTACTCATAAATGACACCACTATTTTATATTTTAAAACAACTTTTCTGGAGTTACATATATACTTTTCTGATTGGATATCCAATACTTTTATCTGCTGAATTATCATTTTTTAAATGGACATACATTTTGCTCCTGAAAAATGTTTCATATATCAGAAACTCTAAGGGTATCACTAAACAGTGAGGATTTTTTTTTTTTTTTGGTGGGTCATGGAGCTTGGACTCTGGGCCTGATTGTTGCCCCCTTCAGCTCTAGACTACCACCCTACCCTTGAGCCAACCTCCACTTCCTGTTTTCTAGAGGTTAACTGGAGATAAGAGCCTCAGGTCCTTTGGTGCCTAGGCTGGCTTTGAACCTTGATCCTCAGATCTCAGCCTCCTGAGTAGCTAAGATTACAGGCATGAGCCTCCACACCTGGCACAGTGAGGAATTTTGATATGAAATTCTTTCATGGCATGGAAGTTCCAAAATCACTGAGATGTTATACATTTGAAATTTAATCTGGGGTGTATAAACCATAGTTGTAAATTTTTTTTTCTTTTTTTCTTTTTTTTTGCCAGTCCTGGGCTTAAGCTCAGGGCCTGAGCACTGTCCTTGGACTTTCTCAAGGCTAGAGCTCTACCACTTGAGCCTCAGCACCACTTCCGGCTTTTTTCTATGTATGTGGTACTGAGGAATCGAACCCGGCTCTTCATGCATGCTAGGCAAGCACCTTAACCACTAGGCCAAACTCCCGGCCTCCATAGTTGTAAATTTTCTGGGGAGAATTTTCCTCATTTCCATGTGATAGAAATGCTTCAAGTGGAACTGGAGTTACTCATAGTTACTGATTCCACTTGTTCAGGATCTACCTCCAGTCTCTGTAGACTAGATTCCATACACAAATGAGATCATACGGTATGTGTCTTTTTGTTCCTGGTTTATTTCATATAATATATTGTTCTACAGGTTTATCCATATAGTTACAAATGACCTTATATCTTTTTTTTAAGGTTGAATAGTATTCTTTTGTGCATATACCTATCAGATTTTTTTTTATCCATTCATTATATGTGGGTTTAAACATTCAAGGATCTTTCTTATCCAACCCTTTCCCTAGTACAAACAAGGTTAAATTGTCTGTTCACATCTCTGATGCCCATTTTTTATTTCTACAAACTTAACATTTCCTTGTCCTCATGGTCACCTCCTCCTCCTCCTCCTCCTCTTCTTCTTCTTCCTCTTCCTCTTCTTCCTCCTCCTCCCCCTCCCTGCCCCTGCCCCCTCTCCCCCTCCCCTTCCCCCCTCCCCCTGTCTTCCTTCTTCCTCCTCTCCTCCCTCCTCTCCTCCTCCCTCCTCCTCCTCCCCCCTCCTCCTCCCCTCTCCCTCCTCCTCCTCCTCCTCCTCCTCCTCCTCCTCTTCCTTCTTCTTTTTTGCCAGTCCTGGGCTTGAGTGTGGGGCTTGAACACTGTCCTTGGACTTTCTTAAGGCTAGAGCTCTACCACTTGACCCTCAGCACCACTTCCAGCTTTTTTTTTTCTATGTATATAGTACCGAGGAATGGAACCTGGATTTTTGTGCATGCTAGGCAAGCACTCTACCACTAGGCCAAACTCTGGGCCCCCTTGTCTTCTTTTTGTTAACTCAAGAATGAACTAATTTTTTCTCTGCTTTTTGCTTCATATTTCTGTTTATAGTTATTTAATCTGTCTATATTAAAGAATTATATGTTCCAACCAAGTAATTTGGTTCTAATGAAGCTCAGAGGTAGACAATTTTCTGTTTCTGGTATAATATTATATGGTATGGTGGATTCTTCATTTTGGTTTCTGTCAGTCTGTCTGTGCTAACAAATATGAGGATGGAGATGGTAGGAAAAAACTGGGAGAAACAAATGAATGAGTGACATTGCCCTAAAAGAAATGTACTCCCTGACTTATAAAACTAACCCCTTTGTACATCACATTTAGAATAACAATAAAAATTTAAAAAACTAAAAAAAGTGTTAAAATATATGTTCCTATTTCTTCAGTGGTCTGTTCCTTGACTTGTCATGCTAGTTTTAAAATTGTATTATTTGATGACATACTAAGCAAAGAAAAACTAAAACATTTAAATAGTATGACTTGTACATTGCATCTTCATATTACACAACATCAATTTACAAAACAGAATATGAAAGCTAGGTTTTGGTTTTATGTTTGTGCATCCCTGTAATCCCAGCATCCTGGAAGCAGAAGCAAAAGGCTCATGATTTTGAGACCAACTAAGACTACATAGTGAAACTGTCTAAATTAGTAAATTAAAAAAGACACGTTTAAGAATACTTAATATGGATGCATAGCCATTAAAATTACAGATTATGGGTCATAGTGTCTATATGCATATGTGTTTTGTTCTCACCAACAGTAAAAATACTGAACAAATGAACTCAATTTCAAATATTTCATTTCTTGATATGTGCACATTCTATAGTACTCTACCTTTGACTTACTGTTGAGTAAGAAAAGATTGAAAGGAAGAGAAACTAGGTGTTGCCCTTTTATTCTGTCAATGGTTCCCTTATAAGTGACTGGCAAAACACTTACCTGCCTACTCATTGGTCTGCATTGGCTTAGGTGGGATCAGTAACATTCCCACAAGTGCTATATGGAATAGGAAACTAAGCAAAACTGAAATCTGAAGAAAACAGTAAGACACTGAAAATAAGAACCAATTAAAAGAAAAGAACCACTGGAAATTTAAAATACAGTCATTGAAATAAATCTTAATCGGCTATTAGTAGCATATTAGATATACACGAAGGGAGAAGAGTAAATGAAAGACCTTGAGGATGTTTTACATAGGGCAGCATGAGAAAAAAATAAATGAAAACCATGGGTTAAAAAATGAGACTAGAATGAAAACATGTAATATGTTACCTAATAAGGAAATTCTACTTTTTCTCCTTACATTCACGTTTATCTTCTTTTATTCCATTTCTCCCAGAATTTTTTGTTGTTGTTGTTGTTATTACTGTTTTTTTTGTGTGTGTGTGCAAATGTGGGCCTTCAACTTAGGCTAGTGGTAGGCTAGTACTCTACCACTTGATTCACAGATCTACTCCTAGTTCTTTGCTGGTTAATTGGCGAAAAGAATCTTATAGACCTTCTTAGTCAGGCTGGCTTTGAACCCTGAGATTTGATTCTCAAATCTCAGCCTCCTGAATAGCTGGGATGACAGCTTTGAGCCACCAGTGTCCACCTCAGAATGTTAAATCAATGGAGGCCATCAAACGTCTCTCCCTGTGTTACCCTTCAGCTTATTTCCACTATCACTATGATGAAGTAAAATCTTGAATATTAGCATGGTTGAATGGTTCCCAAGGCCTACTCGATAAGACCCCCATTTGTCTCCCAAAACTTCCTTCATGCTGCTGTTTTGCTCATAGCCATTGCCCTCTTTTTTCCCCCAATTCATTCAGATGTAAACCTCCTCTCACCTTTGGACCTTTACATAAGTACATAAGCTGTTCTCTCTGCCTTTTTTTTTTCTTTTTTCTTGGTATTTTTTTCTTTCCTTTTTTTTTTTCTTTTGTGCCAGTAATGGTGCTTGAACTTAGGGCCTTGCATGGTTGCTTAGTTTTGGTTTTTTATTTCAAGGCTGACATTTTGCTACTTGAGTCACATCTCCTCTTTCAAATGTTAGATAGTTAGTTGGAAGTATGAGTCAGGTCTTTCCACTTTGTCTGCCTGAACTGGCTCAGCTTCTTGAGGAGTTAGGGTTTTAGGCATTACCTACTGGTTCTAGCTTGGTATTCTTTAGAAATTTCCTTATCGTTTTCTCAGAGAGTTATGTCCTAAATTTTTATTAAAAGATTCTTTTATGAGTGCTTCATAGATCTAAACACAATTTATGATTATATTCCGTATATAATATAATTCATTTAATAACTTAATTCCTGTTGGTCCATAAATAACGAAAGGTTAGTGTCACATCTGCTTTTAAAATACTTTTGGCTGGATGAAGTGACTCAGTTTTGTAATCCCAGTTACCCGGAAGGGAGAGATCTTGAGACTCTTGGTTAGAGGCCAGCCCAGGCATCTCAGCAAACTGGGTATGATAGTTTAAGGCTATAATACCATCTACAAAAGAGGTGTAATAGGACAATCATGGTCAAGGCTGTCCTAGGACAAAAATGCAAGACTTGATCCAAAAATGTAAACAGACCAAGTAGTGAAAACCTGCCAAACAAGGCCCTGATTTCAAACTGTGGTACTGCAAAAAGTAAGTGCACACACATATGTAAAAGCATGTATATGTGCTAGCATAGATACTAAATGTTAAATATGAACAAATGAATGAATGACATAACATTTATGGAAGGTTTTAATCTAGTGCTTCACATATAAACAATACTCAAGTTGATTTTTTATCTCCCCCACCCAATACCCCCTTTCTCAATTAAACTCAGGGGCTTCATGCTTGTTAGGTAAACACTTTACATTTTAACAATGTCCCTAATCACTTTGCTTTTAGTCTGTTTTTGAGACAGGGTGTTGCACCAGCTTTGCCTGTTCTGGCCTCTAACCATGATCTGATCTTTCTATCTTTGCCTTCCAAGTAGCTAGGATTACAGGCATGTATGTGTTTCCTGCTGACTTTTTTTCTTAATTTTTTCTTTGTGTTTGTTGTACTAGGGTTTGAAATGAGGTCTCATTCTTGCTTAGCAGACATCACATCACTTAATCAACAGTCCAAACCCTGATTATGCTTTTCAGGCATTTATATTAGCTAGCAGTTGTTTACATAATAGAATGTTATTTGTTTCCTTTAAAAAATAAAGTGTAGGGCCAGGAATTTGGCCTAGTGGTTGAGTGCTTGCCTAGCATGGACAAAGACCCAGGTTCGATTCCTCGGTACCACATACATAGAAAAAAAGCTAGAAGTGGTGCTGAGGCTCAAGTGTTAGAGCTTTAGCCTTGAGAAAGTCAGGCCCTGAGCTCATGCCCAGGACTGGCAAATAAATAAATAAATAAGTGTATATTTTAAATATTTTGAATCACTTGTCCATCCACTAGATGTCAGGCTAAACTAAAATATTAATCACTGTACAATTAAAGTACTGAGTAGAATCCAGTTTTCTGTTAAAGTATTATAGTTCCTATGTTGTCAATCTAAAGAAGAGAAAATGCTTTAGTAGATATATTGCAAATTGAGAATGTAGATGCAGCATGACTTCATCACTATAGAGGATATAATTCTCATGTGCTGTAGAAAGTTGTAGAGATTTTGAATTTCATATTAAAGACAAATTATAAATAAAGTATTTGTGAACTATACAAAAAAATAATTGCTAGCATTTTATTGAGTAGCAATTAAAAGTCAACCACTTTGCTAATGCTTTCATTTTCTTATTTAATTTCAACTAGTGAGATATGACAATAATTAAAAGAATCTCAATAAAACAATCCTGTGAAATAAAATGGTGTTATTGTGTGTGTGTGTGTGTGTGTGTGTGTGTGTGTGTGTGTGTGTGTGTGCTCACATGCAAGTCCTGGGGCTTGACCTTAGGTCTGGAGTCCTGTTCCTGAGCTTTTGTGCTCAAGGCTACCACTCTACTACTTGAGTTACAGCTCTACTTCCTGTTAACCCATTTGAAAACTAGTTCATTTTAAGTACTTATTCTTATATTTTTGAGATAGCATAACCTATCATAATTATTTATAAATATTTACAGAATAAGTTCATATATCTAAAACAAAAGTTTTAATAATAAGGTAATTGTCAATATTCATGCCTCTTGGAAATCATTATTGTTCACAAGATACCTGAATAATGCTACTGGTTAGTGCAGATGTAGGATGTTCCTGGAGAGAGTGTAAGGTTTGGAATTGGATAGATGTGGGTTCACATTTCAGTCTCACCTTTTAAGCTTTGGTATGGTCTTAGTTATTTTACATCTCTGGGCCTCAGGTTCCCTTACTAGTTAGGTGAGGATATAGTATTATCTGCCTTACAATGCTGAAGTGATGGTTAAGGAATCTGGCTCATATGCGTCACACTGATTTTTATCTAGTAAGTCTTAGTTCAATAATCTTTTTTCTGATAAGTATGAAGGCAAAAGCTATTAATTTTGCAAATACTGTGGAATAAAGGCCACTTATATTTGGGTTCACGAATACATTACAAAACAATATTGCCAAGTTAATATCTGAAGGATTTAAAGTTTCAGTGCAGTTTACATACAAAAATTACTAGACATTTGGTGTTAGCTCATGCCTGTAATTCTAGTTTCACATGAACCTGACATCTGAGGATTGTGATTTGAAACCCACTTGGGCAAGAAAATCCATGAGACTCATCTCCAATTAGCCAGCAAAAAGCCTGAGTTATTGCTCCAGTGGTAAAGCAACAACCTGAAGTAAAAAAGCTGAAGGAAAACACCCAGCCTCTAGTTCAAACCCCAGTATCAATACTAAAAACAAGAACAAAATAAACTAGCAAAAATTCCCCAAAGATTATTTAATCTCCAAAATTAATGAGAATATTTACACTGAAAAGCTAAAAATTATCAGAATTTAAGACTGTATCTTGCATCTAGTCAATATTTTCAAGAACCTTTGGTGCTTGAATCCAATAGTAAAAGAGAGAAAAAATGTTTTTTCCATATGTATTACTACTTATCACATTGTTATTTAAGTATTTCTTTTTGTGTAGACCATAATGAATCCTAGATTATCTCTCCATTGTATGCTCCTTTACATAAGCAATTTCACAAGTGAACATTTCTAAAAGTACAGCTCAACCCATATTATAACTTTCTCACCCACTGCCAGTTCCATTGTCTACTGTGTATGGTAAATGTATGCTAATTTTAGTGACATCATAGAAGGTTTCCTCATTTTCCTATATGATGTGACCCTGTGTATATAGACCTAGGATATGTGGGCACAACATGTGATGTCTTTAACTTGTTTATATTTAGGAAATATTTGTAAATTTATTAAATAAGCTAGAATGGAATAGATTATTTTAATACTTTAAAGAAATTTTAATAATGTAGGAAAAAACCAAGAATAATAATATATACTATCACTTTCCTGATAACAGTCATATTCAATGTTTAGTCATTGTTTTATGAAGAATAAAACATTACTTTTCTAGGCCAACATAATGAAACTAACCTTCTCAGTTTTATTTACCTTTCTGCCCTCATCCAGAGCTTCCTTTATGAAGTGTAAAGGTAACTTCTGCTCAGATAAGAAATGTACTGTAAGCCAGGCACCAGTGGCTTACGCCTATAATCCTATTGAGGAGGCTGAGATCTGAGGATCATGGTTCAAGGCGAAACCAGGCAGGACATTCTGTCATATTCTTACTTCAAGTTAACTACCAGAACACCAAATTGGCAATGTTTTCTCAAAGTGGCAGAGCAAAAAAATCTCAGGGATCATGCTTGGTCTCCTAGTTCAAGCGTCATAGCCAACAAAGAAAGGAAGGAAGGAAGGGAAAAAAAAGGAAGGAAGGAACTAATTTGTTTATAAACAAATATAACCTTAATTTTTGCACATAAACTCATACTGTGCCTGTCATTTGTATATGCATTTATGGAGATAATAGAGCTTAAATTCAGTGTTTTTTCTTATTGCTAGGCATATATTCTATGTCCCATCTCCAACTCCTATTTCAGTGAATCCTAGCTACACAGTTTACCACAACACCAAGCTTTCTTCATATGTTCTGGAACCCAAATGTGTGTGTATATATATATATATATATATATAATATATATATAATATGTAATGTGTATATATATATATATATATTTTTTTTTTTTTTTTGCCAGTCCTGAGCTTGAGCTCAGGGCCTGAGCATTGTCCTTGGACTTTCTCAAGGCTAGAGCTCTATCACTTGAGCCTCAGCATCACTTCTGGCTTTTTTCTATGTATGTGGTACCAAGGAATTGAATCCGGGTCTTTGTGCATGTTAGTTAGGTAAGCAATCTACCACTAGGCCAAACTCCCGGCCCCATAATGTATGTTTTTTGATAAATATTATTTTATATGATCAGAAGCCTGTGATGTTTCTCTGATTATTAAATCTGTGTTTATTAAATCACTAATCTTGCCATTAGGCTTTTGCTCTAGCTTGAATATGTTTTGCTTTCTCTGAAACTCATGTTGAAATCTCATTACTATTGTGACTAGAGGTGAGGTGGGGCCTCTAAGAGGTGACTGAGTTATTTACAGAAGTTAATGCCTCAAACTAATACATTGTGTTCTTCCACTTACAGGACTGGATTAGGAGATAGGTTGTCAACAAGTCAAGCTGTTCTGATGTTTTATTTTATCTACATGTACCCAGTTACCCTCTGGCTTCCACCAATTACTGAAGCAACACAAGGCCCTTACCCATGGCAGCTGCCCCGCCTTGAACTTCTTAGTCTCCAAAACTTTAAGCCCCATTAAGCTTTTATCCTTTATAATTCACCTAGTCTCAGCTGTTCTGTAATAGTAACAGAAAAAAGACTGCTGTAGTGATAATTTATCTTCTTGTATTCTTTTCTTCCTTCCTTCCTTCCTCCCTTCTCCCTTTCTCCATTTTTCTCCCTTTCTCCCTTTTTCCCTTTCTCCCTTTCTCTTCCATCCTCCCTCCCTCCCTCCCTCCCTCCCTCCCTCCCTCCCTCCCTTCTTTCCTTCCTTCCTTCCTTCCTTCCTTCCTTCCTTCCTTCCTTCCTTCTTTTCTCCCTTTCTCCCTTTCTCCCTTTTTCTCCCTTTCTCTTTCTTTCTTCCTTCCTTCCTTCCTTCCTTCCTTCCTTCCTTCCTTCCTTTCTTTCTTTCTTTCTTTCTTTCTTTCTTTCTTTCTTTCTTTCTTTCTTTCTTTCTTTCTTTCTTTCTTTCTTGTGGGTCATGTGGCTTGAACTCAGCCTGGGTACTGTCCCTGAGCTCTTCAGCTCAAGGCTACCTCTCTACCCTTGAGCCAAGCCCCACTTCCCATTTTCTAGAAGTTAATTGACGATAAGAGTCTCAGGTCCTTTAGTGCCCTATGTGGATTTGAACCATGATCCTCAGATCTCAGCCTCCTGAGTAGCTAGGATTACAGGCCTGAGCCACTGTGCCCGGCCTCTTTTGTGGTTTCTTAATTTTTTTTCTTGTTAATATTAATTTGCCCCTATATCAATATATTTTAAGTATAATAGGTTTTAAACATTGAAAATGTCTTCCCTAGTCTACCAAGTATTAATTTTATTTATAATACCATTAGAAGTTCTCAATTTTATGTAATTAAACCAATCTTTTATGTATTTTGCCTAATATTTTGTGTTTTAGGTCTGATTCTCTTTTCTTTTTCCTTCTCTTTCCCTCTCCCCCTGCCCCCACCTCTCTCTTTTCCTCTAACCCAATCTTTCTAGTAATTCCAGACTGGCCAGAACTCTTTCAACAATTTAAATATCTACTAATATGTGTAGGTATGGTTTTTTAGGTATATTTTACATAGTGTTTTTTGAGTTTCTTGGATCTTAGGTTTGATGTCTCAATTTTGGGAAATTCTTTTTAAATATTTATTCATTTTTTGAACAATTTACTCCATTTTTTTCTACTTTTGGAAATTTTTTTTGGGGGGGTCATGGGGCTTGAACTCGGCCTGGACACTGTCCCTGAGCTCTTCAGCTCAAGGTTACCTCCCTACCCCTTGAGCCAAGCTTCACTTCCCATTTTCTAGAGGTTAATTGGAGCTAAGAGTCTCAGGTCCTTTTGTGCCCTGGCTGGCTTTGAACCATGATCTTCAGATCTCAGCCTCCTGAATAGCTAGGATTACAGGCGTGAGCCACCAGTGCCCAGCTTTCACGTAACATTATTTTTTTTCTCCTCGGCTGTGTCTAGTCTACTGATGAACCAGCCCATCAAAGGCATTTTCTATTTCTGTCATAATTTTTAAATTACTAACATTTCATCTCTGATTTTTTTCCTTAGGATTTTGTTGTGTGTGCTCAAGATTGCCCATGTCTCTGTTTTTAGCTGAGATTCCTTTTTCTGTGAAGGTGTTGCTAAATCATTGTTATTTTAAGTTCTGACAATTCCATAGTTTCTGGCATATCTAAGTGGTTTTTTTATGTCTGTTGCTTGGGTGTGTTTTGGTTTTCTGTCTTCAGATTTTTTTCTTTTCTTTTTAGTATGTCAAAAGCCAGACATTATGAGCAGGGTAAGATGAAGAATGGTAAACAGGTCATTAGTATGGGGTTTTGTGTCACATGGTTACCAGTTGGGCTGTGTTTACCCTTTGCAACAGTTTTAGGTGCCAGAGGCAAAAACTCATTCTAGTATACTTGTTTTGGACATGTGGGCTGTCTTTGAGTTTTCCTAGACACTGTTTCTTAAATTCAGTCAGAGGCCTCCAGTTCTTTCATGTACAACAGCCTACTAAAATTAAAATAAGCTTGTACATGTGCATGAAGGAAGCATCGCATAGTCCTGTAATTAGATCTCTGTATGTGCAGTGTGAAGTCTTCCCCAGACGTGGCTTTCATGATTGTTTTCCAAGCTTTTCCTCCATTGGTGAGGTGGGAATGTTACAGGCCTCTGGAGTGGGGTATTTTCCTCTCACCATGAAAGGCTAAGTGAGTTGGAGTAAGGTCCTTCCTTTTTCTTGAGTTGGCTAGGCACTAATTAGCTAACCAACTAGCTAATCAACTAAAGTCAGTGGGGCTTCCTTGAAGACAAACTGTGTGTGGTCTGTGTTTAGGAGAATAGAGGGCCCTAGGCATATTTCAAAACCATTACTATTTCCTAACCTCATTTGAAAGTCTGAGGTCTAGTTCTTACTCTGAGGATATAGTAGGAAGTGCTCAAATTCACTTACAACTGAATTTCTGGCAACTGAGCACTGGTCTCACTAGCAGGCTTCCGCTTTGGGTAACTTGTGATTCTTTCTAAATTTTTGGTAACAGGTTGAATTGTGTCTTAAATTCTCTGATGAACCTGAGTGTTGATTTTTATTTCAGCTTTTGTCATTGTGAAGATGAGAGTAAAGAATCAAACTTTCATGAATGTTGTACTTACTACTCATGTTTATAAAAATTGAATTGATGCCTAGTCGCTTTCCAGAGTTCACTATGAGTTTTTTTTATTGTATTAGATTTTAAAGGTTTTAAGTTTTTATTCTATTAGATTTTTAAATGTCAATAATGTAAATAATTCACCTTTTCCTAATTTAGTAAGCTTCCATTCAATGGCTTGTTATAGAAAGTTCCTATCATGTTCAGATAAAAATCTTCTATGCCTAATTTTTCAAAGAATTCTGAAGAATTCTGAAGAATTATAAGAATTCTGAATTTTCTTAAATGACTTTTCTGATTCTATTGAGATGGTAATATGATTTTTATTCATCATGTGTACTTGTATTAATTTTATTTTTATATTATTTCTGGTCTAATTTTCATTATTATGGGTTTTTTTTTGCCTGTCCTGGGCTTGAGCTCAGGGCCTGAGCACTGTCCTTGGACTTTCTCAAAGCTAGAGCTCTACCACTTGAGCCTCAGCACCACTTCCGGCTTTTTTCTATATGTGGTACCAAGGAATCGAACCTGGGTCTTCATGCATGCTAGGCAAGCATTTAACCACTAGGCCAAACTCCCGGCCCTCATTATTATGTTTTATGGTTCATATGCATTCATATAAGATACAATTTTACTGACTTGGAAACTCTGTAAACATCAAAACAAGAAGAATAAGTTTACATTTATATATACACCTCATGGACAATGTAAAAATAAACTAGAGAGAACTTTTAAAATATGAAAAAATAATAATGTAAATACTTACATCTATATATTACAACATTTCTAAATTTTTTGTCTTTCTTGGGGTTTGAACTCAGGGCTTGGCCACTCTCTTTGAGCTCTTTTGCTCAAGTTAGTCTTCCACTACTTTAAACTACAGCTACACTTTGGTTTTCTGGTGTTAATTGGATGTAAGAGTCTCATGGACTTTCCTGCCTGAGTAGCTAGGATTATAGATATGAGCCACCAGTGCTCACCTATATTTTTTCTTGTCATGTCATAACATTTCATTCTTTAGTGATTGCTAAAGCTCTAAAAATCATTTAGTATGTGGCCAGCTATAGGAGAAGAATGTAACTCTGCTGATCCTCTAACTTTTATAACTAATTTAATTTCTATGAATTATAGAATCTTAAGTAATTTACTTTCCTAAGAATTTAGAATTCTCTCTGATATCTGTTTGTATCTATACTTGAAAACTATGTATCATTTTTTTATTTTAAAATTATTCGTTTGAACTTCAAGGTTAAAATACTAGGTTAATAGTTTTTTGAAGATTTCATTTTGAATGAAGAATTGTAGGTTATATTGTGTTTTTAAGTACGTTATATGATAGCTTATTTCTAATAATAAATCACCTTTGGATTCCTGGATTGAATTTTAACTTGTTTTTTATATTTTTATTTTTCATATATTTGGATTTAGTTTGCTAATGTTTTATGATTTTGTATCATTTTTTCCTTTCATCTATTCAAAGCATTTCTGAATATTGCCTTATTAGATGGATTTTTAAACTGGGTGCTGATGACTCATACCTATAGTAGGTGAGATCTGAGGAGCTCAAATCAAAACCAGCCTGGGTAGAAAAGTCTTGCGTTTCTATTTCCAATTAATCAGCAAAAAGCTGGACTAGATGTGTGGCTCAAGTAGGAAAGCCCCAGCTATGAGCAGAAAAGTTGAACGAGAGTACAAGTCTTACGAGTTCAAGCTCCAGGATCAGAGCGCATGTGCATGTACACACACACACAATTTTCTTCTAGTAGAAGTCTCTCAGAAAATCATGCCATGGTATTAGTAATAAATTAGTTCACATTTTATTAGTTCACATTATCTAATAAAATGTTATATAATGTTATACAATTATTATTTTTTTTTGCCAGTCCTGGGCTTGGGCTCAGGGCTTGAGCACTGTCCTTGGACTTTCTCAAGGCTAGAGCTCTACCACTTGAGCCTCAGCACCACTTCTGGCTTTTTGCTATGTATGTGGGGTACTGAGGAATTGAACCTGGGTCTTCATGCATGCTAGGCAAGCACTCTACCACTAGGCCAAACTCCCGGCCCCTACAATTAATTTTTTGAAACCTGTTTCAAAAGTGTGTTGAATATTTAACTCAGGGTCTCATGCTTGCTAGGCAAGCTCTAACATTGTACCACATCTTTTTTGCCTAACTTATTTTTCAGACAGGTTCTCCCCAATTTGACTTGGTTTGCCTTGGACCACAAACTTCCTGTCTATTCTTCCTGTGTAGCTGGAACGATAGTTATAAACTACCATGCCTAGCTTAATGACTGCTATGGGAATCTTACTAACATTTTGCTTAGGTTGGCCTTGAGCCTTAATTTTCCTGATCTCTGTCTCTCAAGAAGCTGAATTGCAGTCATGAGCCACTGCACAAGGCCGCAATTTTTTTTTCTTTTTTGGTTTAAACAAGTGGTGTTAAGAGGTGAGGTTTATTATATCAAGTCCTTATGATACTCTGTACATGATGTAATGTGAGTATCTTTTTGATGTATTTGAATCATATCTGGCTTTTTCTTGAGTGTATAAAAGTATTGGTTTCTTTCACAAATATTTATTAAATATATACTACATGATAAGGATTATTTTGCTTACAAAGATTCCTGCAATGTAAATAATTCTTGCCCAAATGGAGCATCTTGGTAATACTTGTAAAGGTTGTCAAAAGGACAACCATGTAGTTTAGGCAGAAGAGAGTTTTATTAGGGGAACCAAACCACCAGCCTGTAGGTGAGCAGAGCAGAGCAGAGCATGTAGCTTCCAGCATGTTGCAGCCTGACTGATGGCAGAGAGAGATCATGTAGGAAAAGGTGAGGAGGAGGTATAGCCACAGCTGATGTGGAAGTAATCCTAGAGCCTGAGGTCCTTTTACAGACTCACAGGTGATTAACAGTTACAGGTGATTACTGGTTTGGAGCAAGTGATTTCTGGTAAGGCTACATGCTATTCTTCAGGAAGAGGAGGTGGGGAGAAGAGGGCTGTTCTCTTTTGATGTAAGGATGGTCAGTGTATAGATATAGAACATTATTGTGACAGTCTACAATTTCTGCAAAAGAGGATTCTTTTCAATTATAAAAACAAATTTGAGCTGGGTGTGGTGACTCATGCCTGTAATCCTAGCTACTCTGGAGGCTGATATCAGGATCTCTGTCGAAGCCAGCCCAGGCACTAAAGAATGTGACTCTTTTCTCCAGTTAACCACTAGAAAACCAGAAGTGGCACTGTGGCTCAAAAGGACAGCACCCAGGCCCAGAGTTCAAGCCCTATCACACACACACACACACACACACACACACACACACACACACACACACACATGCACACATTGATTTTTAAACATGTTAGGTCATTTTTATTGAAATTTTCTTTATAGCCTTTATTATAAATTTTATAAACATAAAGTATTCATTCATAATCTGTTGTGGGATATTATAATGTTATTTGTATAAACATAGTTTCAAATGACTTGTATACATTTTGATTTGAAGAATATGTCAGATAAGTTTGTAGCATCCTCTGAAGATGCTTCTTAAGAAGTCCACAGATACAAGTAAATGAGTGAAGTAGTTCTTGCCTGGCATGGGTTCAATACACAGAATTGTAAGAAAGAAGAGCACACTGATTAACAGCACCCAACAATAAAACCAGCAAAGTTAATGGAAAAACTATCCAGGAAATATTTTGATTTACATCTCATAAGATATTTATATTAAATAATTAGGATATTCATAAATTTTATACCAAAATAAGTATTAACTAAATATATATGACATTGAATTTCATTTGTGATACATTCTCTAGTTTAACTTACAGACAAAATCACAGCCAACCCCCAAATAGCTAAAGTAATAGCAGAAATATTGGTTCCTAGATCAGAGGTGCTGGAATCTTGTGGAACAATTAACTTAATTGCTGGTGGAATGTTAGAGATTTCTGAGGTAAGATTAGCTTCATTGTTGGCTTGGATTGCAATGTAGAACTTGGTGCCATGTTCCATTTTCAAAAGTTCTGGTTTAAAGTCAAAGGTTTCCTTGGAGCCAGCTTCCTTAGGTGTCAGACCAGAAGTATTTACTACAGCAGCATTGTCAAAATCATGTTGGAGCTCCTGGAAACATTTACTTATTCTTACAATGTAGTTGGCAGCTGGAAAACAAACAGGCAGTTGTTGTATCCCAAAACCAGTGTCCCTGCTGGCACACTGCCTGGTGGGCACCTATCAGAAATGCTCACTGTGATTTGGTTAGAGAATGCCAGAAGAGCTGGTTATACCATTCATGTTAGTTTAACAAGTCCACAAGATTTAAAAAATGTAGGGGCCGGGAGTTTGGCCTAGTGGTTAAAGTGCTTGCCTAGCATGCATGAAGACCCGGGTTCGATTCCTCGGTACCACATACATAGAAAAAAGCCGGAAGTGGTGCTGAGGCTCAAGTGGTAGAGCTCTAGCCTTGAGAAAGTACAAGGACAGTGCTCAGGCCCTGAGCTCAAGCCCAGGACTGGCAAAAAAAAAAATGTATTATGAGATCACAGAAAATTTTAATTCACTATCACTAAGCATCAAACCTTCTCTGCCTTGAACTCAGGACCCAGACACTGTCCCTGAGATTTTTTGCTCAAGACAATCACTCTGCCACTTGAGTCACAGCTCCACTTCTGGCTCCCCGCACCCCACCACCCAGTCAACTGGAGATAAGAGTTTCATGAAGTTCCCTCCTGGACTGGCTTTGAATGGTGTTTCTCAGCTCTCAGCCTACTGAGTATCTAGGATTACAAGCATGAACCACCAGTGCCATTATTAATTAAGATGCCATTATGATGTTTAAAAGTAATATTTGCCAGCCACAATTATCCTTCCTACCCTTCATAAGAAATAGGAAGATTTAAGCATTATGGTCATACATTTGTTGTTCTTTTCCAGTGCCAGCAACACATTACTCTTTTTAGTTTCTATAGTCAGCAGGAGGGACATTTCATAAGAATCTAGTCTTCCACTGCAGGCTTGATCTTCATTGAATTAAATTTAGAACTACATATTTGATTAGATGATTTCCTTCCTAGCTTTTTTTTTTTCAGTGGCAAAACGAATTTTTTTGCTAGTCCTGGGGCTTCAATTCAGGGCCTGGGTACTGTCCCTGAGCTTCTTTTGCTCAAGGCTACTCTACCATTTCAGCCACAGTGCCACTGGCTTTTTCTGTTTATGTGGTATTGAGGAATCGAACCCAGGGCATCATGATGATAGGCAAGCAGTCTACCACTAAGACACATTTCCAGCCCCAATACTAGTACTTTATTTGTTTCTGATATATATTTAAAAGTCATAAAAAATGATATATTTCAGAAGTAGTCATACTGAGAGTTTCCAATGTTGAAGCAGAAATGATTCATATATGGAATTTCTGTGTTTTTTGGCTTATGAAAGATATTTTCATCTGATAAAATAAATATGGCCGTGAGAATTCTATCTAGTAAGCGATTCGCCATTACCATCCATGTCTTAGCACTATGAAATGACTTGTCTAGTCATGTGACTTTTATGCTCATCTGATTTAATAGGGATAGTTTCTAGGAACCTCATATAGTGAGAAACTCAATGATAAATGAATTAAATTATGCAAATACAGAAATGGTTAGAAAAACAATTTTCCTTGCGAGAGACAGAAAGCTGTTATTCAGGTCTCCTCATTGTTGGAGGGTTCAAATTGAGAAAAGGAGAAAAGTACAATAGATTATGACAAAATGGGTTAGAATTCTAAGTTTTAGATACAACTTGGCCCAACTTCTGTGTCTTGGAGCTTCAGTTTTCACATCTGAAAACAACAAATATTATCTATGATATTATTATATTATTTAAATATTCAAATAACAATCTAAATATTTAAATAATATAACAACACTATTTGAATAACTTAAAACATAATTTAATACTAAAATTTAAATATATAAATTTAAATAACATTATATTATTTAAATAAAATTATTATATTAATTAAATATTTAAATAATATAATGTTGTTTATAAATTAGAAATTTATAAATTAGACAATTCTTAGTTAAGGGCTGGGAGTGTGGCCTAGTGGTAGAGTGCTTGCCTAGCATGCACGAAGACCCGAGTTCGATTCCTCGGTACAATATATATATATATGTATAAAGCTGGAAGTGGTGCTGTGGCTCAAGTGGTAGAGTGCCAGCCTTGAGAAAGCCCAAGGACACTGCTCAGGCCCTGAATTCAAGCCCCAGGACTGGAAAAAAAGAAAATTCTTAGTTAACAGAATTTCTTTTAGAAAACTTAAAACCTTATTATCAAGCTTACCTTTTCCTTTATCAAGGGCACTGCCAGGGGCAGTCCATGAAAGATGAACGTGAGCTCCTTTAACCTTAGCCTCCAAGTCTGTGATTTTACTGGGTGGGAACAAGGGAGCATTTTTACCAGCAGGAGGAGCTCCTGATACAGTAAACGACCCTCCTGAAGTTAGTCTGCTGAAATCTTCCAGTTCAGCTTCAGCCAAGTCTTCTTTAACTTCAGGTCTGGGTGGATTCAGTACAATCGTACCTATTCAAAAGTGTAGTTTTGTGACTTTTCATATTGCCATGGGTATACTTCATCTTGTACATGGATAGGTTAAAAATGTCAGCTATGGAAAAGTGACAATTTTTAGTGAAAAAAACCCTTATTTTAATGTAACTTTGAAATGAATGAGGAAATATTCTACTGTGTTAAAACTGCCTTTGTCTACTACTTGACTGGAAATTCTTAGAGGGGAAGGAACCTTTTGTTTTGTGGTAATGGATTTGAACCCAGAGTCTCATTCTTGATGCTGGATAGGCACTATATCACTTAAGCCATGCTCCAGACCTTCTGGGCATAGTTATGTTCTTTTTGGGGTAAATCAAGATTTCTACTCAGCCAATAATCTTCCTATTAGGCTTCCACTATAGCCAGGATGGCAGATGCATACCACCATTCCCTTCTTTTTTAGAGGTCTCAGGAATGTTTTGCCCCCGTCTTCCTGGAACTCCTGCAATCTTGCCAATCTCTACTTCCTGAGTAGCTGGTATGACAAGTATGAGACATGACCCTGGCTCAAGGATTGTGTCTAATTCATCTTTGTAGCTCAAGCATCTATTATTGTGCTGGCCTCATACCAGATGTTCAGTCCAAATTTTTTTATTGTAATTGAAATGAACCAAGGGAGATGTTGACAAAGCATATGACAGCCCGTTCTATGCTAGATCCAAGTGTGAATATGATTTTGAAACATAGAAACTAATTACATAATTAGAAACTTGGATTTTCCATAGTAAATTTTTCAATATTTCAATAGTACAAGTTTCAATATTTGCCACATGTAATGTATGGAAATGTGTGACTCATTTCAATTTAATGCTACTTACCATTTACAACATAGCCAGGTATATATAGAGACTTGCTCTGTTGTCTTAAACTCAGTCTAGCTGTGTGATTTCTTGCCTGGACACGAACTTTTAAACTGTATCTACCATTTCCATTGTACTCCATAAAATATCTGGAGTAGATGCCATCATTTTTGATAGTATCAGCACCTTAACATTCAAATATAATAATTACTTATCCAGTAAATAAAAATGATCAGTAGTGATATCAGCAGTTTGGGAGATAGCATAACATAAAGTGTATGAATGCTAGAGTCAGATTGTTTGCATTTACACCTTAGCTCAGCCACATGCCAATCCTTTAATACTGGGAACAGTCTAATAATTGTATGCATTCAACTGATATTAGCTGTTAGTATTTTATAAAGGAAACATATCCAAAATATAACTAACTAGAGAAATTATAATTTAAACACTAAGCAAAGTAGAGAAGGATTGTATTTATGTATTCTATGGGAAAAGTAAAATTGTTCTTGAAGTTGAAAGAAGATAAATGTATTTGTTTTTACTTTGTCAGGCTGAGTAAAAAGTTTAGAAGTATTATAACTTTAAAATATGACTTATATCCATCCACGTGTTATGACGGAGTAGAATCTTCTAGGAGGTATTTTAAGTCCAATGTGAGTTGAAGCAAAGCTCGTTACCTGCACCATTGTCCCAGAGTTCCAGTGTTACTTGATGTCCATCTTCAGTCTCTATCATGGCGGTTACATTGACTCCCAGAACAGGCATGAACCCTTGACTGACTCGTGCATAAACAATTACTGGGTTATGGTACTGGGCTGTATTTTGACTCATGTGAGCTACTGCAGTTATTGGAAGTAGGGAAGGATTTCTTGCTCGAGTAGTCACTGTCACTGATAGCAATTGAGGTTGGGCTTGATTATTTAAAAGGCTGTAAGTCCAAGTACCTGTCTGAAAAAAATCTCTTTAAGAGCCTATATGTATATATGTGTATGTATGTATATGTATGTGTGTGCATGTATATATATATATGCATATAGGTGTGTGTGCATGTATGTGTGATGTTGAGGATGAAACCTGGCTTCATCTATACTAGGTAAGTGTCTATTGCTGAGCTAAACCCTCAACCCCAACACTGATTTTTTAAAACTGATTTTACAAACTAGTAAATAATATGGATGTGAATTACTATATGTTCAAATAATTTTTGTTATGACAGCCTGTCATTTTTAATATTGACAAGGTATAAGAGATCATCCGTATTTATAAAGTTGTAATTAAAAAAACATAGTGACAATAAAAATAGAGTTACCTCTGCAATGCCTGGTATTTGAAGACGAGACAATCGAATATTTAGCTTATGTTCTTTGAAGTCTGAGGTACTATATTGCTTTCCTTTTGGATCTTGGAGAATGATTTGTGGTTTCTGTATTGTCCAGGTAATAACAAAGAATGTGTCACTTCCAATGGTGCTGTCCACAGACACGGTGCCGTTGACCCATGTCTTCCCTGTGACATTCAAGGCTTTGCTCTCTAACTGTTCCGTAAATCAAAGGAAACACATAAAACCAATTTGTCATTTTGGCAATACTTGGGCTTGAACTCAGGGCTTTATACTTGCTAGGTAGGTATTCTACCACTACGCTGCACCTCTAGTACTCTCTGGCATTAGTTATTTCGAGATAGGCTTTTACCTATGCCTATGCCTGGACCATGATTCTCCTATTCTATGCTTTTTTAATTATAGTTGGGAATGACAAGCATATATCTCTAACATCCAGCTCATTCAGCTGAGATTGAGTCTTGGGGGCTTTTTGGCATAGGTTGGCCTAGATAATAAATCTTCTACATCTCACCCTTTCTAGTAGTTGGCATTATACTGCCCCACTATACTCAACCCATTTCTCATAGATAATGTAACATTTTATAAAAATAGAATTTAGAACAGTTCTTAATGAACTAGCTTCTTATTTTACAGATGGATTAAAAACATACCAAGAACTTAGAGAATGAAAGCTAAAAAAATAAATTGATCCTTTGCAGAAAATAATATAGGAGTTAAGGAAGAGAGAGATTGCTTAGGTGTGAAAAGAAAGATGGAAGAGAATTAAAATCTGTTTTTTGTTTTGTTTTGTTTTTGTTTTTTGGTTTTTTTTTTTTTTTTTGCCAATCCTGGGCTTGATCTCAGGGCCCGAGCACTGTCCTTGGACTTTCTCAAGGGTAGAGCTCTGCCACTTGAGCCTCAGCACCATTTCCAGCTTTTTTCTATGTATGTAGTACTGAGGAATCGAACCCGGGTCTTTGTTCATGCTAGGCAAGCACTCTACCACTAGGCCAAACTCCCGGCCCTACAATCTATTTTAAAGATTTCACTTAAAATAACAGAATCAAAGAAATTTTAAGAGTACATATAAGAACTTGAAACAAGAGAAAAAGTAATTTCATTGAGGATTTTTTTCTGAACTGAAATACTTTCTAACATGGAATTATTTATCAGAGAAAAAAGTTAATAACTAAAGTAGTAAGAAGAAATTGCAACTGTGAGAAACTAAACAGTTTTCTTAGCATACTAACCTGAATAGCTTGCTCAGAAATGCTACCACTTCGTGATGAAATTCTGCTGAATGCATCAATAAGGCCATTTATGTCTTTATTGGCATAAAAACGATGCCCTCCTAAAATGAAATTTTCAGTGAGGAAATCACTTTTGTTTGCTGTGGTCAATAAGCTTTCAAGTCTATTTAACATTTCTCTTTAAACTGTACTAAAGATAGATTTGTAAGAACCACATGGACTTTTTGGTATCAGTCTCTTAAATATAATTGCTCAATATTTTTTTATTTATTTATCTGCTCAATATAATATCTGCTTAATGTGCTCAATCCTACAATATTTTTTCAAAAACAAATAATATAAATAAGAATGAAGGCAAAATTTACAGAACAGTTTGTTGGTTTTTTTTTACATCCATCTGTCATCAAATGTAAGTACATGTCACTTTTTTTTTTTGTCGGTCGTGGGCCTGAGCACTGTCCCTGAGCTCTTCAGCTCAAGACTACTGCCTGTCCTACCCCTTGAGCCACAGGGCCACTTCCAGTTTTCTAGAGGTTAATTGGAGCTAAGAGTCTCAGGTCCTTTTGTGCCCAGGCTGGCTTTGAACCTGGATCCTCAGATCTCAGCCTCTTGAGTAGCCAGGATTACAGGTGTGAGCCACTGAGCCCCAGCCCCATGTCACATTTTTAAAGCTGGTCTAATTACTAAGTGTGTTAGCAAAACGGAACTTAAACAGTTCCTAATGAACCAGATGCTTATTTCCTACATGGGTCAAAACATACCAAGAACTTGGAATGAACACTAAGAAAAAAATACAAATTGATTGCAGAAAATAAATAAAGGAAGAGAGATTAATTAATTGTAAGAGGTTAGACTGGATTAGAGAGGGCAGGAATTAACACAAGTGACTTCCAGAAATATGATGGTCGATACATATTAATGTAAAGTAGTAAGTATCAGAAAGGCCAGCTTAGGGTATGGAAGAAGTTCAGGCAGAAATTTGAAAGGGATGGATTAGGATGTGGTAGTAGAACTGGATAAAAGGGGAAATATATGAATATTCTCCACTTTAAAGAGATTTGGAGGGAACAGTGTAGGATGGTGAAAAGAGGTCTGAATTGACAAGCAAAATTCCAATGACAGCCATGGGCAAATCACTTGTAGTCAAGCTTTCTGTTTCCTTATCTAGAAAACAAGGATCTCTAAATCCTTACTCTTAGATTGAATGGTATTTTGGAATTGAGTAATAACTTTAGACTTGAAATTGGGTAACACTAGAGAAAGAACTTTGTGTTTAGTGTATATTGACATTGTGCAAAGAATGAAGGCAACAGGAACAATTTGAGAAGAAGCTTTATATGAAGAATTGGAGGGGGAAATAACTTAATTTGAAGGAGAAAAGGACAAAAATTAATTTCATGATAGGCAAGTTTTGAACAGCTTTACTGTTCTGGAGAAAACTCTTAGAAGGAGAGACTAGTAATATATTTTGTATAAAAATTGGCCCAGAGGCCGGGAGTTTGGCTTTAGTGGTAGAGTGCTTGCCTAGCATGCAGGAAGATCCGGTTTCGATTCCTCAGTACAACATGTATATAGAAAAAGCCAGAAATGGTGCTGTGGCACAAGTGGTAGAGCTCTAGCCTTGAGAAAGCCCAAGGATAATGCTGAAGCCCTGAGGTCAAGTCCCAGGACTGGTAAAAAAAAAAAAATGGTTCTAAGGCTGGGAGTTTGGCCTTGTGGTAGAGTGCTTGCCTAGCATGCATGAATACTTGCCTTCTATTCCTATGTACCACGTATAGAGAAAAAGCCAGAAGTGGTGCTGTGGCTCAAGTGGGTAGAGTTCTAGCTTTGAAAAAGCCTGAGGACAGTGCTCAGGCCCTGAGTACAAGCCTCAGGACTGTCGAAAAAGGAAAAAAAAAAAAGGTCCAAAGCCTTACCTGTCATGTTTGACAGGGTTTCCAGTTCTTTGGCAGCTGCAGGCCCCAGAGCAATGGTGTGGATGATTGCCCCACTTTGTCTTACCTCCCCAAAGCACTTGCTTATGCTATTATCTTCTCCATCTGTCAGTAATATAATTTCGGAGCCAGAAGTAGTCTGGTTACTCGAGGTAATTACCTGATAGTGGAAAACTGGATTATTAATTACAGAATGTCATTTCAGTTGAAATTAAGAATGAACTTGTTCTTTTAGTCTGAGAATTTTTAGTAGTATGCATTAGAATAAGCAAAAGGAAACTTCATTATCATTCAGGCTGAATGGCAAGTGGATCTGAGTGTAGTAAAAATTCTCAGAGAGATGCTTACCATTTCTAACAATTTCAAGTATACATATTAGAATAATTCCTGCCATGTAGTAAGTACTTAGTGAGTATTATCTGTCATCATCCTAGGAGAGACTTAGGAATATCTGTTTAATACATCTTATTTAGTCACTACTACAGAATCTTTAGGATTTACCAAGGGGAAAAACTGATGACACGAGGAAGGAAGTTCATAAAATTGCCAAGTATACTAAACACTTTTTTTTCCCCCTGACTTTTTGACTTCTCATTTTTCCTGACTTCTTGTATCAAGAGTATTAGTTAAGTGCTTTGGTGTTTGATAACTCATGAATAAATTACAGCTCTGCCATTTACTAGTCTCTCTTGAGAGTTAAAATTACACACAGACACACCCCTCACATACACATAATTGATGCCAGACCTGGGAATAGTTTGGTTATTGGAGATAGTGGCATGGTAGTCAAAAGCTGGGTTATTAATTACATAATGTCATTGTAATCATGGGGCTTGAACTCAGGGCCTGGGCACTGTCTTTGAGTGCTTTTTCTTAACTGTATTTTTTTTTCTTTTTGTCTTTTCTTGGTACGAAGGATGAAACTCAGGGTGTTGGACTTGCTGGGCAAGTGCTTTGCCACTGAGCTACCTCCCAGTCCCGTAATTCATTATATACAAACACATAATTTATATGTAGTTACATAATAGAAATATATATTATATACACACACAAATTGTATAGTTACTTCAGACCTCATTTTCTTCTCATGCAGAGTGGATATATTACTCAACTTACAAAACAATAGTAAGGATATAAAGCATTTAGCATAGACAATAATGTATATGGTCAAGACGTTAGTTATTATTATCATTTTGTAAGTAAAATGCGTATATATTGAGATGTTTTTATTGTATAAGTATTTAAGAACTACTTATGACTTTGAATGTAGATTGAAATAATATATTATGACTTGTAAATGACTTGTTTTGATCAGATCAGAATATAACTGAGAAACCTATGAGTTTATGACTTGTTTCAAAAGTACAAGGAGAAAATGAAAAGCAATAGTAAATGACCAATAATATTGGAGTTTAAAAATATTTTAACCTGAAATCCTGCTTTGAGTCCACTGCAAATTGAAGTTCCACCATCAGCACTTTGTGGCAGGTTTCCAGTGATGTTGAGGTAAGCATTGTCATCACCTATTCTTATTAGATAATTTTTTATTTTAGCCATATGGTCAAAGACAACCATCCCAACCAGAGAGCCTCTTTCAATGACTTGAATTAAGTATAGTTCTGCTGCTTGATTCAACCGAATAAGACGGTCTTCCTATAAGAAAAATGGCGTAAATAACTCTTGAGTCACTTTGGATCTTGACAGATTAATGGAAGACAGTAATTGGCCATATATCATGACAGTAATAAATTGATGTATTTAAAAGTATACCTCCATTTTATTAAAAAATTAAAAATTGGAGCAGCCACTGGTGGCTCACACCTGTAACACTAGCTACTTAGGAAGCTGAGGTCTGGAACAGTGTGATTCAAGTCCAGCATGGCAGAAAGCTGGAGACAGTGTGCCTTCAAAATAAACAGCAAAAAGCCAGGCAGAAGGTAAGGTTCAAGCGATAAGAGTGGTAGCCAAGCTGAGAGCATGACGACCTGATTTCAAACCCCAATACCAGTAAAATAAACAAATAAATAAATGAGGACAATTTTTAAAAGCCATCATTATATTTGAAAGAGTCTTAAAAATCTATATGCTTTTGCTTAACAGTTATATATTCAAGAATATTACCTAAGGAAACAATTTTAAGTGTGTATAAAGATGATCAATGTTATGTAGCTTTTTTTTCCCCCTAGTTCTGGGGCTTGAACTCAAGGCCTGGGCGGCACTGTCCTTGGACACGTTTTGCTCAAGGCCAGCACATTGCCTTGAGCCACAGCACCACTTTTGGCTTTTTGTATATGTGGTTCCAGGGAATAGTACCCAGGGCTTCACGCATGCTAGGTGAGCATGCTACCATTAGGCCATATTTCTGGCCCAGTGCTATGTAGCTTTTAAGAGTAGTAAGTTGAAAATCTTTACAAGGTCCAATGAAATTATTTGGCTAAATTATAGTACACATCTCTGATAAAGCCTTTAAACACTATGCCATAGAGAGATTTTTACATTATATAAAAGATTATTTATTTATTTTATTATTATTTTGGGATTGGTTCTGGGGCTTGAACTCAGGGCCTAGGCACTGACCCTGAGGTTTTTTTTTTTTCCCCTCAAGGCTAGCAATCTATCACCTGGGCTATAATTCCACTTCTGGTCTTGTGGATTTTTTTGGTGGTTAATTGGAAATAAGAGCCTCACTACAGTCCTCAGATTACAAACATGAGCCACCAGCACCCAGATATAATTACATTTTTGAAAAAGAAAAATAAATACATTGACAAAAATAAAATTAGAATACCAGGTTGGATAATGGAATTATAGTTTTATTTTTCTCTTTGTTTCAATTCTCCTAGTAAGTTAGATTAAAGAATAAGGAGTAAAAATTGTCCATGATTATATAGCCTTAATATAACAATCATTTTATATTATGTATTTAATATTTTATATATTTAGTGAGCTATTTTCTAGTAGTTTTTAATATAAAATTTCTGTGCTAAAATTTATTAGAGTATACATTATGTGTGTTTCTTAGCTTATTAGAACTAGCCTTAAGATTAAGCTATTTTCCTTATAATTTAGGAACGTTAGCAAAATACTGACTTACTGCACTCATGCTTCCAGATTTATCCAGTACCAAACAGACCACTCGCTGTTTGGACTTGAGTAATGAAAATGTAGGCTGAGGTGGCATTTTTATTCCTGTGATAGGAGATGCATTCTGAAAATCATGAGACTCTTTGATTATATCCCATGTGCTTCTGTGATTGCACATTTTGTTTTGTAGGTTTGGAGCTTCTGCATTATGTGTTTTTTTGGTACAAAATTCAGTCACCTGCAAAATAGTCAATAAGAATATTAGACATTTCAATAATTTGGAGACATTATCTTTTCCAACCAAGTGTGTGCTGAGCTGCTATGTATAGCAAGAATAATGTGAAGTAGATATTTTAATTCTGATAAAAGCTAGATCAGTTGTAATAGTTATCAAGTGATGCAACTTGAAAATGACAGGTTCAATACTAACTGTATATCTCTTAGCATACCTGTTGTTATACACTGAACTTTGCATATTTAAATTGAATGTTTCAGGTCAAACATTAGCTTTGTGAACCTTTTTAAAATATCAATTTTGGGATAGAAGTATATGTGGTGTTTTTTTGTGTCAGTCTTGGGCCTTGAACTCAAGGCCTGAACACTGTTCTTGGGCTTTCTCAAGGCTAGAGCTCTACCACTTGAGCCACAGCACCATTTCTAGCTTTTTCTATGTATATGTGGTACAGAGGAATTGAACCTGGGTCTTCATGCATGCTAGGCAAGCATTCTACCACTAGGCCAAACTCCTGGCCAAGTATATGTAATTTTTATATTACTTTATAATAGCTTGATTTACTTTAATGAGAAGAAATAAAAATAACAGTAAATCTAGAATGTCAGCTTTCTAAAGCTCCATTGTAGATTTCTTTAGAGAAATAATGTGGCTAAAACTCATAAGAAGTAGGTAGGTAGGTAGTTGGTCTAGACACTAAAGTCCATTAGAAGTCAGCGAGGGGGAGGAAGGGATTTTCTAAGAATTCATCATGTCACTTCACTGAGAAGGATACAGTGCCACCTCTCAGGAAAAATAAGAGGCTAATAAGAAAGAAATGCACAATTCCTAGGCACATCCTGACAGGAACTGCAGAGAATGGCATCTAGTTAATGGCATGAGTAAATTTCCTTCTTCTCTACTGGTACACACACTATAGAAAATCCATTTTCAGATACTTTTCCCTAAACATTTCTTAGAGAGATAGGAAAGGGGAGGTACTTACAGAATCAAAATTTTGCATGAACATTATGGAGTCCTTTGCAGCCTGGGATTTATCTGGGATAAATGTACATTTTGCCTCATACAACCCTGTCTGTGAGTCACGCCTACAGTGCCTTGTTACACAGCTTCCTCCCTGGCAATCATTGAAAACCACATTCCTACCAGTAATGCCAGTGGAACATCTGTAATAAAAGAGTTAGATTACAATTACAAATGAAGACTAAGTGAATGAAGAATAAAGACCAGTATCCTAAAAATCTTTTATTTCAGTGGCAATTGCTATAGATCATATACCATGTTTACCGTATATATCCTTTTGACCCCAATAAGAACATTCTTTTTTTTTTTTGGCCAGCCCTTGGGCTTGAAGTTGGCCTGAGTACTGTCCTTGGGTTTTCTCAAGGCTAGAGCTGTACCACTTGAGCCAATGCACCACTTCCTGCTTTTTCTATGTATGTGGTATGAAAGAATCAAACCCTGGTCTTTGTGTGTGCTAGGCAAGCATTTTATCAGTATACCAAACTCCTGGTCCCAAGAACATTCTTTTGGGTTCCTATCTAGTAAATATTCATTGCTTATCATTGTGATCAATAAATGTTCTGTCTTTGTGACATACTTTTTTCCCATATATTTTTATTGTAATTAATAGAAGGATCACATTATAGTCACCAGATAAAAGGTGCATTACTTCACATACATTGATACCCTTTCTCATGTTGTGGTCCCCATTTCCCTCCCCCCACCCCCACCTCTCATCCTGTTTTCCCTTTTTCCCTATCCTATTTCATATAACGCATATATCCAATATATCAGATAACAAGGTGAAATACTGTAACAATATGAGATAACCAAGGGACAGCAAAAGAGATGAGAGATTACATAGTACATTAAGGACAGCAATCACTCATTATATGGCTTTTGTTTCTATATCCTGGAGGTCCTTTCATTTATTGTCATACTATATGGCCTTATATATCTAGGTTTTGTTGTATTGTAAATCTCTGCTAGGAGAAACCATTGAGCCTATGTTCCTTTCAGTCTGGCTTACTCTTTGTGACATACTTTAAAGAGAGTTACAGAAAAATTGCTTCTTAGTGAGCAGGAGAGAGTCAATATTTTTTAAAATATAATTTTATTGTTATTCAGAAGGTATCAAACAGAGGGGTTATGTTTTTATTAGTCAGGTGACAATGTCACTCTTTCCTTCGCTTTTCACCAGTTTCCAATTCCATTCTCTTCCCAAGTTGCATAGTTCATTTTCTACATAGTGTCAATATTATGATTAAAGTGTTCTTAAATTCCCATTTTTGGTATACATAATTTTATATACCAATAGGCTAGATTGAAGGAAGATTAAAGTATGCATGAAAGTGTTTGTCCATTCAGGTAATGTGGTTGTCATGATAAAGGTAATTGTCTAGCCTTTGGAAAGGAATGATAGGGGAGGTATAGTATGGGTTAAGGAATTCTAAAGAGTGTCTGTTTATAAGTAGAATTTCCCCCCTCTCATTCTGGTTTTTTACTAAATTTCATGATGTTATACCTTAAATGATTCTAGTGTATTTTAACAAATTAATTGCATTTTAAGGATTCAGGGAGGTCGGAGTAGTATTGTCTAAGAGAGTTCTGGAGTTGGAATTAAAATTGAACTTACACATGATGAGACTTAACTGATTTAAAGTTCCTGACATAGCTGAGTGCTCGTAGCTCACACCTGTAATCCTAGCTACTCAGGAGACTGAGATCTGAGGATCCAAAGTTTGAAGGCAGAAAAGTCCATGAGACTCTTACCTCCAATAAACAACTCAGAAAAAAGTCAGAAGTGGTGCTGTGGCTCCAGTAGTAGAGTACTAGCCCTAAGCACAAAGAGGCTCTGGGACAGCACCCAGGCCTTCAATTCAAGCCCAGGACCAGGAAAAAAAAAAGCGCTTGGAGCACAAACAATAGTAGCTACATAAATATTGTTCTAGATACTTATTTCCACTAACTTATCTATTTTTACGAATTATGGGAAAAATATTAATACTTGGTTTAGATTTGACTTTATGATGACCTAATGACTTATAAAAGCACAGTCCTAAATGAAGTTAACAGTATACTGGGAAAAATATTACGTGGACAGTTTCTGCCCAGTGAGTGATGTAAGTGTGAGGGAATCCACACCTGTTATTGTGGGAGCTGTTTCAAGAACAGTTAACCTTAAGTGGATGGAGAGGAGAGAACCGGCATTGTTTAGGCAAGGGAGAGTTTCATGGGATGAGTGGGAAACTGAATGTCCCAGGCTAAGATCTCAGTCTGTATGAAAGACTTGCAGCTTTGCAGACCAAGCAGACAGTATGAGGGCTGAAACATTATTGGAGAACCCTTCGTCTAATACATTTTTCTCTCAATTTATTTCTTTGCTGTATTGATTTCTGTTGTTCAATACTTTTAAAAGTTCTATGCATTTGATACTGGTTTTTATTTAAAGGCTAAAACATTTGTTTGAAAAACAAAGGATCAAAAAAAAAAAAACAAACAAAGGGTCTTCACCCACTCCCAAAAGTAGAATTGTATTTCTTAAAAAATTGACTTATCCTCATGAGAAATGCTTTTTTTCTTTCACTGAAAAGTAAAATATATTTACCAGAAACTTTAACAATTTCTATTAAGGGAAGCAGGTTCCGTGAAAATGTAATGAATTGCATTCAACAAAAGAGTGGGTAGGTTTTAGTTGAAAAAACTCTTCTTCTAGTGACATGTTAGTAGAATTCATGTGGGTGAATACTGAAATGATTCCCAATTCCTGACTGATCTTTATTACAAGTTGGAGCTCCCAGAATTAATTGGATATACACAAATGACACAATACATATGTTAATTAATTGTACAAAGATTCAACCTCTTTAAATAGCTATTGTTTGCCTATTTAGAAATTTGAAGAATGATAAGTAAAAAGATTTGGAAACATGTGTTTTGAATACAGCGATACCTTGTTGCTTCAATAGTGTTCTTTCTGGAAATATAGAATGGCCGGTCCACATTATACTCATCAAATACTCCCCACCGGAGATGGGCCCACTCATGTACAAATACTCTGCCTACAAGAGAATAGTGTCATTTATGAACTTGTAACTATGATATTTTCATACTATTTCTTTTGGTTTTACAACTTTCTGCCTATGTCCCAATATTAGTGAGTCAAAAATTCTAGAAATTGTCATTTTTTTCCCTAGGTCAAAAGAGTTTAAATTATTGAGTTGCCAATAAATGACTCACATTATTATTAAATCCATGCACACAAGGAAGTAGGTGTATGTAACTAGCATACTTCTAAAAGTATTATTTAATGCCTGTTTTTTCCTTAAAAATAGTTAATCACAGTGGCTTATATTTTGTCTTTACATATTATATATTTTATGCATTTATGTGTTATTGAAAATAGGAGTATAAAATAGCTATTCCTACCTCGGGGCCCATAGATAGCTAAGTTGTCAGTCAACAGGAAATTTGGCGTGAAATGTATATATTGTCCTTTCTCTCCACATTGTCCATATTGTAGTGTGTAGGGATCATCTCCATATTTCAGATAAGGATAGGCAACTATTACATCTGCCTAAAAGGCAGAAGAACCAAAGAAAAAACCGAACCAAAACAAACACAAAGCAACAGCAAAAGCAAAAGAACCAACAAACAAAAATAAATCCCAAAACAGCAACAAGGGATTATAAAAATAAGAATGTTTTCATCTACATTTAGAAAAGTTACATTACTAATTTAATTACTAAATGAGTAGTAGCAATTAGCAAAAATAATAACTTAATTTAAGGAAAGCTTAGGAAAATGGTATCCGGGTCAGATGAAATACCTACCTGCTCATATGATTCTTGTTTGGGTAGTAAGTATTCAGACTTTGATTTCCAGGTCATTGGAATTAAAATGCTTACATTCCTGAAATAAACTGTTTGCTTGGTGGCATGAAACAGATAGGTTGAAGCTTCAGTTACCATTTTCTGACAAAATAAAAAATACTTTGTGGTAAAAACGTTACAATGAAAGTATTTATACAAACTAGAATAAACAAATTGGAGCTTATTTTATCCAAATATCCTTTTCAAAGATGACTGTAACATTGCTTTTACTGAATATTACTGCATCTCTCCAATCAGTTAGTTTGTTTTCATTTGTCCCAAAGCCAATTCTGTTTTTCACTTGTCCAAAATTGCACTCAGCATTTTTGGTTGGAGATGTAAATAAGCATAGGTACGATCCAAATGTGAGTAAGATTGAAAGCGTGTGGGAAAATTACTTACTTAACCAATTGAAGCTCTTATAACTGGGCTACTTAAATAAACTGGGAGTTAACTCAGCTAGGAGCCTCAGGCTCACTTGCCTTTCTTGGTTATTACTCTAAGCGATGCTTCCAGCCTGTTTTTTTTGTTCGTTATTTTGGAGTTGGAGTTCTGAAGACTTCTGCTCAGGCTAGATCTCAGCTTCTTGAATATCTAAAATGGCTGCAATGAGCCCCTGGTTCTTGGTTCAGATGATTATACTTTGTTAATTTGAAAAAAATTGCTAGGGTTTGAGATCTCATCATACAGGGTATGTTTATGGAAATTCAAAATTCTACCAAGTGATAATAACATATATATATATAAAATGATACATAAGTATGTATGTATGTGTGTAGGCATGTATGTATGTATGTATGTATGTATGTATGTATGTATGTATGTATGTATGTCTAATTGGCTTCAAGTCCCAATTTTCCACTTAACTATATGTCTGAACAAACCATTTAGTTTCATTTCTATGACAGAGTAATGTTTACTGCTCTTGAATATCCCATAGCAACAGAAGATCAAAGAAAATAGAATGTGTTAAACATCATAAATAATTTTTTATTGTACTGACTAATATAAATGACATTAGGAAGAGAAGTGAGCCTCAATTTATGTAAGTTTTTTTAAAGGTGAAATAAACAAAAAATTTCTATGGAAAAATATAAAATCTGGAGTGTAAATGAGGATTATTGTTCAAACTTTCTGAGAGTAGCTTTCTGTTAGCTTAACTAGTTGAAAAAATATAACTATTTTGGCCTTTTAATTATTCATTAAGGGAATGATTAATAATGCATAATGAAATCATAAAACTAAGCATATTTAATCTTGACAGTTTGGATCAGTTTTACCTAATGAATACTTGTAAAAACAACTTTGGGAAGTTATAACAGTTTGAGTGTTTGCATGTGCTGAGATGGGAATAATTATTAGAGTCAAAGTATATGAAAAATAAAATTTTTCTCTTACCTGGATGTTCTGAATGAGGTTTTCATCTTCTGCTACATTGGGGTTAATTGCAATGACAATGCCATCATACCCATTGTCATATAGCTTTACCATTGAACTTTTTACCTCTGGTAAGAGACTCAGAGCTAGGCATAGAATGACCCTCAGTCTGAACATCATTACTGCCCAGGATACAATTAATATTATAAAGATGCAAGGAGAGTATTTATATGCCTATTAGTGTAAGAATTTGAATAAAGCCCACAATATTTGCATAAATTTGATATGTTAAAATACACTAAATTTTCTAAGTGAACTTCCTCATCGTATTCATTCTAAAGATGTAGTTGTGATGCAGCAGTGGGGATTATGCTAACCATGTTTAGCATTCTTTGTGTGGATAGTCAAGGTGGTAGGAGTGAGTAGTTGTCATTGTCACCACCAAAGGTGTAAATCCTCAGGATCTCCTTACAGAAAAGCACTTCAGGAAGAGGTGAGAATGAAGCAAAAAGTATCAGGAAAGAGAAGATGAAAAAATCTTGGCAAAACAAAAACCTGAAAGGGACTGAAGAGGGAGTGGTAGTGAATTAAGGGTTTCTATTCTTTCTTTAGGAGGGACTGCTATAATCACAATGGTCAAAACAGCTGAGGGGCAGTGGGGAAATTTTTACCTTCTGTGATAAATGCTCGTTTATTTCAGTTTTCAAATGACATTGAATGCGTTTAGTCCTTGCATAACTTGGGAACTTAATATGTTTCAGTTAAGATTTCTTTCTCCTTTTTATTTTTTTTGGATTGAACACAAATGGTCCTTAGTGTGAACCTGTTGTACAATGACCTTGTGAGCTGGGTCTGAAGTTAGAAACATATAAACTCTATTCTTTCTTGCTTTGGTCACTTAAAACTCACATCATTCTTTTTTTTTTTTTTTGTAAGAGTTGCGTAAATTCAGTGGGTGGCATTTGTTTTCTAGAACCATACCATAAAACTACCCTCAGACAGCTAATTAGGACCCTACTGGCATGGGAATCTCCCTTAGCACCCACTGCCTTGAACTGTCCCTAATCTAGGTAGTCTTTGAAAACAGCTGTTCCTTAGCACCCACTGCCTTGAACTGTCCCTAACCCCTACCTTATCTCACTCCAATTAATTGCTGAATTGCTGTGTTAATGTAAATCTATAGCCTTTGTCTTTAAAAGCCCTGAAGAAAAGCTGTTCTGGCTTCCTCCTAGGCTCCCGCTGTATGGGAGTGTAGGACAGAGGCCCGGAGCTAGCCCTCTGAATAAAGCCTTGCTTTTGCATTTCGGAACGTATGACTCTCAATGGTCTCTTGGTGGTCATCTTGAAACTTGGGGATAACATAAGTACACAGCTTCATCTGTAAAAATCTACTAGGTCATCCACATTGAAAGTAATCTTTTTTCCTTTGAACTTATTTGTGCCACTATGTTTACCTAAAATCTGCATTGCTCTTGTACTGAGATTTTAAACCCAGAGCCCTGTGCTTCCTAGGTAAACTTGAACCACATTCCCAGTCCTTTGTATATGAGCTTTTTTTTAGAGAGAATCTTACAGTTTCATTCCAGGCAGGCTTTGACTGCAGTCCTCCTATCCACAGCCTCCTGGGTCACTATCTTTAATGGTGGAAGTCACCTCCTGCAGTCTCGTTTTTTGTTTTTATTGATATGCATAGTAGGTCTTCTTCTCCAAGGTCTTTCTTGGAGGGAAGATTTTTTTTTTCTGTGTTTCATCTTTCTTAATTTTTGTTTCTTTAACTATAAAATGAAATGAAATGAAGAAATGTTGTGCAGGTTAAATCCAATAATGTAGGAAAGTGCTTGTAATATGCTGCTGCATATTAGACTCACAAAAAATGTTTTAGTATGGAGAGCACTCAAACTATGTAATTCCTTAGAAAGTCTAACTCAGTTCAACAGTTCAACTGAGAAGCCTGTACTTGAAAGGGATGAGGTGGGATCAAGGGGTGGGGGTAGATGAATGAAGAGAAGAAGGGGGAGAGAATGCAGTCATAAATGTCAACTCATATCCTCCAAAATTGTGAAAGGTGAGGAAAGTGGTGTGTTGAGAGGGATGGGTGAGAACATTGAATGATCAAAACGTATTGTGTTCATAAACTGCTTTGTTGAAAGGCAACTCCTTCGTACAATTACTTAACTAGAAATATATTAAAAATAAATGTCTAGTACTTTGTTTCTTTTAATTTATATGAAAAAAAAAACCATGGAAGTGGCACTGTGACTCAAGGTATAGGGTGGTAGCCTTGAACTGAAGAGCTCAGGGACAGTGCCCAGGCCCAGAGTTCAAGTCCCACGACCAGCCAACAAAAAAACAAACAAACAAACAAAAAGTATGAATACTTCTAGGTGTCAGGCCCAGTGCTTTACTTTTGAGCAAGTATAGACTTGAGTAAATATAACATTACTTGCATAGATAGGAATTGTAAGAAAAAAAAGAACAAGACAAGATAGGGCAAAAACAGTTCTATAGGGGAGTTATAAGCTTATCACTAGAGAGCTGTAAATTTGGGGAATAATTTAGAGTGAAGGGATTCAGAAAGACTTTGGGAGAAGGCCATTCTTTAGGAGATTGAGAAACAGAGCTTATACTTTCAGAAAAGAAAAATTTTGGTATTGAAACTCAGGGCATTCAGCTTCAGAGCTTATACTTTTTTTTTTTTTTAGCATACTTTATTTTCTTTTTTTTGTTCTGCCTCTTTTTTTTTTTTTTTTTTAAGAAATGTTGGGAATCAAACCCAGAGTCTTATGTATGCTAGGCAAGTGCTCTCCACTGAGCCATACCCCAGCCCTCAGTCTGTTTTTAAACAAATGCCACGAAATACTTTTGACAAGAATAATCAGAAGATAATTAGTCTTGAAAATTATTTTGAAAGTGGCTCTTTCATAAACAATAGTTGTCTGTAGAAGAGTCATGAGAATGTGAACTGTGGGATTTAGGATTTGAACTCATAGCATTTCACTTGTCAATGACGTGATTTACCCCTTGAGCCAGGCCTCCAGCCTGTTATCATTGATTCTGTGTTAGTCAAAAGCATATCTTGTTTCAAGATAGAAACAAGGCTGAATAATGGAATTTTCTTGGGCTAATTTGCATAAAAACCTTAGAGTTAACTATGTCTTTCCAAATTTACTGATTTTTTAAAATTATTTTGTGGATAGAAAAGCTTTTCTGTAAATTATTTTAAATTAGATTTTAAATTGAAGTGGAAAACTGTAAAAAATCAGGCCAGGAGTTTGGCCTAGTGGTAGAGTGCATGCTTAGCATGCACGAAGACCCAGGTTTGAAAAAAGCTGGAAGTGGTGCTGTGGCTCAAGTAGGTAGAGTTTCAGCCTTGAGAAAGTCTAAGGACAGTGCTCAGGACCTGAGTTCAAGCCCCAGGGCTAGCAAAGAAATTGTATTATCACAATTATTATATGATTAATTATTAATATTATCATATTATTTGCAAGGTAATCTTTGACTAAGTTTCCTTAAATGTCTGTGTATGTCGGAGGGGCTTTAACTCAGAGCTCTACACCTGAGCTCTTTTGTTCAAGGCTAGCACCCTATCACTTTGAGCACAGTTCCACTTCTGGTTTCTTGAGTGGTTAATTGGAGAAGAGTCTCATGGGTACTTTGAGCAGGTGGGCTTCTAACTGCAACCCTCAGATCTCAGCCTTCTGAGTAACGAGAATTACAGGCTGAGCCACAGGTGCCAATTTGTGTGTGTGTGTGTGTGTGTGTGTGTGTGTGTGTGTGTTTTATTTGAAATGATTAATTTATTTCTCCCTGGATCACCTTCCTCAAAGATTTTTCTAGATGAAAAGATCTAAGATCTAATATCAGAAGCATGAAAATATTGAGCTAACAGCCCACTGGTTTTATACTGTTAAATTGTCTTCCAAAAAGCAAAATAAAGATATGTAATCTTAACAAGGAAATATTTAGAGCTTACCTATTGACACGGTTCACTAATTTAGAGATTTATGAGATAACTCCACACACCCACTGATATAATCATTCTTAAATGTCATAGTTAATTCCTACAGAGATTGTACTGGAATTATCTATTACACACACTTGCAACTAAAGAAAACAGTGAACTGGCATGATACCTTCATTTCCTTATAGGTACTCCCTTAGAATTCTCTTTATTCTTTCTTCTTCTTTTTATAATCTTTTCTTTGGTACTGGGGATCAAATCCAGAATGTTGTACTTACTAGGCAAGTGCTTTGTCACTGAGTTATATCCCAGCCCTGGTTTCTCTTTATTATATATCATTTATTTATATCATATATTTATTTATATCATATAAATCTTTCAGCTATTACTTCTTTACTACTGCTTTTATCTCATGACTTTTGGAAGGTCACTTTATTTGTTGTCAATAAACAAGCTATAAATTTGTAATGTCTTCTGTTTTCTCAACTATTAATCCAGTCATTCATTCACACACTGAACATTTGCACTTTGTCAAATGCTTTGCCTTCACAGAGGTATATAACATCGATGATGTCATGGTTCTGACTTTCCTCAAAGTACTGACCCTGCATGTTAATAATTATTTTAATTCATTTTTCTGTTGTGCTTTATACAATCTTAAACATTATTTCAATTCATATAATGCTGTACTCAACATTTTATTCTTGGCAGTACTGGGGTTTCAACTAAGGGCTTCGTGCTTGCTAGGCAAACAGTCTACCACTTGATCCAAACCTCTAGCTTCCTTTGCTTTTTTTGGTTTGTTTTTCTTCCTTTTTTTTTTTTTTTTTGGTCAGAGGTGTGGCTTGTCCAGGCCTGGGCACTATCTCTGAACTCATCAGCTCAAGACTATCACCCTACCCCTGGGCCTGGGTGTTGTCTCCGAGCTCTGCAACTCAATGCTACTACCCTACCCCTGAAGTCACAGCACCACTTCCAGTTTTTCTAGTGATTAATTGGAGATAAAAGTCATTTGGTCTTAATGCCAGGCTGGCTTTGAACCTTGATCCTCATATCTCAGCCTCCTGAGTAGCTAGGATTATAGGCATGAGCCACTGTGCCCAGTCTCTTGCTTTTGGTCCAGGTGGACCTTGAGCCTTAGTGTAGGATCTGAAAGGTCAAAACTACCTTGAGAATTATTTATTTGTATATTTTAATATTTATTATTTGATGATGACTCAAAAAGTGTAGCGGATTAAATTGTGTCTTTTTCAGCTAATGGCAGATTGCCCTGCTTTTCATGATATTAAAGGCAGCCTCTCAGAGTCTTTGTTTCTAATTTTATCAGATTTTTGTGTACAATAAAAACCTACTTGCGGCTAGTCATTGGTGGATTATGCCTGTAATCCTAGGTACTTAGGAAACTGAGATCTGAGAATCGTGGTTCAAAATCAGCTTGAACAGGAAAGTCAGTGAGACTCTTACTTCTAAGTAAACACCAAATAAGCCAGAAATAGAGCTGTAGCTTAAGTGTTCAAGTGCTAGCCTTGAGGACAAAAACCCAGGTCAGCATCCAGGCCCAGAATTCAAGCCCCAGACATCAACTCATAAAGAAACCAACAAAACAAAACAAAAAAGCCTATTTGCTCAACTTGTGGCAAAACTTACTCTATTTTGTAGAATGAGATGTTTTCTGATTCTAGAATCACAAGCAAATTCAGCTGAGGATGTTAGTAAATTTGTCATAATTTTGCCTTTGGGAAATATCTTGTGACTGTCAAAGGCTAGAAGGTAGTGTTGAAACCCCTGGATTAACCCAGGAGACTCATTACTGCTGATCCCTGCGTAGGTCCCATTTCTCCTTTACCGAATCTCAGCAAATACCCCTTAGATTTGAGTAAATAAATTCCTTTTTGTTTTGAGCTCCTTTTCCTCTATACATCCTTTAGCCTTCCATTCCAGGATTAGTTGGTGTTGCGCAGAAGCAATACATAATGTAGAAGTGGATTCCAAGATCAAACTATAGCTTGTAGAAATTCGTAGAAGTTTTGTGTTCTACTCTGTGTTGCTTTTCTTGCTTGATTATGTAAGGGAAAGTCATTGGCTAAGGTGGTCAAGAAACAAAGCTTTGTGTGACCCAACTCTGTGATATTTTCCTCTGTGACCTTTCTCGTAATAGCAATAATAACCATACTATTGTGTGGTCTCCTTTGTACATCACCCCTTGTAAAATTATCTTTTCCTTTTTTCTCAGCCTTGTAAGCTAAAAAAAACAAAAGGAAACCTAACTGCCGGAGTGAATTACTGCAGTAAAAAGATGTAGATAAGTGAAAGCTCTATATAACATCAAAGTATGGGCCGAGATTTGCTAATCTTGTTTTTTAATTCAAAGTAGAATGTTTAACTTACAGGGAAATAATAATGTGTTTGTCTAAAGAATTATAGGGGTTGACTCCACTCAGTGTGTAGCCTTCCTTTTGTTCCTTGCTTCACCTAACTCATAAAAGCCACCAGATGATGTGGATCATATTTGCAATCCTAGCTACCCCAGGATGTAGAGATTCAGAGGGTTCTGGTAGTAAGTTCATCCTGATTGAACAGTCATGAGACTCCCAAACAGTCAACAAGAAGCTCAGGTGGCAGAGAGCCAGCTGAGCAAGCAGGCTGGGCAAGTGTGAGGCCCTGATTTCAAACTCTGGTACTGGAAAATACGCAAGATCCTTTGTTATAGGTCTGATTTTAGACTTTTTCAGTGGCTAGATTTGTTTAAAGAACAACTCAATTAAGCATTATAATTTAAGGATGAGCATATTTAGTGATTGTAAATGATGTAGAAGTTTATAAAGAAACTTTAAAAATCTTTTTAGTGTAAATCCTTAAATTCCTGTTATACTGAATAAGAATACTCATAAAATTCCTGAGTCATTTCTCAGTTAAAATTCTGAAACATTAACTGCTGAGTTAATGTAACAGGTATTCAGAAATTGCTTTTGCAAAAGTGTAGACTATTCTTCACTTGGGCTTGCAAATGTCTAAATGGTAACTAAAACCAGAATAAACATTTGGCATCTCTACCTCCATTTTGTATCTAAATCTTTTGCTCTGAGCCATTCTACCCATGCAAACTACATAAACAGAATAATCTCCACTGCTAGAAATTCTGATAATGTCCACCTTGGAACAAGAAGTGAGTGTTAGAGATTCTGACAATGTTTTCCTTTTGATATGGGTGCTATTTTTTCAGAAGTTTTGAGTTCACAAAATATTTTTGGCTTATAAAAATTCACCGAATGATTGACAGAAATGAAGTTTTACATGCAACAATCTTTAGATAATGAACAAAATGAATAATATAAACAGTTTTATTTAGCCTAAAATATTTGAAATAATACTGTCTTTTGACTTTAGGCCACTATACTGGTGACCATTCAAAAAATAAGCAGGCCAATCTTTTTTTGTTGTTCTAATCTCAACATTCAGTCAACACTTTATTCAGAAGTTAGTGTGAGAAACCAGTGTTAGAAGATAAAGTGAGCAAAGAAAATAGATCATTGTGTTCCTCAGTGACTGGATTAAAATAAGAGAAGACAATAAACTTTCAGTTGTTATTGTTTCAGTTTTGTTGTTCTGTTGACTTGATGAGGATCTGCATGGAACAATGCTGTTTCAGGCAGATACAGCAAGCACCAAATGAGAAGGATTTTATTCTCTCTTTTTCTCTTCTCTCTCTCTCTCTCTCTCTCCCACTCTATCACTCTATGTAATATATTATCTATATCTCTTTATAACATACAGATATATAATATATAAGACGTAGATTAAGGTATGTTATATATCTTATATTTAAGATATTATAAGATATATACCTTATATATATTATATAAGATATATGACATATATATCTTACATGTAAGGTATATTTTAATATAAACAATATATTCGTGCGCATTAATATATAAATATATAACATATTATAAGATATATATGCTATATTATATATACTGATATGTATCTTCCTCTCTCTATCTGTATCTGTCTATCTATCTATCTTATCTAGTGCCAGTCCTGGGATTTAAACTCAGAGTCAAGCTGTCCCTGTGCTTTTTTAATCAAGGTTAATGCTTTGCCATTGAATCCTAGCTCCACTTCTGGCTTTTTTTGGTGGTTAATTGAAGATAAGAGTCTCACAGACATTCTCATTTGAGCTGGATAGCTAGGATTACAGGTGTGAGCACTAGTGCCTGGCAAAATTTTATTTTTTCCTGTGTGAAATAGTTTTTACCTTCTGTTGGATGATTCCTATAGAGCAAAAGAACTGTTAGGCAGACATGAATTAAAAAGTGGTAGATGTAACATATGGCCAATATCATGTGTTCCATTGTGGCAGCTCTGTTTTTTTTTTTTTGCCTGTCATGGGACTTGAACTCTGGGTCTGGGTGCTGTCCCCGAGCTCTTCAGCTGAAGGACATCCCTTGAATCACAGCCCCACTTCCTGTTTTCTAGTGGTTAATTGGAGATAAGAGTTTCGTGTTCTTTAGTGCCCGGGCTGGCTTTTAACCTTGATCCTCAGATCTCAGCCTCCTGAGTAGCTAGGATTACAGGAGTAAGCCACTACACCCAGCCCATCATGGCATCGCTTATTCCCATAGTACGGTGGGCTCCTGCTCTAATGCTTTTTCTGAAATACTTCTTTTCTTGCTCATATGTTTTTTCTTCCCATAAACATGGGTGCCCACTCAGTAAATGAAAAGAGACCAGGCAGTGCACTCACAAGCTACCCACCAATCACAAGTTATCCACCAATCAATGCAAAGCCTACCCCATATTACAAAAACTGCCCTCTTAAGAGGACTCCACTGGGCAACTCTTTAGGCACCTCTCCAGATAAATAGACAGTCTGGCTGGTTACTTTAAAATTTTTTTTATATAAACTTACTATTTAACTTACATGTTTTCTGTCTTTTAGCTCTTTAGGGGATAGAGAAAACATCCATTCTTCTATTTGGTACCAATAAAATGAATATTTCACCAAGTTTGACAGAATATTGGTTGTTTTTTAAGATTAGATCAGGGGAATAATAAAATAAAAATGAGATTGGTTAATAGCTGGTTAGTGCAAGTCATTTTTCTCATGAGAGTTAAAGCAGAGACTTTCTTATAGACTACAATTTTTAAAAATTCTCTCTCTTTTTTTTAGGACTGAGACAGGGACTCAAACTCAGTATCTGATGCTTTTGCACATTGATTGGTGCTCTACCAACTAAGACATGCCTCTAATCTCAAGGTTATACTCTTTATGATTGGGTTTTAGGAAAAATTGTTCTGTTGGGGAATTTTACCTTCTTCATTTATCATAAGTGACGTTTTGTTGTTGTTAGATCTGGTCTCCTGGGGCTTAATGCAGGATTCTATTCCAAAACAAAGACTTTTTCTGTCACTTTAACAGATGTTAAATTGGAGGATTAATGAAGAGGAGTTATGAGATAAAAGTTTCTTAGTTCAGTGAAAAGTAAGATACGGCCCAGGTCCTTTTCTTCAGTGTTGACAGAGTGACTCAGTATTTCTGGCTAAAGGTATTGTATTTACTCCTTATAACTCATACTTTGACTATCAGATTATTACTGAACCCATGTTGTTATCATCTGGTGAGTTGTGGGATCAGTATCAGTACCACTGATACTTGGGGAAGGCATTCTGTTCTTTAATTGAACAAATATTTATTATGTATGTTGACAGGCATTGAGGCTATAATAGAAGATTACTTTCTATCTTTAAGAATTCTACCATCTAGAGAGCGAAAGAAAGACAAATAAATAGCAATGATGTGAGGAACTGGGTGTGTGCCAGGAGTAAGAATTAGTTGTTAGCTGAGGTTAGATTAATGTAACTTGGTAGAGGCAAGAGATGGTGGGGGGGGGGGGGGGATGACACCTATTCTAAAACTCTACAATAAGCGTGAGTTGTCCAGAGAACTGTAGGGTATGGAAATGGAGGGATAATGGAGGGGAAGCTTCATGAATAATGAGGAGAGTCTCCTGTTACATATTCAGAACACTAAGGGCATGCAGAAAGGGTGGAACCATATATGGCATCAGGAATTGTGCGACCTAAAACTAGAGATGTGAACTGGCAGAAAAACTTTAAGGGGATTATGAGTTTCATAAACATGGTCAGGTGCAAAGGAGAGTCACTAGGCTTTAGAGAGGAAAATGACAGAACTAGATTGGACTTTCAAAAAGAACTGAACAACAAGGTGAATAGTTGTCACAAGTAGACCTGGATTTCTAGCACTGATTTTCTTGTGTGAATTAGAAAATAACTTGTAGGTTAGAACAAGGTACTTCCTCTGGGCACACACGTTGTTAAATATCCCCTTTCGTCCAATCCTAGGAGCTGAGTTAGACTGGATACACTCTGCTCCTTGTACTTAGGTGCTTCTAGGTAGGGCATGACTCAACAACTCAGAGTTGCTCTTTATGGAGAATTGTTTTGTGGGGAATCCAGATTGTAAATGCTAGGTGTGAATGAGGGAGACAGACATATGAAGGATGTTTTAAGGTATTAAGAACTGTCATGGGCCGCGAGTTTGGCCTCGTGGTAGAGTGCTTGCCTACCATGCACAAGGACATGGGTTCGATTCCTCAGTACCACATACATAGAAAAAGCTAGAAGTGATGCTGTGGCTCAAGTGGTAGAGCTCTATCTAGCCTTGAGAAAGCCCAAGGAAAGTGCTCGGGCCCTAAGTTCAATACCCCAGGACTGGTTAAAAAAAAAAGAATTGTCCAGGCTTAGTAACTGATGGGATATAGAGAATAAAGTAACAAGAGAGTAGTAAAGACTGCTTAATTTTATATATTGTTAGAATATTCAGCATTCTGCACTTCTACTTCTCTCTCTTATTTTGTCTCCTTCTGGTATACTGCTTTCCTTCAGAGAACTTATTCTATTAAACAGTAAGCAAGTGAATTTGGATGTTAGAAAACTATATGAAAAGTGATGCAAAAGAGGGGAATGGAGATAGGCAGTAGACATGGATTTTAAAAAGCATGCTGTACTTAAGAAGACAGATAAGGGAGATTGGCGGTTTCTAATCTGGGTTTTTTCCTGGAAGATGAGAGCATGATGTTCCTGCTAAGTAAACAGACACATAAAATAGTCTCTGGGCTAGAGTTAGAGGAGAGCAAGCTGGTAGTGAATAATAACAGCATTTCATATGCTCACATGCATTACTACAATAAAAAAATAGTGTGGGTTTTGGGGAAAATTGCATGTCTTTGATTTCAGTTGTGGTACAGAGAATGATGCAGTAGAAATAAGAAAGTGGAGGGCCCAATAATGTGTTCATTTATCTAACATTTGGGTGCCTTTCTTCCTTATTAGGGTGGCTTATTTACTTTCCATTTGCTAGATTTCCAACCAGCGGCAATAGAACTAAACTTCCTTTCCCAAACCTAGTACTTTCTGATCTAGTAGACCAACTATTGGACTATATGGCTTTCATAGAATGCTCATACCAGCACTTTATGGTGTAGGTACTACTACCAAGGTTTTTGTTTTGTTTTGTTTTGCATTTTTTTATTGTAATTAGTAAAAAGGTTACATGATATTTGCCAGATAGAAGGTGCATTAATTCACGTACATTGATACCCTTTCACTTGTCTTGGTATCCATTTCCCTCCCCCCCCACACCCTCCACCCCAAGGTTTTTGTTGTTGTTTTGGTTTTTGTTTTTTTTCCTTCAGTATTGATTGACAAGACAAATACTGCAGGCTTGGGATCTATGTGGATGTTCATAGCTCCTTGCTTAGACGGGCTTAATTTTTGCTGTTTATGTCTTAAAACCTTGAGTAAATTTTAAACAAAATGAGGTACCAGCAAACCCCAGACTCAATTTAAGTTGATGACCTCCTCAAACTAACCCTGGCCTTATATGCTGATTAAACAGTCAACTTTATAAGATGCTTGCTAAACAGTTTCACAAGGAAGCAGAAAAGGACAAAAATAGGAAAGAATAGCCAGGCAAGCAAACCCTTGTTCCTGTTTGCTCTGGCAGCTGTTTGTGGTGTTTGCCTTTAAAAAGATTGTATAAACCCTGAGCAGGAACTCCTCCTGACCTTGCTGTGCCGAGTGTCTGTGGATGAGTTCCATGCCTGGCATGTATCTTGCAATAAACCTTTGCTATTGCATTTTGGATGCCTCGATCTCGGTTGTCTTCATTGGGGGACCCCTCATCTGGGCACAAAATTTGGGGGCTCGTCCGGGATCCCCTAGGATCCCCACCGGGACCCTCTGAGGCCTGAAAGGTTTGTTGCTCAGTAATAGGTAAGAGTGCTCACTTTTTGTCTGTGTCTGTGTTTTGCTGTTTTCACTTCCACTTTGTAGCAGTCGATTGGTTGCATTTGTATCTGGCAGGCTCTCACTGGGACAGAAGTGTCCAGACAGTGATCCTGGAGGGAATGGGAGATGTCCTGATCCCCACATTGGGCAGGGGTCTTCTGGACCCTAAGCTGTCTGGGGGTACCAGAAGGGTGCCCATTTGGGCAAGGGGTCTTCTGGACCCTAAGCCATTTGGGGGCACCGAAGAGGAGTCCGTCCATCTGGTTTGACACACTGAGTGGAGTGTGTTTGGGCAGCTCCCAAGTGAAAGTAAGGGAATGCCCTTTGGTCCCGGGAACTTTCTGTGAAATTTGTCTCTTCAAATTTGTTGCTTGTTATCTTTTGTTCGTTTGTTTTTTAGTGTACCAGTCTTCCTATTTCATTCTTTTAACATGGGAGGCAGCATCTCTACTCCTTTAGATCTGACCCTTGCACACTGGCAAGATGTGCGGGAGACCACCAGTACTAACGGTGTAATAATTAAAAAGAGAAAGTGGGTCACTTTAGCCTTTATTAACCAGGCAGTGCCAGACATCAGGAAAAAAAATTACAGTTCTTGGAAAGACTTGGCGAGAAAGGATTAAGAGAGTTAGTAGCTGTGGCAGAGAAAGTGTATAATAAGAGAGGAACAGAGAGACTGAAGACAAGAGAGGCAAATAAAAAGGATTTTGGATGGACAGCAAAGGCAAATGGAGCAGGTGCTCCTAGCCACCAAAGGCAAGCCAGAGGATAAAAACAGAAGACTAAAATTAGGGAAAAACCAATGTGCCTATTGCAAGAAAGAAGGACACTGGGCCAAAGGATGCCCCAAGAATAGAAGGAAGGACTTTCAACCTTTGTCTCAAAAGTAAGTCAGGGAATAGCCTCTGCATTGGGGACAGATTGGAAATTCCATTGTGATTACTGACCCTACAGTTCAGGACAGGTAGAAAGAATGAATCGGACCCTAAAAGAGACTTTAACCAAATTGGCCTTAGAGACTGGCACAGACTGGGTGTCACTTCTTCCTTCTGCTCTATTTAGAGTAGGGAATTCTCACTATCAGCTAGGCTTTACTCCTTTTGAAATAATGTATGGACCCCCCATTTGTTAAATTCCTTATGTAATTAAGTTGTCTTGTAAAAAGCTTTGTTTTGAACCTAGTTCTCAACTGCAAGAGGAAGATTGGCAAAACTCTCATGATATTAAAACTTCCGGAAAATGAATGGCCGATATTAATTTTCCTCACTTTAAGATCTTTGTGTATGAATGGGTGTGAGTGAACATGTTCAAGGTTAAATTGTCAGCATGCTGTGTAAAACAATGGATGAGCTCATACTTGAAACACAAAGGCAATTGGGTAAATCTAAGTCTAAACTTTAAGAAAATTATTAGGTTTGAATGTTTTACAATGTCTCAAAGGATTATTGCATTATTTTAAAAGGAACCGGTTAATAGAATTTTTCTAAAGATTCTGCAATCTGCATTAAAAAAATCTGGTATTATAATGCATAGAGCTGTTTACATTATAAATATTGTATCCTGTTTAGCCCAGAGATATTAGGGAATTTGAAATACATTTCAAGTTAAAATTTGGAGATAAGTATCAGAAATTTAAATGTAAAATTGTTTATTAAGGTCAGAAAATTTGCCTGTCTTCTAAAATTGTTTAGGTAATCAAATGCCAAGAGAAAGAATGCGAAAACAGGATAGTCCTGTGTGGCCAACTTTAGGAGTGAGAGGGGAACTGGCAAAGGTGCAGCTCTGGGTTCCCATGGTGGAAAAGGCCCTAAGGGAGGGTCCACGCACGGTAAAAGATGAGCTGGCACAAAAGCTGTTCATTTAAACCTGGTCAGATGGACTGAGTGGACCATCTTCATCCTCTTTTTCTTTGCAAACTGACACTGGAAATTTGATGGTAAAATGTGGGTGACGTGATTAGTATTTCTTAAGCTGCCCCCTAAAATGTATTAAATTGGGAAAAAGGGTTTTAAAAGGAATGTTTAAAGGTTTATCTCTTTATGATTTGGCTTCATACTATTTTGCAATTGAATGTATTTTAGAAAAAAAGGAAACGAAGTCTGGACTTTTGGTGCACTGATGATGTTTATAGATCTGGCATTAAGGAGAAAACTTAAATAAGTTTAAACTGTTGCTGGAGTTCTAGGCAGTAACCTAAACTGCAAAAAGAAAAGAAAAAAAATGCCTCTTCTAAAAAAGAGGCCTGGAGGCAAAGGGAGTGTCTTGAGCCCTTAAAGGTTTTTCAGATGCAAATAAAGGCTAAAAGTGTTAAGTTTAAGCAAATATCAGTAAAAGTTTTAAAGAACATTAAAAATGAGTTTCTGAACAAAGTTTGAAAGTAAAGTTGTCCTAAAAGTTTGTTTCAAGGAAGAGAAAAAAAAGAGGAAAATTAGGACTACCAAAATGATTGCTTAATTGCTATTTCAGCTAGCTCTTGTAAGTTTCTTTATAGCAATTTCCAGCAGGCCCATGGAGAAGGACAGCAGATCCTTATTCAGATGTAAGTATTATCCTTACCAAGTTCCAGGTAAGATCATGCTTAGAGACTGTTTCTGTGTTGACCACCTTGTTGCTTTAATTGGAGTAAAGTGGCCTTATAAAGGACTCACTGATCTGAAAACTGCAGTTCTGAGCCAGCCCAGGCAAAGCAAAGTCCCTGTGAGACTGTGGTGTCTAATCCGCCAGCAGAGTGAGAGGAAGTGTTGCTTTGGAGCCCAAAGTGGCAGAGTGCTGGCCTTGAGCTGGAGAGCTGAGGGACAGTGCCCAGGCCCTGAGTTCAAGTCCAGCAACCAAGCAAGTGAAATGCCAATGGGACATTAATCCCTGAGTGGAGAGACACTACTGGGACAATGCAGTAAGCCACTGCTTGGATGGCAGAGATGGTGTCAGATCCTAGAGTCACTTGTGCTTGGCCATTCAAAATTAATCAGAACCAGGAGGTCATAGAATAGTTTGTAAGCATGCCTTACTACTGTCCATGTCCATTTACTCCATAACTGGACAGGAACTTGTCAGGCATCTGTAATAGTAGGTAGTTTATAATCCTGAACCCCATATTTGCTCAAAGCCCTGAGTGAATTTTGTATTGACACCAGCCACAAATCCAGGAAAGAAGTTTGTGGACCTGGGGGGTATGTCCCTATTGACCTGTCTAGGCCCACACTGGCAACTGAAGCATAGTTAGAGTCACAGAGGTTAAGCTCCCCAATCAGGAAAATGCCTTTGCAAATGGGTGCTAAGGAAACTACATTTTTGTAGCCAAAGAAAAAGTTTGTGCAGTTGTTAAATGTTTTATATGATCTCCAGTTTAGAGTAAAATATTGTTCCTAAAATATAATCCTGGCAACCCCTTGGTAAAATAGGCTAAGCTTTCAGGGTCCCTAGCTAAGTATAGAGACAACGCCCCTGAGTCAGCCTTAAGAAGTTATAGAAGATGGATCTTTGCCCATCAACCCACTTAAGATGAAGGGACCAGAGTCATTTTTTAAAAAAGTGAGACAGGCTAAATTAGAGGTATGAAAAAGAGTAGTAATAGATGTGCAAAGTGGAGACTACACTTGTGGGAAATGGCTACAGGTTCAAGTCTTCTATGCCTGTCTAGAGAATCCTAGCCTCATTTAAAGAAATCTGGTATCTGGTTATTAAAATTTATCACCCTGGTATTATTTTGGAATTTCAGCCTTATACTGTCCTAAAAACCAATGGGGTGCCAACCTACAAAAATGAGTGTGTTCAGGAAAAACAACCAGGGAATCATTGAAAGAAGTAATCAAAGTCAGGCCTTGGGTCAAACTTCTTTAACCAGTCTGTGCAGAAATTTGCAGGCCACCCAACAGGAAGTGTGAAGTTCCTTTGGAGCTACAGAGAGACAAGGTTGCTGCTACAAATCCTGTCATGCCTACAGCTGCTTCCTGAGAGGACTGGAACTAAGCCCTTGGTGGTGGGCCATTCTATCTGTGCTAAGTTCAAAGTCCCCATTATGCTGACTCTGGATGGGTGAAGAGAATTTTCCATGCAGTGCTGAACAGCCTAAAGGTGCAAATGTAAATGAGGGCTATAGTCAAATAAAAAAGAAATGTTAGTAAAAGTTTTGGGAGAGGAATTGAGAAAAAATGGCTTATAAAGGATTTAAAAAAGGATCTGAAAGGAAGTGTCTTCAAGGAGAAAATGTTCATGTAAGTTATAGAGTATGAGTATGTCTTGAGTAAAGTTGGTATGCAGTTAATGCAGTAATGTAAATAGAGTACACTGATGTAAAGAGTTGCTATGCTTGGATGTATATTTTCTAATTTTGAGGGCTATCTTGGGAGGGCACATTATATGCTCCTCCAAACCAAAGAATGCTATCTGCCCAAGTCTGATAACAATTGTTGGCTCCCCAAGCCCTGTGTTATCAATAAGGCCATACAATTCATTAAAAGCAGGATAGAATCCATTCAGTTGATAAACCTACAGGTGCATTATCAGAAGCTAGCTACTGATGCCAGTGACCCTTATGACCAAAGAGGGCACTATGAGGAGGTGGGACCCCAGGACTCCCCTTAAATGTCTCTTTGAGAGCTAATTCCAGGAATTGTCTAGTCTAATAGATCCAAGATTGGATCTATAGGTGGTACTACTCCAAGGGGGGAATGAGGTACCAGCAAACCCCAGACTCAATTTAAGTTGATGACCCCCTCAAACTAACCCTGGCCTTATATGCTTATTAAACAGTCAGCTTTATAAGATGCTTGCTAAACAGTTTCACAAGGAAGCAGAAAAGGACAAAAATAGGAAAGAATAGCCAGGCAAGCAAACCCCTGTTCCTGTTTGCTCTGGCAGCTGTTTGTGGTTTTTGTCTTTAAAAAGATTGGGTAAACCCTGAGCAGGAACTCCTCCCGGCCTCGATGTGCCGAGTGTCTGTGGATGAGTTCCATGCCTGGCATGTATCCTGCAATAAACCTTTGCTATTGCATTTTGGACGCCTTGATCTTGGTGGTCTTCATTGGGGGACCCCTCCTCTGGGCACAACAAAAGACCCTTCATTTTCATTGTGTACTGGAAAATATAAATGGTGTAGCCTGTCCTGACTATAGTAATATTTAGTTTACTTATTCTTTCTAATTTGTGACCAATTACTCAATGCCCACAGATATTAAGGAATTAAATCAAGGCTGGATCTAGGAGAAAATAGCTCATTACTGAGACTTATCTGCACCCTGGAGCAGAATCTAGAAGGGATGCAATCAATTTGGTAGGCTTTGACTGACTGTATGAAGTGAATAGTTGGAATAGGCACAGGGAAGTATCTCTGTCGCCAATACAGAATTTGAGGTCTTCATTCTCCTCTCAAGAGATAGAAGGCCAGTTGTTTAGCATATACTCTTACCCTACATTTTCTCTGTATCCATGATTCTTGGCCATTAGAGTCGGCTGAATAAGTGCTAGCCTGCTTAAAGAATGAACAGTACCAATAGATCTTCTGTTTCAATAACACAGTCCACAAATACACTAAGGCACAGCTCATTTATTTTAGGCATGTTGTGAGAGCAAGTCATATCTTCCTGGTCACCAGAAAGCTACTTTTTTTTTTTTTTTGCCAGTCCTGGGCCTTGAGCTCAGGGTCTGAGCACTGTCCTTCGGCTTTCTGAAGGCTAGAACTCTACCACTTGAGCCACAGCACCACTTCTGGCATTTTTCTATGTGTGTGGTACTGAGGAATTGAACCTGGGTCTTTGTACATGCTAGGCAAGCACTGTACCACTAGGCCAAACTCCCGGCCCGGTCTAACTTATTTTTATATCACTTTAAACCACAAAACCCTTTGACTGAAACAGAGAGATTACATAGTTAGTATAAGGTAAAGTAGGCAGAAAACAAACCATTTGGCAGAGAAATAGTTAGAAGAATACTATAATCTGTTTATTTTTTTGTTTGTCAGCTCTACTAACCATACCAAATTAATTATGCCAGGGCAGAGTGTAGCCCATATTGAAAGACTGTTAAAAATGATTCATGTACTCAATTTACATAACTTTGGTTTTGGCTTACTTCCTAATCAGCAAATAATTCCTGTTAAGGCTACTTGAGATATGGATGTAAATGATCAGATGTGTCATTTTCTTCCAGTTCTCTGGAAGTAAAAGTCTTTGTGTAAAGGGTAGAGAAAAAAAAGTATGAAGTAAAAGACATATACTTGTAAACTTGGACTCAAAAGAGGCTATAAATTTAGCCTATCAAGTGAAAATTTGCTCTCCTCAACCTATATCTCCTTGTCCATATGTCTCCTTAATCAATACATTTGTGATCCCTACTCTATGACTGAATAATGAATCAAAAGGTGTTTGGTTTCTGTAAAAAAGTCCATAAACAGTACCTTAAGTGTTTTTTTCCTATGATGAAAATAAAAGTACATGGGTGCTATGGCTTGCTAAGGAAAAGGAGATATATTTTTATATTAAACTGAAGTCAGGACCATCCATGATTTGAAAGCGGTATTTTTTTAAATTTCATATTCATGAATGTCAATATGACTTTAGTTATTATAGTATATAATTGGAAATATTAGATACATTATGAGACTATTGATTTATACTAAAAGCAATAAGACCTCATTCACTTTCCTCAGTATTGTTTGCTTTTATATCTTATTTTGACTAGACAGTTTTACTTACTTCACGAAGTTTGAAATGTCAGAACTGTCTAATTGAAATGACATGTATCCCACCATGCTCAGCTTTATTAGTTGAGATGAGTATGACAACTTTTTTGCTCAGGTTGGCCTTGAATGGTGATCCGTCTGATTTCTACTTCTAGAGTCATAGGAACTACAGGCACAAATCACTATCACACATAGCTCATCTCAGAAAACTTTTTTATCAGAAAAATAATACACATCTACGAACCAATATGAAAAACTATTTATCTTTATGTTAAATAAAATGAATGAATAAAATGGAAAACTATATTGACAATTATTCATATAAAACACTTCTTTATTTAATTTGTAACATTTCTGGGGCATTTAAGATTATTTTTATGTGATCATGATCATATAGGATAAATAAAAAATTCAGCAATATCCTTTATTGTGTTGTGTCTGCTTTGTTTTTTAAAATGTTGTTGAAGGTCTTCCTGAAGACTTTCTTTTTAAGATGTAAACAGTGGCCCCTACAATAAGACACACGAGTACCACTGATGCCACCACTGACAGCACTAGAGTGGTAATGTTAACTCCAGTCTTGATATTTCCAGGACCAGGGTGAGGACCAGGGTCAGGCCCGAGATCTGCCTCAGGAACAACCAGTGATACTTGTGCAATGTTGGATACTTTTGATGTCAAATTGCTTCTGTCTATACTTTGAATGGCAATGAATATGTGTGTGGCATTTTCTTCTGAGATATTTTCTGGCTTAAATGCAAAGGTCTCCTCCAAGTTGGCTTCACTTGGTACCAGGGTGGAAGTGTTAACTTGAAGAGCATTGTCAAAATGGTCTTTCAGGTCAAGCATATTTCCACTTATTCTTATGATATACTGTTGAACTAAGGAAAAAAACAATTGCAAGTGGTTTAGTAACTAGGATACCATATTACATTTCTTTCTACTAGTTCTAAAAAATATTGCTTAGCTATGTGAATACATGTTTATTTCAGCCTGAACATTTTTATAAAAGCTGAATTTTGAGTACTAAAATAAATTAATTTGTTGTTGTTATTGCTAGTTTGCTTTTTCTAAACACAGGATATCACTGTGTATCCCAGATGCCCTAGAAATCACTATGTAACTCAGGCCAGCTTGAAACTCACAATTTTTCTGCCACTGAATTCTGTCTTTTCAATGGTGCCAAATGCATTAGTTTATATTTAGTTGGATAAGGTTAAAATATGTCATGTTTGACTTATTTAAAAGTATTAGATTATAAAATTCATCCATGAAAAAGTATTCTTCCCTAACACATCTGCAAAATCTTCCTTTTCCAATGAATAACTTTCACTTATGTCAAATCATGAGATACTTTTTTCTTACCTGTTCCCTTATCAAAATCATCTCCAGGTGCTGTCCATGTGAGATTGATCTTATCCTCATCAAATGTGGCATAAAGGTCTATGATTTGACTTGGAGGAAACGGATCAGGCCAAGGATCATTTGGAACTTGTGACATCACAAATGCACCTCCGGATGCTGTTCTGCTGAAATTCTCTAAGACTGTCAGATCATCTGCATTGATTTCAGGTCTGGGTGGATTTGCTTGAACCTCCCCTGCATTGAAAATTCATTAGTTCAAAATAAGCAAAACTGTGCTAATATTTCTAGAATTCAATGTATCCTTCATATTATTTACCTTTTCATTATAATAGAATCACATTTTTATTAAGCCTTATGATGTAAGTAAGTTTCATAGCATTCAGTTAGTGGGAGAAAGCTCTACCAGAATGTTGTAGGATAAAACTGAATAACAAATCGCTTGAATGAGACTAGTGTCTCATTCACCAAAAGCCTTTTAAAAAAGGTATTGTTTTACTTCAAAATTATTTCTAAGGTAAGAATATACCTGGGGAAATTATTGCAGATTCCCTTCCAACCACTTGTACTGGGTCCTGTTCCCTCCTGCAAGTGGTGCTGAGGAACCCTTTTCCTTCTTCTTCCTCTTCCTCCTTCTCCTTACACTCTCACTTCACTTTTTCAATTAAGGAAGGCACTCTACCACTTGAGTCATGCCCCTGCTTTTTGTTGATTCACTGGAAATAAGAGTCTTATGGATCTTTCTACCAAGCCTGACTTTGAGCCTGGATCCTCAGATATCAGCCTTCTGAGTAGCTAGGGTTACTTCTGGAATACTTCTCATTGTATCCCAATGGAAAGCCCTTCAAAGTCACAAGATAAAGGGACCAAAGGAAAGTTAACAAAGATTGCATTATTTATTGTCAGTTGTGGGGCCTGAATTCTGGGCCTGGGCACTGTTCCTAAGTTCTTTAGTTCAAGGGTAGCACCTATCACTTTGAGCCACAGTGCCCCAGCCAGTTTTCTGGTTGTTAATTGGAGATAAGCATCTCATGGACTCTCGTGTCCAGAGAGTCCATGTCTTTGAGCCATGATCCTCAGATCTCAGCCTCATAAGTAGCTAGGATTACAGGAGTGAGCCACTAGTGCCTGGTAAGGTTGCATTCTTAACGCTTATTATCACTGTATTCTGTCCATTTTTTTCTTTTCAGTTAATAAAAAACACCACATAAATATTCAATCTTACAACTCATGTACTCTGAAAAGTAAATCCTACCACTGTCTACTTAGCCTCATCACAAAGCAGGTTGGTAGATTGCCTTCTTTTGTCCTGACCAAAAACTGGCCATATTATTATTAATATTGTTAAGCTGTTCTAAACTAACATAATACGTGCGGACAGATTTTGAGTTCTTACTAGATGCCAAGCAGTTTTCCAAAGCTCAGATTTACCTAAAGGCAATTATCTGAAAACGTCACTGTAAAAATAGAAGAAAAGCAATACTTTTACTTTAAAAGTTGTAAAATGTCAAGTTATATGAAATTGCAAATACTATTTGACTGGATTCTAGATATGAATTACTTACCATTCACTACCCAGCCAGGTATGAATGCAGCTTTATTTGCTGGATGCTGTAAGCTTCGCCTGGCAGAATGCATTCCTCCATGAGCTCGCACTTTTAAGCTGTATCTACCATTTTCTGTAAAAGCTGTAAAATATCTGGAATAGACGCCATCATTCTTGAAAGTATCAGCACCTTGTTATAGGAACAAATGTATTATTATTGTTGTTATAAATTAAAAGACAAATTCATATTTTTCTAAGATAAACAATTGCTCCTATTAATCTGACTCAGTATTTCACATTTAACTCTGGAAAATATTTCCATTATATGCTGCCAAAATGATTCATTGTTGATCTGCTGTCTGTTGAGTTATTTTGATACCAAAATATATGTAACAAAAATTTGCATATTGATTTTTATGTTGGCTTAAGTATTTTGATACCTCATCTTTGTATCAATACCTTATCATTTTATAAACAGATTATAGTACTCTTCTTAGTACTATTTTTTTGTCAGCCATTAGGTTTGAACTCTGGATTTAGGCACTGTCCTTGAGCTCTTCAGCTCAAGGCTATTGCTCTACCACTTGAGTCACAGTGCCACTTGCGGTTTTTCTAGTGGTTAATTGGAGATAAGAGTCTCACAGACTTTCCTGCCTGGGCTGGATTTGAATCATGATCCTCAGATTTCAGCCTCCTGAGTAGCTAGGATTACAGGCATGAGCCACCAGCACCCAGAAACTATTTCTTTTTCTTTTTTCTCAGTCCTGGGGCATGAACTCAGGGCCTTAGCACTGTCCTTGGGCTTTCTCGAGGCTAGAGCTCTTCCACTTGAACCACAACACCACTTCCAGCTTTTTCTATGTATGTGGTATGGAAGAATTGAACTCGGGTCTTCATGCATAGTAGCCAAGCACTCTATCACCAGGCCAAACTTCCGGGCCTACAATTTCTTTTTCTTAGTATTTCTCTGCTAAATGGTTTGATTTCTGCCTACTTTGTGTTATATTAATTATTTAATCTCTCTGTTCAACTCAAAGGGTCCTACTAAAAACAAATGAAGTATTGTTGTATAGGATTTAACTCTCTTTCTATTTAAATTTATATTTAAATTACTTATGTTGTCTCATCTGCAACAACCCTTTTCTCCTCTTTATCCTGCTCTTGCTTCACAATCACTTAATATCTCTTCCAATAGATGTCTCCATCCCATCTACTATTAGAATAAATAGAGCTGCTCAGAAACAAACCTGTACTATATGGGTAATTCTTATCACTGGATATTCACAATGGCTATAATCCTCAAGAGGCTGAGATGTGGAAGATTGAGCCAGAGCACAAAAGTTTTTATTCCATCTCCAATTAACCAGCTGGTTAGAATTTCTTCCTGGCTCTGCCTTTCCTTCATCATCTACATGGCTTAATTCTTCTATGCCTGTGACTTTTTTATGCCCCACATTGCCACAGATGCATAATATTTCCCAAGTTATATAAATGTAGACTGTGAATTTACCTGCACCATTATCCAAAAGTTCCAAAACTTCTGTGTTTCCATTGTTTGATTCAATGATTGCAGTCACAGTGGCTCCAAGAATGGGTGTATACCCTTGTAGAACTTCTGCATAAATGATCATGGGGTTGGGGAAGCTATTTTCATCTTTATTCATTTTAGCATTCACTGTGATTGGAGGCACGGAAGAATTTGCTGCCCGGGAAGTTACTGTAATAGTTAGTATTTCATTGTTTGCATTGGATTGAAGACTGTAGGCCCAACTGCCCACCTAAAAGGTTCAGTGGAAATTTGTAGTAAGTATACAGAGTCAAGCTATATCCAGTTTCTATTATGCAACAGTACAACAAATAGCAGAAGTATGAAATAGGATAAACAGGTTTTAAAAGGATGCCAATTGAAGTACTTGAGAGAGAATACCCAATCTAGTGCCATATATGACACTTATACTCTGTGATGTCTTGGCTGGAAAAATTAAGTTTTGAAGTTCGTATCTGTTTTGATATTCCTTGACCTCAGACTTACAGATTTTATAATCCTGATAAATCTCTTACAGGACTAACTATCTGCACACAAAATTACATAAATTCTTCCCATGTTTCTTCCTTAAAGTTCTTAGACTATCTTCCATTCTTTCATTTTTCCCATTGTATACCATCATAATTTTTAGGATCATATAAGCAATGAAAAGTACATAGCATTTTATTTTAATTTTTCAGATGATATTGGTATCTCTATGTCATTGAACAATTTATTTTCAGATTTTTGCTTACCTGTGCAGTTCCTGGAATAGTAACATAAGCCATATGAGAACTACTGTCCACTGTGAAATTATTGACTGGTGTTCCACTGGGATCCCAGAGCAATATACTGGGCTGCTGTGCGTTCCATGTAACTAGAAAGAATGTGTCCTTTCCCACGGTGCTGTCAACTGTTACAGTGTCATTCATCCAGGAATTAATAGTGAGTGATGATCCCTTACTTTCAAGCTGTATAAATATATTATAAACTTAGTAGTTGCAGATGATATTTTTTTTCTTGTTTAAATTATCTTTAAGTAATGGTATAAAATATGTTAGCTTATGAGCACGATGTATCTTGATCAATATCACCCCCTCTATCATTCATTCAGAAGAGAATAACTTTATTCTTTTTCCTTTTGAAGACAATTCTTAAATTTTGGTCCAAAACAAGCTCAGTTCTGTAGACCAAACCAACTTATACTTTGAATTTTTCTGAATGCTTACCGAGAGATAATAGTTGTCAGTCAGAGGTTAGAAGTATAGGTTCTAAAGAAAGGAATAAGTGTAAGAAAAGCCCTAGAGATGTTACATGGGTTCCAAAGTTGAGGCTGTGATTCTATTGTATTTTTCCAGTTTTCTAGGCAGCTACCCACTCTCTGTCTTTCTCTCTCTGTTTCTGTGAGAGACCCTCAGTTTATCCATTTTGATGATGACCCACAATAAAGTAATTATACCAACTAGAGTATTTTTTTGAATAGACATAGAGTAAATGCTAACATAAAGTCTAGTGAGTAATGGATACAAACACTCATGGGTATATTCCTAAATCTTGATATATTTTTTCACATTAGATAGAGAGTAAACCTCTGGATAGTAAAATATGTTCAAATAGAGATGAAACATGTGAAGTACAGAATTCTAAGAAGGTAGAAAGTAAAAGACAGGACCTTATCTGATAGCTTTCAAGAAGATACTCAAGTTCTCTGTTGGCAATTTTTGATCTAGAAGATTCAGTTGGCCCATCACTTGCTAGACAGGCATCCTTTCTGCTGAGCCCTCCACTACTAATATTTGCTTGTTATTTTTGAGATAGGATCTCACTTCCTGCCCAAGCCTCTGCCTACAACTCACCTATGTAGTCTTCCTCATACGATAATGGATGTGTGCCCCCTGCATCCAGCCCTTTTTCCAGAAGTGTTCTTAGTAACAGTTTTCTGCTATGGCTGAACTTAATGATTCAACAAATGTCAACCTCCAAGTATCTTAAGATTATAGGCATGAGCAACTGGGACCAAACAACTTTCTGTTTTAAAGTCATAAAAGTTGCTTGTACTTCTTGTGGATATGTATGATGTTTTGAAACATGTACATTTGTCAAGGCAAAATTATGCTAATCAGTGTAATTACTACCTCCTATAATAACTGCGTTTATTTATTTTTTGTGTATATGCACTGATCAAACTTAAATCTACTTTCTTGGCTATTTTCAAAACATGTTATAAATTGCAGCCTTTTGTATAATAGATCTCTGAATTTATTTCTTCTATCTAATTGAAATTTTGTATCATTTGTCAAAAATCCCTAACTAGCTGCTTCTATTAGTTCAAAGTTTTTAGATTCCACAGGTGAAATTCAGATACATGTGGCTTTTTTCTGCTTCATTTATTTCACCTAACACGAATGCCCAGAAAATCTAAAGTTACCTGCCTTCTGGTGCTTCCTAAAGTGTTCCATTTCATAGGAAATTCCATTTCTACTCCGACTCAATCCTTAGCCCAAACCAGCTTCAGGCCTATGTTGCTAGAAGCTAGTGACTTATTTGAAACATCATTACCATGGCAAAAGTGGACCTGTCTGTGGGTGGACATGAGTTAAATCTGAATGTTTTTACTTTTTATGCTCTCCATTAGGAAAGTCAAAGAAAGTAGATCATACTAGGGAGTGTGTAATGTAGCTTTTCCTCTGTAATCTACAACTCAAGCCCAGTGTTCTTATTCATTCATATTAATATGGCATGCTGCTAACTTCTCAGTATTTCTTCCATCTTTTTTACTTATCATGTATATGAATCCAGATTAATCTTGTAAAAATTTGCTTGCTTTGGTTGCTTCTTTAAGATATTTCAAGTACAGGGATCAAAAATTTATTCCTACCCTTTAAAAAAATCCTTTCTCAGGAATTTGAGCAACTCTTGTGTATAAATAACTCCTTTTTAGCTGTTTTCAATTTTCTGCTCTCACACTTTCAAATATCTTGGGACATTTAAAGTTTCCACCACTCATTTAAAAATACTAAATATAAAACTGGGTATGAAACACTATCCTCGCCATCATTCTTTTTCTTTTCTTGTCAGTTTCAGATCGTGCTATCACCATCGTCTTATATCAACCAGCTTGAAAACCTGACAAGTGACTTTGATTCTCCCTTAATTTATTCTCCACACCCTGCCAGGCTAGATAATATTTGAATATATTCTTAGGGCAAATCTGTAGACCATATCTCTGGATGAATCTGCCTACATTTTCTAACATTTGTTTTCCCTATTGTTGAGAACTAGAGAATGATAGGTTTGTTTAGGTGATCAAGCAAATTTCAATATAGGTAACTTGAATTGGAAAACTGAAGAAAAAGTCTTGCATTTAAAAGTCACGCTTTGTGCGAATGGAAAGAAGAGAAACAGACATTACTAGCACATATTTAGGTTGGAATAGTTAGTGCTGGCATTGTATATAGGTTATAAATTAAAGAGCAAGGTTTATTCAAACTTTTTATATATAAGTACTAGAAACATCTTGAACTACCAGTAAGAAAAGGAATAAGCTCAGAGCAGATGTGAGTAAAATAAAATGCAATTTAAATAAAATAGATTGAAAAGAAGGCTTTGGCTTGCAAATACATGATAATTTTTTGCCCTCTCTGCTTATTTCTAATATACATTCATTTAATATCTAAAGTAGGTGCTTGAGTTCATTTGTTAAAATATGTTTATAGCAATGAAGGTGTAGAAAGTTTGGTAGCATGAAATTTTAGAAATACATTAATTGGGGAAATGGACAAAGTGAATTTTTGGTAGAAAGTTTGTTATTATTAGACTACCCCTTGCCCAAATTTGATAGAAATATAAAAATTGATATTTTACCATTTGTTTTATGCTAATTTGGTCACTTAATTTGGTTATAGCTAAGGAATAGCTTGTATTTCAGGTTAAACTTCTTCTTTTTATTTATTTTTATTTATTTTTTTGCCAGTTGTAGGGCTTGAGCTCAGGGCCTAAGCACTGTCCTTGGACTTTTCTCAAGGCCAGAGAGCTCTACTACTTGAGCCACAGCAAGACTTCCAGCTTTTTTTGTTTGTTTGTTTTTTGTTTTTTTTTCTACGTATGTGGTACCAAGCAATCGAACTTCATGCATGCTAGGCAAGCACTCTACCACTAGGCCAAACTCCTGGCCCCGTTAAACTTCTTTTGGTTGTACTGATGTTTAAACTCAATGTCTTATTTGCTTGTATGGAGCCATATCATTCAAGCTATGTTTCCAGCCCTCTTTTTCTCTGGTTATTTTGGAGATGGAATTTCAGAGACTTTCCTGCTATGCTAGCTTTAAACTCAATCCTGAGGATTTTAGCCTCCTGAGTAGCTAGGATTACAGGTGTGAACCACCAGAGCCTGATATAGGTTACAGCTTTTATTTCAGTTAAAAATTAACTCAAGATGAATATAGAATTCAAAACTTAAAATTCTTTTTTTTTATGGTAAAGGAAAGCACAAAACTCTTAGGAGTATAAACTAACCTGCAGTGGTTTCTGAGCAGGGTCAGCATTTTCTGATGTAAGTGTCCCGAAAGCATCAATGAGGCCATTGCTTTCAACTGTATCTGTAGCAAGAAAATGTTGTCCTCCTAAAATGAAAATTAATTGGTTAAGTAGTTTTGGGGAAGTACTGATCACATTGTCATGATTAATTCTATAACAGTTGAAATAAGATTGAAGTCCTAGTATGTGTTATCAAAAATGATCAGTATCTAGTGGCAGTTAACATTGACAGTGAAATGCTAATTTTAGATTATAACTATAGAGCATGAGATGTGTGAATATTGCAATGAACTAAATGAATACATCAAATAGCCATAGACTACTTCAGAAGATGTTACAATTCCACTTATTTGAGATCACTTATTTGAGATGACTTTACAACAGTCATTTACATTTTTAAGATACAATACTAGCAAAGTGACTTTTCAAGTTTCCAGACAAAATCACCCAGAAAATTGGAAGGAAGAATGGGCTGCTTAATGGAGATACCCTGAACGGTACTGATCCTGAGAAGGCATAAGAGAACAGTAAGGGGGCCGGGAGTTTGGCCTAGTCGTAGAGTGCTTGCCTAGCATGCATGAAGACCTGGGTTTGATTCCTTAGTACCACATACATAGAAAAAAAAAGTTGCAAGTGGTGCTGAGGCTCAAGTGGTAGAGCTCTAGCCTTGAGAAAGTCCAAGGACAGTGCTCAGGCCCTGAGCTCAACCCAGGACTGGGGGAAAAAAAAGAAAAGAACTTTAAGGGATAGACAAGTTCAAACAAATACTACTTGGAATAGAAATAAACACAAGTAATATATTCAAAATCAAATACTTATGCTAATACCATTAAAGCCAGCATGATGTGGTATTTGGTATTTATGTAATAAATTTTATATATCTGTTATGTTTAAGGAGGTACTAGAAATATATATGAAACATATATTTAGAAACATATATGTTAGAAATATATGTTTAAGGAGGCACTTCACTTTCACCTCATGTTTATGTCTAAAATAACAGCCACTATAGATGGTATTCATGGAAACTTTGTTGTTTCTTTCCAGCTGGAGCTCTTCTGTCAGAGCTCATGTCCTCCCACCATACAGTGCATGCACATCTCCCAGCTGGGATCCTGTGCCCTGGTTTTGTGAGAACACTTCCATCTGTGTGCTTCATATTGCTGCTGCACTGTAATTTTTGTTGTTATACAACTTCTGGTTACCTTTTCTCATCCTTTCGTATTTGCTAGAAAATTTCATCAATGTTTTTAAGGTCCAGCTCACAAGCCATCTAGTATCTCATGCCTTACTCTGTCTCTCTCTATCACTGTTTCTGCCTCTCTGTCTCTCTGTCTCTGTCTGTCTCTCCCTCTCTCCCTCCATTGATTTTTCTCCCCTCCATTCATACCTTCTTGATTTGCAGGAATGTTATCTGATTCTGTGATTTGATCAACAATTTTTTTTGTCTCTCTAGATAACTGGACTCTGAGCACTATCAGTACAGTGATGGAGTTTGATTTAACTCTAGTTTCTAACTCCTGGCACAACACTTGTAGGGGTGTTCCAGAACTGTCAAACTCTATACATTTTTCACATGAGGATGAAAGGTTTGGGATCTGTGGATAGATCTTTTTACCTGTTAAATCTTTTACCTGTTAATCTTTTACCTGTTAATCTTTTACCTGTTAAAGCAGTCATATTGTTTACTGCATTGTCAGCATCTGGTCCTAATGCAATTAAATGAATGATGGCTCCACTTTGTGTCACATTATCAATGCACATCTTTGCAGTGTTGTCCTCTCCGTCAGTCAGCAATACTATTTCAGACCCATCTATTTGGGGATTTTGCTTCTGGATCACCTGCAACATTCCAAGCACAATTACCATGTAAGATCTAACATACTGATAGGAAATAGAAAAAATATAGAGAAATAAGATGAGTGCAGAATAGAAGAAATGCTCTTTAAACAAATCATAGAATTTAAAGTCAACAATCTCCAGAGAGCTTAAACATTTTTTTTCTGCCTCTTAATTGCAGAGAATATTCATTCAAATTAAAGTAAGTAGAAGCAGTACTTAAGAAATCTCACTTGAACCAAATTATTTATTGGAATTAGTACAAAACTAAGCATATTAAATTGTGCTCAAAGACTACATGAATAATGTTTCCTGGGTATTGTTTATATTTTGAATTTTTTTGAACTATAAATTTTGTTGAACTATAAAAGTTCAGCATCGGAAATTCAGAGTTCCTAATTTAGGTCCCTTCAACAGAAGATAAGAGGGAACACAGCCCAGGATAACCATCGTATTTAATAATCTCTGACAGTTTTAATTGGTAGTGATTTCTTTTAGCACCACTTTGGAAATTGATTCCAGGCTGAAAGGAAAGAATACTGAATTAACACTGGCTCTTTTGGGCACAGGATGGGTATCTTATATAGATAAGGAGTGGGTATTTGGAATGTAGAAATTCTTTTTTTTGTGTGGGTCATGGAGCTTGAATTCAGCCTGGGCTCTGTCCCTGAGCTCTTCAGCTCAAGGCTACTGCCCTACCCTTGAGCCAAGCCCCACTTCCCATTTTCTAGAGGTTAATTGGAGATAAGAGACTCAGGTCCTTTTGTGCCCAGGCTTGCTTAGAACCTTGATCCTCAGATTTCAGCCTCCTGAGTAGTTAGGATTACAGGTTTGAGCCACTATTCCCAGTTAGAAATTCTTAATAAAAACTGGTATGTGGGACACACACCATATATATTATAGTTTTTACATGTTTTGAGGCAAACAACTATTGTACATATTACAAAATAAGGGAAATATAAACTGACACGCATTGAAACCACAAAGAAATTAACCAAAGTCTCTTAACCAAAGGCTCTTAATTATATGTCACATACACAACATTCCCATTATGCTACTCTTATAAAAATGAAGATCTAAGGTGCAAAATGAAATCTAGAGAAGAACTAGAATTCTCTTTCCTTCGTATGCCTTTTGTGAATTTGTGTATTCACTGATCATTTACAGGTCATCAGTTACTGAGCTGTTGATTCAGCTGGAAACACATCCATGGAAAGAACTGAATATTAATTGTATCAGAGATTGAAGAGATAGATAAATGAGCAACAGACACAATAATAATATATTATATATATTATTACATAATATATATTATTATAGTATGACTATTCTAAAGTTGAAACAAAATAGTACTGGGCTACCATTTTTTTGTTCATTTGTTATTCATTAACTATGTTCTGTGTATTTTGTAATTTAATCCAAGTTTGAGCTCTCATACTATCTCCTTATTATAACTCATGCTCAATTTATTTTATAGGAGCAACCAGAGACACTTTCCTCAAATACAAATTGACACTCAGACTCTGACTTTCAAGCCCTCTAGTAACTTTCTGTTATGCTTAAAACAAAATTATCCTCGTATACTTTTTGTCAGACCTTAGTGTCACTAGCTTTTATTATTTCTTAGAATAACCAGTTTCTTTCCACATCTCTCAAGAAAAGATTTGCTCACTCTTCTACACAAATGGTTGGTTCTTTCTCCTCCTTCAAATCTTAGCCTCAGTGAGTCTCTAGTGAAAGTGATTGCTCTCCTTTCTCATTATTCATTATTATATTGTCCAACAAAGTGATGTTCCACAATGACAATTATGTTACTTTTTATATCAGCCAATAGGGTGATTGTTTACAATTACTGTGTTTATCAATTTATTCAGTATTTAGATTTATGAAGAATTTTAGTATGCAAAGATGGGAAATAATAGTGATTACTACCCAGGCACTGTGGCTCATGCCTATAATCCTAGCTACTCAGATCTACTGAGATTGAGGATCATAGTTCAAAGCAGCTGGAGCACTAAAAAGTCCGAGACTCATCTCCAATTAACCACCAGAAAACCGGAAATGGCTCTGTGGCTTAAAGGGTAGGGTGATAGCCTTGAGCTGAAAAGCTCTGGGACAATGCTTAGGCCCAGAATTCAAGTCCCACAACCTACCAAAATACATAAATAAATATTAGGGATTACTATTAGGAAAGGAACAGAAAGGTGCACTGCCTGTGTGCATCTGATGATACAAATCAATATTTACTGAAATGACTCCAGGAAATGAAAACATGAATTTGTTTCTTTTTGCCTGTTTTCCTTTTGTTTTGTTTTGTCTGTCTGATTGTATGTCTTTGGGAGTGCAAGAAGAGGCACAGAAATGGAAGAGCAAAGGGTAAACAAGTGTAGCAAGATACTATGTTGATATGTTGAAAATTAACTTCAGAACTTGAGGATGGGAATAGGAGGGAAAAACCGTAAGAGTGTCAGGGGTGACATTGTCATAAAAGAAATGTATCTGACTGTAACTGTTACTCCTTTTTATATTACCATCAGTATAACTTTTTTGTTTTTGCTGGTCCTTGGGTTTGAACTCAGGGCCTGAGCATTGTCCTTGGGCTTTGCTCAAGGCTAGAGCTCTACCACTTGAGCCACAGCACCATTCCAGCATTTTCCTATGTACGTGGTACAAACCTGGGTCTTTGTGCATGCTAAGCACAACATATATGAGAATAATTCTGTTTTAAGCATAACAGAAAGCTACTAGAGGGCTTGAAAGTTAGAATCTGACTTTCAAACCTGGGTCTTTGTGCATGCTAGGCAAGCACTCCTACAACTAGGCCAAACTCCCGGCAGGAAAATAGGACAACTAATATTATTGCTCAAGATGAACATTTACATAATATGATTGCATAGTATAGGGGTAATTGTTCTAAGTATGCAGATATAGGACTTCACTTTATATACCAATCCTATGAGGGAGGTATTCCAATTTTCTATATGTTATAGATGAAGCTTAAATAATAAATATTAAAAAGTTTATGTAAGAGCTAGAAGGTTTACTTCCAGAACTAGAACGTAGCAGAGCTGCTACTCTGATGTCAAACCTCATGCTCTATGTCAGATGATAAACCCTAGCGATTACAGCCTCTGCTGCCTGGACTTTAATAAATATGTAAACATAATAATAAATACATGGAAATAATAAATATATAATTGGGCTTTGGTAGCTAATGCCTATAATCCTAGCTACTAATCAGGAAGCTGAGATCTGAGAATAGTAGTTTAAAGCCACTTTAGGCAAGAAAGTCAGTGAGATTCTTATCTCCAGAAATGGAGCTGTGGCTCAAATGGTAGTTTGCTAGCCTTAAGCAGAAAAGCTCGGGGGTAATGCCCAGGCCCTGAATTCAAGCCTCAGGTCTGACATACAAAAATAATAACTAAAAGTAAAACAAACAGTAAGATACATAAATATGCACATATACTAAAAGAGAACTGGCTCAAAATGGAATCACAATATGTAATCTGCTTCATTGCCCCAGACGTTAATGGCTTTTCTACCTACACTAACTTAGTATGAGCTACAGTACAACAACAAGAGAGCAAAGCCTCTGTCTTCATCAGGCTTATAATCTAGTCACTTATTCCCTCATGATTTATTTATTGATTCACCGATCCATGAAAAAGCACATGAGTTGTTTCCTTGGGTTTTGTCTCGTGTTTTAAGACTAATTATGTTAAAATTAGGCTGCTAATATATGCAGCCACATTTTACATTAGGAAGTCCTAAAAACAAAAACATGTAAATTATATTTGCATTCTGATTTTCACCTTAAATGCAGAGTCAATTCCAGAGCAGATGGAAGTACCTCCAGCAGCGCTTTCAGGTAAACTTCCCACAAGCTTGTTTCTTTCAGTGTTACTGTTGATTTGGATTAGTTCGCTTTTAATAGAGGCAGTGAAATCAAAGTGAACCATCCCTACCCAGGACTCATCTTCAACAATTTGCAGCAGAAAGTATTTTGCTGCTTGATTCATTCGATTGAGGCGATTCTTGTTCTGAATGAAAAAAAGGATAAGAAAAAAAATTCTCAATGGTAAGATTATAGTAGATCATACAGAATGTATATGTAAAATTTATTGGTAAGACAGTTGTAAAATAGAATATGGTTGTCTGTAGTCTGTGATATATTGAGATATAGATTAGATATAGATATTGATAGCTCAAGCTTTTTACTTAGAGCAGATTCCTGACTCTAAACAGGAAGTGAAATCGCCTGACTTTTGGGGGACTAGTCTACCTTTCAAAAGCTTACCTTTCTGAACCTTTAACATTCTCATGTTTGAGAGCTCTCTACCACTTGACATTGCCTTTGTATTTACTATCATTCTCTTTAAGTGAGGCTATTTTACTCTTAATTAAGAAAATCTTTGCTTATAATATGTCCTGGAAACTTGTATGTGCTGATATTTAGCACTTCACTGTGCTCTGTGAAATCCTGTTGCTGTATAGTTCATGTTAGTAATCTATATGATCATTTGCTTTTTTCCATAACCACCTTTTCCCTATTTGCTGAAATTTTATTCCTGGTCTTCAGAATGCTTTGTCCTGACTCAAATGTGCCATCCTTACCACATTGTAGTTGCTTATTTGTAGTTCATGCATTTTAACAATTAGTCATTCATCTCCCCTATCATGAACTCTAAGCCATAGGAATACAAAGATGCATTAGATAAGTTTCCAATTTCCTGGAGAACTGTTTGTTTAGTTGGCAGATACGTGTAGTCTCAATGAAAAATACAATAATAAAGGTATGCACAGAGTATTGTTGGGAATCAGGAGAAGTGTCTACAGTGTCTTAAAAGCCAAGGCACATCTCCTGAGTTCAGGTCAGTTCTCCTGCCTTAGATTTCTGAGACTGTAAGCATGCCCTAGGTCCTAACTATGAACTTTTCAAGGTTTTCAGACCTTAGCCTAATGCCTTCAATTCTTTGAACAATAATAAAAATGAATGGCTATATTTCAACAAAATATTCTTTAAGTCAATGTTCTTTTGGGAGGCTTTGTGCATGAAGAGATCACTTGTACAAATAAGTCATGTTAAGATTGAACCAGAATAGTAACAAACTAATCTACTCCATCCTTGTGTCTCTCAAGCATTCTTGTAAAAGTCCATGTTTAAAAGAAAGTTTATATTTTAATTTCTAGTTCTGATGTTCCAACTAAAGTGTGTCTAATGAACCTCAGTGTTCTTAGTTAACCATCCATTTTCTGTGGACAAATCAGAAACATTTGAGTTGTCTTAACTCAAATGATATCTCTCTTTTACTATAATATTTTGTTGTAATTAATATCTTGGGGTTGTTGATCACAGAAAGTGATGGTACTTTAGGTTACCTTGTAAGTTAGAACAATCTGGGTATATCTGGAGTTTCGTGTATTATTAGCATTCAGTTATTCCTAGAAAGAGTGGACCCATAAACTTACTTGCATGCTTCCAGATTTATCAAGAACGAAACACATAATTCTTTCGCCAGGCCTCAGCAAAGAAAAGACAGGTGGAGGGGGTGATTCCTCCATGGGTGTGACCATTGCAAAATCCTCAGAACTGCTGATTACTTCCCATGTACTTCTGTAATCGCACTTCGTGTTCTGTAGATTTGGAGCTTCTTGGTTGTGGTTTTTTTCATTACAAAATTCAACCACCTAAAGATTTCACAAAGTTACAAAATAATTATTGTCATACTGTGCATTAAGTCCTAAGAATAAGCCTGAAAAGTTAAAATATGCTGTACAAATATGATTTTGTGAATGAAATATAACTAATTGGAATCAATGCTTTAGTACATTTAACAATAATAACTAGTAACATTAATTGAATGCTTACCATGTATGTGCCAGTGTTCAAAAAACTCTATATTAATGTATTTAATCCTCATGTCATCTGGTGCTGGGAAATGTATCTTAGTGAGCTGACTGCTTAGCATGTGAAAGGCCCTGAGTTCAATCCCCAGCATAATAACACTTTAAAAAGTCAATAAAATTAGATATATCTTTTGATTTTTAAATGTAATTTTATTGTAATTATTAAAGTATTGCATAGAGAGGCTACTATTGTATCTTATAATTCTCATTGAGTTGAGTACTTGCTTAGCATGTGAAATGCCCTGAGTTCAAACCCCAGCATAATAATAATAGTTTTAAAATAAATAAAATTAGATATATTTTGATTTTTAATATAATTTTATTGTAATTATTAAAGTATTGCACAGATAGGTTACCATTATAGCTTTCGGTTTTTAAATTCAGGAAGCAATAACTGGGATACTTACAGAATCAATAGTTTGCATAAACATTATGGATGCTTTTTCTATTTGATCTTTGTCAGGGAAGAATTGACAGCTTTTTTCATACAATTTTGTGGCACTATCGATTCTGCATTTTCTAACGGTACAGCTGCCTCCTTGACAGTTGGTAACTCCATTTGTCCCAGAAATACCTGTGGTACATCTGAAAAATATGACAGTCTTTGAGGCCATGTAGTCATTAACACTTCAAAAAATCATTACATGCTTCAATTCATAATGATGTTTGGATCAAGGTTTTTTTTTTCTATGTGTGGTCTATTTCCTTTACTGACAGTAGGTTGAGAATTCCAATCAAAGATAAAATAATGAAAGAATTGAAGTGGGAGCTCCAGGTATACATAATGATTGAATTCTCTGCTAGGATTAACACTTCTGGTTTCTTGCTTAGACAGCTCTCCTGCTGGCCTGTGGTTGATAACTGAACTGTGAGAGAATGAGGAAACTTATGAAAACATTTATTCTAAGTAGCCCAAAATTCTCAGCAGATATCTTTTAAAGAAGCTATCCCTCAAAGATTGGGGAAAGTCACAGCTATAAGTATTTTGATTATTTAAGGGGTATTTTTGTCCAAAGGAAAATGCAACTGAGAGCAAAGAATGAGGTATATTCAGAAAGACAGTAGAATAAAGAATGATGGAAGCATTTGAGATGTGTATTTTATTGCATGGAATTGGAAAAACAGTGGCAGTGATTGTAGCCAATATGCTGAAATGTAAGTCCCATCTTTTTCAGTTCCTGTTCAGTAAACAATGGCTATATTCTATTCAGTCATTTAGGTGCCTCCTAAAAATGTCTGTACTCCAAGCCTTGGTGAGCATAATGAGGCTAACGATATGAACAAAAGTGATGAATGTTGTGAAGCAGAAATTGGACATACAGAATAAATTGGAAGGCAGAGGAAGGGTCTTCACTGAAGTCAGGTACCCTTCTATCTGCAATGTCTCAACCCTGCCAGGACATTTAACACTAATGAGGCATATTGCCCCCATTTTAAATAAATCTCCCCAACTATTCTGCTCTCTTGACCTCAAAATCAATAGGATATTCCTAGATGACTTACCAGAGCTGCTTGATTTCCTCCTTAGCTCTCATTTAACAATGCTTAGCTATTTTTGTTATTTCTTACCTAATGCAGATAACTTTGATGGTACCCCACCTATAGTTAGTCCATTTACATGGTGTGCAATTTCAGTATAAGTGGATTATGGCTCCTATGGCAAGGAGTCATAAAGTACCTTGATATTACATACCATTGAAGTTACATGTATGTTAAGTGCACAATCAGCTGCTTTAAAATAATTTTCTTTAGATTTACAATAGAACAAAACGTAGATAGTTAAGGCCATATAGAATGATGCTGAATGAAAGGACTACCAGAATATAGAAACAAAAGCCATATAATGAGTGATTGTTGTCCTTAATGTACTGTTTTATCTCTCATCTCTTTTGCTGTCCCTTGGTTATCTCATATTGTTACAGTATTTCACCTACTTATCTGATATATTGTATATATGCATATTTGGTTTTTTGAAGTCAGATAGGGAAGGGAGGAAAACAAGAAGGGGGGGAGGGAAATGGGGACCAAGACATGAGAAAGAGTATCAATGTATGTGAAGTAATGCACTTTTTACCTGGTGAATATAATGTAACCCTTCTATTAATTACAATAAAAATATATGGGAAAAATAATTTTCTTTAAAAATAAAAGCAGCATATAGCATCTATTATTTACATTTGGACAAAAATGAATGGTGATCGTTTGAAAGAAGTCCAAGCAAGAAAAGTAAGGCCAGTTAAAAGCCAAGCATTATGTAAAATAATTTAGAAGTTCACTAGTACCTTGTTGCTTCGATTTTCTTTGACTTACTAAAGTAGAAACGCTCATCATCATTGTATTCATCAAAGACTCCCCAGCGGAGGTGGGCCCACTCGTGAAGGAAGAGTTTACCTGTGGGGAACATTTCCATGTTCATAACTCAAGTGACAAATACTTTGTCTAAAAATTTTAATGGCACACACTTGTCATTCCAGTCCCTGGAGGCTGGCATGGGAGAATCTCAATTTCCAGTCCAACCTGGGTCACACAGACCCTTCCCCAAATGATTTTGTATGTTCATTGTTGTTGTTCACTTGTGAAAATCTTCATTCTGCTCCCTAACTCTTTTGTGTATAGAAAGAATCTATGTGTATAAGAAGAGTCTTTTGTGTATAAGATGAAGGTAGAATTTTATTTTTATTTTTTTGCTAGTCCTGGGGCTTGAACTCAGGGCCTGAACACTGTCCTTGGGCTTTCAAGGCTAACGCTCTACCACTTGAGCCACAGCTCCACTTCCAGCTTTTTCTATGTATATGATACCGAGGAATTGAACCGGGGTCTTCGTGCATGCTAGGCAAGCACTCCACCGCTAGGCCAAACTTCTGGCCGAAGGTAGAATTTTAGAAGTGCATTTTCTTTTTACTCATCAACAGGTTAAATTAATGGAATAATGGAGTATATATGATGGTCAAATTAGACTAGTATTTGGGTTTTGATTCTTGTAGAGCTAAAGGTCTTAACATATTGCAATAGTTTATGGGTTTCTGAACTTGTACTATCAATGGTAATTCTGTTGTATTCAGATACAAAGGGTAAACAATTAGAAAAGAAAGTATCCAGAAATGCTCCTGAGGATGTTGGTAGTGGTAATTACACAAAACAATGATTTTAAATTATATATTTTTAAAATTTAAGTTTAAATATTTTAAATTATATATTTTATATAATATCAGTAAGAAATATACATATGTCTTTGATGTGGAGAAGTTTTAGAAGGGTCAGACTACAACTTTATTTTCCTTTCATGATTAATGGAAGGATAAAGGTCAATCAAAAGTCTGAGATATAGAAAGAAAAAAACAGAATGCCAGTGAAATTGGAGAAAACTTCAGAGGAAAATAATGAACAAGAGCCTAGAAATACAATGTACATTGCTACAATGTACATTTAGTAGTCCATATGACTGACTTTATATGGGCCTGAAAATGGAATAGTGGGAAAGGAGAAGGTGAAGGGCAGAAACAGTTGGGAAAAAGTCATGTTTCTGTTTCAAGTCTTAGATGCTAGAAATGTGATCTAGATTAGTGTCTAGTTATTCCTTTGTGCATTAACCTTTAAAATGAGGTGTTTTCTTTTTTAAATTCTGGGAACAATGAGCAGAAATATAATCACAACTTTGATATGGAAGATATAGGCCTTACCTAGAAGTCCTCCAACTCTGCAACAGTTGGGGGTAAAACATGAGAGGGAATTGATAAGGAGAGCAGGTAGAGGTTTTCATAAGTTTGAATTCAGACAGGAAGAAAAAGGGGCTTCTATCTGCTCAGTCATAGCACATGGCACCTGAAGTGAGTGGGAGGGAGTAGAATAATTAGCAATTGAGGAGAATGGTGGAATCTAGAAGGTTTCTTTAGGGGAAGAGAAGGAAGCTAAGAGGAGCCAAGTGAAAACACTGTTGAATAACACTGAGGGTTTCACTAAGGTTAGAAACTGTAGTGATCTGAATTAAAAAAAAATAATTTTCTTTTCTTTTATTGCCAGAGATGTTGAGCATTTCTTCATGTGTCTATAGGCCATTCTTATTTCTTCTTCAGAGAAGTCTCTAAGTCTTTGGCCCATCTTTTAATGGAATAGTTGTTTCTTTGGAGATTAGTTTTGGAGTGATTTAATTTTTTGTGCTGTTGATATATTTTAGATATGAGGCCTTTGTCTGTTGTATATATAGTGAAGATCTTCTCCCACACAGTAGGCTTTCTATTTAGCTTGCTAGCTGTTTCCTTTGCAGTTTAATGCAGTCCCACTTATCCAAACTTTCTTTTATTTGCTGTGTTTCTGGATCTTTATTAAGAAAGTTTTGACTCTGAGATTCCTCACTCCAGTTAGAAAGGCCATTATCAAGAAATCTAATAACAATATATGCTGGCAAGGATGTGGCCAGGAGGGATCACTATTACATGGTTGGTGGAAGTGTAAACTCATTCAACCACTATGGAAAACAGTATGGCAGTTCCTCAAAAGACTAAACATAGAGTTCCCCTATGACCCAGCAATTCTACTACTTGGCATTTACTCACTCATCCAGAAACAAGGACATACTAAATCCACTAGCACAACAATGTTCATTGCAGCACTATTTACCATAGCAAAGATATGGAACCAACCCAGATGATGAATGGATCAACAAGAAGTGGTATTTATATACAATGGAATTCTATGCAGCCATCAGAAAGAATGACATTGCCACATTTGTAAGGAAATGGAAAGACTTAGAAAAAAAATCATATTAAGTGAAGTAAGCCAGATTCAAAGGAACATAGGATCAGTGGTTTCCTTCATTTGTCATAATTAGTATAAACCTTGGATTCTCCTAGCAAAGGTTCACAATAGGGGAAAACCTAGATACATAAGGCCATATAGGATGAAGCTAAGTGAAAGGACCTCCAGGATATAGAAACAAAAGCCATATAATGTGTGATTGTTGTTCTTAATGTACTATGTTATTTCTCATCTCTTTTGTTGTCCCTTGGTTATCTCATATTGTTACAGTATCTTACCTTGTTATCTGATATATTGTATATATGTTTATTTGAAATAGGATAGGGAAGGGGGAAAACAAGATGAGGAGAGGAAGTGGGGGAAGGGAAATGGGACAAAAACATGAGAAAGTGTAGCAATGTTTGGGAAGTAATGCACCTTTATTTGGTGAATATAATGTAACCCTTCTACTAATTACAATAAAAATATATTAAAAATAATTTTCTTAAGCAATTTGGGAAACCCAGAAGGAGATGAAGATACAGGCTGGATCAAACTGTATGAGAAACTTAGCAAGCTGAATGATAGCTAAGGTTCGAGTTTTGAGGAAATTTAACTATTGGCACTCATGGTTGAAGTGATTGTGTTTGTCATTGCTGGTAAAAAGAAAACAGTACAGCTTGGAAAGGACAAGAGATTAGAAGGAATGTGAGAATAAATATGGTTAAGAGAACATATGAAAGACAGGTAAGAATGGGATGAGAGAGGATAATGGAACTTTCAAGACTGGAGTCGGGAACCACTCTAGATAATGGTTGGGTGTTGGCTGAATGTTCGGAGACACTTAAACACTCAATGAACAGGCAATAGGAGAGGGAGAAGGAGGAAAGGAGGGCATTTTGGGGCATAAAGCATCATGAAAGTTTTCACTAAATGGTGACAGTAATTGGACCATTCTCTAACATTGATTTATATTTAAAATACCATGTACTGATGTTCATTGGAACAAATAATCTTAACATTTAGACTTAACATTGCCATTTTAATAGCCCTAAATGACCAGTTGTAGCCAGTTTCATCTGGCACAGCCTAATAGGTGGGATGATAATGTCAGTGACTAATCGCTTATGAATATTGCTTTTGACCAGCAAGTGGTGTGCTGACTCCTTCCAGCTTGCAAGACATCTAGTTTTCCTGCTGCTGCCATGTGACTGATTAATAGTTAGCAGTGGAGAACTGAAAAATTAAAATCTAAAAGTATGCCTTACAAAAACATTTATTTGTTTTGTGTTCAGTTTGCTGAAGGCATTGTAGGTACTGAATTAAGTAGTTGACAAAAATGCTAAAAAAAAAGTCACAAACCACAAAAATGCACCTTTTACAATATATAACTTCCTATGCGGTCAGTCACTTGTTTAAGATCACGAGGTAATAAGTAGAGGAGATGAAATTGGAACTTCAATACTCTTGCTCCAATTCATGCACACTTTTCCTGGGAACAGATAATCTACTTCTTGCAAAATCAGATGTTTTAACCAAATTTCTCACCTGATGGTCCATACTCATTTTCTTTTTTTCCCAGTACAACGTCAGGGGTGAAATGAATGTATTCTGCTTTCTCTCCACATGCTGTGAACTGTTTGGTGTATGGGTCATCTATGCCTGGGATGGTAGGTGGTGCAACTATAACATCAGCCTGAGAAGAGTTAAAAAATGCCAAAACTTCAATATTTGGTTAGAAAGACTGACACAGTCCATTTATGGCAAAAAATTATAGAACATCAGAATACAATCATGTTTGCTGGAGAAGATTTTGACACTTACATGGGTGTAGCTTTCATGCTTTGGCTTTCTATACTGAAGACTTGGCTTCCACTTCTCAGGAATTAATATAGATACTTTTTTGAAAAAAAATCTTTTTTCTGTGGCTTCAAACAGGTAAGTAGATGCATTAGTCACCATTTCCTGTTATCAAATGGAAAAAATTTATAGGAAGATGACCAAGTGATAGTAAACTCCCAGACCAGGGACTCACATATGGAAATTTCCCACTTTTAATTGTTAATACTAAAGTAAGGGCCTCTGCCTGTAATTTCAATGACACTAGTTATTTGCTAATCCCCAAATCTCTGCCCATTAAAAGGCAGTTTGTCCTCTTATCTCAAAAGGCAACTAACTTGCTATATTTGGTGATTAGATGTCTTAATACTTAATATGAATGTATATATATATATGAAGTTATTTACTTGGAAATAATATTAGCATTTGTACTTCCTTGGTGATAGATCTTGAACTGGTTTATGTAGTGCTTTGAAACTTGGTTTCCTTATCTCGTTAATGGAAAACATTATACTCCATATCTTTATAGTTGGCAGAGAGAATGAATTACAAAGGTCTCCTGTGTAAGCAGTTCTATTATTATTTGATATCTTTACTAGTTAGAAGAAATATGAGTCAAAAGCAGGGTGCTGGTGCCTCACATCTGTAATCCTAGCTACTCAGAAGGCTGAAAACTAAGGTTTGAGGTTCTAAGACAGCTTGGGCACGAAAGTCCTTGAGACTTATCTCTAATTAACCACTAGAAAATCAGAAGTGGCACTGTGGTTCAAAGTGGTAGAAATACTAGCCTTGAACTGAAGAGCTAAGGGACAGTGCCCAGGCCCAGAGTTCAAGCTCCACAAAGCAAACAAACAAAAAATATAATCAAACAACAAATCCCAAGCAGATTTAGTTGGTACTTTAGCCTGTAGAAATTAGTTTTAGAGCTAGGTGACAGTGGCTCATGTCTATAATCCTGGTTATTCAAGAGGCTGAGATCTGAGGATTATGGTTCAAAAGCAGTCTGTGTAGAAAATTCTGAGATTCTTAATTCCAATTAATCACCAAAAATCCAAAGTGGAGCTGTGGCTCAAGTGGTAGATCACTAGCCTTGAGCACAAAAGCTCAGTAATTTTTGGAATAGATTACTCAAGTCTAGTACGTATTGATATGAAGATGAATAATATAACCAGAATATGCATTTAGTTTTCAGAAAAAAATAGAAAATGAAGTGAGATTTTTTAAAACAAATTGTGAAAAAGCAATGTATTTTTTATTTATACATTTATTTGTTTATTTGAAATAGGAAAGAGAAGGGGGGAAAACAAGATGATTGGGAGGGAGTAGGAGAGGGAAATGGGGACAAAAACCATGAGAAGGGGTATCAATGTGTGAGAAGTAATGGACCTACTACCTAGTGAATGTAACAGTAACCCTTCTATACATTACCCGGACAATAAAAAAATAAAAAAATAATAAGACTGATGACTCAGTATTTGGGTACCCAATAGTCTTGGAGATATAAACATAACTACATAGACATAAAAATCTACAATGGGTATGTACTCTATAGACATAATGTTTTATTACACACATTAGTATGTACCTATGATATACAAACCCTCAGTTTAATTTTAATTATGTTCTAAAATCTAAGTGCCAGTGATTATATATAGAGATTCCCTTCTTGAATACTTGTTTGTCAAACATGACACTCGAAATATGATGTAAAAATCAATGTTAATAAATTCTTTAATTAAAAAATAAATAAATGCAAAATAAAAAGGAAGCTCTCAGTTCAAAGCCAGCCCAGACAGAAATTTCCACCAGATTCCATCTTCAAAAGATCCAGCAAAAAGCAGGGCTATAGGCAACCCAAGCAAATACTAGGTCCCAAGCTCAAACACTAGTATAACAAAAGAAAATTATTATAACCAAATGATAGTAATCCTCATTTATAATGTGCTCCTATTTCCTATTCCATTCTGGTCGAAAAAGCAATGTATTTTTCTGGAAAAAGTATACCTTCTGCCTCTACTCCTTACATAATAAGATAACTCAGATGAATCTCAAAATGCAATAACCATAAAGTTAAATTTAAAACATAGATTTTTTGAGAGTCCTGAAGAACATTTCTGAAGTTTAGAGAAATTGTCAGTGCATGTATAATATATGCTAGTTAGCTTAACAGATGTGAAAGAAATGCCAACCAAATTTCAATAAAGCTGGGTGTTTGTAGTTCATGCTTATAATTCTTGCTATATAAGAGTCTGAGAATGGGAGAATTATAGTTCAAGACCAGCCTGGGTAGATTCTTTCTCAATAACTCCATCAGGGCACAACCTTCCATCTTTACATATCGTTTTTGAAAAAGAGGGAAGTATTCTTAAGGAAAGAGATATAATTCTTTTATCTGTCTTGGGTTCAGTGCAGTAATCTCAAATGTACCTTAGCATTTTTTTGACAGAGAAAAGAGATTTATTATCATTATCATTATCATTATTATTATTTTGCCATTTCTGGTCTTGAACTCGGGGCCTGAGCACTGTCTTTGGGCTTTCTCAACGTTAGTGCTCTACCACTTGAGTCACAGCACACTTTCTATGTATGTGGTACTGAGGAGTTGAACCAAGGTCTTTATGCATACTGGGCAAGCACTCTACCACTAGCTCAAATTCCCAGCCCCTACCTTAGCACTCTTTAGACCACTTTTTCTAACTCCTGGCCAGTACTCTAAGGGCTCACTTCCTGAACTCTGGCCTTCTGACTAATCCATGGCTCTGAACACAGTTGATTTGTATAGTAGCTGTGAGTCAGCACACTGGAATCTCCTCAAGATCAATAGGAAGGGTGCCCTGAATTCTAGAATAGTTCTACGCTAAGTTTGGTTTATACCAGGATACATCACAGTGAAGCCTGACTTGATAAAAAGAAAAGACTGAAGTCTCAGAAATGTGGTTTGAAGCTAACCCAGAGCAGGAAAGTACATGTAGCTCTTGTCTCCAGAAAGCCAGAAATGGAGCTGTGGCTCAAGTTGTAGGATCTCAGACTTGAACAAGAAAGTCAAAGGATAGTGGCACAATTCCTGAGGTTCTTGGAATTCTGGTATTATAGTTTGGTCAAAGAAGATAAAGAAGGCCTGGAGTTTGACCTAGTGGTAAAGTGCTTACCTAGCATGCATGGAGACCTGGGTTCAATTTCTAGATACCCATACATAGAAAAAGCCAGAAGTGGTGCTATAACTCAAGTGGTACAGGTCTAGCATTAAGAAAGCCCTAGGGCAGTGCTCAGGGCCTGAGTTCAAGCCCCAGGACTGGCAAAAAAAATAAAAAAGAGGAAGATATTAGTGTTTGAGAAAGTAATATTCACAATAAAATACAATTTAAAAAAGAAATAGAAAAAATAATATTCTCAGCTGTGATGCAGCAGAGTTTTAGAGAGGTAGATGACAAATCTTGGCCGAAAATGACCTAAGCACAACTCAAGCATCAGGATCCAGAAACGGGGAAATTGAAAATAAGGAATTTTAGATATAATATCAGTAATTTTACTGGGTAGAATATTATGAATGGAAGAAGCTTTAGAAAATCAGTCATGGTTTTAGTCCTGGAGTCATTCTTTTTCCGCTTGCAATCACCTAATGAACTCATATCAGCTTTACTTGGATGCTTCTCATTCTCAAATTTTCAGACAGATAATTTACAATCCTTCCTCTCTACTCAATGTTTAAAGAGCATCTCAATTTAAAAATCTCACAAATTAAACCCCTAGACTTCCAACTGCCATGCTTTTCCATTTAGTTTTTCCTTCTCAATTGAAGATAATCTACCCTTACAAGTATTTAGGCTAACGTTTTCAGTGCTTCCTTGGTTCTTATCTTCTCCTTACCTCCTTCCCCTACTTCACACATCTAAACAGAAAACATTCTCTATGATATTTTAAAGTATAATCACAATTACACAGTCTAGTGAACTCTAAACATGACACCTCTGTCCTCCTTACCATCCTGTTCATAGGTCCCAGCTTTCTGTCTGCATCTTCTTGCACTTCTATGATGCATTTTCTTCACACTACAGTCTGTATAACCTCAGAATATGCATAGGAACACATGCCTCCTTTGACAAGATCCCTTCTAGAGATGCTGTGTCATCGAGGTCTTTCCAGTGGTCTGGGCCCAGCAACTTTTCCCATCTTCAGTTCATTGCCCACCTCCCCTTTCTCAGTCACTAATTTCTTGGTCCCATCAAGCTGCTTCCATTTCTTAGGGTGTCTGGGCTTTTTTTGTCAGATATTATCAGTAAGGTTTTTTTCAATTTCACATGAAACAAAAACTCATATCTCTCTTTATTCCAGCCATACTCCACACTTTGTACCTCATTTCCTGATTAAGTACACACTATCACCATCTAGTCTGCTGTTTTATTCAGTTTTTAAAAATTATGTTTCTGAAAAGAATGTATATTTCATTTTACTAGAGGGTTTTTCTCCCCTTGATTTCTCCATGGATTTTTCTCTCTTTATTTTAGAATGTCATAAGTTTTCAATAAATAATTATTTTAAGTAAGATGAATCAAAATGCGAATTTACAGATGAAAAAACTGAGGACTATGTCTTGTAGTATAATACTGATTTCTATCTAGAACCTTCATCTCTCTCTGCCCGTGCTAGCATTTTTTTCACTGTAACATGCTGTGTTCAGTTTCCATTACAATTATTCACTTTTCTATAATTCAAAATGAAAAAACCCTGTTTTCCCTTACCTGTATTTTTTGGATTATTTTTTCATCTTCTGGCACAGTGGAGTCTATAGCAATAATAATATCTTCATAACCATTGCCATTCAGATTAACAAGGGAAGTATTTGACCCCTGTAATAGGTATAGAAGTAAGAAGAAGACAAAATCTTTGAATAATCCCATTATTTGTCCTTAGTTGAGCCAAGTGTTTTCTCTGACCTATCTGCCTCTTTCCTGGTATATATACTCCTAAAAGGTAGCATAGTTGGCTGATTATGGGAGATTGACAGTCTAAAGGTCACAGTTATACATTAGGAAACTATGTAACCTCAACGTGTGCACCAGTTTTATTGTATATTGTTGTGAAGTCATCAAGAAGCGTGATAAAATGCACTAAAAGATTTCCTCTGTCTACATCTATGTATCTATATATAGATATTTGGGGATGAAGTTTTAACTTAGGACCTTGTATTTGCTAGCAAATATTCTACACTTGAGCCTCTTCTAGAAGATGTTTTTACATATCTAAACTTTGGCTAAATATAGACATAAACTTTATTTTTTTTAATGTAGTGAGATGTCAAAAGTAATAAAATCATAAAATGAACAAATAATGTTAATGCTTTTTCTCATTTTTTTAAAGGTCCTCAAACTATTTATTTTCAACTCAATGAAAGACAAAAAGGCACTGGAGTCATTTATTCACTGGAGTCACTTGAGTCACCTGCAAGTTCCAATTCCCCTAGGTCTATGTCCACAGGTAAATTAGTTTTCTTCTTTCGTTTCTTTGGAACTGCATCATCAGCACAAACTTTTGACATTTTAATGTTTGGCAATTTCTTCAAATCAAAATCCCATTCCCTAAAAGCTTTAAGATACTTATATTTAAAATATCTGGTATGTCGAAGCCATAACCTTCCTACTGCTGCTGCTCCCGCTCCATGGTCTGCTTGATGACAGTCTCATGGGAGGAGTGCTGCCTGCCCTGCGGGTCCTTGATGCTGTTATGTAACTGGATCTGCTCGGGCTCACCACTGAGTCGACCTAGGTACCTTTCAATTAATTGACAAGCATCTTTTTTTTTTTGAATATCTTGTTTTTTGAGAGTCCAGATGATTATGAAACCACTGCAGTTTTTCACCAATAACGTTGAGTCGCAAGGCCTTTTCAGTCTTCGTTTTTTCTTCTTTGTGGGTCTCCCTCTTAAGCTGAGCTGCTTTCCTACTGTAGGGATGGATGACCTTTCCCCCCCCACCCTGCCCCCTTTCCTGTACTTTTTCCCTTTAGTATTTTAGGCATCGTGACTTCTTAGCGCAGCACTCAGCACCCCTTGGCCCGCAGTGTCACTGCCGCAGCTGCAGCCGGGGTCGGTCCCCTTCCTTCCGGGATACACGTGCATGCAGAAGCTTTTTCTTATTTTTATAGAGTAATTTATTATCTAGGTTGTCATCTAGGTATTAATTGTTTAAGTAATGCAAGGTAGTATAAGATTATCAAGTATAGACATTTCCCAATGAGATAAATCTGAAACCTAAATTAAAAAAAGATAAATTTAAGATCTTAAGTCAAATTATTAGAAAAAACTAGAAAAATTCTGTACAGTAGAGAATGAAATGAATTTGCTTTCATACAAGCATATAAAAACACCTGGCATATAGCTAGTCACTTATATTAATAGTTGATACTCAGTCCTCACCAATACTTTCTATATATTAAATATATGTATTATCTTATTTTGTAATGGAGAAAGTGAGGCATACATAGTGTAAAACTTTCTATGATCTCACAGCTTGTAAGTATCTGGCGTTCTGATTCCAGGCCTCAGGGATTTAATCAGTCTACAGCAAGGTCACACTATTTTAGAATGCAAATAATGTAGTAAAGTTTTTTTTTTAAGGAGCAAGTGAGAAGTTCAGGAATTTCCAGGATAAATCAAGGTATCTTATCCTAAAGTAAAGCAGAGGGCATAAAGGAGGATTGAAAAGTAGAAAAGTGGAAACTGTTTTTCAAGAATTTGGAATAGAAGACTGATACAATTTTGAATTCTTGGCCATATTCCCAAGATTGATCCTTTATCCCTGCGTTCAGACTCTACTTTCTCAGGTGATAATCTCGCATCCTCCTTCTATCCTCTTAGTAATAATGTAAGATAACTGCATGCCCACAGAAATGATTGCTGTTTAAGATGCTGGATGAAATTGTTGTGCTGGAAACCCTACATAACCTGTGATGTTGTGGAGTAGGAAAGAGTCAAATGTACCTGTACAATTCTGTCCTGTTATGGATGTCTGTCTAACTGAACTCCAGTGAAGTGGCTGCCTGCAGACCAGACATGCTCCTGACATCCTATTTATTTTCTGCTCAAGAAACTGATTTTGACTGGTTGATTGAGTGATGATCCTTTTAATCTCAAATTATGATGTATCACAATCTAAAAAAGAAGCTTGTCCATCTTGAAAAGGTTGGAAATACCTGGACAACTTGTATCCTCTTCATTGTTTGGAGATTTGCCTTGTTTATTTTGAGGAGGGATTATTACTCCCTCAATGCATTAGAAAATTCTGTTAGAGGATTAGAAGGGCGAAATTTCATCCTTGGCAAAGGACTATGGAAAGCTCCCTTGGGCAACTAAGCCTGAGATATCTAGTGAAAATGGGTAAATAATTATAATAATCTCCTGTTCATTCTTGAAATCATAGGAGCCTTGGAATAGGAGAAGAATGTGTGTCCATTTAATTTTTGTCTGTCTTCCTGGTGTCTGCTTTCTTGGTAAGGAGGACAGTGGGTAGCTGCTCTGTCAACATTCTTGTCCATATATACTCCTAAAAGTATTTTTGCATTATAATTAAAGTGAACTGTAACTAGTTCATTTCTAACATATTTCAAGTAGGTTGGTCCAGCTACAAGTCTACTGTTGTGGATCAATCCAACCTTACAAAGATATTCTGTCAGAAAGGACCATATTAAGTGGGTCTGGACTAGATCATATCCCGACTGTTTTGTATCCATCACTTAAGGGGAATGAGATTCTTTGCTTTTAAGAGCAAAGAAAAAAATAGTTGCTAGGTATCCAATTTAGTGTATAATAGAAAAATGTATCTAATGTGTCAAACTCACATTTTCACATGTAGTACTGTTAGACTCATATCAAGTTTTTTTCTTTGTGATACTGAAGACTGAAATCAGGATGTGGGCCTTTTCTTTTTCTTTTTTTTTTTTGCCAGCCCTAGGCTTGGGCTCAGGGCCTGAGCACTGTCCTTGGACTTTCTCAAGGCTAGCACTCTACCACTTGAGCCTCAGCACCACTTCCAGCTTTTTGCTATGCATGTGGTACCGAGGAATCGAACCTGGGTCTTCGTGCATGCTAGGCAAGCACTCTACCACTAGGCCAAACTCCCAGCCCGATGTGGGCCTTTTCTGTCTTTTTTTTTCTTTTAAAGTGAAGTGATAACCAAAGGACAGCAAAAGAGATAAGAGATAACATAATATATTAAAAATAACAATCACTCATTATATGACTTTAGTGCTATGTTATCTCTCATCTTGCTTGTTGTCCCTTGGTTATCTCATATTGTTACAATATTTCACCTGGTTATCTGATATATTGTATGTATGCGTATTTGGTTATTTGAAGTTGGATAGGGGAGGGAGGAAAACAAGATGAGGGGTGGGGGTGGAGGGAGGGAAATGGGGATTAAGACATGAGAAAGGGTATCAATGTACGTGAAGTAATGCACCTCCTATCTGGTGAATATAATGTAACCCTTCTATTAATTACAGTAAAAATATATGAGGAAAAAAAAGTGAAGTGATTTGAAGAACAGTGTTAGGAAGCAAGTAGAAGAGGTGTGGGAACAGGCAAAAGTCTTGAGGTTGGCACATGCATGGATGAGGTTAGTAAACTGAGTCTATGGTAGCGTGCATATCTCCTTTTAAAACATTGACTATAATTTCACAAAATGGACTATAATTTTACATTTTAATTATTGATGAAGATTTATATGTATGTAGTTTTCCAGTTTGAAGGACTATAGATATGAGAGAAAGCTTTCACTTATGCTTTCCACTTGTCCCTAAATTACATTTAAAATTACTTTGGGGGGTTATTGTTGATGACACTTGTACTGAATTAATTTGTGGAGTGTAGAGTGTAGACTTGCTCTGTAGCTCAATGTGGATTCAAACTCACAATCCTCTCCCCCTCCACCAGCTTCCTGAGTACTGGTATTACAAGAAAGCAACACAGAAAGGGTGGATCTGTTTGAACCCAGGGCCTCTTGACTGCATGTTAGTCTAGCAAGCAGGAACCAGATGCCTACTACAGAGCAACCTAAGACTGCAACCCTAGCGGGCTCTACTGGCTGCAGAACCAGAAGGGCTTTGTGAATCTATGTAAAACTTCCACAGGTAGCCCTGTTTATTTTTTCTTTCATTAGTCATTGCTTTTGTTATTTACAATTTACTATGTAATTCTCTTTTTAGTTTCTCTAGGGAATTTATTTTTGTTTATTTTATTGTTATTTAAAAATAGATGAGAAAGCTGGGTGCCAGTGGGGCATATCTGTATTCCTACCGCTCAGAAAGCTGAAATCTGAGGATCATGGCTTAAAACCAACCCAGGAAAAGCTCTTATAATTTTAATTAGCCATCAAAAAACCTGGAGTGGAAATGCCACTAAGTGACAGAATCATAGGTGTGAGTGAAAAAGTCAAGAGAGAATACAAGGTCCTGAATTTAAGCCCCAGGTACAGGAAAAAAAATGTTCAACAATTCCCATTTTACAATGATAGTATATTGTTACTGTTTTTACTTCTATTTTCTGCACATGAGTAAAAACTAGACATGTGTTCAAAGATAATGATTTCCAATTCTATTTTCCTTTAGGGTAGGCAGTTAATGTATACTATAGAGGAGCGAATTTGACCAAAATACATCATAAATATGAAAATATTACAATAAAATTCCTCTGTATAATTAATTTGTGCTCATTAAACATGTTTTTAAAAGTGTTCAAATAAGTACTCAGAATTCCGTTTTGTCCCATTTGTCTTTTTTTTAAAACTAAGTTAATGACTTTCTTTTTCGTTTTTTATTGTAATTGATAGAGGGGTTACAGTTATATTCGCAGATAGAAAGTGCAATACTTCTCACACATTGATACCCCTTCTCATGTTTTTGTCTCCATTTCCCTCCCCCTCCCACACCTCCTCCCCTCAGCTTGTTTTCCTTCCTTCCCTTTCCTATTTCAAATAAAAAAACGTATATACAATATACCAGAGAACAAGGTCAGATACTGGAACAATATGAGATTAACCAAGAGGCAACAAAAGAGAAGAGAAATAACATAGTACATTAAGAACAACAATCACACAAGATAAAGCTCTTGTTTCCATATCCTGGAGGTCCTTTCATTTAGTCTCCTCCTATATGTATCTAGGTTTGAGCTATTGTAATCCTCTGCTAGGAAAGTCCAAAGTTTGTATTGATTATTACAAATGAGAGAAACCATTGAGCCCATGTTCCTTTGGTTCTGGCTCCCATGTGTCTTAATATATACTGTTACAATTCAAAGACTTTCTTATATTACCCTATTATTTTTATATAATTTATTAGCTTGATTTTAGTCTAGATTTCTTCTTTAATTCCCAGTCTATTTTGTCCTAAAGCCACTGAGTATTCACTAACTTCAGGTTTAGTTAGACAATTTTTTGACATGGAGATAAGCTCCTGCTGTTAAGTCCAGCCTGGCCTTGAATTCATCATCCTTCTACCTCAGTCACTAAATTACTAAAACAATAATGTGTTGTTACCATGACTGGCCCAAGCTGTACCAATTTCTGTTTTCTTTTGAAATAATATATCTAGGTTTATAGAAGCTGCACTACAAAATTGCTAAATATTTAATTTTTTAAATAGAATTACTATGCATTGTTTCTGTAAAAATTTTTACCACGCATAAAATATTTATTCAACTTTGAAATATAGCTTTAATTAGGTTCATTTATCAGCTCACAACTCAGAAAGAAAAGCATATAATCAAGACAAACTGTAAATTCAGCATATCACAGTGAGTTCCATTAATAATGTACAATTATTATGTGTTAATTAAAAAAAAAATTTCAGAGGATACCAGTACTAACAAATTAAGTAAATACTTAAGATCTTTGGAGAACTTAACTATTTTAGTAATTTTTTCTTCTTTTTATTTTAACAGACATTTTATGGACTCAAGAACCATAAAATATTTGTACTTTCCCATGTTAAATTTATCATGGAGAAATTTCTCATCAAAATGCCAGTAACAGAAGATAAGGGTGTTAGTGTTTTAATATCTTTTCTTTTAACATCTGAATCCAAGTTCTTTTCCCGGTCCTTGGATGAACAAGACTGAATTTGCCAGGAAGAAACAGATCTTGTAGTTACCACAGTGACAGTGAAAAAGGTGACTTTTGGTAAGGGAGTTCTGTTGTTGGTGTTACTACTGTTGTTTTTGTAGTACTGGGGATAAGCATTGAATTCCCCGTTTAGCTAATTTCTGCCTTGAGAAATTAACAGTGTCAGTTGCTTACTAAGAGAATTATGGCTATTTTCTTTATGATTAAATTTGCATTATAGTTAAAGAAGAATTGTGATTTCACTTGTTTCCTGGAAAGAATCTTATTCATAACATTTTCAGTTAAAGAAATAGAAAGAACTTTTTAAAACTGTTAGGTGAATTACTCACCCTAATAACTTTCTGAAGATAATAGTGGATTTTAGATATTATTACTTATTCACCATTAACATAAAACTCGGGAAAAAAAAGAGCTTGCAGGGCTGAGAGCTTGACCTAGTAGTAGAGTGCTTAAGCCCTGGGTTCGATTCCTTGGTACACAGAAGAAGCCAGAAATGGTGTGGTGGCTCAGGTAAGTAGAGTGCTAGCCTTGAGAAATATCAGGGATAGTGCTTATGCTCTCAGTTCAAGCCCCAAGACTGGCAAAAACAAAAACAAAAGTAGAAACAAACAACAACAACAACTTAGAAAATGCTTTGGACCTGGGAGCCAGTTGCTCACTCTTGCAATCCTAGCAACTTAAGAAGCTGAAATCTGAAAATCACAATTTGAAGCCAGGCCAGACGGGAAAGTTTATGAAACTCTTATCTCCAAGCATCAATAAAGCGGAAAATGAAGCTGTGGTTAAAATGGTAGAACGCTAGACTTGAGCAAGAAAGCTTAGGGCAGTGCCCAGGCTCTCAGTTCAGGCTCTTGGACTTTTTTCATTTTTGTGTTTCTGTTCTTTCTCTTCATCCACAGATGTGTTTTCTGCTCCACATTCCTTGTGTAGAGCACATGGCTCCTAGAGACAGATCTAGAAACCACTTTCTCTTTTTCTCTATCACCAAGTCCGTAATTCCTGTAAGCTTTCGTTTCCCTTTTTACCTGGACAGATAATATCTGCTTTTCCAACAGTTATTCTGGGGTGTCACATGGAGTGCCTTTCTGAGTTCTTGATGGATTTGGTCAAACTATACTTGCTACTTAAATTTCACCATACATATTGCTAACATTTTAATCATTTACTTGGTTCCTGTGTCTATTTCCAAATAAATTCTAAACTCTGAAAAGGAAATGACTTTATTTATTGTTTTTTGCCAGTCCTGGACTTAAACTCAGGGCCTGAGCACTGTCGTTGGGCTTACCTCAAGGCTAGAGTTCTACCACTTGAGGCACAGCACCACTTTCAGCTTTTCTATGTGTGTGGTACTGAGGAATCTAACCCAGACATCGTGCATGCTAGGCAAGCACTCTACTACTAATTCCCGGCCACATGGCTGCGTTTTTATCATGTTTATAGCTCTGATAAACTAAACAGGAACTGTGACATCACATTTCATTATCAAGTAGTTTTATTGTTGCCCCTTCTACTTCAATTTCATATCCAGTGTTCTCCTCTTCTTTTCTCTTATTCTTCCTCCTTCCTTCTTAGATTGCTAGATTCCTGGAACCATAAACCTTCTTTGTATTTGCAAAGCAGTAGTGCTTCATCTTTTCCCCATTTCCTTTCCCAAAGGTGAATATTCAAACCCATAAAGGGGAGCTGAGTATATTTAGAAAGATCTATATAGCCTTCTCTAATCAAAGGGCCTCCTCCAGGCTCATGTGCTCACTATTGTTGGACTCTGGTTTGGTTAGCCAGGCTCTTTACAGTATCTTTATGAATCAATAGAAAAATCCTTTAATTACGAGTTTTTTTTACTTATAGCTTGTAATCCTTCATAAAGATTTCCTAGTTAGCAGTTCTTTCTGGCTCTGATTTCTCTTACACACCATTAGTTATAACATATATACCATCCACCTTATCTTTTTCGAATTCAAGAGCCCATCATTGCCTTAGGTTGGCACAGCTTTTTTTTTAATTGTAGAGGTTGTTTACAAATGGGTTACAGTTGCATAACAGCATTACCTCCTCTTCCTCATTTTCTCCTGCTTCTCCCAACCATTCCCCTCTTTCCCAAGTTGTGAAGTTCATTACCATCATAGCATCTAGAGAGTGTCATTGTTGTATTGGTTCACTCTTTGTTCTGCTGTTTCAGTGATTCCCCTTCCCTTTCATAAATCAGATAAACACACACACAAGACAAAAGGGTACAGAAATTCTTAAAATGACAACAGGGCATAAATCAAAGGAAAAAAGAACAACAAAAAATAACTGATTATTACAAATGAGGGAAACCATAGAGCCCAAGCTCATTTGGGATTGGCTTACATCTCTTAGTATGATTTTTTCCAAGTCTTTCCATTTCCTATGAATGGGGTGATATCAGTCTTTCTGATGGCAGCATAGAATTCCATTGTGTATAAGTTCCACATCTTCTTGATTCATTCATCTACTGTGGGGCATCTGGATTGGTTCCATCTCTTAGCTATGGTAAATATTGCTGCAGTGAACATCGTTGTGATCATAGTTTTAGTATGGCCTTGCTTCTGGACATTTGGGTAAATGCCAAGGAGGAGGATTGCTGGGTCATAGGGGAGCTCTACGTTTAGTCTATTGAGGCATCACCATATTTCTTTCCAGAGTGGTTGAACAAGTTTACACTCCCACCAACAGTGTAGTAGTGATCCCTCCTGGCCACATCCCTGCCAGCATCTGTTGTTTAGATTTCTTGATCATGGCCATTCTAACTGGAGTGAGGTGGAATCTCAAAGTTGTCTTGATTTGCATTTTTTGTATAGCCAGAGATGCCAGGCATTTCTTCATGTGTCTATAGACCATTTTTATTTCCTTTTTGAGAAGTCTCTCTTTAAGTCTTTAGCCCACCTTTTAATGGTATGACTGTCTCAGGCTTTGTTTTTGAGAGATTCATTTCTTTCCATATATATTTTTATTATAATTAATAGAAGGGTTACATTATATTCACCAGGTAGCAGGTGCATTACTTCACAAACATTGATACCCTTTCTCATGTTTTGGTCCCCATTTCCCTCCCCCCACCCCTGCCCCTCATCTTGTTTCCCCCCCTTACCTATCCTATTTCAAATAACCAAATAAACATATATACAATATATCAGATAGAAAGGTAAAATGCTGTAGCAATATGAGATAACCAAGGGACAGCAAAAGAGATGAGAGATAGCATAGTACATTAAGGACAACAATCACTCATTATATGGCTTTTTCTGTATCCTGGAGGTCCTTTCATTTAGCATCATCCTATATTGCCTTATGTAGAGAGATTCAATTTTTTTTAGCTGTAGGTATGAGGTCCTTGTCTCTTGTATGGCTCATGAAGATCTTTTCCCACTCAGTGGGTTTAACTTGCTAGCTATTTCCTTTGTCATACAGAAGCTCTCAGTTTAGTACACATTTAGGATTCTCCTAACAGAGGACCACAATAGCTCAAAAGCTGTGCAAATAATGTAGGTCATACAGAATGAGACTAAATGAAATGAACTCTAGGTTAATGAAACAAGAGGTTTATCTTTGTGATTGCTGTTCTTAATGTGCTATGTAAAGTTATTCCTTTCTCTATTTTTTCCTCTTATGTTTAATCTCATGAGGTTACTGTATCTGAATTTGTATATTGATATACTGTATACACATTTATTGGCTTATTTGAAATAGGGAGGGAAAGGGGGAAAACAAGATGATTGGGAGGGAGATGAAGAGGGAAAGGGGGACAAAAACATGAGAAGGGGTATCAAGTTTCAAGAAATAATGAACCCACCACCTGACAAATATAACTGTAACTTCTCTATACAGTACCCTGACAATATAATACAATTTAAAAAACTAGGCCGGGAGTTTGGCCTAGTAGTAGAGCGCTTGCCTACGCATGCACGAAGACCCAGGTTCAATTCCTCGGTACCACATAAATAGAAAATGCTGGAAGTAGTGCTGAGGTTCAAGTGGTAGAGCTCTAGCCTTGAGAAAGTCCAAGGACAGTGCTCAGGCTCTGAGCTCAAGCCCAGGACTGGAAAACAAAAACCAAAAAAACTGATAATAGTGTATTATAGAAACTTCTTGTTTCCATTTCTTGGAGTTTATTTTGACAAGCTTCATTTCATATGGTCAATAGCTATTGAACTATTGTAATCCATGCCAAGAAGATCATAGACATACTCTAGTTATTACCAAAGAGGGAAAACATGAAACTTGTGTTTCTCTGGTTCTGGCTTGCTTTGGTTAATATAATTTTTTTTTGTCGTCCTGGGCTTGAGCTCAGGGCCTGAGCCCTGTCCATGGACTTTCTCAAGGCTAGAGCTCTACCACTAGGCCAAACTCTTGGCCCTGTTAATATAATTTTTTTCAAGTCTTTCCATTTCTTTATTAATGGGGAAATGACATTCTTTCTGATGGAAGCATAAATTCCATTGTGTATATATGCCACTTTGATCCATTCACCTAAAGAAGGATATCTGGGTTGGTTCCATATGTCAGCTATAATAAATAATGTTGCAATGAACGTGGTTGTGCTGGTAGTTATAGTGTGGTCTTGTTTGTGCTCAGTTGGTTATATGCCCAAAAGTGTGATTGCTGGATCATAGGGAAACTCTGTGCTTAATCTTTTGAGGAAGCTCTATTCTACTTTCCAGAGTGGTTGAGCAAGTTTACATTCCTACCAACACCTTATTAGTGTTCCCCTTTTGCCACACCCGCACCAGTATCTGTAATTATTAGTTTTCTTGAGAATTGCTGTTCTAACTGGGGTGAGGTAGAATCTCAATGTTGTTTTGATGCTCATTTCTTTTCTGGCCAGAGATGTTGAACCTTTCTTCATGTCTATTGGTCATTCTTTTTTTTCATATATTTTTTATTGTAATTAATAGAAGGGTTAATTATATTCACCAGATACAAGGTACATTACTTCACAAATATTGATACCCTTTCTCATGTCATGGTCCCCATTTCCCTCCCCCCCTTCCCCCCGCACAACTTGATTTCCCCCGTCCTCTCCTATTTCAAATACCCAATTAAGCATATATAAAATACATCAGATAACAAGGTGAAATATTGTAACAATATGAGATAACCAAGGGACAGTAAAAGAGATGAGAGATAACATAGTACATTAAGGACAACAATCAATAAGATGTGGTATTTATACACAGTGGAATACTATGCTGCTATCAGAAAAAGCGATATTGCCCCATTTGTAAGGAAATAGAAAGACTTAGAAAAAATCATATTAAGTGAAGTAAGCCAGACTCAAAGGAACATAGGCTCAATGGTTTCCCTCATCTGACATAATCAGTAGAAACCTTGGGCTCTCCTAGCAGGGATTCACAATAGAACAAATTCTAGATAAATAAGGTCATATAGTATGACGCTAAATGAAAGAACCTCCAGGATAAAGAAACAAAAATTATTGGCCATTCTTATTTCGTCTTCAGAGAAGTTTCTCTTTTAGTCTTTAGCCCACTTATTAATGAGGTTGTTTGAGTATTTGGTTTAGAGGGGGTGTTAATTTTTTGAGCTCTAAGTAAATTTAGATATGGGACCCCTTGTCTGTTGTATAGCTAGTAAAGAACTCCCCATCTATGAGCTTTCTATTTATCTTGCTAGCCCCGTCCTTTACCATGTAGAGACTCTGCAATTTAATGAAATCTATTTACCCAGCCATATTTTGATTTGTTATGTTTCTGGGCCTTTATTTAAGAAGTTTCAACCTGTGGCACAGACTTTTAATTGCTCTTCATAACTCATCACAATCTGGCTCCAACTTGTGATTTTCAACTTGTCCCTATAAAATAGTTATTCTCTTCCTATTAAAGTGGTCTGCTAATTTTGTAAAATGTTCTATAATTTGTAAAAATTAGTTTTACTTTTCATCATGTGGTTAAACACATTTCTTATTCTAATGCAGTTTCGCTTCAATACTCAGTTTAAAGTTCTACTTACAAATGTTTCTTATGCCTGTCATTTCCGGTCTCTGGACTTTTGCACCCTTTGTACCATAGAGACTTACCTATGTAAATAATTGGCTAGTTCAGGAATTAGGAGTTGAAGTTTTTTTTTTGTTTTTTTTTTTTTTGCCAGTCCTGGGTTTGAGCTCAGGGCCTGAGCACTGTCCTTGGACTTTCTCAAGGCTAGAGCTCTACCACTTGAGCCTCAGCACCACTTGTGACTTTTCTATGTATGTGGTACCAAGGAATCGAACCCGGGTCTCCATGCATGCTAGGCAAGCACTTTAACCACTAGGCCAAACTCCCGGCCCCAGGAGTTGAAGTTTTGAATAACCACATAACAGAAATTTAGTGCTAGAAAGTATTGATTTGAAGTTGAGAACACTAATGTGTGAGAAAATTACCTTACACTGTGTTTTAACCCAGCTTCTTCCTAGTCAATACTATACCACTTCTCTTGAGCTCCTTTTGATGCTTAAATTTGTTACATCAGCTATACAATGAGTACAGAACACCAGTTTCTTAAAAGTTGTAAGTTAGCTAATTCTACAGAAATATGGAGATATATGACACATATGTAGTCATCTCATAATCAGAAAAAATTTAAAATCCAGAAGTAGAAATATCTTTAGAACAAAATTGCCTTTAAACTGGGTTTATCTACAAAATTTCACATCAGGAATAGTTAATGAATCATCTGTTCACTCTGATCTATAAAAATCTATTCTTCGGGGCTAGAATGTGGTAGAGTGCTTACCTAGCATGCATGAAGTCCTGGGTTTGATCCTTCAGTACCACATAAACAGAAAAGGCTGGAAGTGGTATTGTGGCTGAAGTGGTAGAATGCTAGCCTTGAGCAAAATAAACAGTACCTAAACCTAGTACTTAAACCCAGTACCTAAAAAACAGTACCTAAACCCAGAGTTCAAGCCACAGGACTGGTAAAAAATATATTCTTTGTGTATAACAAATATTATGAGAGTTAGAGAGAACTAATATGAGCTGGTGTATGTGGGTATATCTAATATCATAAAAGTTGTTTTACATTAAGTCATTGTTTTCAAAGCCACTCTTTAAAATATATATTATCAACTGATTTCTATAAGAGGTGAAATAGAAATGTTAAGTTAGCCAAAAAAGAGGAGGAAACAGGATTTGAACCTATATTCATCTGTCTCTATCCCATGCTACGGTGTTTATATTACATGTAGCTGGTTACACCTTGAGTTCTGATGTTCTGCCCAAATCTTCTCATACCCCTTTCTATTGTTCTTGCATCCCCTTATGCCTTCACAAACATGCTCTTGCTTCTATTGGCTCATGATTTTCAATTCTTCTTTGGAAAATGATCCCGAGGCTACTGAATCAGCTTCCTGCAGAGAATAAGAAGGTAGCTTGCATCTTTAGCCAATTGCTAACAGTGCAGGAAAATGAAATTTTGGTGCCTTTACTTTGGGGTGGACCACATTCTGAGGTATAACAAATTCCTGCATGATAGGTGCTATCTCGATGGAACATACCTGCTTCGCTGCTTCTTTTCAGTATTCCTGTTTCCTCTATCTCTTTATCATGTTTTTTTTTCTCAGAAAATTTTCTTAGTAAATTGCTTACACACAAATCTTTGTCTCAGAGTCTGCTTTAGGAGAGTCCTGCCTAAGATAAGGTATCTTGCCTTAACTTACCAAATAAATTTTATTAAGAATTTATTACATGTAAAACAGTATGAGTAGCTGTCAAATCTTCATTTTACAAATGAGAACTGAGTCTTGGCAAGCTGCAGTCAATCACACGCCCATTGTCAGAACCAAGTAGCACTTATCTGATGCTAAGTCATCATTATAACCCTTATGCTTTATTACTTGAGGATATGTTATTTCCCTTTTCAAGGGGGGTGAGAAAGACTCTTAAAAAGAAATAAGTAAATTTCCAGTGGAAAACCTAATTGTCATATTATTATACAATTTTGTTATTCTTACCCAGAGTGTAGATTCCTGTAACTAAGGAAACAATGATTTCTTGTCTGAGAAAAACCTATGACAAGTCAGAGTCTGTACACTAATCCCTTGAACATTTATGAGGCATATGATTTATGATAAACTCAGAAAATATGTGTTTTCTTCTCTTTAGGGATGTGCCATTTAGTGGGGAAGATTGATCTATGAAGACATAGCATATGATCTGATAAGTGTCATATAAAAGTATATGGTAGCAAAAAGGATGATTCAAGCAAGCACTACTCCCTACTGATTACTTGGATGAGTCAGCACTGGTAATAGAGTTAGGGAGTAATGAAAGCTTAATTGCAAAGGCTGGACAACATTTTGACATTTTATTTGATTCTATTATGTTACTCTTCTTTCTAGTTTATGTTCGGTTCTGTTCTATTCCTTTCCTTTCCATTCCATTCCATCCAATGAAGGAAAACTGCATACCAGAATCATGTTGGAAATAGACATCTAAATTACACAAGTAGAAAATGGCTTCTGTCTCTAATTCTGCCATTTGAAAACTAACACAAAGGCCTACATCCTAAAAAACTTGCTCTCTTAGGTATAGCTTCAGTGGGAGGAACCAGTGTCAAAACAGGAAGATGAACAGTCCTTGATAAAGTACTCAGGAAGACTGTAGCAGAATCTTTTCAGTAAACCGGAGAAGAGGGTATAAATGTGACAATATGCTTGCAGAGCAATTGAAGAATACATTGGGGTGTCCTGAGCAGCAAATTAAAAGAATGCTGGGTTACTTTCAAAAAATACTTGGTGTGGACAAATTTGGGAGTTTAAAATGCTAAGGTAACCTTGTTAAGGATGAGCTCACCCCATTGTGCTTAAGTTGGAGAAAAACCCCTTCATGCTTATAGCAAAGAGAGGTTAATAGAACCATTTTTTAAATATGTTAGAGCATTCTGTTCTTAACAGGCCTATCTTCAGGAGAAAATAGTTGACCAACGCTTAACCTCCAAGGATTTTAATAGAGTCTGAATGGGAAAGGAAAGTACTAGTCCAGTGAACTCTACACTTCCACATGGAGAAGAGTTGTACTCAACTGTGATGACTCTAGACATCCTGCCCTACTTTTGGAGGGGGAAGAAACCTGAGAAATACTTTTGGCATTCAAAAGCCAGAGAGGCATAGGCTTATAAAAAGATCGAGACCTATGCATAGGATCATAAACGTTTCTACCTTAGTATGTGCCTAGTTCCTGAATTTGCATTTCAACAAGAACCCAGATAATTCAACTGCACATTAACTTTTTATAAGTATTCGTGTTCACCAAGTTGTTATAGTTAGCGCATTTATAGTTAGGTTGATTTGAATGCAAATCTGTTAGTACCAATGACAGCTATATGATTAAACAGGATATTACACCCACATAGTCCTTCATGCTTGACCCACAATAACACAAATAACAATGTGTGATAATAAGCAATAACCTCAAGAACAGGAACTGCATTTTATACCTTTACAATTTCTGAGAAAAGAACTGATTAGGTTTCTTAGGCAAATACTTTTATGAGAGGGAGATGATATAATTGGACCTTCTTAAATCAGATGGCAATCCCTAAATAATCAAATGTGTCAGAATATGGGTACTATGTAATAGAAAGACACCTTTCAAGATTGTAGAGAACTGATGAGGCAAACTTCATCCAACTTATTCCTTATTACCACAAAAGAAGGCGTTATATGGAAATAGGGCCATTGTAGGTATAATTGGTTAAGTGGAGATAAAACTAGTATAGTGTGGGCCCCTATTCTGTTAATGACTCATTTTTTTGGTCAGTTGTGGGGCTTGAACTCTGGGCCTTGGTGCTGTCCTTGAGCTCTTCAGCTCAAGGTTATTATTGCTCTACCACTTGACCCAAAGTGCCACTTCCATGACCCAGGTTCTTAGAAGGAAAATTTAGCTGGGCACTGGTGGCACATGTTTGTAATCCTAGCTACTCAGGAGGCTGAGATCTGAGGATCATGGTTCAAAGCCAGCCTGGACACAAAAGTCCATGAGACTTTTATCTCCAATTAACTGCTCAAGTGATAGAATGCTAGCCTTCAGGTAAAGAGCTCAGAACAGCGCCCAGGCCCAGAGTTCAAGTCCCAAGACCAACCGAAAAAAAAAAAAGAAGAAAAATTTAGACATATATCCTCAAACATAAAAATTACTGTGGTAATCTGAAGAAGGATTTGTAGACAAAATTCTCCAACAAGAAGCAAAATAGATCTAAGAATCAATATTACATAGGAAGTAAACAAACATCAGTGAATAATTAAGTAAACTTTCTTGTATAAAAGGAGCAATGAATAACAATCCAAATCTATTGAATTGTTGTGTGGTAAGTAGTTTAAACTCTAGAAAAACACCAACAAGAGGCAGATTGGTGTTGGTTTTGACAAACAAAGGAACTTCCTGAGTCATTTTTATTTGGGATAATATGTATATATATATGCTTAAGAGTTCTATTACAAAAAATTAGATAAATAATAAGTATAAGAATAGGCTGTAAATTTAAAAAGCCATCAGCAGAACAAAATCACACTGTAATGGTCAATCCAGTAGAATGAAATTCAGACTGTCCAAAGAAAATTATGAAAGAAATGAAACATAAGAAACAAAAAGAAACTTTGAAAGATCACAGAAATATGCCTTTAAATGATGACAGTCGTCTTGCCAAGCACCCACAGAATATTTTATTTACCATTTGCACAGCACATATTCTTTTCAAAAGCCCATGGACCTTTCTTTAGCCCATATTTTAGGGCATAAAGAAAGTATTGGAAAATATAAGAGAATGCTGGGCAAACTGGCTCACGCCTATAATCCTGGCTACTCAGGAGGCTGAGATCTGCGGATCAAGGTTCAAAGCCAGCCCAGGCACTACAAATGTGAGAGACTCTTATCTCCAATTAATCACTAGAAAATGGGAAGTGGGGCTGAGGCTCAAGAGTAGGGTGGTAGCTTGAGCTGAAAAGCTCAAGGACAGTGCCAGGCCCAAAGTTCAAGCCACAGGACCTGCAAAAAAAAAAAAAAAGAAAATATAAGAGAATGGAAATTAGTCTCTGCATTCTGTCAGATCATAATGGAATAAAAGTAAAACTCAACAACCAAAGAAGATCCAGACAATACTTAAATACATAGAGAATTTTAAAAAAGTAATATTATTGAATGTGTCATTAACACAATAAGGAGAGGAACCCAAAATTTCCTAGGTTTTAATGAAAATGAGAGCACAATCTACCAGAACCTTCAGTATTAAGTGGAAATTTTATAGCTTTAAGCCCCTAGATTAAAAAGAGAGGTGGCGATACCAAATAAGCAATTAATGATAAACCTCAAGCTCTCTGAAAAGAACAAACCAAACCCCGAATTATCAGATGGAAAGTATTACAAAGAAAACAATGAAATAGAGACAAAGAATTTATACAAAGAATTAATGAAACAAAAGTTTGGCCTTTGAAAATTTAAGATTGTTTAGCCCTTACCCAATTTGACTAAGAATATAAGGAAAATGACCCAAAGATATCAAACCATCCGGAATCCAGAGGATGATGAGGGAATAATTTGAAAACCTATATTCAAATAAACTGAAAATCTAGAATAAATTGGTATAGGTCTATGAGCACTTGAATTACCAAAAGAGGAACCACTTAAACAGATCCATAATAAGCAATGTGATTAAAGCAGGAATAATGAAGGGTTTCCAAAGAAGAAAAGCCTGGGATATGAGGGATTTACTGCTGAGTTCTTCCATACAATCATAAAGAAAACTCTACTTTTCCATTGAAATAGGAAGAGAAGAAATGCTATCAAAGTTATCCTGTGAACCCATCATTACACTCATTTTAAAACCACACAAGGACAAAATAAAAATAAAAAGAACTATGATAATATTAAGTAATTGTAATAATACATAATAATATCAAAGAACAATCTGATGAGCACAGATGCAGAACTTTTCAATATAATATTTGCAAACTGAATTTAACAACACATGAAAAAGATACACCATAATCAAGGTGTCTTTATTCCAAGTAGTGGTTGCTCACTAAGGTCAGGAAAAAAATTCAGTCTCTCCATTTCTATTCAATGTTTTACTGGAATTCCAGCTAGGGCAATAAGGCAGAGAGAAAAAAAATTAAAAGGGATCCAAATAGAGAGGGAAGAAGTCAAATTATTCCTACTTGCAAATTATGTGATTGTATAATTAAGGACCCTAAAAATTTCATCCCAAAAGTCCTGTATCTGACATTTTCCTCAGAATAGAAGGAAAGAAAGTTAACATACACTAATCAGCTTTTCCTTATACCAACAATAAATAGGCTGAAAAATAATGAATAATTGCATTCATGATAACCTAAAAAAATAACCTATTAAAGTGCATTAAAAAATGATAGGGGCCAGGAATTTGACCTAGTGGTAGAGTGCTAGCCTAGCATGCACTCAGGTTTGATTCCTCGGTACCACATACATAGAAAAAGCCGGAACTGGTGCTGTGGATCAAGGGCTAGAGCTCTAGCCTTGAGAAAGCCCAAGGGCAGTGCTCAGGTCCTGAGTTCAAGCCCCAGGACTGGCAAAAAATGGTAATAAATAGTCCTATGAGAACTGGCTAAAGTCACTTTTACTAAGACTCTGCTGAAGTTTTCTTAAATAGATCATAAGAAAGATGGAATACTTGTAACAGATAAGGAAGATAATAATACCATTGCACATTAGCCTCACTAGCTTCAATGATTTTAATTTGTCCTAACAGAACATTGTGTCCTACTCAATTACTGGTGCTTGAACCCAGGATAGAGAACACTTTGCCTTTATCCTAATTCTTTTCATCATATCCTCCAACACAATATTTCTAATATAAACATCATTTTGTTCTATTGTTACCTTTTACAATCATTATGCATTGCCTGCAGGATAAAGTCCAACACCTTTGGAACATTATTAAAATCCAGCTTTGGTTTGTATTTCCCTCATCACCCCTTACCTTTCTATCTTCATGAGTTTTCTTTTTGTTTTGTTTTGTTCACATTTATCCTAAACGACTTAGATGAGGTGTCACCTGTTCCATGATTCTGTCTTTTGTGTTCCTGTGATGTATTTCATTGTTGTAAATTATTTTGGTTATTTGTCTCCCCTTACTAAACTATAATCAACTGGAAGGAACCAGTCTTCAACATGGTACTTGCTATATAATACACACGATGTTCAACGTGTCAGTAAACTCACCAACAAGAAGAAATATGTCTACCACATGTTTTAGTTAATATCATGTATACAAGACCAAGCAATCACAGACCATTCTGAACCCATGAACCAAAATAGAATCAGGCTTCCCTTAAAGTTCACTCAAGTAGTTTGACTGCTGCCATGGAAAAGTAATGACTACATAGACCAGTAAGTAAGAAGCAAAAATGCAGGAAGTAGGTTCTATGCTACAAAGAATTTTTACTTAATTGAAAAGAGAAGATAAACAAGTTATATCTTGAAATAACAATTGGATTTGTATGAGTTTTTGTTTTTTGATTTAGATGACAAAATAAATAAATCAATAAATATTGATAAATGTAAAGCACACTGTTTCACAAGACAATGCAGAGGCAAGGCTGCCCCTAGAGCTCAGATTCAGGGAGATCCGGGGACCTAGGGACAGAAATGTAGTCAGGTTTCTACCAATCTCTGGACCTCATCTTTTATATCACTTTTTTCCTGTTAGCAGGAAAATATAGAGCATAACTCACAACACATAGCTTTGTGCCAAAGAGAATGCTCTTCCATAGTTCTGCCTCTCAAAGTCCTGGTAAAACAGCACTGATAAGCCTTTTGTGAGTCAGGTACCCACCTGAATGAATGAATCACCTGGAGCCAGGAAACTTTCATCTGCATGAGTCAGGTGTCCACCCTGATGAATGAATCACCTGGAGCCAGCATAGGACACCAAACTGCTACTCAAGGAAGATCAGATAGTCAAGGAAATGAGAAATAGGGTTGATCTCAATCTGCTTTTTCAAACATGACCAAGTTCCTGGGTCTATGAATCTACTGAACTCAAATTTTTGTTTGACTAGCTCTCTCAAGTCATTTGGGCACATGTACAATTTTTTATACATTAACCAGAAACCCCCTTAACATTCTACACCCACCACCGTCCCTGACCCCAACCAGCATAGAGGAAAACACCCCCCACCACACAATACTTACTCCCCCAAACCCCCCCTTACAACTGTTCTCTTCTTTCTTCTGCGGCTGGAAAATAAGCACTAGTCTTAAATTTTTTTTTGCCAGGGCCTAGGCACTGTCCTTGGGCTTTCTCAAGGATAGTGCTCTAGTACTTGAGCCACAGTACCACTTCTGGCGAACTCTATACATATGGTGCTGAAGAATTGAACCCAGAGCTTTGTATATGCTAGGCAAGCAATCTACCATTAGGCCACACTTGAGTGCTTACAACTAAAAATATTATTAAACATTTTAGATTTAAAAAAATTACAAATACTAGTTTCTTCTGGGGTAGGGTACAAAGAAAAGTGTGCAAGGAATAGACATTTCAAGTTAGTTTATAACATTTATGTTTATCGATTTTCTCTTCCTATACATTATAGGTAAGGGGTACAAGATTCTTTGTGACAACAAAGAATTTGTTTTTTCATTTTGGTTGCATGGAGCAAGAAATATTTCCAAGAATCAATTGTCTTTCTCTTTTCAGAAAGTCAGCAGGACATTTACAAAAATAAAACTTTTCTACTAGTTAAAAAATGGTTGTACCCACTACCTGACAAATGTAACCGTAACCCCTCTCTATGTTACACCAACAATAAAATACAATAAAAATAAAGTAACTTAAATAAATGGATAATTACAGACTCCCAAAAGATTAAAGAATAGTTCCAAACAAGCATTGACTTTTTTTTGGCAGTCATAGGGCTTGAACTCAGGGCCTGAGCACTGTCTTTGGACTTTCTCAAAGCTAGAGCTCTACCTCTTGAGCCACAACACCACTTCCAGCTTTTTGCTATGTGTGTGGTACCGAGTAATCAAATTTGGGTCTTCATGCATGCTAGGCAAGCACTCTGCCACTAGGCCAAACTCCCGGCCCCAGAACATTGACTTTTTAAAGAGTTGTATCTGGTTTCTGGATTTAATGAATTTAATGATTATTTTTTCTAATAGTGCTAATTTCTTTGTTAATGGTTTAAGAAATTTTGGATTTTTTCTCCTTTTTAACATTTTAGTAATTTTCATAATCAAATTCAAGTCATATTAGGCTTTCATATAATCTAATTCACAGTGACAGAGTTTGAGAGCCTTCCTTCTTTCTTTCTTTCTTTCCTTCCTTCCTTCCTCCCTTCCTTCCTTCCTTCCTTCCTTCCTTCCTTCCTTCCTTCCTTCCTTCCTTCCCTTCCTTCCCTTCTTCCCTCCCTCCCTCCCTTCTTCCTTCCTTTCTACTTTGGACTTGAAATCAAAACCTTGCACTCCCTTTCTACTTTGGACTTGGAATCAGAACCTTGCACTGTCTTGCTTGCTTCCCACTGGTGCTCTAGTTCTTGAGATACATCTCCAGCCCAGAGTTTTGCTATTATATTGGAGATGGGGGTCTCAAGGCTTCCCTTCAAAATTCTCTCCTCAGATCTCAGTCTACTAAAGATTACAGGCATGAGTCATTGGCTTCCAGCATGATAGATTCATATTTATGCAAAGGAAATTGGAAATTAGAGTTTTTCTGGGTTACAAAATAGTTTTATGCACTTGTGCAGAAATGATAGTGAAATGTGCCTTGGGGACATTTTCAGAAGGTCCGGGCCATCATTTGGACAGCCCGGGTCACTGTGGTGGCAGCTATGATTGAGTCGCCTCATTCAGCTGCTCAAAGTCAGAAGGGTGAAAGTCAGCTTGGATTACTCACCATGTGAGGATCAGGGCCTCCCAGAGCACCTGCCCAAGGGCCAAGCTCCAGAACTGAGTGTCACCTGCTGGAGGGGGGGGGGTAGGGTGGGGGAGAGGAGTGGGAGGGTGCTTAGCCTGTTGGGAAATTTTTTAAATTAAAATAAATAGAAGAAAAATAAAGCAAATAAATGCATCCACGAAGAGTCAGAAGGCCTGTCTTGGAAATGCAAGGCTCAGAGTTCAAACTCTAATACTTAAGGGAAGGAGAGGAAAGAGTGAGGGAGAATGGGGAAGAGAGGGAGGAAGGGAGGGAAGGAAGGAGAGAGAGTGAGGTAGAGAGAGAGAGAGAGAGAGAGAGAGAGAGAGAGAGAGAGAGAGAGAGAGAGAGAGAGAGAGAGACCAATACAACTACTGAATACTTTCTGTGACTTTAAAAAAAGATTAGCATGTACTTGGTGAATCTCAAGGGACACTCCTCTTATTTGTATGCCATTGAGTCTGCAATTTAGTAGAATAGGTCATGATAAAAAAAAGTGAAAGGCTTACTTCACTTAATATGATCTTTTCTAAGTCTTTCCATTTCCTAACAAATGGGGCAATGGTTTCCCTCATTTGTCATAATCAGTAGAAACCTTGGGCTCTTCTAGCAGAGATTTGCAATAGAGCAAAACCTTGATACAAAAGGCCATATAGTAGGACGCTAAATGAAAGGATCTCTAGGATATAGAAATATAAGCCATATAATGAATGATTATTGTTCTTAAGGTACTATGTTATCTCTCATCTCTTTTGCTGTCCCTTGGTTATCTCATATTGTTACAGTATCTCACTTCGTTACTTGATATATCAGATATATTTGTATTTGGTTATTTGAAATTGGATAGGGAAGGGGGGAAAACAAGATGAGGGGTGGGGGTGGGGGGGAGGGAAATGGGGACCAAGACATGTGAAAGGGTATCAATGTATGGAAATTAATGCACCATCTATCTGGCAAATATCATGTAACCCTTCTATTAATTACAATAAAAAATATATGAAAAAAAAGAAAAAAAGTGAGAGGACAAAACCATATTGCAACTGATAGTCCCCCCCCCACAAAAAAGAATACAAACAGCAAATGCTGACAGAGAGGAGGGGAAGAAGGAAGTGAATACACTGTTGGTGGAAATGTAAATTGGGGCAACCACTATGGAAACCCATGTGAAAATTCCTCAAAAAACTAAGCCAAATCTATGATCCATGAATTCCATTCCTGGGCATTTACTGGAAAAATTGTATTACAGGATATCTGCATACCCATGTTCATTGCAAAAGAAATAGCCAAGAAATAGCCTGGGTGCCCTACAACAAATGGATGGATCAAAAATGCTATCTTGCCGGCTCACACCTGTAATTCTACTCAGGAGGCTGAGTTCTAAGGATAGCAGTTCAAAGCCAGCCCAGGCACTAAAGTTCATGAGACTTCCCAATTAACCACTAGAAAATTGGAAGTAATGCTGTGGCTCAAGGGGTAGGGCAGAAGCCTTGAGCTGAAGAGCTCAGGGACAGCACCCAGGCCCAGATTTCAACCCCCACAACTGACAAAAAATGTTATCTATCTCTACATATTTATCTGTCTACATATAAACAATATATATGTATTAAATTTCTACCATGCACATATCACATAACATACACTCATACAGATAGATAGATAGATAGATAGATAGATAGATAGATAGATAGATAGATAAGAATTCTATGTAGCCACCAGGAAGAACAAAATATCATTTGCATGAAAATGGATCTAAAAAATATAGGGAAGAAAGCCAGGACCACCTGTATTGTCTCATATGTGGGCAAACCCACACTTAGGCTCAAAACATAACCTCCCATGTAAACACTCATAGGGACATTTTGGATGTAGTATAACATGCAGGAAATTCCTGAAATATGGAACTCCATATATTGTTTTTGGAATAATAGCTAACTATAAGGAACTTGAAATATGTTTGGAGTAGTTAGGGCAATTGATGAATGAAAAAAGAACAAGGGACAATACAGTCAGAGTGCTAAAGGAAGTGGAAGACATGAAGTGAAACTTGGGGGAAGGGACAAGGAGAATGGGAGAAGAATGATGGAAGAGAGATGACTGATTGAGAAGCACTGGACACATATTCAAGTATAATCCCTTATAGGACCATTTGAAGTTTAGAAAATTTAAAATTTCCACTATGTAGAAAATCATAAAAATACTTTTATTCTTATATAACATGCTTAGAAAAATATTGGAAAACAAAGTTTAAAGAATAGCAAAGATATGGAACCAACCTAGATGTCCCTCAGTTGATGAGTGGATCAACAAGTGTGGTATTTGTACACAATGGAATTCTATGCTGCTGTCAGAAAGAATGACGTCGCCCCATTTGTTAGGAAATGGAAAGACTTAGAAAAAATCATATTAAGTGAAGTAAGCCAGACTCAAGGGAACTTAGGCTCAATGGTTTCCCTCATTCGTCATAATCAGTAGAAACCTTGGGCTCTACTAGCAGAGATCTGCAATAGAGCAAAATCTTGATACATAAGGCCATATAATGTGAAGCTAATTGAAAGGACCTCCAGGATATTGAAACAAAAGCCATATAATGAATGATTGTTGTCCTTAATGTACTATGTTGTCTCTCATCTCCTTTGCTGTCCCTTGGTTATCTCATATTGTTATAGTATCTCACTTTGTTAACTGATATATTGAATTTATTTGTATTTGGATATTTGAAATTTGATAGGGAAGGGGGGAAAACCAAAAAGGGTGGGGGGTGGGGGGGGAGGGAAATGGGTACCAAGACATGTGAAAGGGTATCAATGTATGTGAATTAATGCACCTTCTATCTGGCAAATATCATGTAACCCTTTTACTAATTACAATAAAAGAAAAAAAAAGAAAAGTGATTTTAATTATACACACCACATATACACTTTCCCCTTAAACCATTATGATAAAATTATTCAACCACTTACAACTTAAACACTACAAATAATCCACCAAAAGGTTATTTTGGAGTAAAAAGGACAATAATATGGGTAGTGAGATGATTAATAATTGACTTAGATTTTCTGTGATAAAAATAGATGTTAGAGAATACATTAACTTAATGTTACATAGTATATATATACATAATAAAACATGACCTTATTTTTAATGATAATTACATCACATGAACATATACTGTTATTGTTTTGGGGTTGTTTTTGGAAGTTCAAGAGTATTAAGTCAGGACTTTGCCTTTTCTGGAAAAGCACTCCACCACTTGAGTAAAGTTTACAGTCATACTATTGTTTTAAATTCAGGATCTTTGCTATCAGTTTTATTTATGATATATGTCTGGACATAATTGATATGCCAAGGAGTTAGGAATTGCATGATAACTAAGATTATCTACTGCTAATTTATAGCCTCTGAGGAAGTTTATAAGACCATAAGCCTCACTAGATTAACACTTGAAAATAAGTTCATTGGTTTGGAACATAAAAAAATGATATGATTTTGGGCCGGGAGTTTGGCCTAGTGGTAGAGTGCTTGCCTAGCATGCAAGAAGACCCGGGTTCAACTCCTTGGTACCATACACATAGAGAAAAGCCGGAAGTGGTGCTGAGGCTCAATTGGTAGAGTTTTCCAGCCTCCAGCAAATCCAAGGGCAGTGCTCAGGTCTTGAGTGTAGCTCGGGACTGGCAAAAATTAATAATAATATGACTTCAGCTTGGAACTGGTGGCTCATGCCTATAGTCCTGTCTACTCAGGAAGCTGAAATCTGAATATCTCAGTATGAAGCCAACCTGGGCAGGAAAGTCAATGAGACTCTTATCTCCAATGAACTACAAAAACAAAAACAAAGCAGAAAAAGTGGAGCTGTGGCTCAAGTGGGTAGTATGCTAGCTGTGAGCAAAAAGCTCAGTGCATTTGTCTGGAGTTTAGCCCCCAGGGCAGGTACAAAAAATTTTACTTAATGAAATGTTTTTTTTTATTATTGATACTAATTGTTCAAACTGCTTATAGTACTGAAAAATTTAGGATGAGGGAATTGAACGGATGAAGAAACTGAACAAATCAGCCCCAGTGCTTAGAATCTTATGTTTACTCTCTTAGTTACCTTTTCACTATTTGCTATTCAAGATCACTGATTTAATTCCAGGCATACATGTCTACAAAGCAGTCAGAGTCACACAGGGCAACAAAACAGAAAGTACCTAGACAACAGTATTATGATGTTACCAACATTATACCTATATTATACAGTACTAAAACTGAAAAATAATCTAGGCAATTAACCATGAGCATTAAATTAGTAAATTTGATTGGCACACAGTGCTAAAGTCAGTAGCTACGTTGAGAACAATCCTATGAGTCAGTTGGATTTTTCCCTTATTTCCTGGTTCCTGGATATATCTTAAATTCAGATAAATATATTAAGTACTTATGTGGAGCCCTGCATAAAAACACTATAAAGTAGTTCCTGCTTTTTTTTAAAGACTTCTGTCTATAAAACATGACATAAATAATTAAAATTTTTTGATTTATAATTAGAATATTTAAAAATTGTGAAGAGTAAATGTAAGAAATGCTGTTCAGTATGAATTTCTATCATATAAGATAATATCATATAAGATAAAATGCTAGTCAAGTTTCTTATACTATTATTATGAAAAATAGCCAAAATTACCTTGTTTTGGTCACTCACTTTACTGCTACCTGCCTGCAAGAAAGACTCTAATGAAGAGATGGTTCAATGTAGCCAACTTCTGAGTTCAACATGCTGATTTTATAACTAAGTAGCTGTATGATTTTAGTGTGCTAAACCACTGCCTTGGCCTCTTCATTTTATTAAATACAATTAATATATTGTTACTTCTGAGAATTTCTGTAAAGAGAAATGAAAAATTTTAACAGAACCTGTTAGAGCAGTATCTGAAATGTAATAGGTCAATAAGTACTAGTTATTTTACTATTACTACTAAATAACAATATTTTTATTCTGTTTTCTACCTGTTTTCTACTTAGGAGTAGCTGACATCCTTTCAGTTCACAGTGCTGCTGTCTTGGAAATAGATTAGTACAGTTGTTTCCCATGCTCATGTCTTGGGAACGCATTAATATAGTGATTTCTATAGCTAGACTGCAAACAAATGAACCAATTAGCCTGATAATGCTTCTTGGCTATGAGGAACAAAAACACTAAAAATCTGAGTCTAGTATAACACTGGTCCAGGTTCTGCAAATGAGTTTCTGTTTCTACAGAACTAGAATAAATAAGCTGATTAGAAATCTCGGTCTCCAGAATCAGACTAACTCTGAGTTAATACTGTATCGGTCTATTACCAGATGAGGTGATAGGTAGAATATTCCCTTAACATTTTAGTTACTCACCTGTGGAGCTTTTATTGTGTGTGTATGTTAGTCCGGTGGCTTGAACCCAGGACTTTGACTCTATGCCTTAGGTTTATGCTCATGGTGAGAGCTCTACCATTTGAGCCACAGCTCCACTTCTGAGTTTTTGGCATGTAATTTGGAGGTAAGAGTCTCATGGATTTTCCTTCCCAGGCTTCCTTTGAATTATGATCCTCAGATCTCAGCCCCCTGAGTAACTAGTATTATAGGTATGAGCCACTGGTCCCTTGTGGTGAACCTTTTTGATAGGACAATTTATTACTAGGCTCTGCTCTGGCCTTTCTCTGGTTGTGCCTCTTAAAGGGCTGGGTTGGTGGGCATCAGACCATATAACAGCAGCTTAAGAAAAATAAATAATGAAGAAATTCCATCTTTCTTTCCTTATTTGTGTTATTAGTGGAAATAATGAAGACACCAAAGAAAATTGTGGAACACCTCATATCTTACCTTTCCTGTCATTTTCTTCCTTGTCAGGAAGCCACAGAGAACACAGATAGTAAGCATATGAGGTAAAGTGGAAACATTTGGGTCCATTTTAGGCAATATATATGTGTATATATATATGCATATATATGCATACATGAACTACAAGTATACACTGTATATTCAACATTTAACTTAAATGCTCTTTATAAAAACTGAATTTCAAAGTGTTAACAATACAAAGATGAATGGTGAAATTCATTTGAACTCTTCAAAATTGTAATATTTTTACTTTAATGCTATTAAATGATGGAAAACTAAAACATCCTGACAAGCTGAGAAACAGTAAAATGAAGGGAAATGTTCCATATGTTAGTGTATTTTCTGCTTCCTGTTTGAAATAGAGGTCCTATATTCTTGTTTTGCATTGGATTTCCTAAATCTTTTAGCTGGTCAACTCCTCTTGATGAGGTGAAAAGTCCACAGGGCCAAGAGGTTGTCTCCACCAATGAATGTCATTCTCACAATATAATTCACATACCAGAGATTCCCTGGCCAGTAAGTATCTTCCTTGTTGTCATGCATGACCAGAGATGACTCTGGTACTGGGCCAGTGCACTATAGGGCATGTGGTGGAAAGGTGAGTCTACCTCCAGGTTGGTATGATGACCAAAGGGCAGCTGTTCGTGGAGTATGTGTGTGAATGATGCCATGTGACCAGATGAAGGAAGTGCTTCAGATTTAGATTGTGCAATAAAGATTAGGAAGAAAAGAAGGCCCATCTTTTCTTGAGTTGCCATGTTTCAGCATAATACTGAATAATTCTCAAGTATTTTGAATTTTAATCTGGGCTTCTAGGTCAAAACAAAAGGTGTATTTTTCCTTTTGTTTTCTTTTGCCAGTCCTGGGACTTGAACTTAGGGACTGAGCACTGTCCTTGGGCTTTTTCCTCAAGTCTAGTGTTCTGCCACTTGAGCCACAGCACTACTTCCGGCTTTTCTATGTATGTGGTACCGAGAAATCGAACCCAGGTCTTCATACATGCTAGGCAAGCACTCTACCACTAGGCCAAACTCCGGCCCCCTGAAAGGCATATTTTTTCAAGATGGAAAATAAGCACATTTTAAACACTGGTTATTTGTTTTATAATGGTATCTGGATCTTCATTTTTACACTTGTCCCAGAAACTTTCAAGTTCTATATGTGAGTATTTTTAAGCACGTAGTATCTGGCACTCAGAAAAAAAAAAAAGCCAGTTCTTGGAGTTCGTTTTGATATGTTTCATTTTATATGGTCATATGCAACTAGGGATTGGACTATTGTCATCCTCTGCTAAGAATATCATACAAATATTCTAGTTATTACATTCCTTTGGCCCTGGCTTGTTGCTTAATATAATTTTTTTCCAAGTCTTTCCATTTCCTCATGAATGGGCAATGCCATTCTTTCTGATGGAAGCACAGAACTCCATTGTGTATACATACCACATTTTCTCAATTCATTCTTCTACTGAGAGGTTTGGAGTTGTTTTGGTTGTTGTTGTCTTAATTTCCTGTACCCTTTGTCTTGTATATAACTTTATCTGGTCCACGGAAGGGAATCACAGAAACAGCCAGATAAAGGATGAACTAATGCAGCAATGATACACACTAGACCCTATGTTAGAAACGAACTTTACAACTTGGGGTGGGGAGTAGGGAGGGGAAAGTGGAAGAAAATGAGGAAGTGGGTAACAATAGTCAGAAAGAAATGTACTTATTACCTTACTTATACAACTTTAAACGCCCTGTTTATCACATTTACAATTTAAAAGGCCAGTGCTTGTGATTATTATCATCAGATAATATAATGAATACTAATTTTAATGGTGCTACATCTTTCTCCTCTTAGCCAAACACTTGAAACTCAACTCTGTTTCCCTCATCTTTCCTATACCTATTCAGTTGGGTTATGATGGTAATAGTTGTGTTCTTCTTTCCAACTCTCAGAACTGAGATTTTGCTCTGAGTGGCCTGGTTGCTGCATCTTTCGGCTAGGATCTACCACTCCATGCCATTCTACTACATTTGGTTGCATTCTATTCCCAAATTCTGAAAAAGTTGATGTGCAATCTAGAATTTGAATTATGTTTTCCATATATAGATTTTTTTATGCCTTGTATTCGCCCCTTCATTTTACATTCAAAATTGCTCTTAAAAATTAGGAGGTAAAAGAAGGTACTCTGAAAACTTTACAACAAAGAATAGGAGATGCACTAGGTCTCCTTGGCACAGGTCAAAACTTTCTTAATAAGGTCCCCAAAACACAACAAATCAAAGAAAGTCTGGATAAGTGGGACTGCATTAAACTGTAGAGCTTCTTTATAGTAAAGGATATAGCTAGCAAACTAACTAGAAAGCCTACAGAGTGGGAGAAGATCTTCACTAACCATACAACAGACAAAGGCCTCATATATATATATATGTGTGTATGTATATATATATATATATGTATATCAACAGCTCAAAAAATTGAATCACTTCAAAACTAATCTCCAAGAAACAACCATCCCATTAAAAGATGGGCCAAAGACTTAGAGTCTTCTCTGAAGAAGAAATAAGAGGGCCTATAGACACATGAAGAAATGCTCAACATCTCTGGCCATAAAAGAAATGTAAATCAAAACAACTCTAAGATTCTACCTCACTCTAGTTAGAATGGCCACAATCAAGAAATCTAATGACAACAGATACTGGAGGGGATGTGGCCAGGAGGGATCACTACTACACTGTTGGTGGGAGTGCAAACGCGTTCAACCACTATGGAAAGCAGTATGGCAGTTCCTCAAAAGACTAAACATAGAGCTCCCCTATGACCCAGCAATTCTACTACTTGGCATTTACCCAATGGTTTAGAAACAAGGACATACTAAATTCACTAGCACAACAATGTTCATTGCAGTACTATTTACCATAGCAAAGATATGGAACCAACCCAGATGCCCCTCAGTTAATGAGTGGATCAACAAGATGTGGTATTTATATACAATGCTGCCATCAGAAAGAATGACATTGTCCCATTTGTAAGGAAATGGAAAGACTTAGAAAAAATCATATTAAGTGAAGTAAGCCAGACTCAAAGGAACATAGGCTCAATGGTTTCCCTCATTTGTCATAATCAGTAGAAACTTTGGGCTCTCCTAGCAGAGATTTACAATAGAGCAAAACTAAATAAGGCCGTATAGGCTGATGCTAAATGAAAGGACCTCTATATAATGAGTGATTGTTGTCCTTAATATACTATGTTATCTCTCATCTCTTTTGTTGTCCTTTGGTTATCTCATATTGTTACAGTATTTTACCTTGTTATCTGATATAGTGTGTATATGTTTATCTGGTTATTTGAAGTAGGATAGGGAATGGGGGAAAACAGGATGAGGGGCAGAGGTGGGGGGAGGGAAATGGGGACCAAAACATGAGAAAGGGTGTCAATGTTTGTGAAGTAATGCACCTTCTATCTGGTGAATATAATGTAACCCTTCTGTTAATTACTATAAAATATATGAAAAAATTAGGAAAGGGCTGGGAGTTTGGCCTAGTGGCAGGGTACTTGCCTAGCATGCATGAAGACCCAGGTTCATTTCCTTGGTACTACAGATGTAGAAAAGTCAGAAGCGGTGCTGTGGCTCAAGTGGTGGAGCGCTATCCTTGAGGAAAAAGACCAAGGATAGTGCTCAGGCCCCAGGACTGGCAAAAAAATTAGGCAAATATTTATGCTTAGTAACAGTCGGAATAGGAAGAATCATTTTCTTTTTTGATAGTGGGTCTCAGAAATGTGCTCAATGGATTTTACTCAGTTGAAATTACTATACATTGTGTAGGTTTTCCAACTCAAAGATTTTTCTTTCCTCATTTTAGGGCCAGTTGAATTCATTGAGGTCATGTGTCTTGTAGTTAAAGTAATAATGAAAAAAATGAGTGTACACTCTTTCTCTCTTTCTGTAATTTATTTACCCATGTTTTTAGCATCTGACACAGAGCTTAGGCTACAATACAGGTGCTTGTAGGTATATGTTGAATGGATAAACAAAGGTCTCAAGCCACCCTGCAATACTTAATGCAAAAGTAAATATTTTCAGAACAAGCGTGACAAGAGGTGACAAGCAGAGGCAGAGGTGTCAACATGAAGGAGTTGTAAAGGAGGAAGTTGCATTGATGCACCAAGTCATCTACAGGGTATAGAGAGATGATGATGATGATGTACCAGGTTAAAAAAGAGACACTGTTGAGTGATAAGCACCATCATGCAATTAAAAAGCCAGCTCAGTGGGGAAGTGAGCAACTCAGAGAGTTTGCAAGTTGTGGTTAGCATAGGATATTGGAACATAAGATATCACATAGGACCTGATGTTTAGTGCCTGTAGGGGGAACTCATTCACAGAGGTACCACAGAACAATAGTTGGAACTGAGGGCCTGAAACCCTCTTCACACTAATACCATCTCGGGCAATGTGTGAGTACCATGTAATGGGTCTACATTTGTACCCTTTTCTCCTTTTGCTTTCTGCTCCTTTTGTCTGTCCTGACTTAGCTTATCCTACCCTTTTTCAGCCCATTATACTATCCTTAGAATCTCCTTTTAATGCAAGCTGTGTTCTGATTTCAGAAACAAATCCCCAAAGAATCTTTATTACTTTAGGGGGGAAAAAACTTTTTACTTATTTTTGTGTTCTCAGGGCTTTGTGTAGCACTGAAGTATAGTTAACAGCAGATGAACATATATTTGATGAATGAATTGAATTACATAAGCGAATGTACATAGATCATTAATGGAGCACTTGGCACAAAATATAAAATATAGGTGCATTTCTCAATCACTTGGCCTGCAGCTCCCTTTCCTACCCCACTTCCACCACCGTGGTTCTAAGAGGGTACTGACACACACGTGTAATTTCATGCACATAATATGTGTTGCTATACGTAGACTCCTTAGATCCAGTTATTTCTATATACACTGTATTTCTATATACAATGTACCTTTATACATCATGTTGCTAGATCTACAGAAAATGAGGCAGATTCTTGGTAACGTTGTTCTAAAGCTCCTAAGTAATGAAGTCAGGCCTTTTATCTTGAAATAATTTGGTTTGGATATTTCTGGCATCCTTCAAAAGAAAACAACTCCTAGCAAATTCTATTAGATTAGGTGGAACTGCATGCCCCTTTTAGCTGTCAGAGCTCTTTAAAATGTGTTAAGACATATTCCCAATATTCCCACTGATTGATGCAAGCACCACTTGCATTTAGTAGTCAAAGTCATTATTAAAAGACAGCAATAATTATGTTTTAAATGATTTTAGTATGCACATGAGTTGCTTCATTTTTATTTTATTACACTGCCCTCTACAGGAAGTCTAAAGTACATTTTAGAAACTTCAAATAATCCAAAAGAAAGGAGTATTCATTTGATATATTTCATAAAAACTCAGTGCAAACCTAGTGACACTTGCATTTCTCCAATCCACTTCCACATAATTTTAAAAAATTGAAGTCCAGAATTAGTGCTATTGACTTGAAGACAAATAGTACCGCTATCAGTGGGACTAGGTGACTCTGGAGGAGGAATAAGCAGAGAGACCTGGGCAATATTGGATATTTCTGATTTCAGATTCACTTTATCAACAGCCTGAATAGCAATGAAAAGATCAGTGCCATTTTCAAAAATGATGTTTTCTGGTTGAAACACAAAGACTTCCTCAGAGTTGGCTTCCTTTGGGATGAGACCAGTTGTGTTAACTTGAACTGAATCATTGAACTTGTCTCTCAGATCAAGAATACTTGTACTTATTCGAATGATGTACTTGTGAGCTAAAAGGGAAAAAATGGAAAGAGGATGTGAATTGTTAACTCTCAAATTTGAAGCTCTAAGAGTCTATTAGACATTATATTGTTATAGAAGGCTGAGATCTGAGAACTGAGGTTCAAAGTTAACCTGGCACTACCAAGCCTTGAGACTCTTATCTCCAATTATTCATTAGAAAATGGGAAGTGGGGCTGTGGTTCAAGGGTAGGACAGTAGCCTTGAGCTGAAGAGCTCAGGAACAGCTCCCAGGCCCAGAGTTCAAGCCCCATGACCCACAAAAAAGAAAAGAAAAGAAAAAATATCATCCAATAGAGTTCCAGTGATAAATGGATTTAGTGTTTCATATTATAGGAGTTAATAACTCTTTTATTTTCTTGTTTATGTTATGGGGTCAGGAGGAGGGGATTCCACATCCCTCCAGGTGGGGATTCCACGTCCCACCAGAGTCCACCACACAGAGACAGTCTCTTATAAAAAGGTGGATTTATTGGGGAAGTAGATGGTGAACTGACCAGTCCAGGGACACAGTGCAGACTCGGGAGCTGACACTGTGACCCCAAGCAGCGCTCACGTTGAGTTTTTAAGGGCAAAACCCATGTGGTCGAATCTGGCCACACACAGGTGGCCAATGGGATAGTCACATACACAGAGGGACCATAGCCAGCTCCGGCCACAAGCAGGTAGTCAATAGGGTTGCAGCCCAGTGTTTAAATTTACCTATTACCTTAGTTGGAATTGGCACACAAATTGGGAAGGTCTCCACACAAAGCAGGCCCACCCCCACCCAAGCGGATATCCCTCCTCGTGGGGGTGGGGAGAAGGTCAAGGTTGCCCCTCCCTAGAAGGGCAAAGGTGGCTGGGCTGTACCATTGACGACCTTCCACAGTCCCTCCTCCCCTTAACACTCCCTGCTCCCCTTAACAGTTTATATATCCTGACAAAGCAGTAAATGTAAAATTGGATTGGTTGTGACTTAAAGCCTTTGTTAGAATTTTTGGGCCATGGACTTGGCTGACAGAGGAGATTGTTATCTTATTATTTAAAGAGTTATTTTTATGCCAATGCTTCTTAAACATTCATCTGCATAGAAATCACATAGGAGATCTCAAAACACAGATTCTGGTTTATAAGTTCTGAGGCAGGACTGGGATTCTCCATTTCTGAGATGTATTCATGTGATATGTATGCTGCCAAATTGACAGCCCACGGGATGAGAAGTGAAGTCTGTCAAGAGTTCTCACTCATGTATTATTCTATTTCTCCAGGACTCACCAGTGAAAATTGGATTTCCTTTAAGACTCACCATTTGACAAAAAGAAAAATCCTGCAAGTTGGTCATTCCTGCCTATAACTTCTTACTCCTCATAGCTTTTCATGTTTTAAAATTTGCATATCTAAGAATCCTGACTTTTCATTTAAGAAGACATTCTCCCTACTAGCCGCCCCCTCCTGCCTCTTAACACTCCCTCTGGTCCATCTCCTCCTTTGCCTCTGCTTGGCTGGACGCTCCTTCACGTTCCACTTACCTTGCCCATGGTCATAGTCATCTCCAGGAGCTGTCCAAGTTAGATTGATGAGATTATCCCCTTGGAGTTTTGCCTTCAGGTCAGTGATTTGGCAAGGTGGAAAGAGGTCAGGGATGGAAGCTTTTGGGACATTGGAGGCCACAAACGAACCTCCTGAAGAAGTTCTGCTGAAGCATACTTGTTTCACTTGAAGTTTGTTATTTGTTTCAGGATATGGTGGATTCCACTTGATTTCACCTGTATTAAAAAGTACTCCAAATATAGTAAGCAACACCACAAAATGGCTATGCACCTTTATTTGTCACTGAATCAGCGGCTTTCCATTCTTCTCTTTCCTTTCCCCCCTACCAACCAACAAAATTCACTTCAAATGTTTGGTGATAAAACCCCATACCAGGTTACATCAGAATTGTCTGTTTTCTGGACATCATTTTTTCCACTTGACACATGTGTTCTTAGTGAACATGTGGGCTTATAACTGGGAGCTTTGTCTACTATTCTCCTTTCTACACAGGAGAAAATAGAAGGAAATGGAGACAGTAGGCTAATTGTGAATGATAATTGAAATAGATAATAAGCCCTGAATTATTATATCTTTTTGTTTTGTGGAAGTGTCATTAACAGTAGGAGTTTCATTACAAAATCCTTTTAAGTTTATTGCAAATGATAAATCATTTATTGAACACTTGCTATTTGCCAGTGGCATTATATTGGGTATACATACGGCTTTATTTCTCATCACAGATCCTATGTTAAAATGGAAGGAAAGGAAGGACAAAGATAATATATATATATTATTTGATAAAAGAGTAGGACTTCAACCAAGGCAATCAAAAGCTGTGTTCTCTCTAGTGACTTTTCAAGTGGGGGTTTTTTTTCCCCATTGCAGGACAATGGAATATGGTAGGGAATATTCTGATTGTCATAACTGGGCAGGGAGGGCTGCTACTGACATCCAGCGGGTAAAGGCCAGCGATGCTATAATGCACAAATAAATGGCCAGCAACAGAGGATCAAAATGTCAATAGAGCTGATGTTGAATGATCATGAGTGATCCAGCATTATCCCATCTCCCAGGCTTAATGCTTTCCTCTTGATCCCAAATTATTTTACTCAACCAGTCAATCTACTTAGTTTCCTTACCATTCTCAATCCAGCCAGGGATGTACCTGACTCCATTCTGCTGAGGCATTGCTGTCTGTGTGGCTTCATTTTTTCCTCCCAGAGCCCATATTTTCACGCTATATCTACCATTTGCTTCATAAGCTGTAAAATATCTTGAGTAGACACCATCATCTTTGGTAGCATCAGCACCTTGACAGTGAGATGAACAAATTAATGAATATCCTAAAGGTAATGGGATATTTGTAGGTTTCCAATCTATTTTTGGATTAATCTTATTTCTTTCTCTTTTTATTTTATTTTATTTTATTTTTTGTGGTTCATGGGGCTTGAACTCCAGCATTGTCCCTGAGCTCTTCAGCTCAAGGCTACCACCCTATCCTTGAGCCAAACCCCACTTCCTATTTTCTAGAGGTTGATTGGAGATGAGTCTCAGGTCCTTTTGTGCTTTGAACATTGATCCTCAGATCTCTGCCTCCTGAGTGGCTAGGATTATAGGTGTGAGCCACCATGCCTGGGTTGGATTAATTTTCTTAAAGCAAAGAGAAGTTCAGAATTGTGGTTTGAAGCCAGCCAAGGTAGAACAGTATATGAGACTCCATCTCCAATTAATTGGCAAAATGATAATGTGGAGGCATAGTTCAGGTAGAAGAATGCCACTATAAGCAACAGACAACAAAGCACTAAGAGCAATGAAACCCTAAATTCAAGTTTTAGTAACAGTACTAAAAAATCATTCATAGATTTATAATGTAGTTTTGTTTATGTCTTTTATACATTATTATCTATCTACCTAGGGAATACTTAATATGAAATACTAGTTTGGTGGTCTGACAACTCCCCATTTAAACCTTGTAAAAGCTAGAGGTAGGGTCTTCCTCATGTTTTCCAGCATTTTAGAATAATGGATTAAGGAGAAGCAGAGAATTTATTCACTCAAATTCCCAGTGCCAGGTGCTTTGCTTTTAGCTATCTTTCCTGTCATTCTCTGATTGCTTATTGGAAAGAGAGATGTTTTTCTGATTTTCTTGATGCTTACCTGCTCCGTTGTCCAGTAATTCCAAGGAAATTGTTTTTCCATTCACAGATTCGATCAAGGCTGTGACTCTGGCCCTGAGGACAGGGGAAGCCCCGTGGCGAATAGTTGCATAAACTACCATAGGACTGGGGAATTTGCCTGTGTCCTTGTTCATCCTGGAGGTCACTGTAATTGGAGGCAGGGTAGCACTTGATGCACGGGAGGTGACAGTTAGAGTCAGGGTTTGTGAACTTGCTTGCAGACTGTATTTCCAAACACCAACCTGACCAAAACAGATGAAGATATTCTCATGAGCAACTGTGGGTAACAAAGACCTGACTTCAGTACTGTAAGGTTCACTGAAAGGAGATGGCCACATGGTTTAGACAGAAAAGAGTTTATTGGGGGAGAGCATACTGTTGGCCTGCACAAGATGGAAGTGTTCAGGAGCTGAACAAGGGAAAAGAGTGGAGCTAATCTTGGAGACTGGTTATATAGGGAGAGGGCAGGGAAGGAGGTATGGCCACAGTGATGACCTCAGAGCCTGCCAGACCTCCCCCTCCCCAAGGTGGGTTAGTTACTTGGATTACAAGTGCTGCATAGGGACTGCTAGAGAAGGGGGTCACGTGCACAGAGTTGGAAACAAAGGAAAGTGCCACCTGTAGGAAAGCCTATCTGCTGCATATATATATATATATATATACATATATATATATATATATATATATATATAGAGAGAGAGAGAGAGAGAGAGAGAGAGAGAGAGAGAGAGAGAGAGTGTGTCATGGGGCTTGAACTCAGGACCTGGGATTTATCCCTCAAGGGGAATTACCTTCCTCGGGCTGGCTTTGAACCTTGATTCCTAGATCTCAGCCTCCTTAGGATTGCAGTGAGCCACTGGAGCCTGGCCATTCTCTAGATTTTTGTTTTTGTATTATTTTTTTTGCCAGTCCTGGTGGGCTTGAACTCAGGACCTGGGCCCTGTCCTTGGATATTTTTTGCTCAAGGCTAGCACTCTGCCACTTGAGCCACAGTGCCACTTCTGTCTTTTTTTGTGTATGTGGTACTGAGGAATTGAACCCAGGGCTTTAGTCATGCTAAGTGATCACTCTATCACTAGGCTCTACTCCTAGTCCCATTGTGTAGATTTTTAAGAGATGTTTCTGAGGTAAAGGAAATAGTTCCCTTTTACTACCATCTTTATAAAATATCACTAATTTCCTTTTCTCTTGACTTGCTGGCAAATAGAATGATTTTTTTCAATGGATGAAAAGTTTTAGTGTCTGTCTTCACTTCTGATATATGTGTGCCTATTAACTGAGACTTCAACTCAGGGCCTGGGTGCTGTCTCTGAGTGTGTTTTGCTCAAAGCTTTTCCACTTGAGCCACAGTTCTATTTGTTTGGGTTTTTTTTGTTGTTGTTGTGTTAAGTTGGACTTGCCTGCATGGGCTGTCTTTGAACCAGAATTCTCATATGTCAGTCTCCTGAGTTGCTAGGATCACAGGTGAGAGCCACCAGAGTCTGGCTTATTTTTCTCTTAAGGCAGTACTGACTTTTCTCATAGCAAACACTGCCATTTTTAAAAGCCATCCCTGTCCGTCCTGTAAAACAATTTGTTTGATTTTGTCAAACTGTAAGCAAGAAATAAGAATCCCCATACCGTGGCAGTGCCTGGGACGAGAAGGTAGGCCATTTTGGTATTTTTGTCCACTACCAAGCCGTCTTGTTTCTTTCCACTAGGATCCCAGAGAAGGATTTGGGGAGGCTGTGTTGTCCAGGTGATAAGAAACAAAGTGTCATTTCCCACAGTGCTGTCCACGATCACTGTGCCATTCATCCATTGGGTGTTCTGGAGAGTCAATCCCTTACTTTCCAGCTGTTAAGAAAAACACCTCTTTACTTTCTAGAGAAAGGTCTCATGGTCTTTTCTACTCGACTGCAATTGCCACATGCCTGTCAAGAAGCCATGAGCAATTTCCTAGTTCTTGGTTTGTCTTTCTCTGGTATACTTTTGAATTATAATTTGAGCCCCTGTTTCCATAGTATTTTTTTAAATATATTTTTATTGTAATTAATTCCATAGTATTTCTTCCTTTGCCACGGCAGGAGGACTTCTCAAAGGATTCTTAAGAATCCTTGACTTCATCATGCTGTTTTTCCTAGATATCTAAGGCTTCCTCATCATGCAGAATTCTCTTTCTTCATGAAGCTGTCTCTGATGTTCATCTTACTTGTTAGATGTCAATCATCTCTCCTTCCTGAAAACTCCTAGAGGACTTTGTTCCTATCAGTCCTTTGATGTTTATTACACTGTGCTTTATTCACATCAAGTGAGTGCACAGTTCATTTCTTTTTTTAAAAATTTTTTTGCCAGCCCTGGCGCTTGAACTCAGGGACTGGAACACTGTCCTTGGGCTTTCTCAATGTCAGTGCTCTACCACTAGAGCCACAGTACCACTTTCAGCTTTTTTCTATGTATGTGGTACTGAAGAATCGAACTCAGGTCTTCATGCATTCTAGGCAAGCACTCTACCACTAGACCAAACTCCCGGCCCCACAGTTCATTTCTTTTACCAGATACAGTCTTGTATCTTACCTGCACAGAGACTGTTTAAATTACAGATAACACATAACTAGGCAAAGTATCATGGCTGTCCCTAGGAAGATGGCTTGAACTGTAAAAGAGGAACTGCAGTGCAAGGATTGAAGTTGGGAAGGATTTAACATGATTTGTGCAAGAAATGTAGTTTGAGAGTTGTTAGCTAGACAGTTTTCAATTATTCCTAATGAGTTGATACCTACATAAGCTGATTATGCTGTTAGGGTTCTAGTTTGGTAGGCAGATTAATAATAATTTTAAGTGTAAGGGCCTTTACATCTGTTTTTATGTGACAAGTTGCTAAATAGGACCTGCTAAGTTCTCATTTTTTCCCCTTCTCTTTCTCCTCTTGGTGCCTTAGATACAAAAATTATTTGTAGATACTCTTTGCTTCCCCCCCCTCTTTTTTTTGTCAGTTATGGGACTTGAACTATGGGCCTGGGTGCTATCCCTGAGCTTTTCAGTTCAACATTACCACCCTACCCCTTGAGCCACAGCGCCACTTCTAGTTTTCTGGTGGTTAATTGGAGATAAGAGTCTCATGGACTTTAGTGCCCAGGCTGGCTTTGAATTGGGATCCTCAGATCTCAGACTCCTGAGTACCTAGGATTACAGGCGTGAGGCACCGCATCCATTAGGCATTGTCCTTTTTAACTACTTTGCTAGTATTTGCTCCTTTTTTTTTTTTTAAACTAGGCCTTTTGGCCTGGAGTTTGCCTAGTGGTAGAGTGCTTGCTTAGCATGCACGAAGAGCCGGGTTCGATTCCTTGGTACCACATACTTAGAAAAAGCCAGAAGTGGTGCTGAGGCTCAAGTGGTAGAGTTCTAGCCTTGAGAAAAATCCAAGGACAGTGCTCAGGCCCTGAGCTGAGCTCAAGCCCAGGACTGGCCAAAAAAAAAAAAAAAAGACAAAAACAAAACAAAAACTAGGCCTTTTGTTTGATTTCTACATCTGACTCAGGATAATAGAGATAGGCATAACTGCTATTATCTGAGACTGAATAAATGCTACTTTCATTGACCTAAAAGACTATTGTTTTGAAATCTGTCATTTAGGTTTTATTATTATTATTATTATTCCTTCACATCAACCCAAACTTTTACAATAAAAGTAACAATTCATACTAGTGGTTGTTTACTTCATATAATTTAAAATATAATAGGTGAATGATTTCTACAGCTACAATAAAAGCATTTGAAAAAATATATATCCTTTAAAAATTGTCTCAATAATTTGAAAGATAACTTGGTTTCCTTGAAATTTCAGAATCAGTTATATCTATGAGAACTATTTTTCTGGTTTTTAGTTGTCCAAGATGGACAGCTAGGTGTTTGGATAGTCCCAAGGGCATCCCACAGTGCAGAGTGCTTTCCCTCTATTAGGTGGAAATCCTGGGAAACGTTCAGGAATTTGAAAACAGAGTAAGAGAATCTCAGAATACTTGTCTCAGAAAATTTGTGATTGAGATGATCTATTCTGAAGAAAGTTCTGTGCCAGGATCCCAAGTTCTCGATCTTGTTAGTAGATTATGTTTTTTGGACTGTGCAATGAGAGATAAACTGAGTTTCCAAACAAGTAAAGGTAAGTTTTTTTGTACAGATAATGTTGTACTGCGAGAATATTTTCTAACCTCAGGCTGAACTTTCTAGTTGACCAGAAGAATGCAGAACTTGAAGGGCTTAATCATTATTTTCTCCATTTTGGCAAAAAATATGAATAAACATGAAAACCCCAATAGTAAGAATGCCAACCTGGATGGAGTGCTGGGAGAGAGCTCCGTTTCCTGATGAGAGGGCTGCAAAGGCATCAATTAGGCCATTGTTTTGAGCCTGATCTGAGGCAGATGTTTGCAATCCTCCTAAAATGCAACGATATTATTAGAAGTTACTTTCAGTATTTGCTTCCTGGCAAAGCTGTTGCTAAAGTAACAGAATGCGCAAAATAAATATTCCACTGTGCTATTGAGGTAAAAATCAACATCAACTCTATTCCCAAATAATTCAGAAGTTCAGAAGTTCAGAAGTTCAGAAGTTTTAGTTCTAGCCAGAAATTATGGAAGTCACATCTCTGTCATTTGGCTACTTCACCTACCTGCAAATTAGTCACAGATCTCTCAGAGGCCAACATTACTATCACATAATCTACATTGTAAAGGTCTGGTACTTTCAAAAAATGGATAAGACTTATTCTAAGCAACTTGACTTTTACTGTTATTTACTTGGCTTTTGAGTGTGTGTGTGTGTGTAACTATGGCAAGAAATAAGAAGACAAAGGGATAGTGACAGAAAAGGAATATACATAGTAAAAGTGAGATAATATACAAGCCCTGGCAATGGTGGGTTATTTAGGAATAGTATTACTATGACGGTAATGTAAAATCACTTTTTAAACTATTTACATACCAACTCAAGTCATGAAAGAATTCTCACAGCACTGCTGACAACCCAATAGCCCCTTAGCCTGATGTGTGCCTCCCGCTCTAAGTGTTGGCTACTAATGGCTTCTAGGTGCCTCCTTTACCAGAAAAAGTCATACTAAACAAGACTTCCCTGCCTAGACAAATGACACATCTTTCACCTATGTGTTGCTTCTCTGACTGTTCATGGCCGTTGACTGATCAAGGCAGCAATACAAAAGGCAACCTTGTTGCCTCAAGCTGTGATCAACTCTGTGATACAGTGCCTGGGCCAGGGCCTTATATATGGTCAACCTTTTGGTTAAACTCTAAGACTGCATCCACGCTGAGCCCTTTCCCCTGCTCTATCCTTCCTTTCCTCCTTTTTTTCCTGAGAGCTTTCCTTCCACAAGCTACATGTCCCCAGATCGCTGTCTTAGACTCTACTCCTAGGAAATCCAGTCTAGAAAAAGTGATATTGGGCTCAAACAGTCCTATCATTTTTGCTGCCCTAGAAAACTAACCAGTGTCATAATTTGTATCCTTAAGTTAAAAAAAAGAAAAAAATATGTGCTCATCTACTTTGCAACATAAGCCAGGGAAGTATAGGATCTAATTTTAGCCATCTGTCTGTATGTTTGCATATGAGATTTAGACAGATTACTTAATGTTTTGTAAAGAAATTGCCTTGTGTGCTACATTTCCTGGATCAGCTCTATGGACCATTTTGTGGAAGGGGAACTAATTAGTGCTTACCATGTGTCTTCTCATCCCACCTGCCTCTTGCTCCCTCCTTCCCTGACAAGACAAAGCAGCAGGCCTCTGCAGGTCATTTCTTACCAGTCATTTTGGACAACTGCTCTAATTCTTTAGCTGCAGAAGGCCCCAGAGCGATTGTGTGGATGATGGCTCCACTTTGCTTCACCTCATTAAAGCACCCACTTATAGTGTTGTCCTCCCCATCTGTCAGCAGCACAATTTCAGAGCCATCAGTTGGGTATTTCTTCCTAATCACCTAAAGACAAGATTCAGAGCTTGAGGTAGCAGTCTTGAGTGGCCAAGATATTTGTGAAAGCTGCAATTACATGGGCAAGACATTCCAGAGGGGGAAAACACCAATGTCTGGGAGTATTCAAGTATCCGTCAGTTTTACCGCAATGAAGGTTCACAGCAACCTCATGGAACTTCACTTGGTCTTTTCTCTCAGAGGAGCTGTGAGGAAGGGCCATTCTAGAGATGAGCAGTGCTGGGGTGATAGCAAACATTTTTCTAGCTTTTATTACCTGATCTCTCCTTGACAGACTTCCAGAAATGCCAAGATGCCTTCAAAGAACATCCCTATAATGGGGATTATTTGGAAAATATTGTACCTAGAAGAAATTGTAGCTTGGATAACATTCAGTAGTCTGACACTATTAACTTGTGATGGGTATTGGTTCTGACTGGCTGTTAACCAGATCATAATGGGAGTTAAAACTTTTAATATCCCTTCTGATGAAGACAAAACATTTTGGTTCTATGAATGTATGTATTGGGTTCCTGTTACAAATCAATCACTCATCTATCTATCCACCTGCCTGTTTCTCTGTCTGTCTATTATCCATATTTAGTTTAAGCCCCAATACTGGCACCACACACACACACACACACACACACACACACCAGTGAGAATACATAAATACATAAGTAAAGATGACACTCTTGGGTCTTTGTGTACCTTTTCTTCTACTACTCACTTATTACACACTTGTGGTGTGTGTTATTATGTGATAAACGCATCCCCCCCCCCCGAAAAATTATAAGCTCTGTGACAGAGGTATGGTACCTGCTTGGCTTTTCCAGTAGTCTTAGTGCCTATCGCATAGAAAAATACTTGATTGCAGACATACATACACAAAAGGATGAATGTACTGATGCAGAAAACCAACAAGGCTTGAATGAATGAGCTAATACTAGTTTTGGAGGGCTTTGACTTTGTATCATTTGATTTGTCCTTGGTTGTCTAATTTCATTAGATTCAACTGGAAATGGACATTTCATGGAACAAAAGTCACAAGCACTGAGAACACTGAGAAACTACAGTAGTGGAGCACATCTTACAGTAAATGCCGAACGAAGTCCAGAACAGATGGACGTCCCTCCTGCTGCTACAGTGGGTAAGCGTCTAGTGAGCGCATCCCTGTCTGTCCCACTGTTTATCTCTCTGAGTTCACTTTGTACGAAGGCAGCTCCGTCAAACATCACCATCCCCACCCAGGACCCCAGCTCCACCGTCTGCAGCAGGAATAGCTTGCTTGCTTGATTCATTCTGTTAAGGCGATCGCCAGTCTGGTTGGACAAATAGAGGAAAAGCAGTCAGATTGAACGCATGTGAACAGATAAATAACACAGCAGGCTAGATGGCATTTGGGAATGACTGTGTCAAAATGCAGAATAAATGACAAGCAGCTGAGACACATTTCTCATAGGGAATTTTTCATTTTGATTTGTGGCATCTTCAGATAGCCTTTGCATGAAAAGCAAAAGATGGAACCATATGGCACAATCATGGAAATACATGCTTGTTCTCATTAATAGTTCTAGGTAAATCATCTGTGGGATTGTAGGCCTATGGGTTGTTAGAGAATCTTAACTAATCAGGTGCCAAATGGCTCACAAGTATAATCTTCACTGCACAGGAGGCTGAGATCTGAGGATCCCAGTTCAAAGCCAGCCCAAAGCAGGAAAGTCTGTGAGCCTCTTAACTCCAATTAACCACCAAAAAGCCAGAAGTGAAGCTGTGCCTCAAGTGGGCACAAAAGTTCAAGGTCAGTGCCCTGGCCCTGGGTTCAAACTTCAATACTGACACACAAAAATATAAATATGGAGCTTATATACTTCACCAGATCTTTGCTCATAAATTGACGGCAGTTTGATGTGGCAAATGAGACTGTTGATACTGAACGCATGGAATGAAGGACTGAGCTTCTGTGATGCAATACTATCGTGACAACTTTGACAATGTTGTTATATTGAAGCCCAGCTAGTTAGAAGTTGTGATTCAGATTATATCTGACACATATCTATGATTGGCACCGGGAGGACCCCAGGTCAGTGAACGTACAGACATGCTTCCAGACTTATCAAGGACCAAACACACGATTCTTTTTCCAATCTGCAGTAATGAGAAGGTGGGCTTGGGTGGCTGAGTGTTCATAGGAGTGGTTTTCTTAAAGTCTTCAGAATCTCTGATGACTTCCCAAGTGCTCCGGAGATTGCATTTTTGGTTTTGCAGGTTTGGGGCTTCAGCATTGTGGTTCTTTTCTGTGCAGAATTCTACCACCTGAAATTGTCAATTAAACAACATAGGTAACAGTAAGATGCTGATCATTAAATCACTTGTCCCTCTCCCTACGCTGGGTTGCCTACCTATCATGGTGCCTGAGTCCCACAGTTACTAGAGGTCACTGCTAGAGAAAAAATCACAGTCAAGGTGCCAAGTACTGTCTCAAATCATGCCTTTAACTTCCCTGAAACTTTAGTGCTTTTCCACAATGCATTTATGTGATCTAGGTGGCTTCTTTCCCACTCCTCAGATTTGTTTGTTTCAAGCCATCATCACTCCCTAAGCCACTCTCCATCCTTGTATCATAGAATCCCACTACTCTCCTTTCTACCCACTGACCAACATCCCAGCCTCCAACGTCCAACATTCAACATGCTAACTCTCTCTAAAATCCATTCAGGTATCCCAGATTCTTCCAGCTCCACACATTCATCAACAATCTCATCACATTTCTCCCAGTCCTCTTCATGTATTTCCTAACTTGGTTTCAACCCTGTGCGCCCAGTCACCTGATACAGAAAATGGGAGATTTCCTGCCTTTTTTCTCCTACAAAATAACCAAGATCTGTACACTTTACAATATTTCCAGTTCTTCACCTTACCCCTTCTTTACAATGGACTCTCCATCATTCATGCCCTAGAGGGCCCTCCCTCTGACTCAGCAATCTCTTATCTCACTTCCTATCTTGCTGCTCTCTGATTGATCCACCTCCACCAGTCTTTCTTTTTCACCTGTAAATAAGACCCTCTGTGTGTTCCCAGTTTTCCACAGGCTATGACATGAACCACTGGCATCCAGCTGAACCTCATTTTTTCATTTACAAAGCAGTGACAGTTATTATGCAAAAATTACACTAAAACATGCAAGGATATTGATACGAATACAATCACAAATTTCCTTTTTTCTTTGTTGTTCATATCTTTGTTATTTGGAGGAAAGAAACAGTACAAAAAGAAGCAGCCTATTTTCTCCTCTTGGAAACTTTAGAGTTTTATCATTTTTACTAAAAGCCTAAATAACCAGGATTATAGTAATTTAGAAAGCAATTAATAGTCACAAAAGATTCAATGTTTTTTTCATTTGCATTTTTCAAGTCATCTGTTTTGGTAATATTTCCCTGTTATCAGAGTGGCTACTTTTAGCAAGGTAACCTATATAAGTTCTGTGTTAAATACTAAACAGATGTTTCCAAATTTAGCTCTAATTTAAAATACAGTCAGCTTTTAACTTAGAATTTTTCTACTTCGTGGTAGTGCAAAAGAAATACATATATAGGAGCCAGGAGTTTGGCCTAGTGGTAGACCACTTGGCTAACATGCATGAAGACCAGGGTTCGATTCCTTGATACCACATACATAGAAAACAGTCAGGAGTGGTGCTGAAGCTCAAGTGGTAGAGCTCTAACCTTAAGAAAGCCCAAGGACTGTGCGTAGGCCCTGAGTTCAAAGCCCAGGACTGGCAAACAAACAAACAAACAAAAACAAAACACATATTCAGTAATAACTTTAAAAAAATATTTATTTATTTTTATTTTTACCAGTCCTGGGGCTGGAACTCAGGGCCTGGCCATTGTCCTTGGATACTTTTTACTCAAGGCTAGTGTCCTGCCACTGCAGCCACAGGTTCAGTAGTAACTTTGTTCTGAGTTTTGATCTTTTTTGGAGTCACTTTCTCAAAATACTAGGATAGTGTCAGTAAGCCACAATTTTCAGGTCAACACATGATAACCAGGAAAACAACAAATACTCAGGTGTATTAGATGCATTTCTGCTTGTGACATTTTTAACTTGAGATAGTATTGTTGGGATGTAGCTGTGGTAAGTCAAAATGAATCTGCATATTATTGATAACCACTCCTGGAGGATCTAAATAGGCCTTCAAATGCTCTTCTGTGTCAGAATGAAGGACAGATCTGTGCACAATGATGCATAAAATTTTAAAGACTGATGCCACATTGTTATTTATAGACCCTTGCAAATTGTTTCACCCTCCTTTCCCAGACGGAATACATAACTTTATCTAGGATAAAGTTGGATACTGAAAGATGAAAAGGATTCTCTCTGAAATTGTTAACTGATATATTTAATATATTTAATCTTTTTTGGTTGTTGGGTTTCAACTCTGGGCCTGGGTGCTATCCCTGAGCTTTTCAGCTCAAGACTACCACCTTACCCCTTGAGCCACAGCACCACTCCAGGTTTTCTTGTGGGCTTTAGTGCCTGGGCTGGCTTTGAACCTTGATCCTCAGATCTCAGCCTCCTAAGTAGCTAGGATTACAGGCATGAACCACTATGCCATGCCCTGATATATTTAATCTTAACTTTCATAACTCTGCGCTATATATTTAGCACTGACATAGTTAATTAGTCATGTTCAATTTATGACCATTTGGTTTTTAGAAAAAAAAACAGAAGCATTTTAAAACTACTAAGACTGTGGAAAAAATTCCCAAGTATTAATAGTCTTAAAATACAGTAAATGTCAGTTCACAACCAAAGGCAAATACACATCCTGAAATGAGTTCTCTGGAAATTAAAGGACTACTGTTCAAGTTTTTGTTAGTTAACAAAAACACCTGACTAGTCTCCTCAGGTAAATGTCTTATCTACGAAATGTGCTTATATGCCTTTAAGGGCATGTGAAGTGATTCTAAGCAGTTAAAGTCAGCAGAAGGTAGACTGTGGAGAAGAAAGAATGAACAGAAGAGAGGGTACACAAGAGGCCTTGACTTTATTTCAGAGAGAGCAAACCACTGATTTCTCTCCAAAGCTGAGGATTTCTATAACATTTACTTGAAACTTTGAGAAATTACACAGAGTTCATAAGCGATTGAGGAAAATATTTAAAAAAAATAAGGAACTTACAGTGTTAATACTTTGTGCAAACATTATGGAAGCCTTCTCAGTCTGAGTCTCATCAGGAATGAACTCACATCCTTTTTCATATAGTCCTGTTAACTTGTCAAATTTGCATGCTTTGTCTGTGACACAACTACCTCCCTGGCAGATTTGTATTCTATTTTTACCAGTAATTGCTTTTGAACATCTGAAAATAAAGGTTAGATGTTTAGGCAATGTAATCATTTCAAATGAAACAACAGATACTTTTATTTGTGATTTCTTCTCATAAACTAAGGAATTAACACATAATCTTACACAGAGATATTATTAGATTTCTATCAAAGTTATTTCTGCTGCTGGAAAGCATCTGAGGACTACTAAAACAGTTCCAGAATTTCTATAAAGTGAAAAGGCTTAGTCTGGCTAATGGCTTCTATTAGCATTAGTCTGGCTTGAAGTCTTCAGACTCCTGTTCATCTCTCCTCCTCCTACTGGGAAATCAGGAGCCTTCTTTGTTCCATTAAAGATTTGCTGATATTACTTAACTCTTTTTAATTGGCTTATTCCAAATAGGTTTTTCATAGCTCTTGGTTATTAATTTATTAATTTTTAATTTTTGCCCGTCCTGGGGACTGAACTCAGGGACTGAGCACTATCTTTGGGCTTTCCTCAAGAGCCACAGCACCACTTCCCACTTTTTCTGTGTATGTGGTACCGAGGAATCAAACTCGAGTCTTTGTGCATGTTAGGCAAGCACTCCTCCACTGGGCCAAACTCCAGGCCCTTAAGATTTTTATGTTATATGCTTGAGTTGAGTTTGTTAAAAATAGAATGGTTTTCTGGTGGTATTTTATTTTTTATTTTACTTTTGAGTATATAAGTAATATGTGAGTATGATGAAGTATTTACAAATTCACACACAAAGTATAAAGAAGAAAAAAACCCACATTTCTTTCCATTAGAATTAAATTACTGTTAACATGTTGAAATATTTACTACATGGCTTTAACATTGCACACAATTTGTTTACTGCTTTTTTTAAAACTTGGACTGTATGTTTAAATTGTTAATATATAATTTCATATTCTTGAAAAATATGATTTTAATAATTCATCTTTTCATATCATATAAATCCAGCTTAACTTGTTTAGCTTAAGTTTTCCTCTAATTTGTCAGTACTAAAAATAAAATAAAAATGAATAAAAAGCTTTTACATGAAATTTTGACTCTACTTCCAAGTTTTTCATGTGGTTGGTATGCAGAGTTGTTGATATGGCTCTTTCTACTAGTTCCTTAAGAGGGATTTTTAAACATGAGCCAGGAAAGAGGAAAACATTACTAAATTTGATATGTCATCCAAATCACTTTCCAGAAAAATTGCTACAACTTACACCTTTATTGAAGATCCCTGGAGCTCTCAATCAGAAGCAGTAACCTGCTAGGAAGCAGATGAATCTCTCTTCACATTTGCACCTCTTTGAAGTCTGAACACTTAGTATATTTAGTGGCTATTTTATTTCTTTTTTGGTGAATTATAGTCTCTCTTGCTTATGTTTCTATTAGGATTTCATGGGTTTTTCATATGTTCTTCCTGAGTCATAATAACAAGGGTCTAAAAATCTTGATTTAAAAAAATTGTGAACACATTGTCCTGTTTTTATTAGCATTACACAGGAATTTAATATTTATTAATTTGATAAGCATAATATAATCATTCTTAAATGCACTAAAGATCTTTATTAATTCATATAGTTTTATATTTATTAGCATTTTATTTTTACTGTATTAATTTCTTAATATTAATCATTTTTACTATGATTCTGCTTTTGCAAATTTTTGTTAAAAATTTTCCTGACTGATATCTGGGGCTGGGAGCGTAGCCTAGTGGTAGAGTGCTTACCTAGCAAGCGTGAATACCTGGGTTTGATTCCTCCATACCACATACATAGAAAAAGCCAGAAGTGGTGCTGTGGCTCAAATGGAATTGCTCCAGCCTTGAGAAAGCCCAAGGACAGTGCTCAGGTCCTGAGTTCAAGCCCTAGGACTGGCAAAAAAAATTCCTGATATCTTACGAAATTTTATCTTTCTTCTTAGATTTTAACTTAAATGATCAAATGTTATACATACATGTATGTATACATATATGTATGTATTTTATACATACATAACAGTTGACTTTTAATTCTTTATTATTTTATTTTAAAATTTTATTGTCAAAGTAATATCTAAAGGGGTTACAGTTACAGTCATTAGGAAGTGGGTGCATTACTTCCTGCACATTGATAACCCTTCTCATGTTTTGGTCCCAGTTTTCCCCCCACCCCATCCCAATCATCTTGTTTCCCCCCTCTTTCCTCCCTATCTCAAATAAACAAATAAACATATATATATATATATATGATACACCAGGTAACAATTGACTTTTAATTCTTTAAATGCTAACAGACCCTGTTTTAATTACTGTCATCTTATATTAAATTTAATATTTGGCTAGTAAAATTGCCTTTTTTTTGTTGGTCATGGGGCTTCAACTCCAGGCCTGGGTGCTGTCCCTGAGCTCTTCAGCTCAAGGCTAGGGTTCTACTACTTTAGACACAGCACCACTTCCAGTTTTCTGGTGGTTAATTTGATATAAGAATCTCACTTTAGTGCCTGGACTGGCTTCCTGAGTAGCTAGGATTACAGGTGTGAGTCACCGGTGTTCAGCGAAAATTGCCTTTTATTATTATTATTTTTCTGAATGAGCTGTAGAATTAACTTAATTAGCTTAATTAATTAAATCAATTTTGCTTGGTGTTTTGAAACAGGGTCTTGCTATGGGCCCAGGCTGGCTTCAGCCTCATTCTTCCCAAATACAGGCATGTGTCATAACACTTGGCTTAAAATGATTTAAAAATAAATGTTCCTTTGACTAAAATTTTTTAAACAATATGTCAAGTTTTGATTAATTGTCATTTTTCATGTATTGAAAATCTGTCTTGGCTTTCTTTTATATCTTTTAGAGTGATTTTTATAGACATCTCAATTTTAATTACAGTTTTTTTACCATAGACTTTCTATGTGAAATACATGTTATTTGCATAAAGCCATTTTATGTTTTGCTTTCTGGTAGCCCTTTTTTTTGTGATGTCTCTCCTTTATGTGTGCGTGTGTGCACATACACACATGTACATACACACACATGGCTCAGATTCTAGGCTTTCATAGACATTCTGTATCATAGTAAACACTGCTCATTCTGAGCAGTATTTTCAATTTTATGATTATTTCTAGGATTTAAATGTGATTAAAAAGTTTGAAAGATAAGAATCAATGCACAGTATTAATATTTATAGGGCAATTTGTCTTAGGAGGACATGATAATCCTATCAGCCTTGCAAATGTGGTTATCTGTAGTTTTCTGTGGAAAAAGATGTCTAGAAAGGCATATATAATAGTTCATGCTTCTCCCAAGGGAAGATACAGTGTCTAACTCTCTGGAAGCTGAGAAAAGGAAAGTGGGAGTGGCAGATGCTGGGTTTGGAATGGTGCCATTGGTAGAGACTTACTTGCAAGGTGAAACTGGCACTTGATTGTATCAGGGAAATGACCCTGGGCTGTGGTCTGTGTAACATAGAGGTCCAAGCTGAAGGAATCTGGTAGACTGTGTAGTTGTAGAAACCACAGTGTACTTATGGTTTATTTGTCTGAAGAGTTCTAACAATGAGCAAATATATAACGGGAGCAGATCCTACTGATAGTTTGAATGTCATAGTCACTGGGGAGAGTGAAGAACAGTGATGCTCATGAAGGAGAAAGGGGAGGTCAAGGTTGAATTCCAAGCTCAGCGCAGCTCTCCCAACTGAGACAAGACCCTACTGAGATAAGACTGTAAATGAACCACAGTTTATGGCTTCTCCTTTAAAGAGCCAACAACTGAGCAAGACTGCAAGCAGAAGTGGAGAGTGTGATGATTCAACTTTTCTGCCAAAACAGATATCACTGCATTCAAGAGACTGAGATGGAGGATCACAGGTTTGAAGCCAGGCTGGGCTAAACAAACAAATGAGTGCTTTTTTAACCCCAGAAATAAATGTGCAAGTTTACCAAGTTGCTTTTGAGAATCTATTGGAGTACATTTTTAAAAATTTTCCTGCCTTACCGGATGAGGTGTATCAGTTCCTCACCTGACAAGACAACATTTTTGGAGTGCTGGAAGCATCCTACTTGGCCTTGGTATGTTTGTTATCCACTGTAATTTATTACCTTTTGTATAAAATCTTTCCCTCTTTTATTTTTATTTTTTGCCAGTCCTGGGCTTGAGCTCAGGGCCTGAGCACTGTCCTTGGGTTTTCTCAAGGCTAGAGCTCTACCACTTGAGCCTCAGCACCACTTCCGGCTTTTTTCTATATGTGGTACCGAGGAATTGAACCCGGGTCTTCATGCATGCTAGGCAAGCACTTTAACCACTAAGCCAAACTCCTGGCCCTATCTTTTTATTTTTTAATTTTTAAATTTTTCTTTATTATTTTGTTTTGCATATGTGAGTCATGGGGCTTGAACTGGGCCTAGGTGCTGTCCTAAGCTCTTCAGCTCAAGGCTACCACCCTACCCTTGAGCCAACCCCCACTTCCTGTTTTCTAGAGGTTAACTGGGGATAAGAGTCTCGGGTCCTTTTGTTCCTGATCTAGCTTTGAACTTTGATCCTCAGATCTCAGCCTCCTGAGTAGCTAGGATTACAGGCTTGAGCCACCACACCAGGCTTTGCCTCCATCTTTTTAGAGAGTGATAATTACATTTTCCCTCTACTCCATCCAATAGGCACCTGATTTATGTTAGCTCTTTAAAATAAAGAAGCAGATTCCCTATTAGTTGGGTTTGTGTCAAACCAGTTTATATGCACATAAATTGCAAAACCTTGCCCATTAAAATCATAACAGCCAATAGTACTTTCTAAGTATGATACAATTTTCTTTTTTTGGACACCATACTGGATTCACTTCAGACTATGATGTGATTTTGTTAGCATATGGATTGCCTTTCTGCAAATTCTACAGGCACTCACAGGCCTTGTCATTCTAATACTGTCTGTGCAGATAACATTCTGCCTTAGAAAGCCCCAGGAGTTCTGTGGCTGTACATTTATTTTTAAATACCTGGCCCATTTACAACAAAAGGTAGATGACTTAAAAACTGTAAAAACAGATTTCAATCAATGGGAATATCTGCTAAGAAAATAAATGTGATAGTTTTGTGGAAATCAGAGAAAGAATATATACTATGACTAAGAATGACTTTAAAAGGAAGACCAAAAACTGTCATTTTAATGCAATCAATTCAAGAAAAAATACTGTTGCACTTTAAAATCCTAAGAGAAGAATGAAATGTAAATATACATACCTTACTGGTGTGGGTTTTCCTTTGGATAAGTAGAACTTCTGGTCATTACTGTATTCATCAAATACTCCCCACCTTAGGTGCGCCCACTCATGGACAAATGCCCTTTCTAGGAGAAAATATTTTAAACACCTGAATACAATAAGGAGGGTAAAATGACCCTTTTACACTAGAGAAAAATGTTTGGTTTGCTTTGCTAGGCTCTTTGAAAATTAGAGACATGAATTCTTTTTGTTGTTGTTAATTGTGGGTCTTGGATGTAGGGCCTGCGCACTGTCCCCAAGCTTTTTCACTCAAGGCTAATGCTCTATCATTTTGAGCCATACCACCACTACTGGCTTTCGGGTGGTTAATTGGATAAGGGCCTCATGGACTTTCCTGTGCAGGCTGGTTTTGAACCACAATCCTCAGATCTCAGCCGCCTGAGTAAGATTACAGGTGTGAGCCATCAGTGCCCAGCAACATGAATTCTATAGATGAGACAGCCTTGACTATCATTGCCCAGTGCTTGGTCCAGTGGAAGACACACAGGATCAGACAATTGAAATGCTTCAAGGTGTGAGGATTGAGCCCAACTCCTAGTGCAGCATGCTGGAGGCCTGATGATTGAGCCTTGCCTCTCTAAGCTTGATTTGCTGTCGTTTTCTACCTTCCTTCAATACTCTTAATTCCAATCGATTCCTTAACTAGTACATGACAACTTATCTCTGGATCCTTTTATATATATCTCCTTCAGGAATCTCTTCTCCCTGTCTCTGCTACTGTAATTCCTACTCTTTCTCATGACTGTCTGTCCTGGCAAGCTCTTATTAACCCAGGAATTCCTCTAGTGCACGTCTTTCATGTTCCATTAAGGCACGCATCATGCTCTGCTGTGGTGGCTGCTTCATGGCTAATCTCCCTCTAGGCACTTCTCTTCTCTGTGAAGGCAGACAATATGACTTCTTCATGGTACTATCTAGACACATCCTGTCTACAAAGAGTCACCGAGTCAAATATTTATCACATTTGGATGAGTTCTAATGAGTTATATACAACTTTGTTTTTGTTTTGGTTTTGGTTTTGGGGGTTTTTTTGTATTGAGAATTTAAGGTAGGCTGGATAGGGATGGGTAGGTGAGAGAAGGCCAGCAGAGGGAGCCCTAAAACCCCACAGCTAGGCATTTATATGCTGACGACTAAGGGGCATTGGGTGATCACAAGCATTGAGTAAGACAAGGCAGTGCAGGAGCCCAGGGTCTGGAGTGGTCTTAGGAATGTGACATAGCAAATAGACACAGCATGTGTTTGTGGAGCCATGGGCTGGGAATTTTCTGTTTTTATTATGGAGTTGAAATGAGCAATTGTAGAATAACTGAGAAATACGTATGGTGTCTTCTGGATAAATACTCTAGTGTATTTAGGGGTGGGATATGGAGGCACCAGGGCTCTTTGCCTGCTTTTTTTTCTCTGTCTTGTCTCTTAAAAAAAAGAAAATTAAACTGATTCTGGAAGAATTTAATCTTTTTAAGACAATAAAGATGTCTAATTCTATTTTCTCAGTGACGAATTGCATTTGGTTATACTTTGAAAAATGTAGTTTAGGTCCATTGTCGCTGTGTATTTCAATGCTTCCTCTAGTTCTATCAGCACATATAGAAATGACAAAGGATTTTCTTTTACAAAAGCATATCTGATTTTTGGGGTGTGTGTGTGTGTGTGTGTGTGTGTGTGTGTGTGTGTGTTTACATTTGTGGGGGGGGGAGGAGGATTGTTCTGTTTTTAAACAGGATCCCATTTTATAGCCCAGGCTGATCTTGCCAGGGCTGCCTCACTGTATTTGACAGTTCCCAATTTCTGAGAGCTGAGCAGCAGTTATTCTTGTTTGCTACTCAGAATGTGGCACATTTCCCTGAAGTGGCAGCATCACTTGGAAGGGTGGTTCAAAATCAGATCCATTCCCTGCCACATCCATAACTACGGTGTCTGTGTTTTAACAAGATTATAGTTTGAATGTTCACAGATGTCCAATAATGCTGGTGGGCATCACATGAATTGCAGGAGGAAGGTTTCATTCATTTAGTTTCGCGTCTCCTCACAGATCTATAGAAATTTAACACTATTAATTAACATCAGGTGAGTTCACAAGGTATAAAATAATTTTAATAATTATCAATTTATAACAAATTCAAATATTTTTGTTGCCAATGCGGGGGCTTGAACTCAGGACCTGCGCACTGTCTTTGGATACTTTTTCTTTAAGGCTAGTGCTCTGCCTCTTGAGCCACAGCACCAATTCTGGCTTTTTCCCATGTATATGGTACCGAGGAATTGAACTCAGGGCTTTGTGCATTCTAGGTGAGCATTCTACCACTAGGCTACGCTCCTGGCCCAACAAACTCAAATATTAAAAGACTACATTTATACACACATAAAAGCTAATAAATTAAAGTACTGCTGAGAAACACACTACTCTTATTCCTTGTTTCAAGTGGAAAAGCTTGCTTTGTCAGTTTGTTTATGCTAGTTTACTTGATCTTTGTGGTATTGCTCACAGAAGCAATGTGAATTTATCTGCTTTGACAAAAATATTAGCTTTATGAATAACATAGTGGAATAGTCCGTCTGGATCCATACCTTGGGGTCCATACTGAAGCGACTTCTTCTCTGCTAAGAAGTTAGGAGTGAGGTGAATCCTCTCCCCCATCTCGCCACATTGTCCTACTTGCTCAGTGTAGGGTTGGTCATTGCCTAGAGGACTGGCTTCAGCCACCAGAACATCAGCCTGAACGTTCAGGAGAAATTGTTCATTAACATATCATGTGAGCAAAGAGACCTCAGACAAAAATATTTGAAATACAATTTCATTTCATTTTAGAGTGTTTTGACTTGGGGAAAAAGATTACAGAAGAAAAAGACTTGATTTGCTCACATTTTTGAGGGTCTCGAGTTTTGGCCTCACATAGTCAGGTTTTGTCTTCCAGTTTTCAGGAATCAAAATGGCAACATTTTTGAAGTAAAATCTTTTCCCTGTAGCTTCAAATAAATATGGAGATGCCTGAGTCACCATGTCCTGAGGAGAGAAAATGTTACATAATCATATGATTGAAAACAGATGAAATGCCAGTTATTAAAATTTGCTTGTGTGTATTACCTTTCAAGCACTTTGATGGAAAGGGGTGGGTGTGGAAATGCCTTTATTAGTCACACTAACCTGTCTAAGCATTTGTCATATGGTCAGTGGTGGGTGATGCATATTCTAGAGGAAGATGTAATCCTGACATGGCTACTTCCTGTGCGACAATAGGCATTTTCTAATCCTGAGGCCACTTACAAAATGAAAAGTAATATATGTCTGATAAGGCTGGAGTGAAGAATGAATGAGATGAAAACATAGGACTAGCATTAGTGCTTATTAAGTGCCATCAATAATTTCATTGCTTTTGATCCCTTGAATATCAGTAAGTCTGAGGGAAATGCTAAGAATGAAGACAGCATAATCTTAGGGTCTCACAGCAAACAGGAGTGTTGAGCATAACCTCAGCACCTGCTGAATCTCCTGATAATCCTGGAATTTCAAACTAAATTTAATGCCATATTTAGAATGAGGTATAAAGAAATAGCATTATTACATGCTTTCAAGTTATAAGTAACTTTATTTCTCCACAATTGAAAGAATAGCGACTGCTACTAAATGTTTCATCCAAGCCAGCCAGTGGCTCACACCTTTCATCCTAACTACTCAGGAGGCTGAGATCGGAGGATCGCAGTTTGAAGACTCTGTCTGGGAAAAAATATGAGATTCTCACCTCCAATAAACTACTCAGAAAAAGCTGAAAGTGGCACTGTGGCTCAAATGGTAGAGTGCTAGCCTTGAGCACAAAGAAGCTTACGGTCAGTGCCCAGGCCCTTAGTTCATGCCCCAGGAGCAGCAAAACAACACCACCACCACCACCAACAACAACAACAACAACAGCCAATTCCTTGAAATGGTTTATGATAAGCTAGTTCAGTTCAGAAAGTCTTATGAGCAAATCCCGTGGGTCGTGAACACTAGGTCTGTTAAGACCAGGGTGTTGATGTAGGAAGGAAGGATTTGAGCTTTTTTTTCATATATTTTTTATTGTAATTAATAGAAGGGTTACATGATATTTGCCAGATAGATGGTGCATTAATTCCCATACATTGATACCCTTTGACATGTCTTGGTCCCCATTTCCTTCTCCCCCACCCCCACCCCTCATCTTGTTTTCCCTGGTTCCCTATCCAATTTCAAATAACCAGATACAAATATATCCAATATATCAGGTAACGAAGTGAGATACTGTAACAATATGAGATAACCAAGGGACAGCAAAAGAGATGAGAGATAACATAGTACCTTAAGAACAACAATCATTCATTATATGGCTTATGTTTCTATATCCTAGAGATCCTTTCATTTAGCGTCCTACTATATGGCCTTTTGTATCAAGGTTTTGCTCTATTGCAAATCTCTGCTAGGAGAGCCCAAGGTTTCTACTGATTATGACAAATGAGGGAAACCATTGAGCCTAAGTTCCTTTGAGTCTGGCTTACTTCACTTAATATGATCTTTTCTAAGTCTTTCCATTTCCTAACAAATGGGGCAATGTCATTCTGACAGCAGCATAGAATTCCATTGTGTACAAATACCACATCTTGTTGATCCACTCATCAACTGAGGGATATCTGGATTGGTTCCATATCTTTGCTATGGTAAATAGTGCTGCAACGAACATTGTTATGCTAGTGGATTTAGTATGTCTTTGTTTCTGGACGATTGGGTAAATGCTAAGTAGTGGAATTGCTGGGTCATAGGGGAGCTCTATGTTTAGTCTTTTGAGGAACTGCCATACTGCTTTCCATAGTGGTTGAACGAGTTTGCACTCCCACCAACAGTGTAGTAGTGATCCCTCCTGGCCACATCCCCTCCAGCATCTGTTGTTACTAGTTTTCTTGATCCTGGCCATTCTAACTGGAGTGAGGTGGAATCTTAGAGTTGTTTTGATTTGCATTTCTTTTATGACCAGAGATATTGAGCATTTCTTCATGTGTCTATAGGCCATTTTTGTTTCTTCTTCAGAGAAGACTCTCTTTAAGACTTTGGCCCATCTTTTAATGGGATGGTTATTACTTTGGAGATTAGTTTTGGATTGATTCAATTTTTTGAGTTGTTGATATATTTTAGATATGAGGCCTTTGTCTGTTGTACGGTTGGTGAAGATCTTCTCCCACTCTGTAGGCTTCCTAATTAATTTACTAGCTATGTCCTTTGCCATACAAAAGCTCTGCAGTTTAATGCAGTCCCACTTATCCAGCCTTTCTCTGATTTGTTGTGATTCTTGGTCCTTATTAAGAAGGTTTCAACCTGTGCCAAGGAGGTCTAGTGTATCTCCTATTCCTTCTTGTAAAGTTTTCAGAGTGTCGGCTTTTATCTCCAGGTCTTTGATCCATTTGGAGTTAATTCTAGTACAGGGTGAAAAAGAAGGATCCAACTTTAGTTTTCTGCATGTGCTTAACCAGTTCATCCAGCACCACTTGTTGAAGAGGCTGTCTTTCTTCTATTCTATTTTTTTGGCTCCCTTATCAAAGATTAGGTTTTGAGCCTTTTAAGGTGTGCAGAGACAAAGCTAGCCAAAGAGACAGGAGGAGTACTTGGTGCTCTTGAAGAAGCACAGATACTCTACTCTTTCATGTTTTAATAAAAAAAATTGGGTTTCTGTTCCAGGTTCTGGTAAGGTGACCCGCATGCCCAAATAGACTTCCATTCTCAGGCTATAAGAAGAGAATGGGCCCAAACACCCCAGGACAGGGAAAGTGTAGCATGTTGTTCACAAGTGGATTCTTAGTACCCTATGTGATGCAGATACTCGGAAAATATATCAAAGTGAATGAACAAATGCTCAACAGAATAAATACAGTGGTTGTGGTGGTTGGTAAATTGCAATGCCAAGACAGGCAGAGACTCAGCTTTCCCATACGTTGATGAAACTGAACTACTCTGTGTGTGTGTGTGTGTGTGTGTGTGTGTGTGTGTGTGTGTGTATGAGAGATGGAGAAAGAGAGACAGAGAGAGAGAGAGAGACAGAGAGACAGAGAGAAGAGAGAGGGGGGGATCAGGATGAAGGACAGAGGAACAGTCTAGGTTGTCTTCCTGACTCCCTTTTCTCTTCTGTGAAGTTTCTCCAGGTCTTCTCCAAGGAACATTTGCAGGAATGCTTCTGACTTGCATAGAACTGCAAATCTCTGCATTCCATCTCTGTCTTTCCATTTCCTAACAAATGGGGCGATGTCGTTCTTTCCATTTCCTCAGTTCTGGTTTAATTTTCTTTTTCAGGGTTTTAAAGTTTTCATCAAAAAGGTCCTTTACATTCTTAGTTAAGGTAATTCCTAGGTACTTTATTTTCTTTGAGGCTATTGCAAAAGGAGTTGCTTTCCTGATTGTTGCCTCATTCCTCTCGCTGTTGGTGTAGAGGAAGGCAGTTGATTTTTGAGGGTTAATTTTATACCCTGCTACCCTTCCAAAGTTTTGAATCAGCTCAAGGAGCTTGGGAGTAGAGTCTATAGGATTCTTTAAATACAGAATCATGTCATCTGCAAAGAGGGAAAGTTTTACTTCCTCTTTCCCTATTTGGATCCCCTTTATGCTTGCTTCTTGCCTTATTGCACTGGCTAGGAATTCTAATACTATGTTAAAGAGGAGTGGAGAGAGTGGGCATCCTTGTCTCATTCCTGATTTTAGAGGGAATGGCTTTAGCTTTTCGCCATTAAGTATAATACTAGCTGTAGGTTTGTCATACACAGCCTTTATTATACTGAGGAATGTTCCATGGATTCCTAGTTTCTCCAGACCTTTTGGCATAAAGGGGTGTTGTATCTTCTTAAATGCCTTTTCTGCATCTATTGAGAAAATCATGTGATTTTTGTCCTTGCTCCTGTTGATGTGTTGAATTATATTAATTAATTTGCGTATGTTGAACCAGCTTTGCCTCCCTGTGATGAATCCTGTTTGATCGTAGTGTATAATTTTTTTGATGAGTTGTTGTAGATGGTTGGCCAGTATTTTGTTGAGAAGTTTTGCATCGATGTTCATCAAAGAAATAGGTCTATAGTTCTCTTTCTTTGATGAATCTCTGTCTAGTTTGGGGATGAGGGTTATACTGGCTTCAAAGAATGAGTTTGGTAAAGAACCTTCATTTTCAATTTCATTGAAGAGCTTGAGGAGTATTGGTGTGAGCTCTGCTTTGAAGACCTTATAGAATTCAGCTGTGAATCCATCTGGCCCTGGGCTTTCCTTAGGTGGAAGTTCTCTAATAGCCATTTCTATTTCAGTGCTTGAAATAGGCCTGTTGATTTGGGTTAGTTCTTCTTGGTTCAGTGTGGGTATGTTAATATTGGCTAGGAATTCATCCATTTCTTCTAGATTCTCAAATTTGTTGGTGTAAAGGTTTGAGAAGTATTCCCTCATGATATTCTGGATCTTGGTAATTTCTGTCGTGATTTTACCATTTTCGTCTGTGATTTTGTTTATTTCGGTATGTCCCTTCTTTTTTTGGTAAGATTTGCTAAGGGTTTGTCAATTTTGTTAATTCTTTCAAAGAACCAACTCCTTGTTTTGTTGATTCTTTCTATAGTTTTTTTGGATTCCAAATCATTTAATTCTGCTTTGATTTTAATAATTTGCTTCCTTCTACTGGTATTAGGGTTGGTTTGTTGCTCTTTTTCCAGGAGCTTAAGGTGACACATTAAATTGTTGCTTTACTTCTTATTTTTGGCCCTCTGTTGTCTAAAACCTTTTTCTAATACCTCCACTCGACATCAGTTTGTACACTTTTGCCAGGACAAAATGCTTCTCTGCTCCTTTCCTTTCTCATGGAAGGGGCAACAAAGTGAGGCACTGACCCCTCTGAATCCCTGAGAACATGCTTTGATGTGGGGGGAGGTTGATAAAATGCAGAGTTTCTTCCCCTTGCTGGGTCAAGATTGCTCTTACATCAGATCTTGCTTTTTGAGTTCCCATTAGCACCACAGGAAAGGGGGATACAATTTAGAGAGTACAAAGAGAATCAAATATGTACCAGTGGGAACATCAGACAAAAGAAATACTCTCTGTGCATCTCATCACACCTGCCAAAGTAATCATCGCTGCCCTACTGTAGAGTAAAATTATTTTCAGTGGAGTAATTCACAGTACATAAATATTCATGTCATTTATTAAATGCCAATGAGGCATCTAGGTTTGAATTGTAGGCACTGCATTCACATCATCTTTTACATCTTTCACAATAATTTTTTTTGTTGGGAGGGTTGGCGGTCCTGGGCCTTGAACTTTGGGCCTAGTCACTGTCCCTAAGTTACTTTTGCACAAAGCTAGCGCTCTACCACTTGACCTATAGTACTATTTCTGGCCTTTTCTATGATGAATTAGAATAAAAGTTTCAAAGACTTTCCTGCTGGGACTGGCTTCAAACCAAGATCTTCAGATCTCAGCGTCCTGTGTAGCTAGGATTACAGCTGTGAGCCCCCAGCGCTCAGCCCCCCAAGAACTTCAATGGCTCATTTCCATTTTACTGATGAAAAAAACTGAGCCTCAGATATAAAGATCACTTTCCAGTGTTATGCAGCTGAATCGAGAATTCACATTTTCTGTATTACCACATTATACCTGTGCAGACAATTACTGTCCATTAGCAATTATCAACACAAAGAGTGACAAGCTTGGCCTTACCTTTATTTGTTGAATGAGCGTTTCGTCTTCTGGCACACTTGGGTCGATGCCAATGACAATGCCTTCATAACCATTGTTGTTCAGCTGAATGAGGGAACTGCTTAGGGCTCCTTCTAGAAGATGAAGGATCACCAGAAAGGCAGAGCTCTGCCATGACTGCATTGCTGCAAATCGCCCTTTGGTTTCTTGTGAAAAATGTTGGTTGTGGAGGTGTCTTTCTTTACTCCCATATTTATATATGAAAAAATGTAGGCAGGGATTGTCCAGCTAGTCAAGGGTGGTTTATCATGGGTCGTTAACCCCTTGACCTAAAATCGTTCCATTATTGCATTTGCCTTCAGTGTGTGAATACTTACAACTTCGGATCTGCTTGTGTACTTCTAAGAGTTTTAATTGAAAAGGAGGAGCTTTGGGCTTTGCCAGATGCTAGAGTGAGGGTGGGAGCACTTACGCCCCACTTATCTGGAAAATACTGATCCCAGACAAGGTGCTTGTTCATCAAAAGACTTGTTTACTTACAAATATTTGCCCAGCCAGCAGCACTGACCCACCCCAAACCACCCACAGCCCTCACCTGGCCCCACACATGCTTTACCTTTCCAATAAGCATTCATTAAGTATAAGCCGTCTATTTTGTTATCTCTTATTGTGGTTTTTATTTTTATCTTCACTGATCAAGTAGTATTGCTATTTTATAGAGGAGAAGAAATTGACATCATACCACTCTTTTTTCTTCTTTTTTGATGCTGGGGCTTGAACTCATGGTCTCAGGCAATATACTTGAGCTTTTCAGTTCAGGGTTACCACTCTACCACTTGTGCCAGCAGCTCCACTTCCAGCTTCTCTGGTGCTTAATTGGAGATAAGAACCTCACAGATTTTCCTAGCCAAGCTGACACCTAACTTTACTTCTTAGATCTTAGCCACCTGAGTATCTAGGATTACAGGCATGAGCCACCAATGCCAGCTAACATTTCATCTCATTTTTTTTTAAAAAATAAATTCCCTCGGTCAGGAGTTTGGCCTAGCAGTAAGAGTGCTTGCCTAGCATGCATGAACACCTGGGTTCTTTTTCCTTGGTACCATATACATAGAAAAGGCTGGAAGCGGTGTTGTGGCTCAAGCAGTAGAACTCTAGCTTTGAAAAAAGCCCAAGGACAGTGCTCAGGCACTGAGTTCAAGCCCTGGAACTGGAAAAACAAATAAATAAATATTTCCCCTAAAGTTCTGCCATCGCACTTCTGCTTTGTCCATCCCATGTCTCCTACTAGTTAGCATAATTTAAATTAATAGCAAAATATTTTGCTTTCATTAAATGTCTCTCAGAACATGAACTATGGACTGTCAATGACTACCTAGATTTTTTTTTTAAGTTCATAACACACCAGATGAAACCTCAAATTTAACCAACCTTGATCCTGGACTCACTGTGGAATCAGCCTAATACTTATCAATCTATAACTGGATGAAGACAGTATGGTATAAATAAATATCATTTTTATTATGCATTGCATAATGCATAATTGTATACAATATTGTATACCTATACAACAGAAATGTTGTTTTAATGTATACTGGCCACCCAGGTGAAACTTGAACCTACTATGGAACTTGTCGATGTGGTGACATCTCACCACCACTCAACGTCAGGGTGTACAGCCATGTCCAGCTCACCCACAGACTCACCCAAAGCCAGCACACATGGCCTGACCTCCCAAGTGGGTCTCAAACCTATAAGCCATCCAGTGCACACCACACAAAACACCTCTGGAACATTTTCATTTTACCATTCTGTTTCAGTCAGCGCCGCTCTGTTTCAGGTGGCAGTAGATTCCTGCAAACATTGGCTGAGGGGTTCCTCGGGGACAGAGGAGAGATCCCAGTTCCTTCTTGGGGCTAAGAAGTCCAGTGTCAGCAGCCGCCCTTCTGCCATGGAGTGGGTCTCCCCACCCCATGGTTCCGCATCCGTCAAGGCCTGAGTCTGGTTTCTTGTTGGGGCCTCCAACTGATGTATACTGGCCACCCAAGTAGGACTTGAACCCACGGTGGGACTCAAACCCATGGCCCTAAAGTCACCAGCACTGTCTACAGGGCTAGCAATCATTTATTAGCCTCGCAGCGACTGCTTCCCACTATCAGGATAGTAGAGAACAGCCCTGAGTGTCAGTGCGGTTAAAACTATATGCAGCAGGTTACCAGGCAGCTTCTGCTTAAGCAAGCAAGCAGTTACAGAAGCCAGATTTTACAGTTAGCCATGCAACTTTGTGTAACAGGAACATATTTTTCTCAGAGTGTCCTGACCTTGCTTATCTTAGTGCGCTAGAAGGCTAGCTACCATGGAATACTATCTTTCCCAAATCATCTCATTCAGACTTCAGGTCCTTCTAGGCCTTGCAGTTTTAACCCATGATTCTCTGTGGGAGCAATGTATGTGACTGGCATACATTGAATGAAATCTGTTACAATTATAAAAAGAAGAGAGGGAAGTAAGCATGAGAGGGATGAACATGATCAACGTGCATGTATAGAAATATAGTGAATTCTCTCTCTCTTTTTTTACAAGCAATGTATGCTAATAAAAACAAAATGAAATATCCTTTCAGTCCAATGCAATGTAGTTTGCAGATAGGAGCAAGCACAGATTTTGCCTTGTCTGTCCCTTTTTCTTTTACATTGGCTCATAAAAATTAGAAACTGCAAATGTAAATCTTAAGAAATTTGAAGACTGAAATAGAGTAAAAGTACTAAACTATAAAGTGATTGTTCAGACAACCCAGTATATGCTTTGATATAAAAGGTGAAAGCACACACACACACACACATATACATATACCAAATAAATACTAGGTTCCAAAATATTTGACTCTGAGCTCTTTGCAGCTTGCTTAGAGCCGAAGGCAAAGCTGATGGCTTCTGTGAGACTTAGACCCTGCACATGGAAAGTGAGGTGAAGGGGGAAAGTAAGTCAGGAAAAGCAGAGGGGAAACTTAATGGGCTGCTGCTTTATAATGAGGAGATCCCATAGTCCAGCTGAAGCATTCCTGCCTTGTGCCAGAATGTCTCCCATAAGTCTCGATGAAGAGACCAGGCCTGGAGAAACCACAGCACAAACTAAGAGAAAGTGTTTGGCTGCTCATCTCATGGGTGATCAACTTCCTTGCTGTTGCATGGGAAGAAGTCTCTGTTTTCTGTGCTGTGTGAGGAGCCAGAGATTCCAAAAGGTACCAGTTGGTCTCAGGCAGTGTACCACTTAATGATTAAGGTGGAACCACTGAATGAGGCTTTGCTGAACAGATGGTAACAGGAAGATGGATGGACATTCAATAACTGCAATAAGATAAGCTGCTCTGAATCACCCTGTTTTATTTACCTTATATCTAGCTCCAGTACTACAGTACTATGTAATGAAGGAACCCTCATTATATAGCACCCTAGTACCCTATATAATGTGTGTGTGTGTGTGTGTGTGTGTGTGATATGATTTTGTGCTGTCTTTTTTCCTGAGAGGATGTTCAAATCCAATTATTCACAGAATCTCCTTCAAGTGGTTAACTAATACCAATTTCCTTAAATACTTAAGTCATGAGAGTTACTGGAATAAATGGCAATGTGTGCTGCTACAGTTGGTCCCAAAGCCATTATAGGTATTTATTTTTTTCTATCCTTCATCATCAATTGCTTAGCATTTTGGTTGCTTTTTGTTGTTTGGTCCTTGGGTGGGGCCTTTAGTTGCTCTTTGTTGTATTGAAGCTGCATCACTTGCTGACGACAGGGGGCGCTGTGTGACAAACACAGTCACCGCATATTTGCTTAACCTTCAGGCTGCCTTGGGCCTGACTGCTCACTCACTCGGTGAGGCATCCTGGATGACACAGTTTCTACATCTGCTAACCTCTGGATCTTCTCAGCTTCCTGAAGAGAGGGCCTAGTCTGGCATGGCAGCTGCTATACAGACATCAGTGGTTTTCTCTGGTGCCAGAGTCTGGCCTGCCAAATGTTCAGGAAATACCATGACACTTGAGATCTGACTTTCTGGTTACCTGGGCAGCCCGAAATTTGGCTACCTGCCAAATCACACAAATGAAAGGTGTAGGGAGTTAATACAAGGGAGGACCTTTCACCAATGACAAAATATTTACAACCTCCTAGAAGTGTCTCTGTGTTCCTTCTGAGTCAAAGTCTCCTCCCCAAGATAATAATGAATGTTCTGGCCTGTATTACTATATAGATTAAATTTTGTTTGTTTTTGAACTTCATTTGAACATGAATTTACTTACAAACTTTTATGTCTGTCTACTGTGACCTCATATTTTCTATATAAAATTCAACTATGTTGCATGTGACAATAATATATTCTATTTCCAGTATATTCCATTGTGAAAATACACTACAGCTTGTGACCATCTGCTGTTGATAAGAATTTGGATTACTTCCAGTTCAGGGCTATTGTAAATAGACTTGGAACAGATATAAGCATCATTTCAGTTGGGTGTACTTAAGAGTAGATTACTTGGTCATCAGGTGTATATGCCAAACCTTTAGTCAGTATCTTGAGACATATATATATTGCCAGTCGTGGGCTTGAGCTCAGGGCCTGAGCACTGTCCTTGGACTTTCTCAAGGTTAGAGCTCTACCACTTGAGCCTCAGCACCATTTCTGGCTTTTTTCTCTGTATGTGGTACCGAGGAATTGAACCCAAGTCTTCGTGCATGCTAGGCAAGCACTCTACCACTAGGCCAAACTCCCGGCCCCCTCTTGAGATATTTTTGACTAGATTTTAATTGTGCTTCCTCATGTCCTTATAGAATTTAATTAGTGCTAAATCAATTTAGAGTGTATAACTTCTTCCACCCTGTCCTGCTTCTAGCAATAATCCTATCAAGTAAGTTTAGCCATAACTCCTGTGTGTGTGTGTGTGTGTGTGTGTGTGTGTGTGTTTCTGCAAGTGCACTTGCACATGCTGTGGGACTAAAGATTGAACTCAGGGCTTCATACATTTGCTAGGCTTCTTTTCATTCACAGCTGTAGCCACACCATACCTCCAGTTGTAGCTTTCACTGATTAATTGGAAAATTGTTTGCCCTGGCTGGCTTTGAAAATCCATCCTTAGATCTCACCCTCTTAAGTTATGATTACAGGTGTGAGCCACTGGTGCCAGCTATCCCTCCCCTTTGATGCTTCCTCTTAATATGTTTCTATGTCCTGAGCCTCCAGCCCATTCCTTGTTGTATAACCCTACTTATTCTCATTGAAGTGGAAAGTACAGTCTCCCTTGTTTTCCCTTTCCTACCATGACACTTCACTGAAGTGGCTCCCCATACAATCTTTAACAAATATTTGGATGGTCCACCTTTCAAAGTAGTTGTACCCATTGTTCTATATTTTTGCCAGTCCACAGTACTTTCAATCTTTCATCTCAGTGCAGTTGAGTTGCTCTGTAGTTTTAAAATTGAAATTTTCTGATGATTAATATTCTTTTTTCCATATATTTTTATTGTAATTAATAGAAGGGTTACATTATATTCACCAGATAGAAGGTGCATTACTTCACAAACATTGATACCCTTTTGAGAAAGGGTTTTGGCCTCCATTTCCTACCCCCAACCCCCGCCCCTCATCTTGTTTTCCTCCCTTCCCTATCCTATTTCAAATAATCAAATAAGCATAAATAGAATATATCAGATAACAAGGTAAAATACTGTAACAATATGAGATAACCAAGGGACAGCAAAAGAGATGAGAGATAACATAGTACATTAAGGACAACAATCACTCATTATATGGCTTTTGTTTCTATATCCTGGAGGTCCTTTCATTTAGCATCATCCTATATGTTCTTAAGTATCTAGGTTTTGTTCTATTGTAAATCTCTGCTAGTAGAGCCCAAGGTTTCTACTGATTATGACGAATGAGGGAAACCATTGAGCCTAAGTTCCTTTGAGTCTGGCTTACTTCACTTAATGATTTTTTCTAAGTCTTTCCATTTCTTACAAATGGGGTGATGTCGTTCTTTCTGACAGCAGCATAGAATTGCATTGTGTATAAATACAACATCTTGTTGATCCACTCATCAACTGAGGGGCCTGATGATTAATATTCTTAAGCACCACATCTTTCTTGTTCTGCAAAGTACCTGATCAAAGTTTTATGTCTAATTTTTAATTGTTGTCTTTTTATTGATTTATTTGAAAGCAATTGACATTCATGAGGGATTTATTAAAATATAATGATAAATGCATTTTGATGTTATAACAGTTACACATGCAAAACAGTAATTGCAACATGCTACATGTTCAACAATAAAAACATAGAATGACATTTTTTTTGTACTTGGGATCTAACCCAGGACAATGCACTAACTAGGTAAGTCCTTTGCCACTGAGCTACATCCCAGACCAGAATGGCATATTTTTTTTTTGGCCAGTCCTGGCCTTAAGCTCAGAGCCTGGACACTGTCCTTGGATTTTTCTCACAGCTAGACCTCTACCACTTGAACCTAAGCACCACTTCTGGCTTTTTTTCTACGTATGTGGTACCAAGGAATTGAACCTGGGTCTTTGTGCATGCTAGGCAAGCACTCTACCGCTAGGACAAATTCCCAGCCCCCAGAATGGCATTTTTTTTTTGCCAGTCCTGGGTTTGAGATCAGGACCTGAGCACTGTCCTTGAACTTTCTCAAGGTTAGAGCTCTACCACTTGAGCTTCAGCACCACTTCCGGCTTTTTTTCTATGTTTGTGGTACCGAGGAATTGAATCTAGGTCTTTGTGCATGCTAGGCAAGCACTCTACCACTAGGCCAAACTCCTGGCCCCTGGAATGGCACTTTAACACACATGTACACACACAAAGGAATTGAATAAACAATATGGTGTATGTCTGTATTTAAAAAACTCAGTATAATATCTTTCATTTCTTAAAGTCTTATGAAAACTATAAACATTTTCATTCAGTTATTCCCAATACAATGACTTAGGAAGCTACTTTATTTTGCCAGTCCTGGGGCTTGAACTCAGGGCTTGAGCACTGTCCTTGGGCTTCTCAAGGCTAGAGCCCCACCACTTGAGCCACTGTACCACTTCTGGCTTTTTTTGTACATATGGTATCAAGGAATAGAACCCAGGTCTTTGTGCAAGCTATGGAAGCACTCTATCACAAGGCCAAACTCCTGGCCCCTGAAGCTACTTTTACAACTAATAAGTTTGATAGATATTTGTTACCAAATCAGTATGAAAGGCAAGGATAATAACTGCATTTTGATGTTACCTCTTAATAATGAAAAAAAAAAGACTCTTTGAGCATTGATGGTAGTATTTGATCTATAGTATATTTAACCAAGTGGTGAAAGAGAGAGACCTTTACAATAAAGGGACTTCGTACACCTAACACAACTTGACTGTCAGTCGTAAACAAGCAACCTGCTCTGCACAGATAAGGACAGTTATACTGCACAATTTGGATCTAATCCCCTTTTCTGTACTTGGAGCTATTTTTATACTTCAATGAAACATGCTTTTTCTTTATATTTCTTTATACTCAGATTCAACTTTGCTCTTGTCCTTGCCTTTAAAGATATTACCTTGAAGAATAATTCCATTATTTTTTCCAAAACTGAAAGCTAAGGGCTTTATTATCTCCCCAAGAGAATGTTAGAAAAAAATCTTCAGCTTATTTGCTGTGCAAAATCTAAACTAAACAAAATTAGAATGCATTTACATACAGTTTGGTGTTATATCTCAGAAAGAAAGTGCTATTCTATATTTGTTCATAGTAACCTTATTCCATTCCCTTCCTTATCTGCTTTCCTCTTTTTTTCTAAAATACAGTGTATTACAACTATAATAAGGCAAACAATTCCTATCAAACTTACTGCTGTTAAAACTCCTTTCAATATAAGATAATTTCTGCTAAGTTCAGGAACAGAATTTTGAGGAATAAACAGAGATACCTGGGCGATATTAGACACAGCAGACCTCAGGGAGTTCTGATCTATTGCTATAATGGCAATATAAATTCTGTGGTTGTCTTGGGTTTCCCCATCAGCTTGATGCTCAAGTTCATCGGTAAAAAGTTTAGGCAAAAATGTAAATGTCTGTCTGGTGCCAGCTGGCTGAGTGTTTAGTTTTGATGTATTCACTAAAATGGCACTGGTAAAGTCATTTTGAATACTGTGTAGACTTCTACTTATTCTTATTTCATAGCTTGTAGCTGAAAGTAAAAACAGAAAAGAAAAGGTTAAGTCACCTCGAATAACAGTTTCAGTTTATTAGAAATGATGAATCAGAGTAGAAACAAAGTGTCAACGTATTTAGGTATAAACATAACAAGAAAAATAAGTGCTGGACTCCCCAGTGCTCACATTAAAACCTGAGCAAGACACCCTACGTTTTTTGAAAGCAATATATAACATAGTAAAGATGTCATCTTCCTTTAAACCGTTAAGTGATTATATTTCCAATGTCTCTAGTTCTTGCTGTACCTCATGAAGCTTATGGTAAAGTTTATATGAAAAACAACTAACAAAATGGTCACATAATATCTAAAGAGTAGTATCTAAAGAAAGTATCACCCTACCAGCTATAACAAAACTGTAATTCCTCAACAAATAAAATTCCAAGGTTCTAGTTTATGATTAAACAAGAGTAAGTCAAATTATATTTAGATCTATTACCATATATTAATCCAATAAAGATGGAATTTAAGTTAGTTGGAAGAAATTTTTAAAAATTCAATAAAGGATAGTTTAATGGTAAAAGTATGGAAAAGGTTGATGTAGGTAGAAGCCTGGAAGCTAGCAAAAGCCTTAGTAAGGATAGTAGACAAAGGTTACATGTAATATCCTTAAAAATGGCAATAAGAGGGGCTAGGAGTTTGTGTGGTGGTAGAGTGCTTGCCTAGCATGCACATAGACCCAGGTTTGATTCCTCGATACCACATACATACAAAAATTCTCCTATATAGGTTTCCTGCCATAGCTGAGATTTCAGAAATATGCCATTGCACTCATCCTTTTATTTTGAGATAGAGAGGAGGAGGGGGAATCTCATGAACTCTTTGCTGAGCTGGTCTTCAATCTCATCTTTCTAATCCCAGTCTTTCAAGAAGCTAAGGTTATGGGTCTGAGCCATTTGCATCAAATAACTTAATGGTTTCTGTGACAACCTTTGCACCTTTTTTCATCTCTACATCCCAAAGACTTTTGCATCCAATGAACTCCTTCCTGACAGCTATTAGACGTGCTGGCTTGTGCAAAAATTAATAATGAAGCTAGTAAACCCACCTTTGCCCTGATCAAAGTCTTCTCCAGGGGCTGTCCATGACAGGACCACTTCCTCTTCTACTTCTGCAGCTTCCAGGTCAGTAATTCTGCATGGTGGAAACATGTCAGGATGGGGACCAGCTGGAACACCCCACACGGAAAAGGAGCCCCCAGAGCTGATGCGGCTAAAAGCCTGCTTTTGATCCTCCTTACTTTGGTGCACCAATTTTCGTTGCATGTTCATTTGAATATTACCTGGGACACACAGAGAAAAGCTAAAATTATAAACTACAAGTTTCTCACATAGCTTGTTCTTGAAAGAGTACTAAGATATTTTCTAAACCTTGCTATTACATTATTTTAGAATAACAGAGCTTATTTACCCATTCCATTGATTGAGGCAATATGCTATACCAGTATTTGCTTTGGGAGAAGTGCCTCTGCCATCTCAGTTTAGAGTGAGTTAGCATACACCAGAGGTGTATGAACCACCCAATCATCCAGATGGATGGGAGAAGATGGTGGTTTCAAAGGGGAAGCAGCAGTGAAGTAAGAAAGGACAGTTCATAGTGCACCTAGCCAACAAAATCAGCAAAAATTGTTGATAGATTTCACAGCAGTGAAAGGGGTGGTGGTGGGGAGCCTAAACTACCTATAACCCTTCTACCCCTGCCCTGATTTCTAACCTGAGCAATTTCTGAGGAACAGGCTAAATAGAAAGTTACCACCAATTAAGTTGTAAGAGTAGTGAAAAATAGCAAGTAGTACAAGGCCTTAAGTTCAAACCTCAGCATCACTAAAACGTTCCCAAATATATTAATGTGATATATTCCGTCTCTCTCTCTCTCTTTCTCTTTCTGTTTGTCTCTTGGCCTTGATCTCTTTCTCCTCCCTTCTTATTATGTAAGCACATATACACACTCATTAAAGATCTATACATGAAACGATATCCCTTAGATTAGCAGTGATAATGATCCTTACCATTTTCAATGTAACCTGGTATATACATAGCACGGCTTCCTGGGGCAAAGTAGGCTAACTTGCTTATGCTGGGAGAGTGATTGACGTGTATTTTCAAGCTGTATCTACCATTTACAGCAAAGGAAAAAAAATACCGTGAATAAATTCCATCGTTTTTAATAACATCAGCACCTGAATATGTGGATAGACAAAAATTCAATGTCATCACTTGTTATAACAGCTGTTGGCAAACATTTCATGTAATTATAAACAAGATTCACCTCTTCCCCTCTTCTTTCCATTTGAGAGTAAGTTATATGGTCATAGATACTTTTGATATTATCAGATAGTTTAAAATCTGATGGCTCCATAATCCTGTGATTCATTATCACTAAAGAAGTTGTTTTTGAAGGGAGAATTACTTTCTTCCTTCGATGTTAATTAAACATTTAAAAATAATCTTTAGCCTGGTACCAGTGGTTCACACTTATAATCCTAGCTACTCAAGAGGCTGAGATCTAAGGATCATGGTTTGAAGCCAGCCTGGGAAGAGTCCCTGTGAGACTCTTATCTCCAATGAACTATTCAAAACCATGGCTCAAAGTAGTCGAGTGCTAGCCTTGAACAAAACAGCTCAGTGACAGCACCCAGGCCCAGAGACCAACAACAACAAAGAAATTATTTAAAGCTCTTAATCACTGAACTGATTTACTTTTCTATGAAATCAAACACACCTCAAGCTTATTTAATAGATGTATACTTTTTGTGTGTGTGGAGGGGGGGTCATGTGGCTTGAACTTGGCCCTGCCCCGGGTTGGCACTATCCCTGAGCTCTTCAGCTCAAGGCTACCACCTACCCTTGAGCCAAGCCCCACCTCCTGTTTTCTAGAGGTTAACTGGAGATAAGAGTCTCAGGTCCTTTTGTGCCTGGGCTGGCTTTGAACCTTGATCCTCAGATCTCAGCCTCCCAAGTAGCTAGGATTACAGGTGTGAGCTACTGTGCCCAGCTTAGATGCATACCTTTTGAAGTGAAAGATGTGTCTAAGAAATACATATGAACACATACACTTTTTTTGCTGCTATTTCAATGGCTTAAGAATAATCGACAGTCATTTGACTAAAAATCATCGATGAAAACAAACAAACAGACATAAACAAAGGAAAAACTTGGCTAATTAGTTAACTAGTATGGGCTCTGTTCCAGATTCAAAGGAGCTTGCTGATGTTTAGTCTGGCAGTTTTGTTCAATGTGCATAGTTTTGAATGCTAGACCTGTACTAAATGACCTTTTTTCTTACTAATTTTCAAGTCTCTCAATTCCAAATCAAGTCTATGGCTGAAGGGCAGAAGGAATTATACTTGAGGGGAGCAGTAGGAAATCTTTGTCTGTGGACCAAGCCAACTTAGTCCATGTACAGGTTACACTGACCATTCATGTGTAAAGATCCCACATCCAGCCCTATATTCCATATGCTATCGTCACTAAAGTGTTGATAAAATAAACAAAATATATTGTCAATAAAGTGTCTTCTTCCACTGCAGAGACAATCACATGAGAAAAGTAGGCATCTGTTTAAATAAATACTAAACATATCATCCATATAGAATTAGAAAACAATTTCTTTCAAAAGAAATCACATCTTGACATTTGGCTTAATGATGAAAAACAAATGTGTTGAAAAATTGGCAAAGGAAAAAGGCTCCATATTTCAATCAGTATTGTCACTTAATCACTAAAGGAGAGAGATGGGAAAGACCATTGACTTGGGAGTAAGAAAACTTGTATTCAAATTCTTAGTTTTGGGCTTAAGGTTTCTCAGGCCCAGTCTTATTATCTACAAAGTGAAGATAAATTATCTCATGGAGTTCTTATTGAGAGTGTGCATAAAAAAGTACACTATAAATTATAAAACACCCTGTGTACAAATTTTATTATTGCTAATTAATTTAAGCTACTAGCACACAAATCTTGCTTACATTTTAGAAAGTATTAATTATAAACACATATGTCAAATATTAGAGAAAAACTAAATTTACACTTTGGTGTCTAAGCAATTGTTTTCACTGTTTCTTTCACTAGTAGATGTCAAAGAAATAAAATGATTCTGGGGGAAATACAGAAGCTTATTAAGCTCAATCAGGTGATGTTTTCCAAAGACAGCAAGGTCTGTTCTCCAAGATAGCCTACAGGGCTAGGGTAAAGATGAAATTTTCTGCAAAGTGCAGAGCCATGCACAAATGAGCAGAGCCTGAGATGATGTTTGGCTCTATTCCAGTAGGCCAAAGGAAGAGATTTCTCTGCTATCCTGCTGAAGTAAAATTGAACAAAAATCCTCGGAATGAGCTTTTGTTCATAAAGTAAGACACCATTACTTGGCAAGCTCTTAATGGGCTGCCCAACTTAAGAATCTTGAAAAAAATAAACTTTGAAATAACAAAGGGCGAAGTTTGTAACTTTATCTGTAGATAAAACTCATAGGGCAGCCACCATAGCCTTTAAGGTCTATTATTCTGAGAATTTAGTTGGTAAAGCAAGCAGAGAAGAGAAAGAAGGAAGACGGAAGAACAAAAGACTTCCATTTATGTCCTCAAAATGTTGGTAGGAAACAGTCTGAGTGCTGTGGGTTTGCTGGTCTAATGCTGTGCTTGCTGAATGTGCCTACAATTACAGACCCCCAAAGCAAGGTTTTGTCAGTGGTGGAGAACCTCCATGTGGATTCTACTAGACACCCAAATAAAGAACGTTGTTTGTGCCAGTGATGGACCATGTCCTCTCATGAATCCAGATTCCTGGCCAAAGAGCAGTCTCTAGTCATCTTTTGGGTCCTGAATTCAGTTTCTAGGTTTATTTTCACAGCTGAGTCCAAGGAGAAAATAAGAATTCCCTGTCACAACATCCTCCTGCTAGAGTTTTCTTTTGCTATTTTAGTTTTCCAGTCTGGTTATTTCAGTGAATAAGGCCATGTAATCTTAGAAGAATACAGACATGTCTTAAGGATGTAATATGCTGTTCCTGTGTGACCACATCAAGTGGGAGTGGCCAGTGCCACTGGCCACGTGGAAGCTAAGGCAGAGCATCAAGCACCAAATATCATTCTTCCCCCTACCCCTAGAGACACTCCGACTCATAGGACTCCTCACCAATTAAGCCTGTAGCTACTCAGTATGTCAGTACTTCGGAAATCATTTGAGAGTCAGATAAGATTTAATAAGAAAAATAATTGAACTGAAGACATTTTAGAGGTACACTTTATATCACTACAACCTGGCCACAGCACAACTCTTTTTTTTTTTTTGCCAGTCCTGGGCTTGAGCTCAGGGCCTGAGCACTGTCCTTGGACTTTCTCAAGGCTAGAGCTCTATCACTTGAGCCTCAGCACCACTTCTGGCTTTTTTCTATGTATGGGGTACCAAGGAATTGAACCTGGGTATTCGTGCATGCTAGGCAAGCACTCTACCACTAGGCCAAACTCCCAGCCCCAACACAACTCTTAAGGACAGGTAAAACACCACGGCATTCCTTGTTACCTGCTCCATCATCGAAAAGTTGCAGTGTGACAGGATCTCCAGTCTCTGATTTGATTGTTGCGGTGACAGTAGAGTTAAGAATGGGGTAAGACCCCTTTCTCACATTTGCATAAATCATCACGGGATGGGGAAAATAGGTGCTGTCTTTTGCTACGAAAGCTTCCACAGTGGCTGGAGGCACAGTGAAACTTGAGGCTCTGGAGGCTACTGTCACTTTCAGGGCTTGAGGAGAATGGTAGGTATTGTTCAGGGTATAAATCCAGATCCCTGGCTGCAAAACAAAGGCTTTTAGTTTGTAAAGTGTGAACAAAAACACCAACACTTAATTTCAAAGCACATGTCTAAACCCTTAGGGTCCTTTTTCCTGTTGATCTTGTATTTTTAATACAATAAGAATAGTAGGGAAAGTGACATTGATTAAAGGAAGATCACAAGCTCCTTTGTTAGGAAATGATAGGGAATTATACCCTGGGTTTATTTTGGAAGTGGGGGAGGTTTCTTGAGTCATATGTTTAGAATATCATGGTAACTCTGTCTAGCTTCAAAGTACTTTGCAAGCATTAATCTGGACTCCTTTACCATAAAGGAAGTTAAGTAAATTTTTAAATTTTATAACTGAGAAAATCATTTCAGATTAAAATATCTGACTGGCACTCTGAGCTAATGTATCTGCATAGAATATCATACCCACTTTCTGGCAACTTTGTCCTCACATTTCCATTAATATGTTGTCACTTTCAGAAAAGCTGCTTTTTTTTGTCCTAATAGTACCCAGTGCTTACTCCTATCAGGCATCTTATTGTAAATTATCTACAATATAGGAGGTAAACAAGATACAAAAAAAATCTTTACTCATATTACAAATTTGATATATAGTTTTTCCTATACAGAGGAAAACATCTATATGGATTATGTAAAGAAAGATGTACATTGGAACAAAGTTATTTTTGCTACTACTGTGTACACTAATTTCCAGTTGGTGAAGTGAGAAGTTTTCAGTTATTATTTAATTCTGTAATTTAAAATATATTTTTAAGTAGTTGCACAAAGGGGTTTCAATTCAACATGTCAGTTTAGGAGTATAATGCATCTTAATCAATATGATACCTTTCATAATTCTCCCCTTCCCAGCTATGAACCCCACCTATGCCTTCTAGTTACCTCGTTCCATCTTCACATATGTACATTGATGATGGTGATGATGATGATGATGATGATGATGATGATGATGATGGTGATGATGAAGATTTGGTTGGTCATGGGATTTGAACTCAGGGCCTGGGCACCGGCCCTGAGCTGTTTTGCTCAAGCCTAGTGCTCTAACACTTGGAGCCACAATGTTAATTTCCTGTACATTGATTCACCCACCTTTTCTCTCTTTCTCTCCACTCATCAGCCTGCTGCCTCCCTCCTCAACCTCATTCCTCAGCCCTGACAATGCATATGATCCAGTTTCCTGGGATTCATTTTATTAAACTAATTAATTGTTCAAAGGAATGATGCTACTGGACTCCTCTCTTATGTATATCATACTTCAGTTAATATGTTTGTGTATAAATACATATTGCCCTATATGTAGTTTCATATATGTTTATAATTTAGATCTAATTTCCACCTTAGAGAAATATGTGCCATTTGTCTCTTTGAACAGTATTTAAAATTTTGAACATACTTCACTTGCTTCTCTTAAATTTTAGCAATCACAAAATGTCTTAAATTATTTGATATGCCAAAATAAATGCAAGCATTCAATCATATAATTCTGTTGAAACTTATATTCTTATCACAATATCATTATGAACAAACTCTATACCTACCTTAGCAGTTCCTGAAATCCGAATGCTAGCTGTTTGAAAGGCTAAATTTGTGATAAAATCACTTGTGTAATATTTTCTTCCATTGGGATCAGAGAGTACAATTTCAGGTGGACCACTGGTCTGCCAAGTGACTAAAAATGCAGTGTCATTGCCCACACTAGCATCTACAGTCACACTGTTTTTCAGCTGTTGGTAGGGCTCAACAATTTCACCCCGATTTTCAAGCTGTTGAAGAAAGCATAGATGTTGAAGTTTCTACTGTATACATAATAATTGCTTTTCTTTTTTCTTATGACAAAAATGAACTGGTAACATAAAAATCATTTATTTCAGCCTTCTCCATGCAGTATGGTTCCTGAAAGCTTATTCTATATGCCCTTTCTTAGGCTGTGAGGTGGGTTTTGCTATACCTAGTTTGTTCAAGAGTTTTAACTATAAAAGGATGTGTAATTCAGTTGATGTGTTATGAATTTTGTTGATTTTCATGTTGCGCCTTTGTCCATTTCTGACAACAGCAATCTTGGTTAAGTGTAAGTGCCTAGGAATTTGTTAGTCTAGCTAAGGGCTATACTTGTTTATTCATTTTGGAGAACTAGCTCTTTGCTTCATTGACCTTTTCTATTTTCTCTTTGTTTTGTTCTGATACTTATTACTTCTTTTCTTCTAGTTTTGAGCTTGATTTGGTCTTGTTTCCTAGTTCTTTGGTATAAATTGATATCCATCTTAATTTGACATAGGTTTATTGCTATAAAGTTCTTCTTAGTACTGCTTTTACTATACCTTATAGGGTTTGGTATTTTGTGTTTGTATTCTCATTTTTTTTTTCAGGGAAAGCTTAAAATTTCCTTTAGATTTCTCCCCTGACCTATTGGATGTTGAAAAAGAATTTTTTACTTTCTACATATGTGTATTGGCTCCAAAGTATTTTTTTATTAAAGAATCTATTAACATTGATTTTTACATCATATTTCAAATGACATGTTTAACAAACAAGTGTTCAAGAAGGGAATCTCTCTATACAATCACTGGGACTTAGTTTTTAGAACATAATCAAAATTAGGCTAAGGGTTTATATATCATAGATACATATTAATTTATGAAATAAAACATTATGTCTATAGAGTCATAGATTTTTATGTCTATGTAGTTCCAAAGTATTTTTATTGCATTGTGATTAGAAAAGATGAGCAATGAAATTTCAAAATTTCAGTGTTTGTGGGTTACTTTAGGTCCATTTTATGATATATCCCTCTTGGGAAGAATGTGTATTCTGCAACTATTAGACAGAATGATCTATAGATTCCTGTGAGATTTGTTTAGTTCAGGGTCTAATTTTACTGTGCTCTCTCCTTGTTGATTTTCTAGTTGATCACTGCATTGATTAACTATTAAATACTAATTCACTTCTTATTATTTTATTAGAATATATATCTCCATCTGGTATTAGTATTTGCTTTATTATTTGGGTGTTCTTTGGGTACATATGTATTTAGAATCATTACTTCCTCTGGCTCAATTTACCTTTATGACATTGTATAATAACCTTCTTTGTCTTCCCCCACCCCCATTTTCTACTTCAGAATCTGTTTCATCCAGGATAAATATGACTATGCTTGCTTACTTAGAGTCCATTTGCTTTGGATATCCAAAGCTCTTATTTTATATATATCCTTAGAAGTGAAGTGAGTTACTGGATTTGGGCTATCTTTCTTTCTTTTACTTGAAGAATTTAATCCACTTACATTTAAGAGACTTGTTGCTGGATAATGTCTTTTTAGAACCCATTTTGTAACTTGCTTTCTCATTTTTTTTTGTAGTACTAGGATTTTTAACTCAAGGACTTAACACTGGTAAGGAAGGTGCTTTACCACTTTATCCAGGCCAGTGGTCCTTTTTTATTTTCTAATTATTTTCCCAGTAAACTCTCATGATTTTGCCGGTGGTTTGCTACATACTAAGGTCCTCCAGCCTATATCTCCCATATTCCTGGGACTACAGATGTTCACTACTTTGCCTAGCTTGACTGTTAGGATACAGTTTCACAAACGCTTTGACATAGCTGGCCTTGAAATGCAACCTGTCTAATCTTTACCTCCTGAGTATTTGGGATTATACTCCAAACTTTCTCCCAGTCCTGTTTTCTAGTTTTATTGTAGTTTCTCTTTTTTCTTTCTGTCATTTTTTAAATTATTTACTGTAGCAGTATGCTTTAATTCTTTATTACTTTCAGTCTTCCAAGTACAGATTTGTATTTTGTGGCCTACCAGAGGCTTACAAAAAATCTCCTTTTATAGTATAACCAACTACTTCAAAGTGTCAGCAAAATTACATGATTGTAAAGTTAAGAAAGAAACAAAAAAACAAAAGAAAATATAATAGAAAACTTTGCACTTGCACTCCTTTCCTTTCCACATTTTGAGTTTTTTGATTTCCCATTTCACTTTTTCTATTTTACTTAGCTTTCTGGCATACTGATACAATTATTATTTTTCGGGTTTTTTGCTTTTAGTTTTCGCACAAACAGGTATGAGTGATTTTATGCACCACATTAAAATATTAAATTATCCTGAATTTGTCCTTATATTCTTAGCAGTGACTTTTATTTTCTGATGTTTTCTTCTTACCTCTTCACATCTTTTTATTTCAGTTTGAAAACCATCCTTTATTATATCTTGAGGGACAGGTCTTATTTTTTAGCTGTTGTTTTAAATACTATCTTTGTTTCCCTCATGTATGAAGGACAGCTTTGGTGAGTGCAATAGGCAGGTTTTCCCCTGTAGTGCTGTCAAAATTCCTTCTGGCCTGTGAGATTTCTGTAAAGAAATCTGCTGTCAGACAAATTAGGCTACCCTGTAAATTATTTCTTTCTCTTCCTGCCTAGAGAATATTCTGCTCATATTTAATCTTTGAGATCTTGAGTATAATATGTCTTGGGCATTTTTAACTTCTAATGATGGAATGATGGTAATTGCCTTTACTTTGTACATATAATGTTCATGTTAAATACTTCCAAGCAGTAATTTACTGAGTTCATTGTTTACATGAAGTCATTAACTTTGGCAGCTTCATTAACCATCTGTGAGGAAACTACAGATAAAATTATTAAGTTATGTCTAACATATTAGATAAAACTTTTATGATTAAAGAGCTAGACATATTTAGAATCTGATGAAATTGTTGATAGCCCTTATTCAATAGAGGAACTTCACAGTTGTTAGAAAGCAAAACCAAAATATAGTAGAGATAATGAAAAATGAGTACGAAACTAAAACTTAGTATATTGTTTTTCGTTTTTCTTCTGGACCTAGCTTCTACTTTGTCTCTGTCTCTCCCTGTATTTTGAGCCCTCGAGACAAACTAAGCTTGCCAAGCCCAAGGAACCTTTACAGGAAATGGTTCCTAGAAGCAAGCAGCACAGATAGTCAAGTAAAAATGAGTTTTGGCTCCTTACAACCCTTTAAACATAGATTACTACATATTTAAACTAGGTTAACCAAGCACTAGCACAATTCATCTGTTTCATTTCCTGACTTCTTCCCCATTACTACACATAACATTGAGGAAACTCTGACCTGAACAATTTGCTGAAAAACATCTCCAGTTCCAGAGGAAATTCTACTGAATGCATCAATCATGCTGTGGCAGTTTGATTTCTCTGGAACAAAGAACTTTAAACCTCCTAAAATACATAAGAAAAATATTAACTATTAAAATGGATAAAATACAACAACAATAAAAAGTTACATGTTTGCCTATATAACTATAACTTTTTTTCTTTGCATCAGAGTGCAAGTTTTAGGGGAAGTAGGAGCTGTGCTTATTTTTCATAATCTGGCTTGTAGTCTAAAGAGGATGGTTTTGCCTGTTCTATTATAATTGTACTGTCAGGGGCCTGAGCGTTTTTTGGGTTTTTTTTTTGCATTTTTTTATTGTAATTAGTAAAAGGGTTACATGATATTTGCCAGATAGAAGGTGCATTAATTCATGTACATTGATACCCTTTCACATGTCTTGGTACCCATTTCCCTCCCCCCCCACACCCCCCACCCGTCTTGGTTTTCCCCCCTTCCCTATCAAATTTCAAATAACCAAATACAAATAAATTCAATATATCAGATAACAAAGTGAGATACTATAACAATATGAGATAACCAAGGGGCAGCAAAGGAGATGAGAGACAACATAGTACATTAAGGACAACAATCAATCATTCGTTCTATGGCTTTTGTTTCGATATCCTGGAGGTCCTTTCAATTGGGCCTGAGTGTTTTTGTTTTTGTTGTTTTTTTTGTTTTCCCTCGAGGCCAGAGCTCTACTACCTTAGCCGTACTTAGCTCTACTTCAGATTTTTGGTGGTTAATTGGAGATAGAAGACTCCCAGTGTTCCTGCCAGAACTGCCTTCAAACCATATTCCTTATCAGCCTCCTGACTAGGTAGCATTATAGGTGTGAGCCACCCACTGGTGTCTGGCTCTTTCATTTGATTTTTTTTCCCAATTAAGCCACAAAATCTGAGTTTTATCATTGTACTTTGAATAGTCAATTTTTACAAACTGCTGTAAAAGGCAAGGTTTTAGACATGTTTTTAACCTGTGAGATGTGATAGTTTCTCCAGTTTTCCAACCACAGATGAGCCCAGGGCAATGGAATGCAGGGTGGAGCCACTGCTCAGCACAGCGGGCAAGCAGTCTTCCACAGGACCATCTACTCCACTGGTCACCAGAATCACCACAGAGCCATAAGTTTTTCCATTGAGCTTTTCAACCACCTGAACAGAGAGCATCAGGCATTTGGAAGGAGCACTTCAAATTGTCTGACAGAGCTGAAGAATTCACTGTCATTTAAATTTCCCACCAGCGGAGCACATATCTCGTGGAGATCCTTTACGATTTTGTGTCCTTGCTCTTCCCACATCCAGCCCCCTCCTTACCCCTTCACAGCCTTTGCCGCTCTCATGTGCCATGGTCAGCTTGCTTTTGGGAAGGAGGATTTCCTGTTTGTATCACTATGATGTATGCATGGTTTAGAACAGGGTGCAGCATTACTGCATGGGAGCCTTGCCTCTAGGATACAGTAACTGACTAAAAAATGGACTGAGAGCAGCAGTTCTCAAGTTTAGCTCCACATCAGAATTAGATGGGAATGGGGATTTTAAAAATGTTACACATTTGATCTATGAAATCAGAATCTCTGGGAATGAAATCCAAGCACTGGATTTATTATCATTAATGATCATTTTGGTGTTTAGGATGAAACCCAGGAACTCATGAATGCCAAGTAGGTACTCTGCCATGGAGGTAGGCTCCCAAATTCCTACATGATTTCTAATCAGGTGATTTTAGTGGAAAGCCTAGGCCAGGAAACATTTGGCTATAATCAGGGACAACCACAGCTGATAGCTTTGTTTGTACTATGATGCTTGACATATGGGTCCATACTAGATTCTGATGGACTCTGATATTTTGGATTCCTATCTCTAACATTAACTGACTCTTACATGACTATAAGCAGGTACCATTCATGCCAGTTTGGGCTTGGAAAACCCAAGGGTAACAATGGCCACAGCTCTAAACAAGGACAGTCTCAAAACAGGGACAGTTTATAAAGTGCTCGGTTGGTTAGCCTTGACCAGTATAGTCATTAATTTATTCATCCTCTCAGTGAGAATTAAAGCAACTATTAACTTTTTTCTAGGCACAGAGAATACCATGTGAACAAGATCTGACTCATGATTTTAAGCTGAAGTGATTGCAACCACGCTGTAACAGATCACTTCTAATCAGAAGAAGCCTCAGATATAAAAAGAAATCGCAAATCATGATGGTGGTGACTGAGGCTTTGAATACTCTACCTCAAATCCTTTCTTAAGCCCAGAACAGATGCTGGCTTCTGTATCAGCTGATACAGTGGTAGGCAAATATGAAACCAGTAGTTTTCGGTCATCATCACTGTTAATTTGGTGTAGCTGAGTTTTGATTTCTCCTTGGCTATTAAAAGTAACGATGGCTACAAAAGTATGAACTTCTACAATCTGCATCAGGTAAAATTCAGCTGCTTGTTGCAGTTGAAGGAGTCTGTTGGCCTATGTTGCAAAAAGGGAGCAAAGAAAGGGGGAAAATTGAATGATAGACAAAAGTATAACCAAGTATGTCAGTTAGCAAATACCTCAGTACATTGTGTAAATATGTTGCCTCATACTATTTTGGGTCGTAAAGAGTGATACAATGCTAGAATACCTTGACTGATTGCAGGACAAAACACATGCTGTAAAAAAGCTAGCTTTTGTTATTAGGTGGAAACAAGCTATTCCATTCAGAATTTAAAGGTCCATGGAGAGCTGAGCACCTGCTATGATATCTGTCTCCAACCCAGCTATCTTCCTTAATATACAGACCTACATCTCACCTTTTTAGACTTCTCAAAGTCAATATATTTTTTTTGTTTTTTTGCCAGTCCTGGGCTTGAGCTCAGGGCCTGAGCACTGTCCTTGGACTTTCTCAAGGCTAGAGTTCTACCACTTGAGCCTCAGCACCACTTCTGGCTTTTTTTTTTTAAATTTTTCTACGTATGTGGTACCGAGGAATCGAACCTGGGTCTTCATGCATGCTAGGCAAGCACTCTACCACTAGGCCAAACTCCCGGCCTCAAAGTCAATATATTTTTAATTCAATACCTCTTTCCTAAAGTGTTGTTTCTTATACAAATTGGGGAATAATTTAGGAAGTGGACAAAACAAGGACTTTGAATCCCCCTTTTATCTTTGCATTATTATGTGACCATAGAAAAATTCATTCTCTTTTTATAGCGTTGGTTTTTTCGTCTGCACAATGAATATTGTGTAAAGGCTCAGAATGTAACTATTGCCATCACCATGATCATCAACTCATCATTCCTAATCAACTCCCAACTAAATGAACCAAAACCCAGGGGGGCTCTCTTTTACTGTTTGTAAACAGTAAACAGACTAAATCCTTAACAGATCTGTCAACTCAGTGTCCTAAATTTTTCTCAGATCCATCCATATATTCACTCAATTGGTCACTTTCTCAACGGTAGCCACTGTCAGTTATAGCTATACTAAACAGAACTTCTTTTTAAACAAGTCCCTCTGACTTTGCCTCTTGGCCACTACATAATCTTTCCATTCTAGAAATGGCTTCTCTTTTCTTACCTAACCTCACCTAACCCAACTAATTATATTTCAAGGTTCAATTCAAGTGCACCCTGGTAGTGAAGTCTTCTTTTACAATACGAGGTTGCTGCTTTTAGTAGTGCTGCCACAGAAGTTTTGTGTGTGCATATCACACTGCAATGTGAATGCATGATAGTACATCATGTTTCAAAGCAGACGCCTTTCCTTGCCTTCTCTATATCTCCTATGCCAGCACCTGATAAGTCTGAGCACCTGATAAATGAATTACTGATCAAGATTAGTCAAAAACAGTACTTTTAGGGAAAGGGAGGAAAGGTTTCTTTACTATGAATGTGTTACTGAGCTTATTTCCCACATATTTCATATCTTCTCTTGAGTATAAGCATTCTTTCATACCATCTGTTCTTGCTTAACAGAGACAGATAACCAATAGAAATCACTCAGAGACTATATCTGAGAAAATCTTGCCCTAGTCAAATGCAGGTAGGCAATATGATAAAACTACCCATTATAATTTTACTTGCTAGTGGTGTTCCCATAATAGCGAGATAAGTCAATAAAGGTATATACTCAGGATTATAGATCTGGAGACTAAAGCAAGGTTCAGTACTGTAAGTAAAATATGATTATCATTTATTAAGTTTTATGAACACAAAACTTCAACAACCCC